>NC_143237.1:2500-1202500 GCF_009617815.1 Ciona robusta | reverse complement strand
GTTTAAAACTTTGTCATCTGTATGGATGTGTGTCACAAACTTAACTTATTTTTTATTTATTACAACAATAGTTTTTTTAAAGGGGGAGGTTCGCAACCCCAAACCCCCTTCTGGTTCCGCCACTGATAAAATATGTTACCTTTTGTTCTCAGGTGTGCAGTTAGTATGGGAGTCGTACAAACTTGATCCTTATGTACAAAAGTTTGCTGAGCACGTGTTCAACTTTGAGGAACGTGTTGAAGATCTTCTCGAGATGGATTCAGCCATTTCGAATGAAACAAGATTGTTGGATACTTGTCATTATGGATACCAAGCTTTTGCTGAAATCATTGGTATTCTAATGTTAATTTATTATTATTCATTATTTTGTTTAAACTAATCAGTGAAGAATTGTTTTTGTGTTTTCTATCCAAGCTTTTAGACTTTTTTTATAAAGTTTTGTGGAAAATTGGTATGCTTGTTAATTATGTATGCTGACAAGGAATTAAATTATGTTTAAATTTGGTAAGAATAAGAATATATGCTATGAGGTAGTTGTAAAATCCAGGGTTGGAAAATGTTGATCCATTAAGATCATAATTACAGAATTGCTATATTTTAAAACTTTAGACATTTTTCATTTATCAGCAATACAGTACAATAAAAAAATGACTATTTACTAAAATACATAACCACTCAAATTAACATACTCTATATAAAGGTCACATCCAGAAGTTTGTTGATGATTTGAACCTTCAATCTTACTCCAACCTTGCACTGTGGGTGAAGAACCTGGATGAAAGTGTGGAGAAAAAGTTGGCTGAAAGATTGGAGGCTGCGTTGAATGCTTGGATCATGGTGGGTTGGGATCTGGGTTTAAAGCATATTTATATATATAGTAGGGTGGGGGAAGATTGGACACCTTTTCATTCTATTTTCTCGCTTCATTTAGTAGTAAACAAAGAACATTCGAAGAAATATAAAACCAGCTTCTCACGCCTCCCATAGACCGTTGTTTTTTGTTTAAAACTTGATCAGGATATTTGAATAGTAAGTACTAAAGGTGTCCCATCTTCTCCCACAGTACTATATGTATAAATATATACCTAAACAAATGCACTGCAATATAGCAAGTGGCATTCAATTGTAGTATTGCTGACTGAGGTATATATTTAGTGATTGTGAAACTTGTATTTTGGATCTTTCGTCAAGAATTTTGCTAACCGATGTTTCGATGTCCTTTCAGGTTGTCTTTATTAATATTGTGTGGTTAGGTGAAAACAATAGTATTGCAGAATTAGAATTATTAGAGGTGAAAACAATGTAAAAAGCAATGGTGTTTACAATATGCAAAAAATGCCCTTTAAGCGTGGTTGACCCCACTTAATTTTTTCTGGTTTTTGACGTTATGTGATTATTGTAACAAAGTTTGGATATTTACAACATATGTTTAATATTTCTAATTCTCACCAGGCTTTGTGCAAGAAGGATGTGAAAGCTGATGGTGAACAAACCGAGGAAACAGACGTGCTTAAAATACAGTTTGGCGGCGATCCCAAACAAAAACAACTTGTGTTTGAAATGAGAGTGAAGAACCAAGTGATATACGCACATCCCAATACTAATATGGTGCTTAAGGTAAACTTTGTGTCTTTGTCAAATATATATAGATGTATGTAATAAATATGCTACTTTGGGCGTCAAACCAGGGGTGGCAGACTGGCAGAGTAGGCATGCATACCAAACATTTTCTGCACTATAAAAGTCTGTAGACTGCATGTTTAATAGAGGGTGCCCTAACTTAATCTTACCAAGTGCAAAAACATTGCATACTTTCTGTAGTTGATTATAATATAAAATGTTTTTAATATATTTATGTGGTGTGTTTTTATATTTCTTTTATTATGGTATATGAACAAGTATATATATACAGTCATATATAGTAGAAACGGGCAAGATGGGACAACTATTTATTTTATTTTCCCTTCATATGTGGTACTAGACAAAGAACATTCGAAGAATTATAAAACCATATCACCACAATGTCTATAGACCGTTGTTAATCGTTTAAAACACGATCAGGTTGTTTGGATATCACATGCTGAAGGTGTCCCATCTTTCCCCACCCTACTGTATATAATATGTATATACTTACATATACATGCATTTTCCTTAGGAACTGATCCATGATTTGCATGCATGGCAAAACAACGTTCTTAGATTACCACGGATATTGAGCACAAGATACCAGGTGAATAAAATGTTTCTTATATTGTAGTTTATGGGAAAACTCAATTAAACTATATTGATGAAGTAATTTGGGATCCAGCACCATGGCACAGCTGCTGGAGTACTTGGCTCTAGTGAGGCTTGATACTGCAACCATTGTAGGTGAATGTCTCTTTTAGCAAGACACTTAATGGTAATTGCTTAAACCCGGTAATTCCACAAAAAATACAAAAATTAAATGACCTACAAAGTTATGAATGCGTAACTAGTACACCGCTGCTAGTTATACCCCCAACCACTGTCGTGCTTTTCTAGATTTTTTGATGCAAAGGAACATAGGTCTTATGAGTCTAAAATGTGGTCATGAACTTTAGGAAGCTGAGATACATTATAATATGACTTCCCAACAAATCAAGCTCAACTATTCATATTTTAATTCGTTAATAACATTACAAGGTTGGAGTTGAACAACGTGTCACAGATAAGGAATTATATTATCGTGAATGTTTAACAAAGATGCCGTCGGGCCCGATTCCATTAAACCGATGTTTTGAAGCGATTCAAGGATTATATACAAAGGTAAAACTTCTAATCAAGTAATATTTTTAATGAAGTATATTTTTAAAAGCCAATATTTATAATAGAGTTATATTTTTATAAGCTAATTTTTTTATTAAAGTTATATATATTTTTTCTTATAAAAAAAAAGAAATATTTCTTCTAAAAAAAATATTTTATTTTGTGTACAGAGAAAGTGAAAATATTGTTAATGGTGATACATAAGTGTGCTTGTATTAAACAGTGATTGATAATATTATTAATATAAACTGACATTTATGAATACAGATTACTGTGCACATATGTTTAATGCTTAATATCTACTTTACCACTTGGCACTTGGTATGAATGATCAATGGGACATAAAAGTAAAAATGTTTTTGGTATGGCAGTTACAAACATTGTACAGTTTATATGTCCAAGTTTAGTTTACCATAATTATAGATTAAATAACAATATGTTATGCCAGGTTTCGGATTATGTGAAGCAGTGGTTACAATACCAGAACCTGTGGGATCTTCAATCTGAACGTTTGTATGAGAAGCTTGGTAATAACATCAACACCTGGCAGGTAGGGTTGAACATATTGTAGAATCCTAATGTTATTTATTAATTTATTGATTCTATTTGGGCGAGGGCATAGAATTAAGGCCAGATTTGCTCCATTTACTTTTGTTTTTAAAAAAAAGGGTTCGCAGGGGTAGTATAACTGCCTAACAATTTAATAACTCACAAAAATGTCTGTAAAATAAACAGTGATAGTGCAATGATGAGCATATTTCCAAATCGCAAGATAATATGTGTTTTTACATACTTCACGCCTACTACTACCACATATGTAACCTTGCGGGTGATTATTCTTGTGGTATTTTTTCACAATAACAATAACGTATACAAACAATAAAAACACTAAAAATGTAAAAACTTTTCAGGAACTTTTGGTCGAAATTCGTAGACGGCGTGCAACATTTGATACGCTGGAAAACTGTAAACATTTCGGCCCCATTGTTATTGAGTATGGCAAGGTTCAAGCAAAAGTCAACCTTAAATATGATTCGTGGCATAAAGATGTGCTGTCAAGGTTTGGACATCTTATTGGGCAGGTAATATTAAATTATGTTGGAGTGTTTTGAACTTTTATATTAATGTCAGCAAATTATATCAAAATTAGATAAACTTACAAGCATAAAAAGCTGAAACTTTTTGTTTCTCTTCCATATAAACCTATTTCTATTCAAACAAACCAAAACCATTTTTTTTTTATTTAATGTTTAGATTGGATGGTTAATATCTTTAAAAAATCTTAAAACATGGAACCAACTTAAATAAACGTGTATGTGCAAAAGGCATACTCTGTGATTATTTATCTGTTTTTCTATAAATAAACGTGTATGTGCAAAAGTCATACTCTGATTATTTTATCTGTTTTTCTATCCCATACAAAGAAAACTATAAATCTGAAATTGGTTTTAAGTGATGAATATTAAGCCAGTGCATTAAATTATAACAGTAAAATAAAATTTAGATAAAATTTGCATATTTGCAATATTCTAATTTTATAATATATTCCGAACAAAGGAAATGGCAACCTTCCATGGCAAGATTGGAAAATCTCGTAGCGAGCTTGAACAATCATCTATAGATACTTCAAACACCTCAGATGCTGTGTCCGTTATCACTAATGTACAAGCTCTTAAACGTAATATGAAGACATGGGAAAAGCAGGTAAACTTATGGTTTAAATAGAAACACCATTAACATGTCTTGATCTCTATTGGAAAAATGGTTTAAATCTCTTCCCGGAAAAGTTGTTTTTTTACAAATACAATTTTGCTGCTAATTCACTTCTGTTCGTTGTTTTAACTTTTAACTAATTTAATTTTCGCTACCATATTGGAAGAGATAAATAAAACATATTCTTTGTATCATACTTTGAAATCATGTTAATTTTTATACGTACTTGAATGTTCTTTCTCTGTCATACAATATTATCCCTTAACTAGGTGCTTCCCTGGAATAGATAAAGACAGTTTCAAATCCACTGTATATCTGTATAAACCCTCTTATGCAATATTAACCCATTATACAGGTTGACACCTACAGAGAAGGCCAGCGATTATTGGAGAAACATAGATACCAGTTTCCCCCATCATGGCTGCATGTAGAAAACATAGAAGGTGAATGGACGGCGTTTCAGGATATTATGAAGAGAAAAGAAGTTTCAATACAAAACCAAGTCGCGAGTCTTCAAATGAAAATTGTTTCAGAAGATAGAGTTGTGGAACAAAGGTATGAGATAGTAAACACAAATTAACGCAAGTTAACCTAAATAGGCACAAATAAAAAAACTACAAAGACTGTCGTTTCCCCGAATGGTTGATGGCAAAATGTTGCTTTCAGCCAGCGTTTGAATCGTTTTTTTTACAGCAGACGCTTTCGAGTGTTGGGTGTCTATGAATATATAAAAGGGTTAAGTAACATTTCTTGACAGGCTATTTTTTGTATTAAGTAATTAGGTGGATGGTTAATGACAAGGTGTTGCTCACAGCCAAATGTTTGGAATCGATTTATACAGCAGATGCTTGTGGGTGTTATTTGAAAGTAAAGTTAGTTCTGTTTGCTTAATACTTGTTAGTCCAAAACAACAATTAAGTCGTTTCACAGCCAAAGATTCTATTTGATTAAGAGACTGACGTTGCCACTTACAATTTGTTGGCTCAATCATGTCTCTTACATTTTCGTAGCACCAGATCTTTACACCTATGCATATTAATATTTATTTTATTTTTATTTGATTTTTTGTTTAAATATTTCTTATTTGTTGGTTAGACTTGATTATTGTCTGTTACGTTTTGGTGGCACCGATCCTTACTCTCAAGTTAGTGATATTAATAATTGGTGTTGTTTAATTAATTATTTGTTTATTTCAGATCAAGCGAGTTGCTGTCAGATTGGGATCGTGGAAAGCCGGTTGGTGGAAGCTTGAATCCAGAAGATGCTTTGAAATCACTCGCGATATTTGAAGGCAAGTTTCAACGCTTGCAAGATGATAGAAGTAACTTGATGAAAGCAAAGGAAGCATTGGAACTCACAGATGGTGGTGTAAGCCCATCAGAAGAAAGAGTGCAGGTGCTTTATATGTCTTATCAAAAAACATTTTTCTATATTCCATTTAATTCATATTTCTTAAATAATAAAACCGTATTAATTAAATTATTTAAAAAAAAAAACCTATTTCCTATTCCTTAATTTAATCTTTCCCAAACAATAAAAACATATTACTTCATTTATTAAATTTTACTTGATTTTACGTTTTTAATTCAAATTCGCAAGTTTGAGGTTGTGTATTAAACCATGCAAGGTAAAATTGAAAGCCAACAGTTGAGTGTAAAATCCCAACTTTTAACCAATAGCTTCTAACCCATACAATGTCTCACCCTTAGCTACTTCCCCCCTTATGTCTGCTTGAATTTGTTGTTGTCAAACATAGATACCATTTCTTATTACATGATGGGGTAAATGGGCCAACTCAGGCCTAAATCCCAGATTTCTTGATGTAGGACCTTTCCCATATAAAATAGAATGAAATAAATATCATCATCTTTTTTATTTTCTTTTTTCCATTTTCACTTTATTTTTAACCTAACCAATATAGAACAGAATTCCTTTTCTATTTCTTGATTTTTTATTGTTACCTTCAGGTTGCTGTTGAGGAACTCACAGACTTGAAAGAAGTTTGGAGCGAATTATCTAAAGTTTGGGAAGGAATTGAGCAAGTGAAGGACCAACCATGGTTGTCTGTCAACCCTAGGAAGTTACGACAAGCACTTGAAACGCATATGGAGCAAATGAAGGCTTTCCCTGCAAGGTTGCGTCAATATTCATCATACGAACATATTAACAAGACTATAAAGAGTTATCTCAAGGTATTTGTTCAAATATATAGCTGTATGGCATTGTTAATAAAATAGCATAAGTTATGAAACTGCATTAGTAGTGAATGGCATGTAGGGCTCCAAAACACTTAAGAGCAATTGCTCAAACTTAGTTGTTCCTATTGGGTTAATCCAAACCTTTGGTCATACTAAATGATATTACTATCAAAAAGCCAGAAGTAGTAACTCAAGCTGGCAAGGGGTGTATAGAATAAAACATATGTTATGATTCTCAGGTACCCATTCATGTAGTAATGTAGTACTGTGGAGTAAGACAGGACACCTTTAGCACATAATACCCAAATATCCTGATCGTGTTTTAAACAATTAACAACGGTCTATGGGAGTCGTGAGAATATGGTTTTATAATTCTTTAAATGTTGTTTGTTTACTACCGGATGGGAAGAGAAAATAGAATAAATAAAAAAGTGCCCAGCTTTCCACACTTTACTATAATTACTAACTAGGTAACACTAATACTATGTGATATAATAGCTATAGTTGCATGCTAAATACTTTTGTATTACACAGGTAAACTGGATGGTGGTTGAATTGAAAGGGAGTTCTGTTAAAGAAAGGCATTGGAAGCAACTGATGAAACAAATGAGAGTCGCTTGGGTGCTTAATGATCTTACATTGGGACAGGTATGTATGTTTGTATTGCATGATTCCATAGGCACATTCGTGATATTAATTTGGAGTATGAGCCAATTAGATATGTAAACCCTAGTCAAGATTAAGTTTGGTATCAAATGTTTAATTGTTTACATTTCAGTACTTGCAAGCAAAAGCTAAACCAACTGACTTTTTAATCTACAAATTTCACATAACAGTTTAAACTTAACTGTCCTGGCAACAGAATACTTTGCCATTGGTTTACCGTTCCTGCCCTGAGATAGTTTAATATTTAAGTTATTATTATAATATTAGATAGTTTTATATTTATATTATATTTGTAGGTGTGGGGGATAGATTTATTAAAGAACGAACAAATAGTGCGTGATGTGTTAATGGTAGCACAAGGTGAGATGGCACTGGAGCAATATCTTTCCCAGGTTTGTTTATATATTTCATTCTACTTATTTTAGAAAGTCACTTTGTCGAAATATTTAAGAAACCACACAGTGGTGCTTTTACTACCCTGTGGTAGTTTATTCATTTCTGTTTTATACCAGAGTTCTTTAACTATATTTATTGGCAAGCACATTTACAATAAGACTTCAATAGTAGCTATAACCTAATTGAAGTTAGCAATGGGACTCTTGGCTTTTTAACTAGAGGATATTGGGTTCAAGGCTCGATGCCGCCACCATTGTGGGCCTGTTTGTTTTAGGCAAGAATTGCAAGATACTTCAGGATATTTTTAAATGCTCCAACCCAATGGTCACTTATAGGTTGTCCAAATTTTCAGCCATACGGTGCGTAATATAATAAATTGTTGCAACTCTGAAATTAACCTTTAATGCGAGGATAAAAAAAAGACAATCAATACTGTATGAACAAAATTAAAAAAATATGCTGTAAAAATTTCTGACAATTTAAATGTTCTGTGCCAAGACCCTAAAATCTATAACTCCTTAAACGCACAAGTAAAGGCAATGTCGTTATTTCAATTTCTTAATTACACCCTTATTAACTTACCAGGTGCGCGAGCAATGGCAATCTTATGAACTTGAATTGATCAACTACCAAAATAAATGTCGTTTGATTCGTGGTTGGGATGAGTTATTCACTAAAGTAAAAGATCATATCAACTCAGTAATGGCTATGAAGCTAAGTCCTTACTACAAGGTTAGTGTGGGATAAGTGATTTTTTAGGTATCTGATATTAAATATTGTTATGGCTTGTTCGTCTTTTTAATCTTTTTTGCATAAATACTAAATAGGTTTCCTTAATAGGTATCACTTCAGTAGAATTTTTGTTTGGCAAATTTTTTTTTCTCCAGAAATAGATCACAAAACACTTTTTTCAGAAATAGATCACAAAACATGAATGACTACTTTACTGTTTTACAATGGCTGCCACTTAGGCTTTCATTTTTGTGTTTAATGAACACCTTTTTGTAAATTAATTGTAGAATTTGAATTATCAAATATTTTGCAACAAGTGTGACCGTTCAAACCTTTCTTATTAGTTGTCACTTGTCACTTCGCTTTCTTTAATAAACCCGCTTTCTATTGTAAGAGAATTTGTAACATATGTTTGAACATTCAAGCTGATATTATTTTGTCTTTATATTAAGTACTTGTACAATTAGGATTATTAAAAATTATGTACCAGATGTGACCACTAAAAATTTTATTATTTTGTGTTTAATAAACACTGTTTATCTAAATTACTTGTACAATTGGTATAATTAAACATTATGCACCAGGTATTTGAGGAGGAGGCATCAGCTTGGGAGGAAAAATTGAACCGAATTCTTGCTTTGTTTGACGTGTGGATTGATGTTCAAAGAAGGTAGCCTGCATGTTAATATATATTTAGTTCTATAACTGGTATTTCAGTTATGACATTTTTTTACACCAAAAAATCTTTTTTTACGTTTACCGGACATTTTTATAGGTGTAAAACTTTTTAAACTGCAGAGTGACACCCATTTTTATGTAACTAATTTGATCCCATTACTACCTATTAATGCAATGCAGAAAAATCCAAGGTGGGCCTTCCACCTCAAGTTTGGCCACTATGGCCTCATTGTTAAATTTATATTAACCAATGTATTACACACCAGATGGGTATATCTTGAAGGAATATTCAGTGGTAGTGCTGACATACCCCACCTGCTACCAGTGGAATCGCAGAGGTTTGCTTCCATTTCTTCAGAGTTTCTGCAGCTCATGAAAAAGGTTTGGGATTTTTAATTTTCGTATGAGAATGTTGTAGATTGTATTTCAGCTGGCTTTATCATACTGAATAATTGCTTAGATGTGCCAAGAATTTTTTTGTTATTACCCATACCTATAATAGTTTTTAAAAAGGTTAAAACAAAATTTGTTTTTTAAAATATATAAAAAACTGTATTTAAAAAAAAAAGTGAAAAGTCAATTTAAATAAAACTAAAAACCCTGTATATTCCAGGTCGCTCGTTCCCCCTATGTGCTTGATGTACTAAACATACCCGGCAACCAACGATCATTAGAACGACTTGCTGATCTGTTGGGTAAAGTTCAAAAAGCTCTTGGAGAATATTTGGAAAGAGAGCGATCATCTTTCCCAAGGTTTGTTCTTCCTATGTTGGATTGAAATGTTAAATTTTAGTGGTTAGCCGATTGCATTGTAACCAAAGAATACTGGGTTTGATGCTTAATACTGACAGGTGTATGTGTCCTTGGGCAACACACTTTCTCTAACTCAGTGGTCACTGAACGGGTTGTAGCACCCTGGGTGTTGGGTTCTAAAAATCCCAAGGAACTTACATATATAGTTTTGAATAATCTGGTTTCATCTTCCCTTCTAATAACAAGCTTTGTTTTATGGTTATTTTCATTTATTTATCTTGGAGTAGTACGTTATTATTTGCTTTCTTTCCATTACAAAGTACAAACATTTTTGTAGTAAAAAAGGAAAAGCCTATTTTATTTATTTGAAATAATTATTTTTTTTCACTCTAGTTAGTTTTTTTAATATAATTCAAGTGTAATACTATACTGTACAAAATCTTCTTTTTTTCCGAAAAATTAATAAAATATCTTTTGTCAGATTTTACTTTGTTGGAGATGAAGATTTACTTGAGATCATCGGGAACAGCAAAAGTATTCCGAAACTTCAAAAACATTTCAAGAAGATGTTCGCCGGTATCACCACGTTACAACTGGAAGATGATGATTCGCTGGTGACGGGAATATCCTCCAAGGAAGCTGAGGAAGTAAGCTGGGTTTGGTTTGCTGTTTTTTGGGTTGTTTTCTCTGTTTTTGCTGCCGGGTGTAATTATATTATGTGTATTTTGTTGTTACTAGGTGTTATTTGTTATGTATGTGCTGTTGCTGTTGGCGTAATATACTATATTGTTGCTATTAGGTGTAATATGTTATGTATTATGTTGTTGCTATTAGGCATAATATGCTATGTATGTGTTGTTGCTGCCGGGTGTATTGCCAGTTATAACATATTATGATAGTTATGTTGTTTGTTGTTGCTACCAGTTGTTGTATATTATGTATCTGTTTTACTGTACATATTTTTGGTTTTTCTCTTGTTTTAAATTTTTCTCTAAAAATGATAGAATAAAAACAGAATATATATGTTTTTAAGAAATTTGTTTTACTGTACATTTTTTTGAGTTTTTTATTAATTTTTTTTCCAATATATGATAAAATAAAAACATACTACATATAGTTTTAAAAAAATATGTCCTTTCAAAATAGAACCCAGTAACACACACACTAAGCTATCCTAACTTATTAATCATAACATCCAGGTTGAATACAAGACACCAGTCAACATTGCCAAGAATCCCAAGATTAATGAATGGCTTGCGTTGGTTGAGAAGGAAATGAAGGAAACTCTCGCCAAACTACTTTCTTCATCTGTCAATCATCTGTTTGCTTTCAGGTAACAATTGTGGAGCAATAATATTGTTTATTTTTTATGTTATTTTGAGTTTTTTTAACCCAAAGATAAAGGCAACAAAGTTGATGCTGTTAGCTTTATTAGTCTGTGTCCTTGGGTAAGACTCTCTATTTATTAAGCCAACTTTTTTCTAAATCTCGGGCCTGATGCAATGCTGTAAGACTTCACCCAGCTACATCAGAATAGAAAACGACTAATATATTCCGCCATTGACTTCATCAGGGAGGTTAATGCAACAATACAACACAAGTTGATAAATAAGTTACTGTGGCGGCCCGCCACGTGTGTGTGCGCCGACGCTTACACGAGTGCCTTTTTCTCACGTTTATCTTCCGTATAAATACCGCGTCTTAAGTTCATTCGCCCTCTTAGGTTACCGCTCGCAATACAACATTCTGCAACCGCTACATTACATTTATTTATTCATTCATATAACAGAGACGATGAAGTAAACCACACCAAATACATGGAGTGGATGGACAGCTACCAGGGACAGATTGTTATTCTATCGGCTCAGATAGCTTGGTCCGAAGCTTTGGAGAAAGTTCTTCATTCGAACAGTATCCCTGAAAATATCAACAGTAAGTTTGGTGTTGTGTTATTAAAGTTGTTTTACTGTATTGGGGTTAGCAATAAAGTCTCTAGTATAGCATATTAGTAATTTTCAAAAGCTTTTATTAAGCTGTTAGGCCACAGTTTGTAATTTATAGTGTTTCTAAAAACACAAACAATACGTTTTGTGTTTTGTTATTTGCGAACAAGGTTCGAATTATTAGTTATTTTATTATCATGTAAAAGACAAAATAATTTCCTTATTCATTTAACCAAAGGATACCTGGTAATGCTGAATACTAAAACATGTGTCATTTTTAATTCAAATCGCAAGGCAGCATAACATATTAACAGAGCTTTTTATTTATCTCTTTCTAAAACAAAAAATGAAATGGACATAATGTGTCCCACAAATGCTCAAACATTATTTCTTTATTCCAGAGGTTCTACTTGGTGTAGAAGACACATTGAATGTCCTTGCTAACTCTGTGTTGCATGAACAACCTGCTGTGAGAAGGAAGAAGTTGGAACATCTTATAACTGAGTTAGTTCATCAGCGAGATACTACTCGTGTGCTTGCCAATGTAGGTTGATAACGTTTTGTACATAAATTAATGCTAAACTTTAAAAAATTTTACTTGAATCCTTTTTTTACCCAACCTATGTGATAGAACTCTTTTCTTTCAATTTTTTTTATACAAAAATTCAATATTTTTCATGTGCTTTTCTTAACATTTACATAAATTTTTCTTATTTTTTTTAAACAATTGCATACTTTTTACCAAATTTATAACCTTGGAAAATTCTTTTTATAAAATAATGTTTTTTTCTTGCAACAATTTTAAAATTTTCTAAAAAAACATTTAGACATCCTAACTGTTTCTTATAGAATTTAAACATTTTCTACAAAGTTCATAATTTTTTTACAAATCCATTTCAGGCGAAAATATCCAGTCCTCGAGACTTTTTATGGTTAATGCAAATGCGATTCTACTACGATCCACGTCAAACTGATGTTTTCCACCAACTTAGCATACACATGGCTAATGCTTCGTTCCAATATGGGTTTGAATACCTTGGTGTTCAAGACAAGCTGGTACAAACACCTCTCACTGATAGGTGAACATACATTTATATTATACTGCTTTATGTCGAATAAATGATACAAAAATGTAACAGTCAAAAATCAGTTCTAACGAATTGTATTCTGGGGAAATTTATATTTTGCCTAAAATGGCATCATCAGTATATTATTCAAAGAAAATCAAAATCCAGTCAGCCCGGCACCGTGGCATAGTGGTTAGCGCGCCTGCCTGTCACCCAGAGGTATTGGGTTCAATGCTTGACGCTGGCACCATTGTGGGCGTAAGTGTCCTTGGGCAAGACACTTAACGGCAATTGCTCCAACCTAGTGGTCACTGATGGGTTGTCCAAATTATCAGCCATACATTAGGTTCTACAGCCAGGTACCATGGAATTTCGTTTAAAGGTAGCTCATTTCCCAATAACACCCATTTTTATGGGTTTCATTAAATTTATTCATAATTTTTTTTCAAACCCCCACCCGTTGTTCACCAGGTGCTACCTTACCATGACACAAGCTCTAGAAGGTAGATTGGGTGGTTCACCATTCGGACCGGCTGGCACGGGGAAAACTGAGACAGTGAAGGCTCTTGGGAACCAACTTGGTCGTTTCGTCTTGGTGTTCAATTGTGATGAGACATTTGATTTCCAGGTGAAATATTGGTTCAAAATAAGAGCATGTTAAAATGGCTATTTTTATTTTTTAAAACAAGTGTACATGTATGCTTGACAGCAAAACAGAGCTAAAATTAGCTTTTTCTCAGTCTGAAATATTCTTCGGAAATTTCTTGTTAGTGATCTTAAAGGACCAACATTACATTTAAGTATCTTGTCTAACGACATATAAACACCCTATCCACTGGGCTATAGGCGCACTAACCACACGTTAGTTCTTTATGTTATGAAAAGTTTTTAAATGGGTGGCAAATAAACTTTTTAACCATAATCTCATATATGTTGCAGCTATATATAAACATGTATTGACATAGGATTGTCAAACTAACCTTGAGTTGTATATTTGTTGTCAAACAAGGTCTTGCCGTAAGCACAAGTCTTTTATATCTGACCTATAATTATGTAAAAATATAAATCTTCCTATGCATATAACACATAGATATTTTGTCAAACCAACAGGCAATGGGTCGCATATTTGTCGGACTCTGCCAAGTCGGTGCATGGGGTTGTTTTGACGAGTTCAACCGACTTGAAGAGCGAATGTTGTCGGCTGTATCGCAACAAATCCAACTTATACAAGAAGCACTGAGGCTTCACTCGGATCCTGACAGAGATAAGAGCAAACCTGTTCATGCTGAATTACTTGGTAAACAAGTTAAAGTGAGCTCGGAGATGGCAATATTTATCACTATGAACCCTGGTTATGCCGGCCGCTCTAACTTGCCCGATAACTTGAAGAAATTGTTCCGATCACTGGCGATGACGAAACCTGACAGGCAACTTATTGCACAAGTTATGCTGTATTCACAAGTATGTATATATTATAAGTTTAAATCTAGAGTATTAATTATATTTTCTATGTTAATACCTATGACCTATAGTATGGGTAAACGGTTATACAACTTAGGAAAAGTCTCCTTAAATTTACATTATGGCTTTAGCTAATTGCATATATTTAAATAATAACTGTCCTTTTGGCAAGATACTTGATGGACTTTGCTCCAACCCTGTACTAACTAATGAGTTGTAGCACACTTTAAGGGGTGATGGGCCAACTATCACCTAAATCTCAGATCCCATGGTCTGGTACGCTGTAGGTCCTCACCCATATAGAATGTGCATATACAGTGTTGGGGTAATGAGCTAACTCTGGCCTAAATATCAGACCACCTGGCATGTCAGGTGTCCACTGTAGGGCCTCACTCATATAGAATTGAAATACCTAATTAACTTATTTCTACAGGGGTTCAGAACAGCTGAGAAGTTGGCCAGCAAAGTGGTTCCCTTGTTCAAGTTATGCAGTGAACAACTAAGCAGTCAATCCCATTATGAGTTTGGTCTTCGTGCGCTCAAGTATGTTCTTGTGTCGGCGGGTTTCGTAAAACGTGATCGAATACAAGAAGTGAAGAGAATCAAGCGTCAGAACGGGGAAGAGGTGAATGAAGCAGCCATCGCTGAAAGTCTTCCCGAGCAAGAGATTCTAATTCAGGTAGAATTAACCATAATGTTAAAATCATATACATATATTCATATACTCCAAAGAATTAGTATAAGAACAATTCTTAAAAGATTGATGAATCTATTATAACAGGCTTATAAATTTAAGCAATCATAGGTCTTGCTCTTGAACAGCCAAACTGCGAATTGCTCATTAAATAAGTTCTGGTTTATATGATTGTGTAGTTTACTCGGATAACTGTGGTAATTCTACAGCTATCAGAGCCATTTTAAAACCACAGTGGAAACAGGGTTAGTTAGAGCCGCATTCATAAAAACAAATCTAGCTTATTGATTAAGTGCAACATTTAAACGAGTTATTTTACATAGACACGGACATTGCTCCAACCCAGTGACCACTAATGGGTTGTAGCACCCTGGGACCTGAGTGTTAGGGTAATGAGGCAACTCTGGCTTAAATCTCAGGTCCCAAGATGTGCCATAAGACCTTACTCATGTAGAATAAAATAGAAATTTGTGAATGCCGCCATGAATCATGTTATTCCACCAGAGCATCATGGAGACAATGCTACCCAAACTTGTGGCTGAAGACATCCCATTGCTTCACAGCCTTCTTAGTGATGTCTTTCCCAATATCTGCTTCAGACAAGAGAAGATGGAGTCTTTGAGGAAAGAAATCAAAGAAGTTTGTAAAGAGATGTTCCTTGTGTATGGGGAAGATGGGGAAACAGGTGGAGTGTTTATGTTTGCGTTGATATGTTCTGAATCTTCTATCCATGGTCCACATAGAGATCCATATAGGCTTTAGTATTGGTAGTGCTGTGGCATAGTGGTTAGCGTGCCTACCTGTAGCCTAGTGGTCAGGGGGTACAAGTTGTGATCCTTGTCACTTTTGACGTATGTGTCCTTTGATACCACACTTAATGAGAAATCCTACTGTCTTGCATAAGGCAGTCGAAACAACAGTCCTTTTAAGATCACACAAATACCATAAAATTTGTTTCCTACTTATATACACCTGAAAAAAGTTATTTAACCCCTATTTTTTATGGCTGCACCACCGGCGGCAACAACATATACATTTTTATATCTATTTCCCCATGTAGGAAGTGCATGGGTGGATAAAGTGATCCAACTCTACCAAGTATCTCTCATCAACCATGGCTTGATGATGGTGGGACCAAGTGGATCGGGTAAATCAATGGCTTGGAAAGTTTTACTGAAAGCTCTTGAACGATTGGAAGGAATTGAAGGTGTTTCGTATATCATTGATCCTAAAGCTGTCACCAAGGTGGGGTATTCAGTTTAGTAGTATGTATATATTGGCACTGGCGTAGAGTACGGGCGTGCGGGAGTGCGACGCACTCCTGCCAATTTACGAATTCGCTACTCCTGTTAAATGCACGGCTACTGCACGTGCGTAAAATGTTTCGACGATGACATTAATTCCTAAAGAAATGTGTTAAAACTTGACTTATATTTGCGCAAACATGATTATTACAACATAACATCGTATTGTTTGTAAATATGCCCCAAATCACGCCCATTTTACACCTCTCTGATTGACCAATCAGAAACAAAGGAACCGTGGATTAACTAGCATTATTACGTGTGCGAGACAAGACAATCGCGTAATACGTATGGGATATTGGAGTATTTAGAATAGCAATGTTTAGTTTACTTGATTGCGAGTTGCGAATGTGCGTCAGGCATGTAAAAAAACAAAAATACGGCCGATACTGATTCGTATTTAAATTTATCTGGAAGTTTCGTAAATCGTAGACGCATGCGTTTTGCTTACACCAATGTGTTTTACGAATTAAAATCGTGTTAAAAATACTAAATTCGCAGTGGTGTTTTAGTTTTTTTACTTATATTTTAACGAATTTTCTTCTGTTGCCCCACTGACAGTGTTTTTTGGCTATAACCAACGATTCCTCGCGCGGTCTTGATAATTAAAAAATGTCAATCTAGTTTCGTTTTTTTTTCCGATCAAAGCATAAAAAACAGCTCTCCTGATATAAATACGGCACAGTTTCATGTACCATACTTCTCAAACTGTGTTTGGTCAGCATACAAATTATTAACAAAAGCTAGTTTATAATACTATAAAACTTATCGGCGATCACCGAGACACCGACCGCAGTTTATAGCAACCAACACTTTCTTTTCTACCGACAACCAACTTCCTCTTTTGAAATTACCGGGAACTTAGTGGTGGTTTAAGAATGCCTGGTTTGCAATTAATTCCCGAACATACACGTGTCGAAATACTGGTTTATATTGCTCACGTAATACGCATTCGTCACATTTCCTATTATTGCGAAATAGCTATTTATGTTACGTCACAATTGCGAATGTCTCTTGCCCGTATAAATGCCGGAGTTATGATAAAATAAAGCTGTTTGTTACGTCAGAACTGCACGAATAGGTAACTTTTGTTAAGTTTTCATTATACGATTTGTTACGCAGCCTGCGAAGTAAATAAATTCCAGACAACTAAAATATTGAGCGATATTACACTTGCAAATTAAACGATGTTACATTGCGATAAGTGTTCCTGTCACATAGAAGGTTTAACTATTGCGTTAAGATACATCCCAATTAAATTGTCTTTGCGTGTTTGCCGCACTCCCACGCAATTGCAAAACTCTACGCCAATGTATATTGGTATATATATATATATATAGGTATGTATGTACTACTGTTAAGTCAGTTTTGTTGACCATTTCATCTTCACCTTAAATCTTATAATAGTCAAATAAAATTATATGTTGGTAACATAAATGCATGCAGATTGCAAAACAACAACAAAACAATACAAACAGAAATGCATCAAGTATTTTGTGAAATGCATCAAGTATATTTAATGCAACATTTAAAGCAAAAGCTTTCCAAATAAAAAAAATTAATCCAGAAAATCCAACTCTTTAAATGCACATAGGCTGTTTAAATGCAGGAGCATCTGTATGGCACATACGAGTGTGGCTTTCTTGTTTTACAAAAGTATTCATTACTTCATTACTATGCAAGCATTCACCTACATTTTCCTCGTAAAAAAAATGTCTAACGAAAGTTTGACAATTGACATAATTCTTTAGCAAAAAGAAGTTTTTAAAATAACAAAAGACCGTTTGTCCTTTACCTTACATCTCTTTCAAGTGTTATTTAAACATAGAAAACACACAACTTTTTAAATGCCTACATGCTTTTTAAACGCAAATAAAACACTAGATTTTTAAATAACAAAAGTTTTCAAACGCAAATGCGTGTTCATTATCCTAACACGATTATCCAACTTTGCAGGAGCAATTGTACGGCACCCTTGACCCGAACACACGCGAGTGGACCGATGGTTTGTTCACCTCCATATTGAGGCAAGTCATAGATAACGTGCGAGGGGAGTTGGGACGACGACACTGGATCATATTCGATGGGGACGTTGACCCCGAGTGGGTGGAGAATCTTAACTCCGTGTTGGACGATAATCAACTGCTTACTTTACCTAACGGTGAAAGATTAGCGTTGCCTCCATGTGTGAGAGTCATGTTTGAAGTGCAGGTATGGAAAGTTTAGTTATATATTTATATTGTTATAGTAGGGTGGGGCAAGATGGGACACCTTTGTGTTCTATTTTCTCATCCCATTTGGTAGTAAACAAAGAAAACTAAAAGAATTATAAAAATGTATTCTCATGACCCACCCTACTATATTATATTGAGGCAAATAGAGCCTCTGGTAAAAATGTAACTTTTTATTATACAGTAGGGTGGGGGAAGATGGGACACTTTTTAGCTCTATTTTTTCGTCCCATTTAGTAGTAAACGAAGAACTTTTAAAGAATTATGAAACTATATCCTTACGACTCCCATAGGCGACCGTTAGTTGTTTTAAACTTGATCAGGATACTTAGATATTTTGTGCTAAAGGTGTCCCATCTTCCCCCACCCTACTATATACACCTGTTTGGTGCGCTATATGGAAGTTTAGTTGTTATTATATACCAGTAGATGGATCTCTTGGTTAAAACATAAATGTTGTTCTATACATCAAAGCTGGGTGAGGTGGATAGTCCACCACCTTACACGGTTAACAGCAAGACACCCATTATAATACTTGCCATTTATTTTATGAGATCTTTATACCATATTTGAAAAAGATGTCTATGTTTATCATGATGTCTATATTACGCCTTTAAAGTGCTTGAAACCAAAAACAATTTAATACGATAAGATTTCTGTGTTACCTCGTTACGGTGTTATTTAGAGCCAAAGATAATGCAACATTTTTTTCAACAGGATTTGAAATACGCTACATTAGCGACCGTATCACGATGTGGTATGCTGTGGTTCTCACCAGATATTGTTAGCACCGATATGTTGTTCCATAATTACTTGGATCGATTACGTTCAACACCACTCGACCAAACTGAGAGTGAGTTGGTCGGTGTAAACACAATGTTTCAGGACAAAGAAAAATCGGAAGGTTGGTTTTGAACTTGACTCTGATTTTGGATGATGTTATTCTACACGGATGAGGCCAGTAGAGCAGCTAGAGGGTTTCAGGGTTCATGACCTCCCCTTAAAAAACAACTCCTTTGTTTATTATAACGTAGATTATCCATTTAATATGTATAGGTTTTATAATCAAAAAGGGGAGGTGCGACCTTTTACAAAAAAGTGTTTTTTTTTGGTAAATTGAATTATTGTATATTTTTATATAAAAACCCCTATTTTTGTGGCTTTGCCACTGGGTGAGGTCCTTGTCGAGGACCTGGGATTCAAGCCACGTTTGGCCCTGTAACCCCGACATATACGCTTGATGATCTTAACTTGTAGTTGTTTTACAGATGTAACTTCACCAAACATGAAAGTACAGAAAGATTGTTGCGACGTGATTCTACCTTTCCTAACTGCTGATGGATTGGTTATTAATTCCTTGTTGTTTGCTGAGAATCAGGTTAGTTGTGGATGTTATGTATTGCTTAGGGTAAGGTTGATATTGTATATTCTGCTAATGTTGTTTATTATATAGAACTGTTGGGTAAGATGGATATACCTTTAGCATATAATATCCCATTTTCCCTAATCCGGTTTTTAACAATTTAGAACGATATTTTAGAGTCGTGAGGATACAGCTATATATTTCTGTAAATATTCTTTGTTTATGACCAAATGGGACGATAAAATAGAAAGAAACATGGCCGATCTTACCCCACCCTACCATACATGCAAACATTAAATACCACCCCTTGTGCAGGAGCATGTGATGGATTTTACGAAACACCGAGCATTAAGTTCCTTGTTTTCAATGATAAGTCAAGGCATAAGGAATGTACAACAATATAATCAAAGTCACTTTGATTTTCCCATGCAGGTATTTATTTACATTAGCTTCATTTGCACTGAACATGTAATCATTGTCCGGCGCCGTGGTGTAGTGGTTAGCGCGTCTGCCTCTCTAACCCAGAGGTAATGGGTTCAAGGCTCGTCGCTGCTACCATTGTGGGCGCATGTGTTCTTGGGCAAGACACTTAACGGCAATTGCTCCAACGCAGTGGTCACTAATGGGTTGTCCAAATTATCAGCCATACATAAAAATGAAAAAAAATCCAAAAAAAAAACAATCACCCATCAGCCATACATAAAAATGAAAAAAAATCCAAAAAAAAAAACAATCACCCACAAAGTAACATACTTGGTAACTCGTAAGCTGGCGCGAGGTGCACACCCGTGTTATAACGACTGTCGTTTTCCGGCCACGCGAGGATAAAGTAAGTTACATTCATTCATTCATTCATTCATATAATTCGTATGTATAAAGGTTTTGTTTATTTTGAATTTTTGTAAGTATACTTTTTTTAGTTTATGAGCAAAATTGGGTGTTCTTATTAAAGTGGTTGTTTACATATCAAATTAATACAGAACTTTCTCTGTTATATATTTTTATCTTTAATATCCTAATAATGCAACACTGTTAAGCCTTTTATCTTACAATCAGTCAAAATTTATAGTTTTAGCAAAATCATTTATTTGATGTTGTATGGTTGATTCATGCTTATACAGAAACACTTTTAAACACATTTTCACAAGTATACCAGAAATTTAATAAACGTTATTATCATTTCATGTATTAGATTTTTTCCGCTCTTTTGAAATATTGTTTTATTACAAGTGCAGATAATGCATGAAATACTGTAACTTAAAAATCCAGTGTAATACATTCAAGTAATATTTCAATTCAGCCATCTGTATTGGAGAAGTACATGCAGAAATACATTCTATATTCCATCCTATGGTCATTTGCTGGGGATGGAAAACTTAAGATTAGAGAAGAACTTGCTCAATATATTAAACGCTCAACTAATATAACATTACCAACTCAACATAATATGGATATCATTGATTTTGAGGTGAGATTTTGTTATACATGGATGTATCCGTTTATTCTTTGAATGCTTTTAATATGAAGTTGTAGTCCGTTATAATTTTTGTTACACACGAATGTATTTCTATTAATTTTCCTAAACAGTCTCCTTGTTTTTCTCTGTACTGTTAGGCCCCTAGTTTTATACATTGCAATCAAATCATAATTTATATTCTATTATTCATGAATTAACCAATAACTTCATACATTTACAACTGGTAAAATAACGGAATTAATGGTTAGTTTTACTGTTTTGCCTAAACATTCGTAGTTTGGCTAAATTTTTAACATCAAATAATCAGAACGAAATCTAAGCAATCCCAAAAGGAAAGAAATCTGAATGTATTTGTGTTAAAGTGCTATGAAATACAAAACAGTCAAAAATCAAGTCAAATAAACTGTATAATATAAAAGATATATATTTTGCATAAATGGCACACGTCAGTCTCTTATTCTGGTATGATTCTGGTGTTACATGTTCATTTCTAACATTCTAAACCATATAACCTATGCATAATCCCTGACATAATGCATATATATATGCAGTGGCACAGCCAGGGGGGTTTAGGGGGTCGCGACCCCCCCCCCTTTTAAACCAAAAAAAAAATTAAAGAAAAAAACTTTTTTATTATAACCCCCCCCCTCTTATTTTTTTTCTGGCTGCACCACTGTATACATTATACAGCATACATATATATATATATATTTCCAGGTATCAATGAATGGCGAATGGAGTCCATGGATCAACAAGGTTCCGCAAGTTGAAGTTGAAACACACAAAGTTGCCGCACCTGATGTAGTGGTACCAACATTAGATACAGTTCGTCATGAAGCTTTACTTTATACTTGGCTAGCTGAACATAAACCAATGATATTGTGTGGACCACCAGGTATGTAATAGACTAAATTAAATTAGAATGATGGTCATTAACACACAAATTAATAAATAAATTTTCAAACACCATATAAAACACCACAAGATATGTTATGGAGTGTTAATCACATTTTTTGGAATACTACACACTTTTACATTTACCTAAAACTTGTGCACCCTCGCAATACGCAATATATTATCTCTGGTAAAAATAGCCAGACAATATATTATGCAAATCACATACATGTTTGGAAAACTACACTGTACCTGCTAGCATCAGCAACACAATGGAATATTATATTTGAAATTTCTAAGATTCTGGTAGTTATATAAATATATGTATAATACTGTTACGTATTTTATATATTTTCGCATGGTGGGGCAACGACACTCGTTACAAAACTCTGTTTCATACACCTTGTTTGTTTTTTTCATTTAGCGTATGACCACAATTGAGACAACTTATAAGTGACCACTGGGTTTGGGGCAATTGTATAATACACATAACATTATTACTAAAATTATTATTATCATGTTATAGGTTCTGGTAAAACCATGACTTTGTTCTCCGCGTTACGAGCTTTACCGGACATGGAGGTTGTTGGTTTGAACTTCTCCAGCGCAACAACACCTGAGTTACTGCTTAAAACATTTGATCATTATTGTGAATACAAGTGAGTTGTTGCCATTTTTAGGATAAAATTGTTTGTGTGTATTGATTAAAACCTGCGTTTTTACACGCTTGCTTGCTTAGGTAGCTTGTCTTGAATGTCTTGATTTTTTACACTTTTCAAGGCATGCTGATAAAATACCAACAAAATTCCTGCTGTACCGCAAAATTTAATTAATTTGTATTTAGCTAGAATCATAGACTTTAAAAAATTTTAAAACACAAGGGAGGCAGGGATAGTTAGACACGAATTCCCATGAAACAAATTTGATTCCAATATTAACAGATACCAATGTTAAAAATAAAACTTTCCTGTAATTTTCTATAACGAAACAATCTATTTCTAACACTCAACCAAAACTATCCATGTAACATCTGGAATAAGGATTGCCGGGTGTTTTAATTACCCATTGATTACATTGAGGATTTAAAAATATTGTATGGCGCTCATATTACATAATATGGCTTTCATGGCACTATAATATGGCTTATGACTTTTTTCATAGTTCACTTATAATATGGCTATCATGGCTCCCTTAGCCAAATTTGTCACAACCCATGTTATAATACATACCATTGTACATTAGATGGACACCCCGTGGAACTGTACTCGCACCAATCCAACTAAACAAGTGGCTTGTGTTGTTCTGCGATGAAATCAACTTACCAGACATGGATAAATACGGAACACAACGAGTTATTTCATTCCTGAGACAGATGGTTGAACATGGTGGATTCTATCGGACTTCGGATCGTACCTGGATCAAATTAGAACGAATACAAATAGTAGGGGCTTGCAACCCACCCACTGACCCTGGGAGAAAACCTTTATCTCACAGGTGATTGCTTTGTATGCTTATATTTACAAAATATAATGTCTGCATGGGTTAAACACTTCAGTTATAAGCATAAACTTGCTTTTAGTTTTATTTCACTGCTGGTTGGTTGCTATGCTTAAATGTTATAACAAATAAAATGAATTGTGTGAATCTGGCACTTATATAATGCTCATAAAGTTGGACGATTCTTATTATAAAATAACCTTTAAGACAAAATACGAAAAATGCAAAAATCAAGCCCAACCAATAGTTTACTCTAAAAATATCTATTTCTCTTAAAGCAACATCATCAGTCCTTTATTCTTTCTGATAGAACTTCAAAAAAAGTTTAAATCTTAAAAAAGTAAAAATTTACACAGCCTATGCTGTTGTAAAACCAGAAACCATGTGACACTTACATAAAATGGTCAAGTAGAACCTATAACCGAAATACAAATTCTAGATTCTTATTTATATTTCAATTTTTATATCAAATATAAATCTTAGATTCTTACGCCACATACCTGTTGTATACGTTGACCACCCTGGCCCTGCTTCACTCAAGCAGATCTACAGCACATTCAACCGTGCCATGTTACGTATGGTGCCTTCATTAAGGCCTTATGTGGATCCATTGACCAACGCTATGGTGGAATTCTATGTGATGTCTCAGGACCGTTTTACACAGGTTTGTAGCATTTGTACAGTTTGTTATATTCAGTGGTTAGGTCTGTATTTATATTCTATATGGGTGAAGTTGGCCCAATACTCCCAACATTGTATATGCACATTCTATTCTATATGGGTGAGGTCCTACAACGTGGCACTCAATGGGACTCTGGTTTTAATCCAGAGTTGGCCCATTACTAGGGATGTGCTGAAGTTGAAAAAGCTCGGGTTCGCCGAGCGCCGAGCTTCAACGAAAAGCTCGGCACGAGCCCGAGCCCGAGCATCTATGACGTCATCAAGGAGAAAGGGTACGAGAATGCGTTCCTATTCAGCCGAAAAGCGCCGCTGATCAAAATAATACAGAACACGTGGTTTGCGGTTAAAGACGCGTCTCGCTTTTCATAATTCCTACTGTTGCAAAATGTAAAATTCATACAAAAAATATTTAATTAAAAAATTATTTATAACCGTTACAGCCAGTGGCGCAACTAGCAAGTTTCTACGCATGTTCATCTTGGATAATGTAACGATTATTTACGTCAGAATAAACCTTTACGATCGTTACATCACAAACGAGATTGTTGGAAAACAATCGTGTTTTATTCGCTTCCATACGATCTGTAGTTTGTGTGTAATTTTTGTTTCTGATGATTAGTTTAAATGCAGGTAAATCGCAATTATGTGAATTTTAATTGGTGCAAATATAAGAGCGAGGAGCGACGCTATCAGTAAATTGGAACCAACATAAATTGTAATATGATATTACATAGTATCGTCCCGGTCGAGCTTGGACAGAAGCCAAAAAACATCGTTTGATGGCGCCGCACGAGAACCAGAGTTTCATTACGTCATTTTTCACGAGAATAAATTCACAACGATTGCTTCGTTTGTTACGTGTGGAATGTATGCTACCGCATGCGTCTTCCTTTATTTCATACGCCGGCGCAGAGTGTAAAAATGTGACGCTGATACACGATGTTTTGATCTCGTGGTTGGTTGGGCTGCCCAACTTGGGCAGTGGGCACATTCCTCCCGATTGTTATATTATAAAACGTCATAATTAATAGTTACGTTGCGATAGGACACGTGTCGTAACAATTGAATGAAAAATTGTTTTAATTTCAAGCGAAGGAATGTTATATTGAATGCAACGCGTGTGTGTGCGTCTTAGCACTTTCTGGCTGCGTGCGTGTCTGCGGTAAAGGTGGCTTAGAGGTTGCAAAACTCTGTGGTTGCAAAACCGTGGTTGCAGCAATTTATATTATTTCATTATAAAAAAGTTTAAGAGTTTTTGGCTTTTTATTTAAAATGTGATAGGAAAACATTGGGCGCTCGTGTAATTCGACACCTGCTGTAATTCGATACGGGCAAATTCGCTGACGTTGCGATTCGTTACTTGCGAGAGAGCAAATTCACAACGAACGAAAAATAATTAAAGAGAAAGCTACGCTGACTAGTCTCGTTATCTCTTAGTAGCTTCACTTTTTTCATTTTTAATATTTTTCGCTCTCGCGTGCAACATTATAGCATAAGGCTCGGCGCTCGGCCCAGTTTTCAGCCGAGCGCCGAGCGTCAAAAAAGGAGACGCTCGGGCACGAGCTTTTGAGTTCGGGCTCGGCTCGGCACATCCCTACCCATTACCCCAACATTGTATAAGCACATTCTATTCTATATTGGTGTGGTATGAAATATGGCTTGAAATGCAAGCCATTTTTTTCAAGAATATAATGTTTATTTTATTTCCAGAACAAACGTTTATATGAATAAATCTTAATATATTTTATTTGTTTCTTCCAGGACATGCAGCCGCATTATATTTACTCGCCTCGTGAAATGTCACGTTGGGTACGAGGTATTTGTGAAGCTTTGCGTCACCTCGAAACACTGGCTGTGGAAGGTCTGGTTAGAATATGGGCCCATGAAGGGTTGCGTTTGTTTCAGGTGGGTAGAACTACATCGGTGTTGTTGTTTGGTTTAACTTTAATTGTTTTAAGAACTGACACAAGGTGTATAACTACATGGGTGTTATTGATTGGTTTAAGAACTGACACAAGGTGTCACTAAATAACACGACTTGTTGATCCAATGCATGCAGTGTTAGAATGACTGCGGTTAAGAATAAGTTATTTTTTGTAAATTTTTAATATTCTTAGTTGTTTATTCTTGTGGGTGGAAAAATACAGTTGCTTAAGTCAGTGACTATAACATTAACTAAAAAACACCACTTGTTACATTGTATCTAATATTAAAATGACTCTCTGGCACACAAACTTAGCTTATATACTAGTAACACAAAATTACTCAATCGTAACATTAAACATAGAGATTGAGAAAAACATTAATGATAAAGTGTTTGTAGTTCCATAAAACCTTGTTTATAATTAGGGTCTGGTGTTTATAATCCTGTAAAACATTGTATTTGTTTAGGACCGTCTTGTATACAATGAAGAAAGACAATGGGCCGATGAAAACATTGATATGATTGCATTGAAACACTTTCCAAATATAACAAAGGAAATTGCATTGAAGAGGTTTTTGTTTATTTATTGTATTTTTAAATTTTATTTTCCTGAAATGTAAATATAGGAATAAGCCATACATTGTGCATGTACATGTTTTTAATTTATAAAGATCACAGTTATATAAATATGATGCTTTTATGTTGTATGATCCATATACATTGTAGCATGTGTTTGTAAAACTTAGTGTATATATTAAGATGATTTTTAAAATGCTTTGATTTTAGACCAATATAGGAGATTTTTCTTTATATATGCTGTAGGATCCCAATACCTTATATATATATATATGTTTGTGTTGTGAATCTAAACACTGTTGTATTACAGGCCAATACTATACAGCAACTGGTTAAGCAAAGATTATGTTCCTGTTGATATTGAAGAGTTGAGAGAATTCACAAAAGCAAGACTGAAGGTATTTTATTGGGTGTTTTGATTATGTTTAAAGTAACCGTATAATTATTATTACTATACCGTATCATTTTATTACTTCTAAAATATTCACCCACAAAGTTACATATGTGGTGACTCGCAAGCGGGCACCCCAGGTGTATGAAACAGAACACTTGTGTTATAACAAATGTCGTTGCCCCACTATGCGAGGATAAATAAGTTACATGCATGGTAACTCAGAAGCTAGTACAAAGTGTTTGAAACAGAACATAATGTTATAACGGCATTGCACCACTGCACAAGGATAAACAATCCCATTAATTTCTTTATTTATGTGAATGCTCTTACAGGTGTTTTATGAGGAGGAATTAGACGTACCCCTCGTCCTGTTCAACGAGGTCCTTGATAATGTTCTTCGTATTGACCGAATATTCCGGCAACCACAAGGTCATTTATTGTTGATCGGTGTTTCTGGCTCGGGAAAAACAACTTTGTCGAGATTTGTGGCTTGGATGAATGGATTGAAGGTGTTCCAGATCAAGGTATGTAGGGCAGATTGCAATAAATATTATTTTGGGCGGGTACGACATGGGACATGAGATTTAGGCCTAAGTTTGCCCATTAATAACATTGTGTAATAACATTCTATTCCATGTGGGTGAGGTCCTGCTGCAGGGCCTGCAATGGGACCTGAGATTTAAACTAAAGTTGGCTCATTGCTTTAAATTGTATATGCACATTTGTTCTCAGTTGTATATGGGTGAGGTTCTGTAGCAAGGCATCTAATGGCACCTAGGATTTAAACCAACCAGAGTTGGCCCATTACCCAACATTGTATGTGCACATTTGTTCTATATGGGTGAGGTCCTACAGCGGACACACTATGGGTCATCAGATTTTAGGCCAGATTGGTTTATACCCTGACACCCAGTGTGTTACAACTCATTAGTGACCACTGGGTTGGAGCAATGTCCGTTAAATGTCTTGCCCATGGACACATACACTGTGAAAGCCTTTATTTACAATGCAAGTGCCCAACCACTGAGCTGGAGTAATTGACTAAACTTAGATTTTTATTAGTTTACCATTGACAAAAAGCTTTCTACACAGAAACATGAAAATACAAACTTTTCCCATCCAAAGTCTAAGCAGGAAGCAGATTAAACCATGGTCTTTGGTTCAACAACTTAAGCTTTTTTAATTTCACACCTATATGGCAGATTATATAAAATAAAATACAAACTTTTCATGCAAGGTCCATCGACAATATATGCCTTACACGGGGCCTGAGTTGTTTGGTTACCATTGACAGAAAAGCCCTTTTAATTACACACAGCTGGCAGAATATGTACCAATACAAAACTCCTTTCCGGATTAAATAAAATACAAACTTTTCCATCCAAGGTCCATCGTAAATACACGGGGCTTGAATTTGATGAAGATCTTCGTAACGTCCTCCGGAGGTCCGGATGCAAGGGAGAGCGCATTGTGTTTATCATGGATGAATCAAACGTCCTCGACTCGTCTTTCCTCGAGAGGATGAATACGCTCCTCGCAAACGGGGAGGTTCCAGGATTATTCGAAGGAGATGATTACGCTGCGTTGATGACGCAATGCAAGGAAGGAGCTCAAAGGTTGGTTTGTGAATATAACTTTATACGCTGAAATATGTCTGTATTTATGCACACTTTTCGCAAGAAGAGTCTCAAAGGTTGGTTTGTAATCATTATAAGGCAAAACGAACCACGAATACTGTAGCCAAATAATACACATCTGCTGCTCAAAAAAATTCAACCACAAATTTTTTACGACTTAAAATACATTTATTATCCTCTGTCTTCTCTCTGACAAAAATAGTTGATTTTGATCTTTGTTGCCTGCCTGTATTAAAGCACATATTTCTCCAACAAAGGGGCTCAGGGGTTTGTGTGTAAAATAAAAAACTTGCATTCTCTAAAATAGAGTCAAGTAAAACGTTGGTATAATAAAAATTACATTTTTCACATTCATTCCAGGGAGGGTTTGATGCTAGACAGTCAGGAGGAATTATATAAATGGTTCACGGGTGAAGTTATGAAGAACCTGCATGTTGTGTTTACGATGAATCCATCAGAAGAAGGATTGAAGGACAGAGCTGCAACTTCACCTGCTTTGTTTAACAGGTGATATTACTGGTGCTTATACTGCCATGCTTGTATGTGCTATGTGGTGTGATAATAAAGAATCCCATTACTGAAAACTACTGAAGAATCCTCCAGTACGTTACATATTAGGCTGGTGGGAAGTGTTTGAGGTTGGTAGTTAGGGGATTTTAGTTTGTGGTTGGGTGTTATTAGTTGGGGCCTATAGAGGGTTAGGGTTATAATGGATAGTTCTGGGTTAGTTGATAACGCAGTGGAAGGATCTTCACATATAATCTTCACATATTTTCAGATGTGTCCTCAATTGGTTTGGAGATTGGTCAATTGATGCTTTATTTCAAGTTGGAAAGGAATTTACTTCCAAGATAGATTTGGAGAATTCTCAATACACAGCTCCTGAATATCTACCAGTTGTTTGTAGCAAGTTACCAAGCATGCCAACACACAGGTACAATGTTGTATTATATAATATTATACTGTTTTGACCACAATTTGAGGCTTGATGCCAACATTGTGGGCATACGTGTTTTTCAAGATATTTATCAGCAATTGGCTCTAACTCATTTGACCTAATGGGTTGTCTAAATTGTAAGCCATACATTACAAAAAGTGAAAAAAAGTTATTACATGGTAACTCGTAAGCGGGCATGAGGTGTATGGAACAGAACACCCGTGTTATAACGACTGTCATTGCCCCGTCATGCGAGGATATATAATTTACATTTATTACTTCATTCATTCCTAATACAAATGCTATCCTTCTATAACAGAGATGTAGTGGTGAATGCATGCGTATTCATTCATCAAACCTTACATAATGCAAATAAGAAACTTAGCAAGCGTGGTGCGCGGACCATACTAATATCACCGAGGTCATACCTTGACTTGATCAACCATTACGCAAAGCTAATGCAGGAGAAGAAGGCAGACCTTGAAGAACAACAGGTGTTAATTAGTTTACTGGATCATATTTAGCATATCAATGCTTATTTTGATGCATATTTTGTATGTTTAATTTAAAAATTATTGTAATATTTAAAGAAAGTAATATTGAGACATTAATTATCCATTTTTAAAAGTTAGATTCCAAGAATGATATTTTTTTTATATTTTATGCTGCATACTTTTAAACCACATTTATTTACAGATGTTATATACAACTAAAAATCCCTCATTTGCATGCTAGAAAATATATTAACCTTAAAAACAGCGTATTCATAATATATTTATTTAAATTCTCACTCATAAATCTTTTAACTGCAGATTCACCTGAACGTTGGTTTGAGAAAAATATCAGAAACGGTCGATCAAGTTGAAGATTTGCGCAAGGAGTTATCACAGAAAAACACGGCGTTGCAGTTTAAGAATAACTTGGCGAACGATAAACTTAAGCAAGTTGTTCACGATCAACAGGAAGCTGAAAATAAAAAGAAAACATCGAGACAGATAAGGTGGAATAATGAATAAAATTCATGTTATCTTTGGTTTGTTGAGCCAACTTTAAATGTTAGGACATTTTCGATTACCAGTTTGAAAATCTTAGTCTAGTTTCTTGAATTAAAGTGTTTTATCAAAAACACAGGCCATAATGGTGACCGCATTGAGTTTTGAACCCAGTGTGCTCTGGTTATCAATTGAAAATCAACAAAAAACAGTCACCCACAAAGTTACATACGTGGTAACGTGTAAGCAGGCACAAAGTGCGTGAAACAGAACACCCGCGTTATAACGACTATCTGTCCCAGCACACGAGGATAAATAAGTTACATTCAATTTTAACCTCAAATTCCACAGAGCACAACTCACTGAGCTTAACCAGCATATAAAGGAAGAAACAAGCAAAGTAATGGATGAATTATCGAAGGTTGAACCAGCTGTCCAGGATGCAAAGGCTGCTGTTCGGTCAATCAAGAAACAACATTTGGTTGAAATCAGATCAATGGCCAACCCTCCTTCAGGTATATATGGCTTTGTTGGCGGAAAATTTTCATGATTTTAGTTAACATAGCGTTGTTTGTTTTAAATGATTTTTTGGTATAAGATTCTATTTGAATTGTATTTTTAAAATAAAATATTTTTTGAATAAAATACCTCTGTTTATTAATTTACTGGATCATATTTAGCATATCAAGGCTTATTTTAATGCATATTTTGTATGTTTAATTTGCCGGTTTTGGCAAAATGTATTTCCTACAGAATACTATTGGTTGGAATTGATCTATGTTTATTTCGAATTTTATAGTACTTAATCCTGAATGGTATTCAGTTACTTAAAACCTCCAAATTCATACTTTTTTTAAAAAAACAAATTCTATAAATAGATAACAATTAAAATTGTTTTATAATTAGATGGAAACTTGTAAAATAACATTAAATATTTTTTTATTATTCTCTATTTTATATTTCATTTTAGGAGTGAAATTATGTTTGGAGTCGATTTGTTTGTTGCTTGGTGAGAATACAACTGATTGGAAATCAATTCGTCAAATTATTATTCGTGATAATTTCATTTCCACGATCATCAACTTTCAAACTGATGACATCAGCGATTATACAAGGAAGGTTATGAATGACAGGTATGTAGTTTTTTGTTGTTGCCAGGTGGAAAATATAATGACAGGCATATAGTTTGCTGTTCTGTTCTATTTTGTTGTGTTGTGGTTAATAATTCAATTGATCATTCATTTGGTAAAGCAATTTTATGATGTGATACAATAAAAACAGTTTTTTTGCATCCGTGTAGCCCACGCCTTTACTAACACTTTACCTGTTGCTGCCTTTCCTAATCATAGATTTTTTTATGATTGTCCTTATCTAGATAGGTATATTTAAATATTAATAATCATCAAATTTACGTAAAAATAACTATTTTCTCAAGGTACATTTCGAACCCGAGTTACAAATATGAGACGATAAACCGCGCAAGTTTGGCGTGTGGGCCCCTCGTCAAATGGGCGATCGCTCAGTTACAATATGCTGATATGTTGCAACGTGTGGAACCTCTTCGTGGGGAGTTACGAACGTTGGAACAAAAAGCAATCAATAATCAAAGTGAAGCTGAGGAAGTTGAGGTGCTCATCTCAGATCTTGAACATTCAATTAAAAGGTGAATGAAACATGTTTTGTTTTTTCTAAGAAATTAAGTAATCTCTAAGTAATGATTTTTTTGAATTTTATTTGAAAGGTAAGTTTAAAATATTTTTGGGTAAAAAGATTTTATTTTGAGTAATTTTTCTATCAAAAGGTAAATTAAAAAATATTTTTTGAGTTAATGATATTTTATTAAACAATGGGTAAACATAACGGTTTATTTTAATTGGTTTTTTCGAATTAACTTTTTACTAAAGATATTTTTTATATTAGATCATATTTTCGAAGAAATTTTTTCTGTAAAACTTTTTAAATGTAGTTAAAATAAAATAATGTTAAAACAGATACACTGAAGAATATGCTTTGCTTGTGAGTGAAGCTCAGGCCATCAAGCAAGAGTTAATCGCAGTTGAAGCGAAAGTTACTCGAAGTACGAGCCTTCTGCAAAGTTTGGGGCAAGAACAGGGAAGATGGGAACAAACAAGTGAATCTTTCAAAAGCCAGGTGGGAAAAATTGGATTTAATTATTCTTGCATGGTGAAGCAACTTTTTAAGTTCATACATGGCAGGGTGTTCTGTTTCATACACCTCGTGCCCTCGTACCAGTTACCATGTATGTTACTTATTTATCCTCGCATGGCGGGGCAATGACAGTCGTTATTACGCGTATATCCTGTTTTATGCACCTAGTGTCCGCTTACGAGTTACTACGTGTGTAAGTTTGTGGGTTTTTGGTTTTGCTTTTTTACTATGGCTGATAATAAATATGGACACTCCATTAGTGGCCACTAGGTTGGAGCAATTGTCAATAAGTACCTTGCTCAAGAACATACCTGTCAGAAACCTATTAGATGAACGAAACTGATCATAGGCTTTATTCAACTTAAAACGAACGTCTCAGTAAAACACAACAGTAGAAGTTTACATGAGTACGAAGAATCATGCAAGAAACACAGGAATGTTAATGACGCGCGTTTAAGTGTACGCGTCGCACAACAATTATTAATGTTGCCAAACCAGCCATAACATTTAGTTTAACGCAGTGGGGAATAGAACTTAAACACTATCACAATACCCACCGTGGTAGAAGCATTACGCTTCAAACTCAGTGTCCTCTGGTTATAAAACAAGTATTCAAACAACTTGTCAAGAAATATTGAATTTTGAATTTTTCTTTAAATTTTATTTTTAATACTATTTTTGAAAAAATTTTAATTTATTTAAATGTTATCACATTATTTTGTTCCAGATGTCCACCATGCCTGGTGATTGTTTATTATCTGCTGCTTTTATCTCATATGCTGGTTACTTTGACCAATCCATGCGTCAAACCCTGTTCTTAACATGGGTGGCCCATCTTCAACAAGCGGGGATTGAGTTCCGTCACGATTTGGCTCGAGTTGAATATTTATCGAGCGTGGAAGAGCGAATGCAGTGGCAGCAAAACTCACTCCCTGTGGATGATCTGTGTATTGAGAACGCTATAATGTTGAAGGTATTTATTAAAATAAGTCTTCTCAGTTTGTATGTTTTGTTAGTTTAAAAAAATGAAGCTAACTACTGAATAAAAGAGGGGGCTCATTAATGTAAATTTAATCCTTAAACAGACCATAAATTACGTTACAGCCTTTTCATATCACCAATTATTCGTACTATGTATTATGAAAAATAAGACTTGGTATATTAAGTTTTAAGCAGCTAAAGCCACCAGCTGCACTCATTGTTGCTTGAAATATGTGAGCTTGTTATTGTAAAATCTAAATTCCTAAAACACACAGGAAATTACTTTAAAAGTGCCTTTTAATGTTTATAATGGTTCAAACATATACATAGCAAAAATAAGAAGGCTGCCACAATTTTGTTTTAGAACTCTTGTTTTGCCCTTTAATTTTTTTACAATAAAATATTTATGAAAGTTTATGAAAAAGAATTTATGAAACTTATTTATTTAAGAAACCCTAACAACTTCTATATTAACCCAGCGTTTCAACCGTTACCCCTTGATAATCGATCCATCTGGGCAAGCAACTGAATACATTATGAAACAATTTGCTTCGCATAAAATATCACAAACCTCATTCTTGGACAACGCGTTTCGTAAGAACCTTGAAAGTTCGTTGAGGTTTGGGAACCCATTGTTGGTGCAAGATGTGGAAAGTTATGATCCGATCTTGAACCCTGTGTTGAACCGGTGAGTTGGTTTGACTTATAATGTACAAGCTGTGCGGTCAGATACAAATTAAAAAAAAAAAAAAAAAAAAAAAAAATAACTTTTGGCTGAGTAGTAAAATTTTGAAATAAAAAACTTATACACAAGTTATATAGTGAGATACAAATTAAATTGAGTAGCATAAATACAGTTGTGATAATCATTACATTATATTACACTAATATGCACAAAGCAGCAAAATCTATACAACAATATAATACATTGTATTCCATTGAGCTACAACGAGAAGATTTGTACAAAAGAATAAACTAATTAAAACAATTAAACATTAAAACACATTACTAATAATTACCATGCATCATCTTTACAAATACAACAATACCATTCATTATATTCCAGTGAGCTTCGACGAACGGGAGGTCGTGTTCTGATCACAATTGGCGACCAGGACATTGACCTTTCACCTGCATTCACGATATTCCTCACCACGCGCGACCCAACAGCAGAGTTCCCCCCCGACCTCTGCTCACGTGTTACGTTCATTAACTTTACCATAACACGAGGATCGCTTCAAGCTCAGTGTTTGAACCAAGTGTTGAGAGCTGAGAGACCAGACGTGGATCTTAAGCGGTCGGACTTGCTCAAACTACAGGTATAAATGAGTGAATGTAACAAGGGCACTTCACCTGTTTAGAATATAGTGTAGTTTACCTGTACTTTGAGATTTCTCACACAAGGATAAATAAGTTACTCTGTTACTTCAGCTACCAGGCATAATGGAAAAATTTTTTGGTGGCTCATCTGGTATCAAACCTAAGTGTATTTCCAATGTTTCGTCTGCCATCCAGCGAGACTTTATCAGGGAATAATTCATCATACATTGAATGAATGAAGCAAATGTTATGATGAAGTTGTTTTGTTTAATATTCATAAACCTCTTTCTGAGTTACCACGTATTCAAGTTTTCGGGTGATAGTTTTGTTGTATTATTCATAAAATAGCTTTATTACCAACGTACATAAACTAAATACTAACTCGTTGATAATAATTTGTATTCCAGGGTGAATATCAATCACGGTTGCGACATTTGGAAAAATCTTTGCTCCAAACACTGAATGAAGTAAAAGGGCGAATATTAGATGATGATCGGATTATTACCGCGCTTGAAACGTTGAAGAAGGAAGCTGCAGAGGTTCGGTTTAATTGTTTTCTAAAACACTAATTTTAATAATTTTTTATAGTTTTTAAGTGTTTTTTTTTTTTATTTTTTAAAACCATTTTTTTACATTTTTTTTTTTTCTTTTTTTATAAAAAACGGAAATTCTTTTATTTTTATACATTACTTAGTAAAATAAAATTGCAATTAGAGCTTTTTTTCGATCATGTCCAACAGCAATAGTTTATATATTTGTTCTACCATTTATGTGTTTACAGGTTCAATGCAACGCGTTATTTTCATTTTGGGAGTTATGAGTAAAAAACTATTTACCATTTTTTAAAACCAGTTGTTTTTTTGCAGGTTTTTACTTTTTGTTTTCTAAGTCTGTAACAGAAATTATTTATAAAGACTAATTTAATTCATGTCTAACAGCGAAAGTTTCTAATTTATATTAAAAATAAAACCAAAAATGGAAATTCTTTATCTTATTCATTATTAAGTAAAATAAATTTAACAACAGAGCTATTTTGGATGATATATAACAGCAAAAATAATTTACTTTACTATTTCTATTTATACAGGTTCAATGCAAAGTAGAAGAGACCGATGTTGTTATGCAAGAAGTGGAAAATGTTTCAAACCAATATCTCCCGCTTGCTTCCGCTTGTTCTGCTATTTACTTTACACTGGAATCGTTGTCTCAACTACATTTCCTATACCAGGTGGAAATATTGAAAATTAATATTAAGGAAAATGCTGGTGTAAAAAAATGCGTTTGTTTTTTTTTGATAAAAAAATCCTGTTAGGTAATACATTGTTTAAATAAAGTCTATGTCAATTTTATGTTAAAAAATCAATTTCAGTTGTTATACAAACCTATAGAATGCATGAATAATGTTATTATTTTATGCATTAATGTTTTTACCAGAAAAGCTTATGTCTTGTGGTATTATTTTAAAAAGAGCGAAAATTATTTTTATAATGTGAATTGTTTTAATCTTTTATATTACTTTCAGTATTCCCTTCGTTTCTTCCTTGACGTTTACCACTCCGTACTTTGTGAGAATGATCAACTGGACAAAACTGAAGGATATGAGAAGAGACTTTCTATTATTACAAGTTCATTGTTTCAGGTAAATATAATACTTGTTTTAAGACTGTATTTCTGTTCTATATGGGTGATGCATAATAGAAATATATATAAAGTGTGGGTGGCGTCATATAACATTGTATATGCACATTCTATTCTATATGGGTGAGGTCCTACAGTGAGGCATGCCATTGAACCTGGGATTTAGGTCAGAGTTGACCCATTACCCCAACATTGTATATGCACATTCTATTCTATATGGGATGCATAATAGAAATATATATAAAGTGTGGGTGGCTTCATATAACATTGTATATGCACATTCTATTCTATATGGGTGGGGTCCTACAGTGAGGCATGCCATGGGGCCTGGGATTTAGGTCAGAGTTGGTCCATTACCCCAACATTGTATATGCACATTCTATTCTATATGGGTGGGGTCCTACAGTGAGGCATGCCATGGGGCCTGGGATTTAGGTCAGAGTTGGCCCATTACCCCAACATTGTATATGCACATTCTATTCTATATGGGTGGGGTCCTACAGTGAGGCATGCCATGGGGCCTGGGATTTAGGTCAGAGTTGGCCCATTACCCCAACATTGTATATGCACATTCTATTCTATATGGGTGAGGTCCTACAGTGAGGCACGCCATGGGACCTGGGATTTAAGCCAGAGTTGGCCCAATACTCCCAACATTGTATATGCACATTCTATTCTATATGGGTGAGGTCCTACAGTAAGCGTACCATAGGACCTGCAGTTTAAGCCATAGTTGGTCAACTATCCCAGTACTAATAATGTAACATATTGAAAAACTATAACATGTAAAGCCTCTTATTCTGTTGACATGATATATTTAACACTATTTAATTATATTTAATAGTTTAAAATAAATTATGTATAAATATACTAAAACTAAGATATAAATTATAAACATATTTGCAGGTTGTTTTCAACCAAGTATCGAGATCATTACTCCACGATGATAGAAGCATGTTCGCTATCTTACTAACGAGGATATATCTACGTGGGTTCAACCCGGACGATGTAATGCAAAGTGAATACGACCACTTTCTTAGAGGACAAGAAGTCACCGTTCACCAAAAGTTAGTTTTATTTTTATAGCGGGTGTATGAGTTTTAAAATTTAAAGTTAAAAAAAATTGTTGGGTAAGATTTGGATAATATTACCGCGGTATATTTGCTTGTAAATATTTGCCCATCCAAATATTAATGTAGTTTATGTTCTAATGTAACTGTAACATTAAAGCTACTGAGATATTAGTTGCAACATTTTTAGTTTGATAGGAACTAGTATGCTGCCAAAATATTGCATGACATGCAGTCATGCAATAGACTGGAATTTTTAAAAATTATCTAATTTTTTGCCAGATGATCAGTTGTTAAAAATATGTTATGCCTGGTAGCAATAATATCATAATAAAACAAATATTGTTTTTAATAAATTCCACGACTCTGACCCTGATCTGGTGTTCCTAGAGTAGGGCGATTCTTGCATAAAGAAATATAGTAAGGATCCGGTGCTAACTGCTAAGAAAACGTACAAAAAATTAAGTCAAAAAAATTTTGGTAGAAATAAATTTTTCGCCTAAATGGCATCGTCAGTCTCTTATTTAAATAAATCTTTAATAAAAGATCAATGTTGTTATTTATCCAGTGATGTGAGACCAATGATCAAGTCACTGACCAACCTTTCCAACGAACAAATGCAAAACTTTGAAAGACTTTCTCGCATTGAAGGATTTAAGGACTTACCCGAGAAAATTCTGGTAAATTGAATACAATATCATAACTGCAATGAATTAATTCTAATTGTTTAAAAGAATTTATTAATTACTGTTACTGTTGGGCAAGATGTATGCCATTAGCCCATAATATCCCATATTCCTAATCACGTTTTTACATAATTACAACACTCTTTTAAGGATACAGTTATATTTTTGCTTGAAAAATAATCTTGGTGTACTGCACCATAGTTACCTACTGTGCCTACTGTTTTTTTAATTGATGTTGTATATCAATAAATTAGTTGTTACATAATCTTCGCAAACTCATTTACTTGAAATTATAAAAGATTTCACAATATGCAGAAATTATTATTAATCTTTTGTATTATTATTTTGAGAACATTTCTTCATATCTGTTATGGTTAACAGAATTCAAAAGATGAATTTGAGCTTTGGTTGAAAAGTGGATCTCCTGAAACACAGCTTGCTATGATTTGGAACGGCTCGCAAAAGGTTTGTATTTTTATATTTATGGCAATATTTGAATAAAAACCCATACATAAAAACCAAAAATAAAAACCTCCCAAAAATAATCACCCACAAAGTTAAAGTTACATCTATGGTAACTTGTAAGCAGGCACAAGGTGTATAAAACAGAACACCGGTGTTATAACGACTGTCATTGCCTCGCCATGCAAGATAAATAAGTTACATACGTGGTAACTTGTAAGCTGGCACGAGGTGTATGAAACAGAACACCGGTGTTATAACGACTGTCGTTGCCTCGCCATGCAAGATAAATAAGTTACATACATTGTAACTTGTAAGTGGGCACAAGGTGTATGAAACATAACACCGTGTTATAATGACTATTGTTGCCCCGCCACGCAAAGTTAGATAACTTACATTCATTTATTCACCGTATAAATACTAATAACTTGATCTTTAAATCATCCAGACAGACGGCCGAGTTCGTCTCAACCTTCAATCCTTGCTGATCGTTCAAGCGTTACGACCCGACCGAGTTTTAGCTTCAGCCGAGTTTTATATTCGATCCGTGCTTGGAGATTCATTCCTTCATGAAAGCGAGGAAGATCTTCATCTTTCCGACATCGTGCTTCACCAGATCAAGGTAGAATCAAAGTATTTTTATCAATTGTGTAACTACTGCAGGGCTTTTAACCTATGAAATCCAAAAACAAAAAGAACAAAGATGTGAAGGTGTTTGTAAAACTGTTTATAGAATAATGCTACGTGCTATTTAGTGCAGCTAATATGGGCCCTAACACGGGTATGCATGCCCTGGAATAGATTATGACATCCCATGTGATCAGTTTAGGTACACATATTAACATATAAACAAGGCCATCATATTAATTAAAGGTAATATCATTGTCGAAAACCGCCCTGATTTTTATTTTCCAAATAATAGACGCCTATGACCTCACCCATATATGTGAAAATAGTATATACTTTTGTTTTACTGAAACAATTAAACAAAATATATTTTTCTGTTCTTCAGGCTGTTGAGCCAATAATGATGTGTTCACTACCTGGTTACGATGCAAGCAACAGAGTAGACGACCTTGCTGTTCAACTTAATAAACCAATCACGTCAATTGCTATCGGCTCTAGTGAAGGTTTTGATTTGGTAAGTTGGTTTGTAGCTTAGGAAAAGTTTTGTTTGTTACTTAAAGTTAACACAATGAAGGGTTGGGTGTTTATTAGGAGATATAGGCATGGTTTTGTTTTTATAAACTAAACTTTAAAATGATGACAATGGTGTGTTTAACACTTATGTTAAAATGAATGAATTTAACTTTTTTATTCTGGCGTGGCGGGCAATGACAGTTGGTATAAAATGGGTGTTATGTTTCATACACCTCGTGTCCGCTTACAAGTTACCATGTATGTAACTTATTTATCCTCGCGTGGCGGGCAACGACAGTGGTTACTGGTTACAACACAGGTGATCAGTTTCATGCACCTCGTGTCCGCTTGCGAGTAACCACTTATTTACCTTTGTGGAGATTATTTGAACTTACTTTATTCATCTTAATTTCATATCCAAGGCTGAAAAATCCATCAACTCTGCCTCAAGATCCGGACGTTGGGTTTTATTGAAGAATGTCCATCTTGCCCCAGCATGGTTGGTCCAACTAGAGAAGAAGTTACACACCCTGCAACCTCACGCCTCGTTCAGGTTGTTTCTTACAATGGAAATATCTCCACAGGTAATTTTTGTTTAGTTTTGTGTTTATTATGGCGGTGTATTGAATGTTTGTTCAATTGTTTTAACATAAATAGGTTTGGTAAAATGTGAATAACTTTAACAGCCAACAATAAGAAGCTTTGTAAATTGTTAAAAACATGATTGGGTATAACAACTTCTGTTTTGCTGCTAATTCCCTTCTCTTCGTTGTATTATTTTTAACCTGATCTTCGCTACTGTATTCAAAGAAATAAAAAATAAATTATGTTATTTGCATACTAGATAAACCGCACAAATTAATTTAAAACTAACTTTCCAGATTCCAGTTAATCTGCTTCGAGCTGGGCGTGTATTTGTATTCGAGCCACCTCCAGGGGTGCGTGCTAATCTCGTGTCAACTTTCAACCGTATCGCTACAGCTAACCGAATGCATAAACCACCTACTGAGAGAGGACGTTTGTATTTCTTGCTAGCCTGGTTTCATGCTGTTGTGCAAGAACGACTACGATATGCCCCGCTGGGGTGGAGCAAAAAGTTAGTAAGAATATCATAGGTGTAATGTTAGGGGTAATAGGGGTGACATTTCATCCTTGGGGGTAGCAGATGCTTTAGAAACATCATATGTTTAATGGCACCCGCATTTTAAATCTGAAGCGGCTTCTAATTTGTTCTTAAGTGTTTCTACAAACAAAGCAGAGCCAAAGTATATTGCATTCACCACATTAATCAATGAGGTTCCCTATGTTTGACAACTATGAGTGTAACTGTATTTTAACAATGTCACCCCAGATTTTACCCTGCTGTTAGGTGTTTATACAAACAAGCAGGGTCAAAGTATTTTGCATTGATTGGCGCCAGGGTGTAGTGGTTAGCGCGCCTGCCTGTAACTCAGAGGTAATGAGTTCAAGGCTCGACACTGCTACCATTGTGGGCAAGACACTGAACGACAATTGCTCCAACCCAGCGGTCACTAATGGGTTGTCTAAATTATCAGCCATACATAAAAAAAAGAAAAAATGCAAAAAAAATAATTACCCACAAAGTAACATACATGGTAACTCGTAAGCTGGCACGAGGTGTTAAACCCCGGTTGATATGATAACGACTGTTGTTTTCCGGCCACGCGAAGATAAAGTAAGTTACATTCATTCACGACATTCGCAAAAATGTGGCCAAAAATCTTATTAGGTTAACTATATATTTTCATTATTTATTTGTGTTTCTAAATAAATATACAATAAATAATATTTTATATATTTATCAAACTCTCTATTTCCAGGTACGAGTTTAATGATTCTGACTTGAGGTGCGCATGCGACACCATCGACACATGGATCGACATGGTAGGAAAGGGCAGGGATAACATTCCACCTGACAAGATACCATGGAATGCTCTACAAACCTTATTCTCACAAGCTGTATACGGGGGACGAGTGGACAATGAGTTTGATCAAAGATTGTTGAATACTTTCCTACAAAATATATTCACATCGTCAAGGTATGGAATATATCAGTATGTTAATAGGAATAATTCAATAATAGTAACTTTTATTTGTCTCATTGAAAACTTACATTTAATTGGAAGAAAGAAGTGTGATTGCTCCAACTATCAGACAAACAACAATCTACTTTGTTTAATTATTTCCAAGTTAAGTTTTATAACGGAAAGAAAAGTGTATAAAGTCCATTGCTGTTTCTGCACTTTTTTACCCTATAAGTAAAATAGCCAACGTGATTATGTCAGGGCAGTTTTCCAAATACTAAATTTTTTGATGACCACCTAAAAGAAGTTTTACAATTTCTTATGGTTGCACAGTCAGTTTAACAAAACCTATATTAAACTCGGCCTTTCTCCCCCTATAGTTTGCTCATGGTAGACAAAACATTGATTTCATTAACGATTTTATTGGAAAAAGGTGTGTTTTATAAAACCCCATTCCTTCACCCCCGTAGTTTCGAACATGACTTTGAGTTGGTGAAGGAGTGCGATGGAATCGGTTCGATCAACATACCGAGCTCAGCAATTCACCAACAAGAGTTTATGAACTGGGTGAACCAACTACCCGATGTTCAAACCCCATCGTGGCTTGGATTGCCAAACAACGCTGAAAAGTTGCTTCTCACTAACAGAGGTTTCAATACAATTTTTGTTTTAATTTATTTTTTTATAATCCAAAAAAAATATTTTTTGGTGGAAAAAAAATATCATCTTTCCAAACCATATCCCTATTACTTTCAAAGTATTTTTCCATAAATTTTTCATGTTTTGGTTTACACCCTATATTTTGTGTTGTATAATGTATATTTTGTGTGTATAATGTCTTGTGTTTAATTTGTATCTTGGGGTAAATCTGAGTTAACAAATTACTTTCCAGGCCAAACAATGATCCGTCAGTTACTCCGTACACAACTTATAGATGAAGACGAGGATATGGCATATCAACAGGTCACTATATATTTATAACAAGATTTTTGATTTATTAAACTTGTTTTTCGTATCAGAAACCCTTCATTAAAAATCATAGTTGTAATACTAAAAAAAAATTGTGTTAGAAAGCCTAAAAATCATAGTTGTAATACTTATAAAAAATTGTTTTTAATATGTATATTTTCCACTTAATGGCATAATGTTCACCTAATAAATAATAGTAAAAAGTTCAAAATATTCTTTAAAAAAAACACATATTGAAGTTATTTTTGAAATCCTTTTTTGCTCCACTAAATGCATAATATTAACATTTACCAAACAACAGGTTGACAATGAGAAGAGATCCCGAGTCTCCTCGCTAAAGGAAAGTGATGGACGCCCACAATGGATGCTTAGCTTGTTAAGCAGCGCTTCGAAATGGAAGTCGATCATACCATCGTCATTGCAGATGTTAAGTAGAACAACGGACAATATTAAAGATCCGCTGTTCAGGTGTTTGTATAACTTTTTATTATTCCCTTTGAATATATTAGCAAAGATCAAATTATTTACAACAACTACAAGAAGGTATTATCTGTAAAATGACAGTCGTTAAAAACAGGCTTTGGGTAAAACCTATTTAAAAAATAAATTAAACCTTACGGCGCAAAAGGTTTTGTAAATTGGTTAACTTTGATTTTTTTTTTCCGAGTTTTGTTATGCATAAAATATACAGAGATTACTTTTTAAATCCAACTCTTTTTTTATAATTGTTTCATATATATATCGTACATGCATTATTTCCATAGGGATTATGCCTAAAATGTACATATCATATTAAAACTTTGATTTTTAGATTCTTTGAACGAGAAGTTTCATTGGGCGTTCGTTTGTTGAGCATCGTTCAATTTGATCTCAATGAAGTGATTGAGGTTTGCCAATCACATAAAAAACAAACCAACTACCACCGTTCACTTATCGCTACATTGAACAAGGGAATGTTACCTGAAGCATGGAACAGGTAGGCTAATAGAAACAAATAAATTTTAGTTGTATTTTCGTAAAACAATTTACAAGTATTTTATTCCCCCCCCCCCCCCCCCTCAAAAAAGAGAGATTTTTTTGGAGTGATCAAAGAGACTGTAATTAAAAATTAAGTTTTTTAATTATAATTTTTTGAAAAAAATGTTTTTAACCATTTTTTCCCCCCAATTTTTTTAGATGTACTTTTTTATGTTTCATTTTAATTATTTTTTTTTAACAAATATTGTTTTCGTTGTTTTCAGATACAAGGTTCCTTCAGGTTGGACAGTTATTCAATGGATAACCGACTTCAGTGAAAGAATTAAACAACTCAAAGTTGCTACGGATGCGAGTGCTAAGAACAGATTGAAGGTTCGATTAATGGTTGTTTCTAATTTAAACTGTTTAACAAGAAGATGGGCAAACTTGTTGTTTATCTGCTTTTTTTGTTTTGATTTAAACACAGATTATTTAAGTCAATAAAACGCAAATGGTCGGCAGAAACCTAATCTGGGTTAAATCACTGATTTGACTAACTTCTAATTCTATGAACCTGTGGTTAACTTTATTAATAGTCTTTTTAATACAATTCTTTTTGTCTGATAAAAGCTACTTAAACAAAATCTGAAATACATTTAGGATCTGGTGCTACGAAAACATAACCAACTAAGTTTAAAAATCGAGTTAAATAAATTGTATATTATTAAAAAGTATATATTTTTCACCTGAATGGCACCGTCAGTCTCTTATTCCAATCAAATCTAAAACATGGTATAAAGATTTTTACTTTTACTGGGAAATATAAAATTAAAACATAAATTTCTTTAAATTATTTTTAACTCCAAGAATTTACCATTATGTCAATAATTTCTAGTGGTTAACATAATTATCTTAATATAAACTAATACACAAATTTATTTATATTTTCACAGAACTTATCTAAAACATGATATAAAAAGTTTTTCTCTTTCTGTGGTGGATATAAATTATCATTAGTGCATAAATTAATACAATTTTATTTATGATCTTACAGAACTTATCAGTATGGCTTGGTGGTTTGTTTGTACCAGAAGCTTACATCACAGCAACTCGACAATACGTTGCACAAGCCACTAATCATTCATTGGAAGAATTATCGTTGAGTGTTAAAGTGTCTGATGGGAGCAACACTCAACTCGATAACAGCACGTTTGCATTGTCAGGTGCGTATTATATATAGTAGGGTGGGGAGGGAAAGATGGGACATCTTTTTAGTTTTTATTCTGTTTTCTCATTTCATTTGGTAGTAAACAAAGAACATTCAAAGGATTATAAAACTGTATTCTTACGACTCCCATAGACCGTTGTTAACTGTTTAAAACACGATGTTTAGATATTATGTGCTAAAGGTGTTGCTCCAACCCAGTGGTCAAAAATGGGTTGTTCAAATTGTCAACCATGCAACAAATATTGACAAAGTTATATACTAGATACCTCCTGAGTTAGCCCAAGGTTTTTAAGTATATCACTACTGTGGTAAAAAAAACAACAATAAACGAAATTTTTAAATTGGTCTTGACTGCAGAGAACATTTTTTGAAAGTTTTAGTTAGTTGTGAAATTTTGATTAAATTTGACTGTAGTTTTTAACATGTTATATTTTTAGGTTTGATTTTGCAAGGAGCGTGTTGCAACAATAACCGGCTATCTGTATCAAGTGATATTTCAAACAAGCTTCCACTTATTTACATATCATGGCAACATGTGCCTAGCAAGCAAAGGAAGTTAAACAACCAGGTAATATATACAAGTCTATTTTGTTGCTACTATTGTGGGCGTATGTGTCCTTGGGCAAGACACTTAACAGCAATTGCTCCAACTCAGTGGTCACTAATGGGTTGTCCAAATTGTCAGTCATGCAGAAAAAAAATAACCCACACAAAGTTAACATACATGATAACATGTAAGTGGGCACGAAGTGTATGAAACAAAACCATTCGTGTTATAACAACTGTCGCTTTCCACCCACACGAGGACAAAGCAAGTTTCATCCACTCATTCTATTTGAATGGCAAAGTTATACTGTTTGCAGTTTCAATCATTTTTTTGCAAATTGTAATTAATGTCAGTTTAAATACCCATGCGTAATGGTTCAGTGGTTAGACGTTTGCATGGTAACCTAAAGATACTGAGTTCAAGGCTTGACACTGATAGCATTAAACATTGCTCCAACCCAGTGGTCCTTAATTGTAGCACCCTGGGTGTCAGCGTAATGGGCCAACTATGGCCTAAACCTCAGAATCAGGTCCCACGGCATGCCACACTGTAGGTTTTTAATTAATACAACTGTGATTGTACTCAAAAAGAAAAAAAAATGTATGATTTTTCAGTTTACATTTTAACACTACCCATTGAATTTGCATTGAAACTCTTCACTAAATTTCAGGTCCTGTTACCAGTGTATAGGAATGGTATGAGATTGGATTTACTTTTCACATTGAAGTTTGAGATAATTGGAGCTGAGACAATGTTCTATGAGAGAGGGGTTGCGATACTTAGTGCTGATTAATTCAACGGTTGATGTATATTGATGTAGTCATGTAATAACTAATTGTTAATAGTGGTGTTCAAACTAATTTGGTAATACATGTAATAAATGGACAATGTAGCATGCACCGGTTGTGCTGATTGTTTCAAGTAAAACGCAGTGAAATTTTTGCACAAAAAAGGTCTGAAGTTGGTTGGCTTTGCTTCCCTGATCGGTTGGGGTAGGATGGGACATGTTTTCGTTCCCATTTACCGTCCTTATTGTTAGTAAACGAAGGTATTTACAGAATTATAAAACTGTATCCTTGCGATTCTAAAAAAGGTTTGTTGATTGTTTGAAACACGATTAGGAAATATGAGATTGTATGTGCTATAACGATATCTATTTTACCCAACATAAAACATAAATGCCTCGTCCATAAATATCAGATCTTTTGTAATAGGAAGCTTTTGGTGAGCCATATTTACAGGTATTTTTGGAAAGATTAAATTATTTAAAACAGCGAAGAAAGGAAAATTAAAGGCAATCGGTAAAATCACACTACCGGTAAAAAAGGAGAAGTATCAGACAGCGTTACTGCAGTAAAAACTACTTGAAAAACTGTCAGATAAAAAGCCTTGCTGCTGAATCATCCACTAAATAAAAAAGATACTAAACTTAAACAGCAGAACGATAACAACCAGTTAAGTATAGACAAGGTTTTATTTGCTGAAGACGTTGTTGCTTGAACTTCACCATGAATTCTAGTTGTTGTTTGAACTTCACTGTGATTCGTGGTTATTGTAGTTTGGACTTCACTACTGTTCGTGGTCGTTGTTGTATTCACATTAATATAAGACGTAGTCGTTGTTACCATTATAGTAGAAGTTATATTAATAGTTGTCGAGTTTTCGATCATGTTGTCTGTTGTTGCTGATACTTCAACGTTGTTCATTTTCGTTGTTTTCATCACAGTAGGAGTTGTATTAATAGGTGTCGAGTTTTTAAATATGTTGTCTGTTGTTGATATTTCACCGTGGTTCATGGTTGCTGTTTCCATCATAGTAGGGGTTGTATTAATAGGTGTCGAGCTTTCAATTATGTTGTCGCTTGTTGTTGTTACTTCAACGTTGTTCATTTTCGTTGTTTTCATCACAGTAGGAGTTGTATTAATAGGTGTCGAGTTTTCAAATATGTTGTCGCTTGTTGATATTTCACCGTGGTTCATGGTTGCTGTTTCCATCATAGTAGGGGTTGTACTCGTAGTTGTCGAGCTTTCAATTATGTTGTCACTTGTTGTTGTTACTTCAACGTGGTTTATTTTCGTTGTTTTCATCACAGTAGGAGTTGTATTAATAGGTGTCGAGTTTTCGATTATGTTGTCACTTGTTGTTGTTAATATTTCTATGTTAGAACAATCTCCCAAATCAACAGATTCAATGGCAACGCCTGGGAAAGAAAGGAAACATTAACTTATGGATCAGGTTGTGGGTATATATGTTTAAGACACAGTTATATAGTAGGGTGGGGGAAGATTGTCCAGATTTTTCCCTTTATCATCTCTTTACTACTAACGTATAGTAGGGTGGGGGAAGTTGGGACAAATTTTAACTCTATTTTATCGTCCAATGTGGTAGTAAACAAGGAACTTTCAAAGAATTATAAAACTATATGCTCAAGATTCCCATAGACCGTTGTTAACTGTTTAAAATACGGTCAGGATATTCGAATATTATGCGCCAAAGGTGTCCCACCTTTCCCCATCCTCCTATACATTTTTATCTACAGATTTACTTTTTTATTATTTTTCTTACAATTAGGAAATATGGGATATTAAGTGATATTAGTGTACCATCTTACCCCACAGTACTATTACTGTAAAATAAGTTGAATACAAAGTTTATTGCTTAGTGCTCACCCTTATAGAATATTGGGTCATCACATACAGTTGATAAAGTGTAAGGTTGAAGACCACCAGCTCCATCAAGCAACCATTGTTGGTATGGGTAAACAGAGCAATTACATACCCAAGGATTGCCATACAAAGACACAGATGTCAGTTTATCAGCTTGGAACGATGAATACCATTTATGGCTTGGTGTCGTTAACTTATTATTTGAAACGTCTAGGATTTCAAGTTGCGTTACGCCTTCAAATGCATACGGTGATATGTTGTCTATCGTGCATTCTGATATACGAAGGTCTATTAAACCACCCAGTGTAGAAAATGCGTTGTCGGTAATCTGAAAATGTGAAAGATTTTTTTTCTACGAATAAATAGAATACAAAATCATATTAATTAAAACAGCAAAGAGAAAAGAATTATCAAAGAAGTAAACACAGTTTATCTAAATATTACTATATAGTAATGGTATATGGAATATTTGTTTGCAGCACTGTTACGTTTATAACACCCATTAAGAATGAAAACAGGACAAGGGGGAAAAGTTGAAAAATGTTTGTATCTCAATTAGTACATTGGGGTAAGATGGGTACCGTTAGCACAAAAAAAATATAGTTTCCTGGTCGTGTTTTTAACATTCAACAACCCTCCTTTAAAGTCGTGAGGATACGGTTAAATATTTTTGTAAATATTCTTTGTTTCCAATCAGATGGTACAATATAAGAAAATGAACACATGTCCCATCTTACCCCAACCCACTATAAAACGCAATAATTATGATGAATATATACCTGTGTTAAATATTGGTTGAAACGTAAGCTTAGCTCAGTCAAAGTGTTGTGTTGTGGGAACGATGTTTGGTGGATCAAAGGTATTTTGTTAGCATCCAAGTTGAGTGTTTTTAAATTTTCCAAGTCGTGTAGTAAGTTGAATGGTATTTGTGTTAGCTCACAGTTGTTCATTATTACCACGCGTAAGTTTGGGAAACATCGAAAGATTGAGTCCTGAGGCACTTCTGTTATCGGTAAGAACGCCACCTGTAGCGTTTCAATGCTTGGGCATGTACATGGTGTGTTGGGTTGTAACTGCAGGGAAGTAATTGGATTTTTACTGAGGTACAAAGCTGAGAGGTGGGCCATGTTTTGCAAAGCTGAAACCGGGACTTCAGTCAATTGGTTGTCGTTTAAATCTAATGTAGCAACCAAACTGGTGTGCCCTGGGGACTGAAACGCTGATAACGATATCTCCTTAATTTTGTTCCCAGCCATTCTTAGTGTACGAAGGTTTGGTAGTCCCGCAAACGCAGCTTCACCGACGCTGCTTATTTGACCATCTTCTAGCTTCAGGTATTGTAAGGTTTCCGAGATTAAAAACCGATCTTCCAAGTTTTGAATGAGATTCTCACTAGCGTCAAATGTAGTAAGGTGAGATAAGTTTTGTAAACAGTTTGGGGGAAGATTTTCAATTCGGTTGTGTGGGATATATAACACTTGGATGGAAGGGATTGTATCAAATACTCCTGTTGGTATGACTGTGATGCTGTTTTCGTTAAGTAGTAGCCGTTCTAATGACACCAGTCCAGTGAACATTTCCGTATCCAGTGAATTTATTGCATTTTTACTTAAATCCAGAAATTTTAGATTTCGTAACGAGTGAAATACTTTAGTATCCCAGCTGGTTATCCAGTTTGAATCGAGTCTCAGACTTTCCAAGCTTTCTAAACTTTCAAACCATTCCTCTTGTAAATGTTGAATCTTGTTCGTATTAAGATCCAACTCAGAGAGAATCACCATTTGACTGAAAGTGACATTCTGTAACCAAAACAAACAAATATTTATGTCTACATGAAAACGGAACAGGACAAAATATAGGTGGGGTAATATGGGTCACTAGATAAGAAAGTTTTTTTTGTTATTAGTTAGGTTATATAGGTTAGTAATTTAAGGGCTGGCAGATAACGTGGGGGAGAACTCTTTACTGGGACCATAATCAATTAGAATTAGAGCAAATTACAATCGTGATAATTCGTAAGCTGGCCCAAAGGTGTATGAAACAGAACAAACGTGTTATAACAACTGCGTTTTCCGGCCACGCGAAGATAAAGTAAGGTACATTCACATTCGGTTTGGTGATAGACAAAAAATGATCAATTTAAATCACCTCAATATCTTGTAACATACAAGATGAAAGCAACAGCTTCGTAATGTTGTGCACTTGGTAAAAATCTCTTGCTGTCAAATACACGAACGGGTTGTTGGTCATTTGAACCACACTTGACGATAAAGGAACACTTGGAACTTTCGATAAACCCTCGTTACTGCAATCCACTGTTATATCGGTGTTCCTGTAAAAAGACAGCACATTAGTTATAGTTATGCTATTTTAGATGTGGTATAATAAGTTCAAAGTCTAATTTGTTTCAGCTTTTTGGGGGTCTCCAAAGACGTGTTTTCTGGCGTTTCTGCTTGGAAGTGTATTTATAATCACTTTGGTTGTAATGTTGTTTAATGTTCGTTGAATCAGAAATACAATATAAACAATAGTATATGTATCTCTGGTTAAATTTAGTGATTTAAATTGCCTTCGACACCGACTAGTTTTATCGCGAGTTTTCCCGACTTTTGTGCCGCCAGCTTGATTGCAGCGTGGACAATTTATCTGTTTCTTGCTTTACGTTTTACTACTCATGGTAGCAGATTCAGTTGGTTCTTGTTGTACACTTGCTCTGTGTAGTTGTATGTGATACCTTTTAAGTTAATAATCATTTTAAAGATGCTACAGAAGTGTAATATCACGGCTGTTTCTGTATAAATGTATCTGTTTTAGTTCAGTTGTTTTCGTTTACTATATGTGCGTTGTATTTAGTAGGTTCATACACTGAGTCGTGGTGAGTTTAAATTGTTTTCAGCGCTGATTTGGTTTACTTGTAATAACTACGAGCTTTTCTAACGTGCCGCTGGCCTGATTGTCGCCTAATTACTGCTCACCGTTTCTTGCTTTACGTTTTTTATATGTTTGGTCTGTATAGTTGGATTCGTGACCAGTTTAGTGTGAATGATCGCAGCCAAGCTTACAAGTATGTATATCATCATTTATATATAAATACGTTACATGATAACTTATTGTATCGCGATATGTTACCGGGGCAAATTTATTTAGTTTAGATTTTTTCCCATGCCTTTCTAGGTTAACCAGTATAAGTAGAGCGGGGTAAGATAGGACATACTTTTGTTCTCTTTTTGTTCTCTTTCATTTTTCTTTTTGGTAGTAAACTAAGAATATTTACAGATCTATAAAACTCTATCTTTACGACTGTCAAAAGAGTTTTTAATTTAAAATACGATTAGGAAATACATTCTACCCCACAGTATATAGTGCGACATGCAGGCCCCACGGTTGCTCAAGGCAGCTTTTCTTGCCCTCATATTTACGAAACATTTAGCATTTCAAACAGCCAGTGTCTTAATATACTGTTCTATTTAAAGATGAATTATTATCGCCCGCGATATAGGGAAGGTTTGCATTCTTTTTAATGTATGGCTGGTAATTTAGACAACCTATAAATAAAGGATCATTGTCGTTAACTGATTCGCCACACGCCGTCAATGGTAGCAGCGTCGAGCCTCAAACCCGTAACCTCTGAGATGGCGCTGGAACCACTATATGCCACGATGGCGGACATTATATACAATTGTTCAAGTTACCAATCTGTGAAGCAGAGACAAACATCCGGGCAGTCCGTATCTTCACAGATCAGCTCAGATTCGTCTAACGTTGATATTTCATTCCCACGAAGTGATCGCGGAAAATGGCATGTGACGTCATCTGTGACGTCAATCACTACGTATTCTTGTGAGATTAACCAGGTACGAAAGTCATTCATGTTGCAATCGCATCTCCATTTGTTACCAGACAGTAAAAGTTTCTCCAAAGCTTTGTCTGTTCAATGAATTTTACACTTAATAGTAATATATAGTGGGGTGGGGGAAAATGGGAAACCTTTAGCACATAATGTTTTAGTATCCTGTACGTGTTTTAAACGATCAACCGTCTATGCTTGGGAGTCGTAAGGATATGGTTTTGTATTTCTTTGAATGTTCTTTGTTTACTACTAATTAAGACGAGAAAATGGAATGAAAATGTGTCCCATCTTCCCCGACCCTTCTACACTAAAGACACAGAGTACAACTCAAAAGTATGGCTAATCTACACATATAGAAAACTAGCAAAAGCAAACGTTTAGCATTTTTAGTCTGATTATTTTATATGCATTTAATTTATATATGTTGCATTGATTGAGCTTACGTGCCCAAAACAAATCTTTTACCTTGTGCCCATTCAGCGTAACCAATTTCAAGAGCATTAGATGTAAGGTCGAGTTCCTTTAGGTCGTTTAAACCATTAAACGCAGACCGTGAGAGTTTTGACAGCTTTCCGTTTTTAACAGATAACCTTCGTAGAGTAGAAAGGCTAGAAAATGCTTCTTCGCCGATAAAGTCAAGTTCCGGCATCATATTTAAACTGATCTCTTCCAATAAAGGTAGCGTTGGAAAGGTTATCGATGTTATGCTGGAAAAATGGATTGGTTTAATCGGTTGAGAACAAAGTAACATAATAGGACGGGGAGAGAGAAAGAGTTGATATCGAAAACAAGGGTAATATGCCTGGTGGCAGCATTTTATAGACAGTAACATAATCTACGCCAGTACGCTAAGAAATTCCAAAACAGCTGTTTTATACAACAAATTTAATATGCCTGGTAAAATAGTTTTATAAAGTAAGACCATATGTACGTCATGTTGTAGGCCTACGCAAAGAAATACAAGAAGAGTTATTTATAGACAAATGATCTTACTTTGTAAATGGATTTCCATCAAAATGAAGAATTTTTAAGTTTGTTAATTGCGCGAAAACTGTTGGGACTTCTATGAGATATGTATGAGTCATTGCAAGTGATTCAAGCTGGTGGAGATTTGCGAAGAAGGAATCTTCCTCAACAACGGATATAGCGTTGTACTGTAAGGATAAGTGACGCAGATTTTTAAGCAAGTTTCTTTCTGGATCATCAATTCTCTTCCCAGTGATTCTGAACAACGATAAAGCGTCAGCTGCTAAGTTTTCTAAAGTCTCACTGACTGAGAGTAAAGCTTGGTAGGGCAGCACGAGAAACCCGCTGTTCTGTGATATGTTCAGTGTTTTTAAACGATGAAAGTCAAGAAATTTGGAAGGTGATAGCTGTTGTAGTTGATTCCCTGTCAAGTCCAATGTAACCAGATTCGGTGTTGTAAGATTGCCTTTGAAATCAAAAATCCGACAAAATGAAACGTTTAAAACTTCAAGCACTGGTAAGTCCAGCTCAGTCAACAAGTTAACTCTTTGCTGTTGTGTTATGGATAAATGTAGCAGAGAATTTCGAACATAAGAGAACGCAGTCGCAACAGGCAAGCCAAAGAAGAAATTTTGATCAAGAAAAAGTTGTTCTAAGTTTTCCAACCCGATCAAAGTGGCTCCGGTGTTGTTTAGTTCCTTTAGAACATTAAACTTTAAGTTGAGAACTTTCAAACTGGATAAACCTTGAAAAACGCCATCGTTTAGAACTGATATAAGATTGTCATGCAAGTGTAGTTCAACCAACATTTTCATAGGGATAGAAAACATCGGAGTGGAAGTGTTTGTTATTTGGTTTCGCCCCAAATTTAAAACTCGTAGAGAAGAATTCATTGCAACGAATAAATCATTCGAAAATGACGTCATCAAGTTTCCACTCAAATCCAAATCTTCCAGTTCAAACAAATTGTCAAAACTACCCGGAGATATGACGGAAATTTTATTGTCGCTCATATAAAGTGACTCCAGTCTGAATTTCTTAGATAAATCCGATCTTCTGATGCTTTGAATTTTATTTCCATTCAGATTTAAAGTAATGACGTCATCAGGAATGACGTCAGGAATTTCGTCCAGGTCTTGGTACGAACAGTCAACCAGGCCAACTTCAACGTCGCATTTACAAACGCCCAGACACGAGGTAACTGGTAACAAGTAATATGTTAGTATACTATATTTTTTAATTAAACTGTTAACACATATAGTATTGCGGGGTAAGATGGGATGCCGTTAGCCATAGCTTATTGAGTCGGCTATTCGTTAGCACATACCATCCCATATCCTATATTTTCCAATGATGTTTTAACAGTTAACAACGATCTTTGACTTTTAGAGTCGTGGGAATACGGTTATATAATTCTGTAAATTTTCCATGTTTACTATCAAATGGGACGATAAAAGAGAATGAAAACATGGATCATCTTATACCAACTTTTACAAATACACGTAGGTTGTATCTGTATGTATTGATACCATCTAACAAACAACGTAACTTACCGATTCTTGGTTGTTGTTTTCGTTCAACTTTTTCTTCATTATTTACGGCGTATCCATTAATTTCAACAGCAAAAGCGGAAAGTATAAAAACTAACCGTAAATATTCAACTCGACGCGTCATATTACTTTACAAGACTAATATTCGCACATGAATGTGTAAAGATTGTTAAATGGTCACTGACGAGCGCTTTGTGTTTGCTAATCATTGAAAAGTGCAACGAGTAAACAGTCGTGATTAATCATTCTTCGAAACCGAATGTTATTTCAACAAACATGGCACCCTTATATGTTTGTACACCTTTAAATTCTATGTGTGAATGGATTTTAAATCTAATTCTCAAAGTTGTACAAACTTGGCGGTTAAAATCGATTGACTTATTTGTTATTTAAGCGACTGTAGTACAAAGTTTGGTGATTCCGAACAAATTTGCACCACATTAAAGTAGAATAGTAGAATGATAATTACGAGGTATGAAACATAATGCTGCTATCATTGTCAACGTGTTTGTCTTTCGACAATACGTTTAATGATTATCGCACGACTAGCCAATTGGTTATGTTGTTTTTGGGTGCAATTAACAGCCACATTTTTTAATTAACACTATTTCTTATGCTTTTTATCCGTATAGCGTGTTAACTGTTATTTTGCTGTTGATTCCTTTCTCTTCGTTCTGTAACATGTTCTTCATCGTTGTCGTTTTCGAAAAGATGAATACAAAATTATGTTATCCTATGTGATATGGTATGTTATGGTTTGTATATCATGTTATGGCACACCGTATGGTATATCACGCGAGGATGAATATGTGATTTAATAAAATTGATGGTTGTCATAGTCCCCAGAGCCATAGAATTACTGTGTTTGACTCTGATAGTCCCTATACTGCTATTACTATCGGTTAAAGCTCTCTTGTTCTTATTGATTTGGGTAAGTCCCTTTCTCTGCAGTTGATTGATTGATTGACGGGTTAAGTTTTAGATCCAGACAAAACGTGAACGTGCGGCCATTCAAAGGTTAAAATTCGTAGATTTGTTTATATTTTCAGATAAATTTCAAAGCCGTAGTTTACCAGGGCCTATTATGCTTTTTTTTCTGGGATCGAACGGTCTAACTTTACTTAAGCTAAGCTTAATAATAATAATATAAAATCCAGTGTTTGTGATTATATTACGATTTAATGGTTAGCTTGTTTTTTTTGTTAGCTTAAAATACTTCTTAATAGCTGGCAAGTTTCACCTATATATATTATTTATAGCACCATATGCGTGTGGAATATAGTAGCACCATCTTTTTCTTTTACTACATTGTAAGTTTATAGCATTAGCAACTGCCAGGATTTATTATTTGACACTTTTACTTAGTAGTTTTTACTCTTAGTGAGTCTATAGCGACTGTGGTTTTGTTGCTAATTCCATTTCTTTTGTTTTTCAACTTGTTTGATCTTCGTTACTGTATTGGAAAGGATAATTTATGTTATGTCCTTATTTTCCCCATTGCTCCAATAGTGGTTACACTTAATACGTATTAATGTTTAGTAAATAATTGTGGTTGAATATTTGTACCATGGAAGACCATGTTAGTGCCAGTGGAGACGCCAAGTCAATGAAATCAAGTTTGAAAGGTTGGAGGGAAATTTTTGTAGTTGCTAGTAAGCTAACAAAGTGGGAGAAGCCGTTTTACCCCGGCATCGTGTTTGCGATTATTTCTGTCGTGTTTCTCTTGATTTGGTATTTGGATCCTTCCCTAATAACTGGAGTTTCGATGGTCATGATGATGGTTTGTCTTCTGGATTATTTGATCCCATTCATCTCTCCTATTGTGTTTCCTGAGACCAACTGGAACGGAGACAAAGAGAAAGAGTTCACGAATGGCTGTGCAGCTTTGTCCAACGCACGTGTTACGTTTCGCAAGAGTATGTCGAGCCTCTTCAAGCTTAAAGACACCAACCCATGGTTGTATGTCGCAATCTCAACAGTCTCACTCAGCACACTGGCGTGGCTTGGCAACCAGATGCATAATCTCATGTTAGCTTACTTTATCGCATTGATAATTGCTGCTATACCAGGGTTGGCTCATCATGGATTACTCAAGCAAGGGATAGAAGCCGTGAGTCGCTTGGGAAAGAAGAAAAGTCAGTAAACACTAGTTATTAAAAAAATTGCTACAATTCCCAAAACGTTAAGCAAACTATTTAGAACACCGCTGTGAAATTTGGTCAACAATTTTGGCAAACAGTTACAACAACAATAACAAGCAATGAAACATATGTATTGTTTTTTTCATCTTTAAAACATTACACATCTGCCATATATACTTGTACTGATTTGGATTTTGCACATATTACTGTATAATAGTATTGTTTGCATGCAGTTTCTTCATTTCCTTTTAGAGGGTTAACATATCCTGAGTGTTAGTTTTAACATAGCTGACTTGTTAGTGGAGTAAATTTTATTTCATGTGTTTAGTATACAAACTAGACCTGAACCTGTATTTTAATTGGCAACAAAACATTTGTGTTGGATCATTTTTTGTTACATATGGCATCACATGCAAAAGTATTACTTGTATTTGTGGCGGTTTCAATTTATTTCAAACAGATGGCTATTAGTTTAATATAAAGGATTAAGCCTTTTCTTGCCTGACATTTAATAAAACATACTTTTAATAAAACATATTTTCCTGATATTGGATTTCTTGAGTGTATTTGAACGTACTTAAAAGTAATTCCATCCAAGCTTTTACCTTCACTAAATAATTAATGAAGATTTACGTAATGCTTAAAGTTAAGGTAATGCTTATCTGCAAAGTCAAAATTAATTGCTGTACTTTCTTATGAGCTTGGTGAATGCAGTTTTCCATCATTTGATAGTGTTTAGGTGTATGTACCTATGTTTGATATAACAACCACAATCTTTTCAGTGCTTCTCAATTTTTGGCATGACTCAAATGTTTAAGTCTAAGATAATAGCAGAGCTTTTCGTACGAATATGTAAAGCTATGAAAATTGTAAAGTTTTTGCGATTCAATTCTTAAAACTACACTTCATTTAACTTTTTATATATATATATATACATAAAAAATTATTACAATAAGTTTAAAAACTTTTCTAAACCATTATGGTAAACAACCCAACCAATTCAGAGGAGCTCCTAAAACTGAATTAGGACCATGGGATTGAGAAGCACTGATTTATTTCAATATAAACACTATTTCACTGCCTTTTGCAATTTTGACCATTTGTCCCACAAGTTTCTTTAAGATTTACTTGTAATACAGTTTGTGTTTATACAACATATTTATATTGGATAGTTTCATTGAAAAGCTCAGTGCGAATAAACTAAGGGATAATATTTGGTTGTTTTTCTGTGTAACTGTAAATATTTATCATTCATTTTGTCATCATTTACGTAAATGTTACAGAAGCATGTGTTAAGGTTATTATGTCTCGTGAGTTGTATGAAGACACAAAAGAAAGTTTGCGGAGTCTTCTTATTGATCTGAAACAACTTGGAAAACAAAGTGATTTTAGGAATGCTGTTGGAGGTAAGATGGAATGGTGTATGAATGAATGTAACTTATCTAATATAAAACAGATGTTTTAGCTGGAATGGCAAATGAGTAAGCCCATTCATTTTAGTATATATGCATGGGGGGAATGAATGTAACTTTTTTATCCTCACCCGGCTGGGCAACGACAGTCACAGGTGTTCTATTTTATACGCATCGTGTCTGGTTGGTTAGTATGTAACTTATTTATTTTTATTTGGCCAGGACAGTCGCTATAACACAGGTGTTATGTTTTATGAACCACGAGTTACCATTTACCATGTATGTGACTTTGTGTGAAATTTTTTTAAAATTTTGTTTATGTTTTGTGTGTGGCTGACCATTTGGACATTCCATCAGTGACCACTAGGTTATACATTTTAGTATGGTAGATTATATATTTCTACATGGACTACATGTTATTTTGAAGTGTATCTATAGCCCGTTATTTTTTAATTTGCAGAAGAAAGACAAATTGTTGAAAAAGAAGTCAATCGAAAATGTACTCGGGCACAAATACTGGTAAATAAGCAACATAAACAGGATAAATCCTTAAAACTTTTGAAATAATAAAGTCTTACAGTGTATGCTCAGATAAATCCATGCACTTAAGTTTTGTAAATAATGTATTGTTGCCTGGCAAACATTTTTACAACCTAAAAGCTATAAAAAATGTTTCTAAATACATGTACATACAGTTTCAACATAGGAATTTCATACTACTACTACTATATTTATATCAAAAGCATGGTACTGTGCCTACTATATTAGTGTTTGTTTACATTAGTCATTTCTACTCTATAAACAGACAAAGCGATTGGACTGTTACAATTATATTTAGATGATGGCATAAAACAATCTAATGTAAATCACACATGATATTAGTAAAATAAAGGTTTGATTCTGACATGCTAAAGGTTCTTCTACTTATTACTAAAATTAATATATATATTCTTGCTGCTGGTGCCTGTTGCCTTTGTTGGTGTTAATTTTTATCGTTTAAAGATTAAGCTGTTGACTTGTACTTTTTACTAAAACATATAGCTTTGGTAAAATATATAAAATATATATTGTAGGCATTACGTGTTATTGTCAACTGCATAGGTTAAAGATCTTGAAAACGAGGTGTATCAAGCACCAACTAACTCCCAAGCTTCTATGAATCGGGAAATTAAAACACTTAAATTTGAACTTGAATCTGTCATATTAAATTTACAGGTAAATACCAAAAATTCGGTTCAAATTCTATCTACCGTTGAACTTTTCTGGCTTTCTTTATTTCCTACAGTTCCCATATATTCAAAATGTTCAAAACCTATTCAAAAATGCAGTGTAGGCACAAAAATTGTAAACTATACTTAAATGCTGTTAATTTTTTTGATTAGTAAACTAGGTGTTTATGTACCGCCTGGAAGACCTTCATGTACCATAGGTTAAGAACCACTCAGTTTAAAGTTTACCATTAGTTGTTACAGTGATTGCATCTAAATATTGTCTATTTTTTTCATTAGTTGACGTGTTAAAGTAATTGGCTTTAGATATTGTTTAATTTTTGGTTCTATTCTTCTAACAGCAAAACTTGGTTGTTTTCCTGTTTTTCACTTTCCTACACCATAAGGAAGTGATCCACTGTAATGAATGGAGTGACGTGCTGACGTGTTGCCCAATTCATATATGTTGTTCCTCTCACTGCCTTGCATGTATTATGTGCATATGATTTACATTCACATGAATATTTCATGTTTTAAACAGAAGCCTTCGTATATGAGGCAAGCAAGTTATGGACGTGGTAGCTCATCTCAGTTCCTATCAAATAATCATCAGCAGGTTGGGAGTTAACTAACCGGTTTTAATGTTTGACTATAATATGTGGCATAAATGAAGAATACCAACTTTTGCTTAATACTGCTGCTATTTACAGCGAGTGTCCTTTAATTGGACCCAGTGGCCACTAATGGGTTATAGGTTGTTGCACTTCTTATGTCCCTGGGTAATTCATTGCCATGGCTCAGTCATTAGGCATTGTAACTGAAGGATACCATGCTCGATGTTCGATATTTTTACCTTAATTGATAAAAAAACAATTTATTTTCCAATAATTTGCTATGATGTAAAAAATGAGACATGGCAGTGCTGTTGGAAATCTAGCTAAAGTTATAACTCTAGCTAAAATAAAAACATTACCCAAATTAAAAATCTAGTTTAAATAATCTATTTGGTACAAATCCTTTACAGTTACAAATCTATAATTGCTTTAGCTACATGTTTGCAATGAACAGTAAATAATATGATACAACAACAGGACAACGAACAGTCACTGATGTTACTGGGCCAACAAAGCATGCAGCGTGCAAGTGATAGCATAACAAGGTCAAACATCATTTCTGCTGAAAGTGAAGTAATTGGAAATGAAGTGCTTGGTAATCTTGACCAACAGAGAGAGCAACTGCATCGTACAAGAGATCGGGTATGCTATTTGTTTATTAGTATGCTATTTTTATATTCACCCACACAGTAACATGGTAACTCGTTTGCTGAAACAAGCTGTATAAACACCTGTGTAATAATGACTGTCGTTTTTTTGACTACGCAAGGATAAAGCAAGTTACGCATTTGTTGGTTCACTTTGGTTGCAATCAGTGATTAATGTACAGCTTACACCAGTGGTTCTCGGAATATTTATGGTAATACAACATTAACATCCCCTTTAAAACTATTTGTATAAAGAAAACATGTAAAAATGTCGGTTTTATGCATGTTTCCTGCGGTGTGAATATACAATTATGAATTGTTTTCCTTGTATGTTCTATGCCTAATCATTAATGCTCCACTCACTTGATATTTGTTTTGTTATTTTTTCAGCTACAAGGTACAGATGATGAGTTATCACAGACGAAGCGAATATTGCGCAGCATCAATAGAAACATCATATCAAACAGAATATTATTAATCTTTATAATTGCACTTGAACTTGGATCAATTGGTTTCTTAGTATACAGAGACTTCTTTCAAAAGCAATCCTAGCAGTGTGTTGGTTTTGTGGTGCAATTTGTTTGTGTTTATTTGGTACATTGAATCTCTGCATCAGCTGTGACATTTTCCACGTTAGCGGCGTCATATTACGTGTTGTTACATCATAATCGAGTCACAATAGATCCTTCCTAAAGTGGCGTCATACTTCCGGTGCACTATATTTTTTTATTTTCTTATGTTTCGTTGTATTGTCATTTTTGGGTGATACCACTTATGTGCCTATATTCAAATGCACATTGTTCAAGGTTTTTAAATTAATTTAATAATAAATTAAAGACTACCCATCACTTTTCGCCATATTGGCTTACATAATTTCAACTAACATATACTCAATGTTATAATAATACAGTATTACACCAATTGCTCAATTTAAATAAACAAAAATCGGCATGCGAGGGACCAATAAATATATTATTTGTCCCAAATAAAGTTCCGACCACACAGTGTCGCGTTTGGATAACTAAGCACAGCACGCCGCTTGGCTGGTAACGTTTGAAGTTTCAAATAAAATGGCGCGTCCCTAGAGATATGATAGCGGTGATGAATGTGGTTATACAAACTAAATAGCGTCTTGCGCATATTGTGTGAAACACTCCAAATAGCGGTAGTTCTGGGTTTATATATATTTGTGTTCTGTTACCGTTGATTAGAAGATATTTTAGATTTACCGTTGGTAGTTTAGCAATTGGATTTAGTGTGTTTCTGTGGTTTTAAATGAAAATCGTACATAACATACAAAATTAGATTGACTACTATATTATAGTTTATTAGCTACACAGCCATATATTTAGTTTTGATTAAAGAAAGCAGTATATTCCTATTATATTAAATATTATCCACTATATTTATTATACCATAGTTATATGTTAATCAATTTGTAGTACAATGTTAAAACAAAATACAGTATACCAACACCAGGCCCCTAACTAATAATCAATAACTACCAACCTCTAACACTTTCCACCACCCTAATCTGTAAAGTACTAAAGAATTTTTCACTAGTGGCAAGTGTTTTTATCATATGACAACTGTTAATGTTATGTTTGTATTAAGACTGACCAGAAATCCTTTTTATAGCGCGCACATGCACCTAATCCAGACTGCAGAGTATGGCAGGTGCCTGCGCGATTTTTTTACAGACTTTCGGTTATGCACGCCACAATTTGTCCTACGCACGCCAATTAATTAAACAAAAAAAAAATACGTATTAAATTAAGTAAGATTTCCTAACATGGCTTGAAAATGTACATGCTTTGCACGCAGATTTTTAATGATAGCACGCGCGAACGCGAAAAATAACCGTCTTGCACGCGCGAGATCTCGTCAGGAACTGCCATACTTTGCAGACTGGCACCTAATGTCTTTCTTGTTTTTAAATCGTGAAACATGTGGCTGACGCACAGTATGCATGTCTTACGATTTGCTAAGGATTGTAAGTGTAATTTATATAATTCTGATGGTCATTTTATTTTTTTATATTGTGATTGTTAATAATCATTTAGCGATTCATCTGGTATAAAAACGCAAGACATGTCACATCGCAGACGAAATGTCAAAAATACACCATGTTTTTATATGGGATGACCTGGAAAAATTAATTTCGTTATGCCAGGTAGTGGTAGCACAATATTTCTGATTGTTAACTTGGTTGCGAGAACAGTGACTTCTGATTTAAAAAGTCTGTTACACCACTTTTTGTATTGTGTTATGATCAATAAACTTAAAGATTTAAAAACTCTCTTTCCGTTTTAGAATGCTTAAAATGTTTAAGTTAATATATTTGCAAACGTAACATAACAAGCAAAAATGGCATCAAGACAGTCCTTGCAAGTTGGACAGGAAGAGGTAACCGTTTTACCGTTATAATTATATATTATAATATATATCATAATAGAACAATCAGTAATCATTATATAAAATATCAACAAAGCTTTCTTAAAATGTATTTATATTTCAAACTTTAATAAAAAAAAACTAAATTAGGTAAACAATAATATTGTTTAAAAATATGTAAAGTGTTGGTGCCAGACCTTTTGTGTTTACATTTGTTTTTTATATTTATGTGACATCTATGGTAATGTATATGGTATTGGTAAAGATTGTTAATACATGTGAAAAAAAGTGATATATATGCGTTATTAATATTATATATGTTAATAACTTAATATATGTGATATCTATAATATATATATATATATGTGTGTGATAGACCTATTTATAATAGTACATGTGATATAAAATATATATATGTATAAATATCTATGTTAATATAAATATATGATATCTATGTTAATACAGATTGATCTTCGTCTCCCCCGTCGAAGACAACCTTCCGCAAACATCGGACGAAACTCGTATAATTTTCCTAAAGTTGTCATGGAATTACAAAGTAAGGGATACCAAGTTTTATTTTACCGAGAACCGACCCTTTTTGTTTTTTAATTTTAGTTTGACATTTATCCAACTCAATGTATTCCTACTTTAGTTTTACCATTTTTTTGTTTAAATTAGGTGAATTGTCTAAAAGCTTTGAGTTAACCACTACAATTTTGTGTCTAAGTAATGGAAATAATGTTTGCTGTAATTTTAATATACAACCCATATTTTCATCTTACCTAATCTAGCTATTAGAAATAACATTAAGTCAATGGTATGTACTTGTATCATACTTATGTTGTGTCTCATTGAAATATTAAAGCTGTAATATGTGGGCTACTATTTAGTCTTTCATCTGTTTTTGATGAAAAAACTACATTAGTATTCTTTTTATTTCTTGTGTGTTTGTTGCCACTTTTAGCACATTAAGTTACAATTCTGTACATGAAAAATAAATATCTTATCCAGTCTTTAGTCTGTCAACTAAATGTGTACGATTCTATAAATATAATATACAGTTGTTGGTTCTTTAAGTTACAGTTCCACTTAATAACCACAAATTGTTTACGCCGCAATATAGTAGGGCAAAGTTTTCAATTAAACAATGATAATAATAGTTTTGGCATCAGTGAAATCCCGCACACTTTTGTGTCTATTGAAACGTAGAGCCAAAGCAAACACTTGATATACTAGCCATTCACCAATCACAGTAGCTCTAACAAGCTTAGACCTGCCGCTCTGGATTATGGTCATTTCAATGGCTTCCATAGCAACCAATGGAATGTGTCAACCACCATGATACACACTATAATGGAACTTCTTACAACTTGTTCTCTTATAATGTTTTTGAAACTTATTATTATTTTATTTTTTTATTTAATGAAAGTGATAAATAGGTAAAGATTCGTGCTCCAATATATTTAATAATTTGTAATATTCTCTTTACAAATGAGTATTTTTTATTTAAAATTGAATTTAATACGTCTTGGTGATATAACTTTTTTATATAAACAGTCTTATGTATTTGTTTACATTTCAATTCTAATCAAGCACAAAATTTATTAATCTGATTCTGTATAGGCAGTGGCAAATAGTGTTTGGTTTTGTTCAAAACTTATTTAGGTTTACCTTTTGTGACATTGATTAATCATTAACTCTGTTGATTAGCAATGAAAACCAAACGTTTCCAAACAAAACCCTTGTCCTGACATGTCTGGGCATTAAACCTTAGCCACAGCATGATAAAGTCAAATATTTTTATTTATTTTGAGCGGCCATGTTGTAAATTTTATGGCATATTATAATAAACAAATGTAAAGATATCTTTGGTTTGCATCATCATAGTCAACGCATCAACAGTAGATCTGGTATTACTCAATATTTGAACAGTGTTTAAATACGTTGCATCGTAATATATGTTTACCCAGTGTTGGGAAGCTTGTTTAAAGTTTGAGCGGGAAATATGAAATAGTAGTGACATCACAATTGGTTGAACATCATTCTTTGTTCTATTGTTACATCACAATGCCCCATAGAAATTTTTATTTTGTTGTAAATCGTTCTATTTATCAATGAAAACTGTAATTTGATCATTAGTTAAGACTATAAGTTAAGTTTTCTTACAACTTTTATTGTGAGTTTATGAAACAAAACAAAATAAGTTTTATTAGAATTGATTAATAGGCCTATATCATTAACATGATTTATGCTACGATATAGGTAACCAACAAAATTCCAGTGTAACAACTTGTATTTTATGAAACATAGGTTATTAGTCTGATATCAAAATACAGTCTACCATATTTCGCCTACAGTAGCATCATCATCGTATTATTCTATTCCTTGTGGGTAAGGTCACACAGCGTTGCACGCTATTGGTCTAAGGATTTGGGCCAGGGGTTTGGCCAATTACTAGGGATGTGCCGAGCCGAGCCCGAACTCAAAAGCTCGTGCCCGAGCGTCTCCTTTTTTGACGCTCGGCGCTCGGCTGAAATCTGGGCCGAGCGCCGAGCCTCATATGCTATTGCTATAATGGTGCACGCGAGAAAAAAATATTACTATACTGAAAATGAAAAAAAGTGAAGCTACTAAGAGAAGATAACGAGAACAGTCAGCGTAGCTTCCTTTTTAATTATTTTTCGTTCGTTGTGAATATGCTCTTTCGCAAGTAACGAATCGCAACGTTAGTGAAATTGCCCGTATGGAATTACAGCCGGTGTCAAAATACACGAGCGCGCAATGTTCCTGTATCTGATTTTAAATAAAAAGCTAATAACTCTTAAACTTTTTTATAATGAAATAAATGAACTGCTGCAACCATGGGGGCTGTTTTGTTGTAATGACAGATCTCATTTCCGCAAACACGCACCCAGACAGAAAGTGTTAAAACAGGCGTTGCATTCAATATTACTTTCTTTCGCTGGGAATTGGAACATGTTTCATTTAATTGTTACGCCACTTGTCCTATAACAACATAACTATAAATTATGACGTTTCATAATATAACAATCGGGAAGAATGTTCCCACTTCCAACCAACCACAAGTTCGAAACCTCGTGTATGAGCGTCACATTTTTACGCTCTGCGCCGGTGTAGGATATAAAGGAAGACGCATGCGGTAGCATACATTCTACACCTAACAAACGAAGCAATCGTTGTGAACTTATTCTCGTGAATAATGACGTAATGAAACTCCGGTTCTCTTGCGGTGCCATCAAACGATGTTTTTTGGCCTCTGTCCAAGCTCGACCGGGACGATACTATGTAATATCATATTGCAATCTCTGTTGGTTCCAATTTACTGATATCGTCGCTCTTCGCTTTTATATTTGTATCAATTAAAATTTACATAATCGCGATTTACCTGCATTTAAACTAATCATCAGAAACAAAAATTATACACAAACTACAGATCGTATGGAAGCGAATAAAACACGATTGTTTTATAACAATCTCGTTTGTAATGTAACAATCGTAATGGTTTATTAAAGTAATTCTGACGTAAATAATCGTTAGATTATCCACGATGGACATGCGTAAAACTTACACCAATGTTTCATTTATTAAAAAGACGTTTCTAATTAAGTATAAATAATGTAATATTGGTCCTAATTTACCGCATAAAGTAGAATAAAAAGATTAGTGTGCAAAACCAATATCTAAAGCGTTTATTTCGCTTTAGAGATAACGTTGTTTTTTATCTGTATGACAGACCCCTTTTGAACGCGCTAGTTGCATCACTGGCTGCAAAAGTTATAAATACTTTTTAATTAAATATATTTTATTGGAAATTACGAAACGAGACGTCTTTTTAACCGCAAACCACGTGCTCTGTAATATTTAAATTAACGACGCTTTTCGACTGAATATGAACGCGTTCTCGTACGCCTTTCTCCTTGATGACGTCATAGGTGCTCGGGCTCGGGCTCGTGCCGAGCTTTTCGTTGAAGCTCGGCGCTCGGCGAACCCGAGCTTTTACAACTTCAGCACATCCCTACCAATTACCACAATCATTATTGTACTATTAGCATTTATAATTGAATCAACCATATTTCATTTCCAGATGAACAACAGAAAGTCCAGAAACGAACATTCACTCGTTGGATGAACGCCTATCTATGCAAGGTGGTAACAAACAACAAACTTGTTTGTTATATAGTAGGGTGGGGGAAGATGGGACACCTTTAGCACATAATATCCAAATATCCTGATCGTGTTTTAAACAATTAACACCGATCTATGGGAGTCGTTAGAATACGGTTTTACAATTCGTTGAATGTTTTTCTTTGTTTACTAATAAATGAGGCGAGAAAATAGAATGATAAGGTGTCCCATCTTTCCCCACCCCACTATATAATGGCTAATCAGTATTATATATATATATCTTACTTTAATTTTGCTGTTTTGATTTTTTTGTTTTTTTTAGCCTATATTATAGTTTTTTTATATTTTTTTCTTACTTTATTTTATACCCCTTGATTCTCTTTAAGGTTGGGCTTGCATCTTATGGTTGATCATATTCCACTCCAAAACATAAAACACAATATAAGTTAGAGTATATTTGGATAACATATCTTTCCTTATTGTTCAATCATTTAATGTTAACTCCCACCCACAGTGGCGACCTCCTATGGAAATAGTTGATCTTTTTACTGACTTAAAAGACGGGACGAAACTTCGTATTTTACTGCAGTTATTATCAGGAGAACGATTGGTAAATATTCCCTACTTAACAGTTTGGTTGGTAGCTCTTTGTGTGTTAACAAGTTTTACCACAACTACTTATATACTGTTTACTCTCTGGGTGTAAAACTAATTCAAGTTACCGAATTCATTGTATGCCATATTTAAAGGTACATGTTCATTGTTTCTTTATTTAAATACATTTATTGGTAAGGCAAAAAAAATAATCCAGTTTCATTTTTAAATTTATTGCGTTATAGTCTTTTAGCACCCCTATATATAAATTGCTAGAATGGCTCAATTTTTATTCTCCCATTGAAAATCTCTTATAAACTTTAATTCCTAATTCGATTTGCTTCCACCTTAGCAAGGGGAGTCCGGTAACAGATTACAGCGAGTTCATTACCTTAGCAACATACAAACATGTATTCAGTTCCTTGAATCTAAAAAGGTAAATCACACAACTTGAAAGTAGGGTTAAAATACTTATATATATATATATCGATAATCTATCTAATAATATTAACCTAAATAAATCATTTTTTTTCCTTTTTAAAAATATGATCCCCTTGTATAAACCTAACCATTAAGTTGGACATCAATTTAAATGAAAAAACACATATATATAATATAATATATATATATTCATATTATATTTTTTTTAGATCAAGCTGGTAAACATCCATCCAGCTGGTATAGTGGATGGCAAACCACCCATGATACTTGGACTGCTGTGGACAATTATCCTCTATTTCCAGGTGAATTACTAAAGTTAATTATAAATTTATAATACAAATTGTTGTTTCTTAACCTTTTATGGTTTGTGACCTCTTTGAGTTACACCCTACCACTATAACCCCCTGCAGGCCTGCTCCATCGCTTAAAACTTATATTGGTTTGATTATATGTGATTTGTTTACCTCTCTGTAACAATTAGCCTGAATAAAAATGCACGTAGGCATAAGCCATAGGTGTGCACTTGTGCGGATATATCTTTGTCTTATTGAGCCCCTGGGCACATGATGAGAAATGGTGGATAAGTGTGTAATATATAGTTTGGAAAGTGTTCATGTTTTTGGTGTACAGGCCAAGCTCCATCAATAAAATAAGTTATATTGGTTTGATTTTATGTCTTATTTTGTTCAACTCTCTGCAACAAGAGTCATAAGCATATGCCACAGGCATGCTAATGCATTCATATCTTGTTTCTGTTTTATTGGGACACTGGGCACATATTAAGAAAATCAGTGCACAAATGTATATAATATAATTATTTATTGTTCGTACATAGATGGGTTAGAAGTACTACATAATGTTGTATGTGTATGCCATATATTCTGCTGTAACATATATTGTATCACTGAGTGTTATATTTACCAATTATCATTACATAACTCAAAAAGTTTAGCTTGGTTATTACTATTAGAATGATTTGTATGGTTAATTAAACACTAAGTATTAACCAAACTTGGTGGTAGCAATGGGTGACATTATACTTTAGTTATATTACATTATATATGTGATCTAATATATAAGGGTTTTGTTTAACAAGTAGTTATTTATGATAATTAAAGATCCGACAAACGTTACTGCCAGTTCTTCAGGTAAGCGTAGGATCACCACATGCCATGTGTAATGCATGAAACACATTATCACTGTATACAGCATGTATTAAAGTTGCAGCAAAACAAGGTGCATTCAATTTAAAGTGTGCTGTAACTAGTACACGCTGACACTGCACAGAAATGGCATAAAGTTCAAACTGTTCACTGCAGTGTTTTTGTGTAATGTTGTTTTCATACATAAATGATCCGCTGTTATATTTTCAATTTTTCGCCCAATTTGTTTCACCATTCAATTCAATTCATAGCAATTCCACCAACCTGTTCTTTGCTTGCCTATACTAAAGAATAGGAAACATTATATATTATCTTCACAAGGCAATCCTGTAACTCACAAGTGCAATCTAATTTAGCAATTCTAATTCTGTCTTTACATCATTTATAAATGCTCATTTTCTCAACACAAAAACTATATAAACATATTATTGCTCTCATGTTGTCAATCTAAAAAAGCTCATTAGGCAATTTAAATTTGTTAATAATAGTAATAAACTGACTAGAGTGCTTTAGATTGAAACAAACCTTTTCTTAAAAAAATATCCTCTTTCTGTATATATATATATATATATATACCCTATTACCCTAATAAAAATTGCTAAATTTGTGTTTTATCGCATTTATCCTTCTGCTTGACTTTAGTTAAACATTTTTTTGTTGTTGTTATAGATTGAAGAAATCACCAACAATTTAGTTTTCACGAGCGAGTTATCCGAGAGCACATCGAGCTTAGACAGTTGTGTGGGACCCGATGATGGCTCCCCTCCCAAGAAGAAGAAGCAAGGAGCTAAAGCTAAATGGCAAGGAGCTGCTAAGAAAGCTTTGCTGCAGTGGGTGAAGCGAAAAACGCAAAAGTAAGATGTTGTTTTATTTAAACTTACCTTGTTGTTTTTTCTATATCTATTAATTCATGTGATTTTGTTTAATTTCGATTTTGCTAACGAATTGACATTCAGGATCAGTTGATATGAAATACTTAAAAAAAATCAAATAGAATCACTTTGAAAAACATTGGCAATGCTGTTTGAGGGGAAATATATTTTTAACATAATATCATTCGTTGCATTTGGTTTTGTCTGTTACAAATTTCATGCAATTGACCCTGTAGGTTTATACATATTGTAGAGTAGAGAAAGATGTCACACCTTTAGCGCATAATATCCAAATATCCTGATTGTTTTTAAAATAATCAACAACAATCTGTGGAAGTCGTGAGGATATGGTTAAATAGTTCTTTGAATGTTTTTGTATACTAATAAATATGACAAGAAAATAGAATGAAAAGGTGTCCCATCTTTCCCCACCCTACTATACTTACAGTGAATATTCTCCACAGCAAACCACCTGAGTTAGATGTTGTTGTGAAAGACTTTGGTCCAAGTTGGAGGGATGGCAGAGCCTTTCACAGTATGATCCATACCATCAACCCTGATCTAGTGGACGTCGATGAAATAAGACGAGCCACAAACCGACAGAACCTCGAATCAGCGTTCCATACCGCTCAAAAACATCTGGGAATACCAAGACTCTTGGATCCTGAAGGTAAACCTTGTTTTGTAAATTGTGTTTTGTTAAATTTTGTTTTGTAAAATTTTGTTTTTAAACCTTTTTGTCGAAATTTTGTTTTGTAAAGTTTTTGTTTTTGTTTTTGAACTTAGTTGTTTTGTCTGAAGGTAGATTTTTTAAAAATTTATTGAAAACAACTGAGAATAATAGCAATGCTTTTTGGAGAAATGTTTTACTAATTTTGTTTGTGTGGATGCTTGTGTTGTTTGGTATGCATGTGTTTGTGAGTGAGCTTGGTACTTTATATACACCTGGGAATAATGGAAATGTGTTTTAGAAAAGGCGCTTATTAACTTAGTTGGTTAATTTTGTTTTCTGAATGCATGCGTAAGACGTACCACTCATGAAATGCCTCGCTATGTGACATGGGGTTTAGGTCAGAGTTGGCTCATTGCCACAACATTCTTCAAAATGGCTGCTATTAGTTTTGCATTCAGCATTTTCGCGACTACTAACAATACAAATTTAGCAGTCAATAAGATACTGTAGAAGTATAACTTACAATGGTAAATCAAGTTCAAATTTCAAATAACAAAATCATGTCAAACACTATGTTGTACATCAACATGTGGACACAATAACCATTAACTTCTACCAGCTGCATCATACCCCACCTGTCAATCAAACAACCCAAGTGTGTTGTATCCAACCATTATAATAAATCGTATTATTAACATGATCATAACAAATATTCAATTGTTGTTGAATGGCACTTGTATTCCTGAGACTTCTTAATTTGTCGAATCAATAACATTCGATCGATTTATCAAATATTATTAACTTCCACTTGACTCCGTGAAACAGTTGTGTTGTTAACTGCTTGTAGTGACTTTTATGTACAGCTAGGTTTATTCAATTCATTTAACAATGATCATTTTAAACACCATCATAATATTACAAGCCAAACTTGTAATTTGATTTCTAAACAATCACACCTATCCACGCAGACTTAATATGAGTTAAGCTATAAATTGTTTGAATAGGAGTGAGCATTTTGTTGATTGTTATTTGACAAAACATCTGGTATCATCCTAAATGGCTTTTGTTTATTGTTTTATGTAACTTGTATAACCCGATAATGTTGGTTAGCTTTCTTTCTTCCTTTGTTGAAATAACAAACGGAATGTTTATTCAACAACACAATACAGTTCTTGATAACCCATTCTACCATGTTTGCCTACTCAAGGTTAACTTATATTTTTCCTTTTGTTGCATAGTATTACCAAGCCACATGCGCCTTGTAAGTATAGAAATAACTGAAATATCAAAAACATACGATTTTGTTAAAATAGTCTTTAGAAATTGTCGCTTTATTTTAAATCATATATTTAGTGTAAGATGTTTTATAGTTTATATTCAAGCGAATTTTTATTATTTTACTATAAATTTTTATTTCTCTTCATGAAAATTTGTAAATTTAAAACTAAAACATAACAATTACAGTTATATTTTAGGAACATAACAAATGTTTCTCTTTCTTAATTTACTTTTCATTTTAACTTCATGAGGTTAACATTTAATTACCACACACACATATCTTTAACTATTCACACCAATATTCGTCACTGATTTCTTTTTAATCCTTTGTTACAATTGTTTGCTCTTCATTTTAAAGCAAAGCTAAGTTGTATTATGTGGTAACAATAAGCTGACGCGGTGAAGCTTTTGCTTTGATAACACGTCAGCGAAACTCAAGTCCCTTTGGGGGGAATTTTTTTAGAATGTAGGGCTGAAAATTTTGAAAACCCATAAAGGACCACTGGGTTGCAGCAATTAGTGTTCAGTGTCTTGCCTAAAGACACATACTCTCACAATGATAGCTGCAGCGAATAGAATAAAATTTGTAGAAAAGGGAGTTCACCTGTAGTAGGCTGCCCACTTTTTAGCGTGGTGTTATCAGTAAATGCAATGATAGCAGCAACCACAATGGTAGCAGCGACAAGCCTTGAACCCATAACCCCATGGGTTATAAACAGGCTTGCTAGTTACCAACAATTTAGATACCCAATAAGGGTCTACTTGGATTGATTCATTGCCAATATGTCTTGCCCAAGGACATATATGCTCACAAATCACAATGGTAGCAGTTACAAGCTTTGAACCTATAACCTCCAAGTTAGAGGCAAGGTCACTACACCCCAACCAACCAGCCACCGATCCTTAATTCTTATTTTCACAGATGTTGATGTAGACCGACCAGACGAGAAGTCGATAATGACGTACGTAGCGCAGTTCGTTAAACAATACGGGACTTCTGGGGAGGAAGAAACAGACGCACCGCGGGTAATTTATTTACGAACATTTTTTTCTCACATTGAGTTTTGGGCCGTATTATTTAATTAAAGCAAATTATTATGTAATTTACTATATAAAATTTGTTTAAATATACGCAATTGTTTAAATTATATATTAACAACTTAATATTAGTTCACTTCACCATGTGTGGGGTGCAACAGTCATGCTTTTAACTGAGGTCTTATTTTTGGGGTAATAGGCCAAACCCAGGTGCTCGACAGGGATCTCACCCACATAGAATATAATATGGTCCAATTAAAAGAGATAGAAATTAACAGCATAATGACAACTTGCCAAAGATAATATAAATGAAGAAGCATAGGATACGGTATATACATAACTGTATAGATTATATAACCATATCCTACACATTCGCCACACTCTCCAAGGTTGACGATGACGTTTTGCATTACGAGGATGTAATGTCGTGGTTCTCCGACACAGATTCAACGTTAAACGACGTTCATAAACTCCATAAATACCGACAACAGGATTATTTAGGACAACGAGCACTAAGATCTGAACTCGCTCATAAATTGGAACAAGTAAGTTTTATTGATAAGTTTCACCAGTGAAGTGGTAAAGTGGCTAATGTGTCTGCCTCTAACCCAGAGGTTATGGATTCAAGGCTTGTTGCTGCAACTTGCATTCATTCAGTAGATATATTCCGCAATTAGCATTGTCAATTCAATAAAGTCCTACAAAGTGTCACGTCAGCAGACCTAGGATTTAGGCCAGAGTTAGCCTATTACTCTGACACCCAGAGTGATACATCTTCTTAGTGACCCCTGAGTCGAAGCAATGTTCGTTAAGTGTCTTATCAGTATTGAGCATTGAACCCAGTATAACGATGCAAGCAACTTATCACTAAACCACAGCACCAAACACCATTTCTTTTACACAAAATAAATATATATACAAATATAAAACTTGCTTTAGGTCAAAGTGCTTCATGACAAATGGACCACCGGGGAATCCCCTTCCGTAACCGAGGATCAAATCCAAGTTCTTGACAACTTGTCGCATAAAGTTGTCAATTCTGTTAGAGTAAGTCTAGTTTTGCTTGGTCCATTATTAGATTTATTCTATATGGATGAGATAACTGTCAAGGACTCTGGCCTTTAGGCAGATGCTTAACATCCAGGGCCCAATTTGTCTGTCGTTCATGTGATTCGTTTGACTCCGTCCTAAACCTCAGTATGCGAACACATTAATGACATTGGAATTGTGCTTTTTACGAGTGCATTACAATTTGAATCAATGGATAAGGCTGTATTTAAAAAAAAATGAATAAATTGTATGCGGTATCCATCTTTCACACTTTTGTTTTCTATCAGCGTTGGGCTCGTGAACTGGATAGTCGGTTGCCGGGACAACTGGGGGAAGTTGGTTCGTGGTTGCATCAAGCTGAGGCGGCTATTGATGAAGGACTTCCTATTAATGAAGTCAGCGATGAAGAAGAGATGGCCGAAGTTATAAACGAACAGATGAAGAAGCATAAGGTGGGGGTGGTGGAACATGGTTTATATATTATGTATTGGCCATTATATTATGTGTTAAAACACAACAAAAAAACAATCCTGATCTGAAAATGTTGCTTCTGTTCAGCTGTAGGAGTGTCTAGTGTGTTTGTATAATTGTGGTTTATGAAAGTACATATTTGTGGTTTCTTATACACACACACAGTGCAAGCCATACACAAAGAAAAACTGAAAATTAAAAAATATATTACCGACCCATCCATTTCTCCCACAGTCAATATTCAAGGACATGAACCCGATGTTACAAGCGTTCCAGAAGCAACGTCGAGCTCACAGGTTCACCGGGCATTCCATCCCGCTTGAACAACTGGAAGAAATGTCTGACAGATTCGCCGGTATATAATTCTTATTGTGGACCATTAAAGGCTTTTTATAGAAGGGTTTATACTCGTATCATGTTATTGTAGTTATATATCCCATTAACAGCTGTTTACAGACAAATTTCAGGGAAGTTATTACATAAAGCGAAGCAGCTGAATCGCTATCCATTGTTGTTAATAACACAGTTAGGAAATATGGGATATTATATGCTACTGGTATCCATCTTACACCACAGTACTGTATACATATTTTTGAAAATAAAAATCTTACTTTTTACCTGGGAGCAACAACAACATTAATTGAATATTAATGTCTTTATATTTCCACCCAGCTCTTACAACCGCATCAGCACACCGAGTTTCGAAACTTGAATTCACTGAAAATAAACATCGGTTGTTGCACCAACTCAACCGTGCAGAATCCAAGCTCTCTGATTGGACAGTTAGACACGGTGATCGCAGATCTGTGGAAAAACTCGTCAACGATTATAAGGTGCTTGCTATAATGGTCGTGCAAAAATTCATAAAGTTGATCACCCACTATAACGACTGTCTTTTTTGTGGATTTATTTCCAAATGTTCAAATTGAGCATTTATAGTTAGAAATGATAATTTTTTTAAATAGAACGATTGGAATTGTACGTTCAGCTAAGGCCTATTTGTATACCCATTGTAAAGTTTAACATCAGTTCTCCTTTAAGTGTCTTTGCACAAGGACACTTTCGCCATCAACATGGTATCAGTATGGAGCATCGAACCCATTATCCTTTGGTTACCATGTCTAATGAGCTACAACCTATTAGTGGCCACTAGGTTCTATTTACCATCATTATGACATCATACAGAGCACTGTGATCGATGGTAAGTTGTTGGAGCAGTTAGAAGACACGTTACGTAACGTTCAAAAACATGGGGAAAATTACTTGAGGTCTGATGAACAGATACCTGCACATGAGGTGGAAGCGATCAGGAAGTTTCTGTCTGATAAGGATGAACAGGTGGGGGCATAGGAGTTTAAATTTTTGCAAGATTTGTGGTTTATCGTTGGATGAACATATATATTGACTATGTGTGATTGCGGCGTATGTGTCCTTGGGCAAAACACTTACCAGCAATTGCTCCAACTCAGTGGTCACTAATATAACTCATAAGCAGGCACAATGTGTATAAAACAGAATACCCATGTTATAGCGACTGTTGTTGCCAGCTGTGCGAGTGTAAATAAGTTGCATTCATTCATAATAATATATATAAGCTCCTTTAGTGCATCACATTCATCTAATCATCTTACACCTCAATAAGTTACATTCATTTATTCATATTCATGTGTTTCAATCTTCCATGCTCTAGGTAAAATTTCTATCTATTCGAAAATACAGCTACATACATACAATTTCTGTACATTGTAAAACTAACGTATAGTTACCATGGCAGAAAAAAGCTGTGTGTTTTGAGATATTTCAACTTAGTGGTCGCTAAATTCTAAAGCAGTAACAACACACGATTAACTTAAATGCTAAAATGCAATGAAAACTAACACGTAGTTCACATGGCAGACGAAAGCTGTGTGTGCTGAGATATTGGATGCTAAAAATACATTAGAAGAAGCAAGTGAGAGGTGGAGGGATTATGAGAAATGTAAGAAGAGTTTTGATCGATGGTTGGCAGATGCAGAGGACGTGTTGGGCGATCAGGATGATAATAGGAAGACTGTAAGTTGTTATTAAATAATTTTGCTTATGTTGATTTTTTATTATTAAGGGTGTTGTGTGCAATATTTAAAGCTGTATAATTTTAAAAAAGCCTTAAAATGTGTGGTTATAATAAAGAACGGGAGGAACTTATTTCAATTATGGCTGTTTTTATGTTATGTTACGTGGTAATTTGTAAGTGGCATGAGGTGTCTGGAACTGAACACCTGTGTTATGTTGTTGCCCAACCACGTGTGGATAAATAAGTTGTTTTTATTCATTCATGATGAATAAGTCACTTTTATTTATTCGGAAGATCCTTTCTGAGTTACAATATGCATGGCCAAAACAGTTTATCCATTTTTATGTAATGTTTCCAACTTTGTGTTTAGGAGTTCTTTGAAGACTGGCAGAGATGGGCTGCCGTGTTCCAATCCATAAATGAAAGTGGCAAGTACCTTACTGAGGTATGTGACGATGCCACGGCACATGCCATTGAAGATGACTTGTCACGAGTCAACGAACCCGCCATGCAAGTTTTCACCAACTGTGAAAAATTAATGAGTGAATATGACATCACAAAGCGTCGGGAAGATTTTGAATCCGGAGTTACGAGGCTCAAAAAGTGGTTGGACCATGTAGAAGGGGCGTTGTCACAACCTCAGCCAATCACAACAGAGGCTGTTAAAGAACAAATGCAGGATTTTCAGGTATTGTGGAAACATGAAGTTATATGTTCATATTGTATTTTAATTGTTAATACAGGTTCGGCACTGTTTCTTAGTAGTTAAGGGCTTGCATTGTAACCGATTACACGGTTTTATGCTCAACATGGCTATTATTTTTGGCATGTGTGTCCTTGGGCAAGACACTAGTGGACATTCTTTTTACTGAGTTGTAGCACCTTATGTGTAGGGGTAATGGGCCAAATACTACCTTAATCCTAGGTATTTTGACGAGTACCTCACCCATATAGAATACCAATGTATGGTCCTGTAAGGGTGTTGGTGGTAATAGAGTCGAATGTGACCTAAAGGACCTTACCCATATAGAATGTGCATATACAATGTTGGGTAATGGGCAACTCTTGGTCTAAATACCATGGCGTACCTCGCTGTAAGACGTCACCTCTATAGAATAGAATACTTTAATAAACTTTACCAGGATATTGGCGACGAAACAACTGAGGTTGAAGAACAATTCAAAACCATCAGTAAAGTAGCGCAAAGTTTGGTGAAAGACACCGAACCCAAGAATGTTTCTGCCATGCTTAATACGATGACATCAGTGAAGGACCGCCTTGTACAGGTATGTATTTGTCATGAATGTTTGTGGATTGTTTAGTGTCTTGTACTTGGGGAAACGAAAGTCGTGCGTTGAAAAGTGTTTAAGTGGTGCACTGTTAAAGTAGAATAGAACTTCCATATGAGATATTGCTCCAACTTTGCCCTAAATCTTCGGTCCCATGTCACACTGTAGGACCTCACCCATATAGAATAAAACGTGCATATACAATGTTGAGGTAATTGGCCAACTCTGGTCTAAATCCCAGGTCCCATGGTGTGCCTCACTGTAGGACCTCACCCATATAGAATAGAATGTGCATATACAATGTTGAGGTAATTGGCTAACTATTGTCTAAATCTCATGTCCCATGACCTACTGTGGTACCACAACCATATAGAATAGAGTGTGCATATACAATGTTGGGGTAACGAACATTTCTGGTCTAAAAATGGAACACCCTAAAAATAAAAAAATGCCCCCCCTTTTAACGAGTGACTTCACAGGTGCGTCGTAGCACGGCACAGGGCGCGACAAGTTGCGCTGACATGTTAGAACCTCTTCAAAATGTCGACCAAGATTTGGAATCGTTGAATGAATGGTTGGATGATGCAGAAGATTTGTTGACTTCATACAAACGACCACAAAGTGACATGGAAACCATGTATTCATCACATCAGGTGATGTGTATTTAAATAAACATAATTTGTGGAGATTTTTTGATTGCATTTTTTAACAGCATAACCTTTGTTTGATCATATATGTAAATAAACATAAATTGTGGAGATATTTTGACTGTATTTTTTAACAATATGATCTCTTCTGATAATATATGTTGTTAACTTGGTGTTTGGGAGTGTATATTTCATAATTAGGTTAAAAAGCTCGTGATAATATCCTAAATTAAATTAATTAAAACAATGAAGAGAAAGGTATTAACAACAAAACTCCAGTCATTAAATCACATTATGGGTACGAATTCTTGAGTAAAAGTGTCAAATAAAAGCGTGGCTGCTAAACCTACATTTGTTAACATGAATGACAAAACTAACACTGTTCTATCTTTATCTACAGAAATTTTTCTCAAGTACTGAAGAACAACAGAAAAAGTTGGGTCGTTTAAGTCAAAACATCGCAGTTATTCAACGACTGTCAGTCCCAGGTAAGCTACTCAGCGGTGATACCGGAATACTTGGGTATAATATTAATCGCACAACACACGTGTTAGCAACACCAAAGCATATAGAGGCCTCTTCTCAAAATATATGATGGTATTTAGGTGATACTCGATTGGTATTATCATAACTTTATCAATTGACTACACTTTTTAAGTCTGTCTGTCCCTGGTGAGCTACTAAAAGATTTTTAAAATTCAAAATATACAATGATTTTTTAGTGATACCATGAGTTTATTAATTGATAAAACTTATTTTTTTATTGTATATTTCTTTTTTGTATTATTTAGGTCAAATTGTTATCTATTAACTATGTTTTAATACACAGGCATGCAGATCAACCCTCTCCATGATAAAGTGACCGAATCCACTGCTCGACTCCAGTTATGCACCCAGCAATCAGCAGAGTGGAAACCAAGGTTAAAATCGGGCACGGAAGCTTTGAGGAAATACCGAGCTAGTCTCGGCGCAATGCAGAGGTGGATGGAAAAGTCTGATGAAGTTTTACAAACAACAGCACAACCTGCACGGGAAAGAATGAGTGTGCATCAGGTGTGTGTTAATGTTACTTATTCATTCTTGTGTGACGGGTAGCGACAGGCGTTATAACATGGGTTGCTGGTGTTTTATTTCATACCCTTTGTGTTATTACAAGTTACTACATACATAACTTTGAACATGACCAGTTTTCTGTATGTTTGGCAATTGCTCCAACTCATTAGTGACCACTGGGTTGGAGCAATTGGTGTTAAATGTTTAAGACAAATACACCTACAATGGTAGAAAGGTCAAGCCTCATATTCGTATCTTCTTATCTTACTGCCTTAAGTTTTAGTCCAACCTTTGTGCCACAGCACTGGATATCAGTGGCGCAGCCTGAAAAAAAATAAGAGGGTTTTAATCAAAAAATTTTTTTTCACGGGACTCCCCCCCTGACTGCACCACTGATGGATATAATACTCTTGTTTTAGTAACTTGTGTTTCTGAAATTTTCACTCAAATCATATTTCTGAATTCCCAGGATTTTTTCTCGGACGTTGATAAATCCCCCATCACAGATTTTCTCCAAGCAAGCAACCAACTAAGACAAGTTCAAACCTCCGAGAGGGAACGATCTTCTGTTTATGATGTCACAAAGAACGTACAGCAACAATACCAATCGATTTTGAAGAAAGCTTCAAACAAAATGTTCCAGTTAAAGTAAGATTGTTTAATTATGGGCAGTGGCGTCATAATGTATGAATTGTTGTAACTTACTTATACTCGCGGGGCTATGACAGTTGCTATAACATGTGTGTTCTGTTTTATACACCTCATGCCCGCTTACAGGTTACTACGCATGTAACTTATTTATCCTTGCATGATGGAGCAACAACAGTCGTTATAACACGGTGTTCTGTTTTATACATTTCGTGCCCCCTTACGAGTACGTCGTTTGTAATTTATTTCAGGGGGGATTCTAATAAATTTCCCACAATAGTAACAGCATCAACATCAAGTCCTGAACCCGTAACCTTTGGGCCAGCGTTGGCGCGCTTACCATTGTGACATAACACTGTCTGTTCTGTTTCTTCCACATGTTGCCCACATATGTAACTTCGTCAGTGATTATTTTAATGCATGACGTACACTTTGACAACCCAAAAAAAAACACTGGCTGGAGCAAATACACATATACCCCCGAACATACCATACAATAATGATACACCTGGTGCCCCATTACACAATGGTTGATACATTCCATTCCTCCACAGAATATCTGAAGCAGTTGATGAATGTGTGGTGATCATGAAGGAATGCAAGGATCAGATGAAGAAGGAGGAGATGAAACTGAAGAAGATGAATCCAGAGATTATCATTGAAGAACATACGGTAGGAAGATTTGTATAGCTCCGTGAAACAGTGGTTTGCAAGCCTGCCCTTAGCACCAGTGGCGCAGCTAGAAAAAAAATAGGGAGGGGGGGTTTTAATCAAAAACTTTTTCAAAAAATTTTTTTTTTTAATTTAAAAAAAAATTTTTTGGGGGGGTTTGGAAAGGGGGGGGGTCACGACCCCCGAAATCCCCTGGCTGCGCCATGCTTAGCACTGAGGCTGTGGGTGTGTTTGTGTCCTTGGGCAAAAGACTAAACAACAATTACCCCAGTGCACACTTATGTGTTATTTGAATTTTCAGTCTCACAATAAATCTGAAAAATTTCTCAAAAAATAAACACTGATAAAGTTACATACGTGGTAACTTGAAAGCGTCCACGAGGTGTATGAAACAAAACACCTGTGTTATAACGACTGTTGTTTTCCGCCATATGAGGGTAAATAAGTTACATTCACTCGTTTACATTCTCTTACCACAGGAGTTCTTCAACAAACCACTGAACAGGTTGTGTGAGGTGATACAAGACGCTGAGGAACTAGTGGCGAAAATACCAGAAGGTGATGACCGTAAGGTGGCAGCAGAGAGCTTAACAAATGTGAGAGAGGAATATGAGAAGTTGTTGGCAGCTGAAGAAAGATTACACAGGTGTTTATACTTCATGCTAGATAAATCTCAACACTGCTATCAATACCGATGACCGTTTGTATATGTTCTTGGGCAAGACACTTAACAGCAATTGCTTTAACCCAGTTGTCACTAATTGGCTGTGTATTTTTTCGGTCATACAGAAAAACAATCACACTACCTAAACAAGTTGTATTATTCATATGATTTCTTCCATGCTCGTAGTAACTTAAACCAAGTAAAAAAAATACATAGTGTGCCAACTGTGGAGTAAATGAAGTTCATCCATACCTCACCCATATATATTACAATTTTAACTTAAGTTTAACCTCCACAGTAAACTAAGTCAAGTACCTGAGAAACGTAAAGAGTTTGACGCTGGTTTAGATCGAGTGAAAACTTGGGTTAAAAGCGCTGAGGAAGTCATGGAAGTTGTGCAGAAACCTATTGACGCAAACCCTGTGTCCTTTCAAGTATGTCACTTTATATTTATTTAGATTGGTGCTATTACGCAGTGGTTCATAATGTTTGTGTGGCCCAAATTTAATATAATATTTGACCAGAATTGTAAGTCATGCTGAATAAATATGACCTTCAAAGGTATATATGTGGCCGCTATCACTGTGGGCGTATGTGTCCTTACATTTCACGGCAATTGCTCCAACACACTAGTCCAATATGGCTTTACTAAGTTGACAGCCACATATAAAAAAATATCCTCAAAAATAATTTCTTACTAAATGACATACATGGTAACTCGTAAGCGGGGACGAGGTGTATGAAACAGAACACCCGTGTTTAAGGACTGTCATTGCCGCACCATACAAACATAAATAAATAACCCACATTTGTTTATTTGTTTTTTTTCGTCAGGAACTTCGCTCCAAATTCTCGTCAATAGTTGGCAGCAAAGAGGACCACTTGTTGGCGCTAGAGTTCCTCAGTTCAACCCTGGTTTCATTGGCCAAGTATTTACCTCAAGATGAAGTAAAGCATTTACAGGTGATGTGAGATTGTATAATCACAATAGTGGTATAGTACTGTGGGGGAAGATGGGACACTTTTAGAACCTAATGTCCGAATATCCTGATCATCTTTTAAAATTAAAATAATTAACAACGGTCCTGGGGGTACGGTTTTATAATTCGTTGAATGTTTTTTGTTTACTACCAAATGGGACGAGAAAAAAGAATGAAAAGGTGTCCCAACTTTCCCCACCCTACTATATATGTGTTTAAACAACATGTAGTGATATTTGTAATGGACCAATTCTAGCTTATAAACAAATACCTTGGGTACAGTTTTTATTGTTCTAATGCCTAGATCATTTAACGTTGTGAATAAATAATTGTATGTAACTTGCTTTATCCTTGTGTGGCGGGGTAATGACACTTGTTATAACACGGGTGTTCTGTTTCATACACCTCGTGCCGCTTACGAGTTACCATGTATGTAACTTTGTTAATGATACTAAACTGAGTTTGAGCAATTGCTGATAAATTTCGTGCCTAAGGACAAATACGCCCACAATGGTAGCAGCGACGAGCTTTGAACCTATTACCTCTGGCCCTGGGTTAGAGGGTGTTTTGTTTCATACACTTTGTGCCGCTTACGAGTTACCACGTATATAATATTGTGATACAACGTAAGACGTATATAACTGTGTAATTAATACCAAACTTTCAACACAGGAATGTTTATTAACGTGGACATCTAACAGCAAGTCTGTGTTGAATGCTTTTAATATAACAGAGAAACGACTCGTAGCTACGGAGAAGTGTTTCAAATACAGAGACGAGATTGAGGTACTAAATGAACACATAGTGTTTTAACTGGTAAATTAGGTTTTGGTAACGTCCGTCGTAAAAATTTTTGCAATATTGGTAATATAGTAGGGTTGGGCAAGATGGGACACCTTCAGCACATAGTACCGATATCCTGATGGTGTTTCAAACAATTGCCAACGGTCTATGGAAGTCGTGAGAATATGGTTTTATAACTCTTTGAATGTCGTTCTTTGTGTACCAATCTACCAAATAGGACGAATAAATAGAATGAAAAGGTGTCCCATCTTCCCCCACTCTACTATATATATCACCGTATTTTAAATATTTTTTATAGGAAACTAAACAACTAATCGAGGATGAAATAAAATCGATGGAAATTCCCGACAATAATATTGACTGCTTGGACGAAGCTAGGAGCGAATTGAACCAGAATCAGGTAGTTTTTCTTTTCCATTGAAATGATGTTTTCTTTTCATTGCAGTTGAAATAAAGGCGTAGAATTTGAGCACCTGCAATCCAGGTGTCTAGTGGCTCTTATTGTAATAAAGTAGTGTGTAGTAAAAGCGAGAGTGTTTACTTTGAACTTCAAGCGAGGGATTAAACTATACTGAAGGACAAGCCTTGTGTTTCTTAGCCTTAAATCTAGCCAGTTTAAACTATATACAGTCAGTAAGCGAAATACACAGTCAGTCAAAAAGCGAAAGTTTGCTACTTAACTATTCAGATCAGGAACGATCAGATTTCAACACTTATTGATTAGAAAGTTAGAATACTGAAGATATACGATTCAAGTATAAAGAAGTGCGGTTAAAGTGGTTTGGAAATTATTAACGTAGGATTGCATATTCAAGTGTCGTTTCTGTTGTCTTGAGTGTCTGTGAGGCGAAAGTGAAATAAAAGTTGTCCGTTGTGTTTTGTGTAGTTAGTTTAACAACAGGCTGAAGTGAAGTGGAATTTTATTCAACGAGGAAAATAAAGTTTTTATAAATTATCATCCGAAGTTATCATGTTTAGCAAGGCAGTATACGTAAGTTGTTATGTTTGTTATAATGAAGTGTAATTGTAATTTAACTAATTGTTACCATCTGGCGGCGTGGCGCAGTGGTAAGCGCGCCGATTTCTATCCCATAGGTTATGGGCTTAAGGCTCTATGCTGCTACTATTTTGGGCGTATGTGTCCTTGGGCAAAACAATTGAAATAAATAAAAAATAACCACCCACAAAGTTACATATATACTTATAAGCAGGCACGAGGTGTATGAAACAGAACACTCATATTATAACGAATGTTGTTATAACGACATTGCTTGCCCCACGAGGATGAATAAGTTACATACGTGGTAACTCGTAAACGGGCATGAGGTGTATCAAACAGAAAACCTGTGTTATAACGACTGTCGTTGTCCTGCCACACGAGGATAAATAAGTTACATTTATTTACACTAGACCACAATGACGGCTATGGAGACGTTGTCCCGTCGAGTTGCAGACGATGTTGGCGCAGGTAAGGAGTTACATGCCGACGAACAATCGCCAGCGTTTCTTTACACCGATGTTTCAAACCTCGAAAAACAATGGAATCAACTGCAACAAGCCGCTGCTGAGAAATATGAAAATATAAAGGTGAATAAGATAGCATTCGTAGGGCTGGGGTTTAACAGTGACTGAACAAATATAAGACTGTGGGGTCTTATATATTTGTTATAAGACTGTGGGGTCTTATATTAGTTAATCGTTAGCTCAATTAACAACGCTCTTTAAGAGTCGTGAGGAGACAGTTGTATAGAAATATATTTTTTTACTACCGAATAGAACGATAAAAGAGTAAAACATTGAGTTGTTGCGCTAGCCCCTAGATACCGAGTTCAAGGCTCGTTGCTGCCTTTATTGTGGGCGTATGCGTCCTTAGGCAAGACAAAGCAGTTAACAGCAATTACTCCAACCCAGTGGCCTATTACAGGTTGTCTAAATTGTCAACTTACACTAAAATATTACCCACAAAGTTATACATAATAACTCGTAAGCGGGCACGAGGTGTATGAAACAGAACACCCGTGTTATACCGACTGTCGTTGCCCCGATATGCAAGGATAAATAACTTCCAATCTTTTGTTTAATTTTCCTTTTAGAACCACGTTAGCGCATGGGAAGAGCATGAATTGTTGTGTGAACAAGTTGAAAGTTTCATTGATACAAGCACCTCACTAGTGGACGAGAAGTTTCGACTTAGCAACCTCAATTCCATAAATCAAGAAATCGCTTCAAAGACCTCAGTGGGCAACCACTTGGAGCAGGCGAGAGCAACACTGGAAAGACTCGAGTCTGGTCTTCCCGTATTGCTTCAACGTTGTACAGATAAAGGGAAGAAAACTTTGGAAGCGAAAGTTGAAACTCTGAAAGACGGCGTGAATGAGGTAAACTGCTTATGTTATAAGGTGCCTTTGGCCGGCGCCGTGAAACATTGGTTAAAGCGCCTGCCTGTAGCCGAGAGAAACGGGTTTAATGCTCGTCTCTCTTACGATTTTGGGCGTATATTTCCTTGTGTAAGACACTTAGCGCTCCAAGCCTGTATCCAATAATGTTTTTATCTTGTTACTGTCAGCCATTTATTAAAAAGTTACATAAAAACTCGCCCAAATAGTTGCAAACCTGTCTAAACAGCCACGAAGTGTATGGAACAGAACACTCATGTTATAACGACTGTTGTTCTCCGCCACATATAACTAAGCTACAATCATTCAACGTCATATTATATCTTTTATCCAGGTGGACGAAGTATTATCGCACAGCAAATCTAAACTTGAGGAAATTCACCACGAATGGAAGGAATGTGACAAAGAAATGTCAGAAATCGCACAATGGTTGCAAGACGTGCAGTTGCAGGTATTAGTTTATGAATGTGTAGTGTAACATGATACAGGGTGTTCGGAAAGTTACTGTTTACTTATATTTACTAACAGACATGTTTCAGTATAGAATCCAGAAGGTAAATATGAATGACAATTATAAGTGATGTTGAAAGTGACCCTGTTAGCATAACTTCGAACCCCGGTTAGTAAGATGCGGGTATCGGGTGTAAGATGCCGTAGCATACGATGCGTATCATATAAAATTACACACGGAGTTCTCCCGCCGAGGTTATGCGTTATCGTATTCATATATTGTATAAAACTTAAACAAGAATTACGAGTTAGATTATTTGCTAGCTATTTGCTATGTCACTGAAAAAAACACGATTCTATGAAATATTGTTATTATTAATAGTCTATTAATATATAACCCATAATAGCAGCAATAGTTAAACGAATTGCCATTTCGCCTGTGCTAGCGTTGCAGTATACGTGTTTACGCGATAGTATGTACTCGCGTTTAAACTTTCGCAAGTGCGTCCCGTGTGTGAAGTAACTCTATCAAGAGTGCTTCAGAAACGTTACGTATTCAACGCACTGTAACTTCCCATAGTTATATAGTAGGGTAGGGGAATATGGGACAGCGTTTCACTGTGTTTTCTCGTCCTATTTGGTAGTAAACAAAGAACATTCAAGGAATTATAACACCGTATCTTCACGACTCTCATAGACAGTTGGTAATTGTTTAAAACACGGTCAGGACATTTAGATGTTATATGCTAAAGGTGTCCCATCTACTCTCACAGTACAACATAAAACAAGAAGCATTTTATTCCAACCCATACTACATAATTTCGATAAGTTGTAAAAGTACATGATATTGTAAGTTCGTCAAGAACTGACTTTTAAATATCAGAGAAATACCTTTTCAGAACTACGAGTCGCAACTAAGTGATTAGTTTTACGTGATGTCGGTTTAAAACTGGTACGCGGTGTATGGAACAGAACACTCGTGTTATAACGACTGTCGTTGTCCCGCCACACAAGGATAATTCAGTTACATTCATATTTCTCCAAACTACACCGAATTCTGAGTTTCCAAATTCCAACTGATATTTAACCCTGGACTTTCCCTAAGTCGATAATCACAGCACCTTACAAAGCAAATAGCTTTAATATCTCAGCAAACAGCTATGTTAGCACGAAGTGTTGCGCACGGATACTGTATCGAGTTATTACACACCGTGTGGTACTTACACACGCATGGTATGAAGAGCGCTATATAATTTGCTCTTATCTTGTTTACTCAGAAATTCTATTGACAAAACAAGTCTTGTTTCAGTACAAAGAGCTCAGTTTCAGCGATACGTTGACACGCTAGCTTGTAACACTAATAGTAGAAGGTGATAATTTAGTCTAAAGAAGATAGAAGCATTGAAACCAGGCGAATATTGTTAGGTGGGGGAAGATGGGCCACCTTTTCATTCTATTTTCTCGTCTCATTTGGTAGTAAACAAAGAACATTCAAAGAATTATACCGTATCCTCACCACTCCCACAGACCGTTGTTAGTTGTTAAAAACACGATCAGGATATTTGGATATTATGTGCTAAAGGTGTCCCATCTTACCCCATCCTTCTATATATGTATACCAGTTTGGGGCTACTAGTGATTAAGACAAAGTTAGATATTGCATGAGCAAGTCTGTAGTCCATATTGTTGCCAGGTCGTTTATGTTTGAATGAATTTTTCACGTTTGTTTGTTTTGCGAGATTTTATCAAAGCGAAAGAATTGAAGGTAATCAACCAATTTGGGTTTTGTTGTTTTTTTATTTTCTCTTCAGCACTAAGCTCTATTTTTCAAATCGTAGTCTTATACTCGTGTTTATAAAACGGCGTATTTAGTCCTCTTATTGAAACGTCGTGTTATCGTTCGGTAATAAAGTTATATAGGTTGAAAAGTAACGGACAACATGTAGCTAATTATTTAAGATCAATTCCACCATCTAACCTTACAGTTATCCGAGCTTGAACAATCCCAAGCTGACCCCGAAGTCCAGTTCGCCAGCGCGCAGGAGGTCGCCGGTGAAGTGTTTAGCAAAGAAAGTGAGCTTGCGAGTCTTGAGAGCAGATGTAACGATATTGAAGGGCTGGAAAGTCCAACTACACTCGATGCTAAACTTGCGACTGTGAGAGGGAAATGGAAACAGGTGAAATAATTGCTTTAAATTGTTATTATTGTAGTTCAGCATGACGGGGCTGAGATGAACACCGTAAGCATGGATTATCCAATTATTTAAGGGCCATAGTGGTTAGGTGCCTGTTTATAGCCGAAGGTAACCGGGTTCGAAGCACGATACTGATACTATTCATGGTGTATGTGTCCTTTGGCAAGACTTAACGGGCATTGCTCCAATCAAGTAGTCACTAATAGGTTGTAGCACCACTTAAGCCTATTCCTCAGGTCCAATGGCGTGCCACGCTGTAGGACAATACCGACATAGAATAAAACAGCTCGTTTACTTTGTAAATTAACGACAAATATTTCCAGCTACATGCTCGCGTTGAAGCCCTAGTTACAAGTCTTGGTGAAAACCTTAGTCATCAAGAAAAGTTTGACTCAGCAATACGTCACGTTGAGGAATGCTTACGTCATGCCGACGAAGAACTTGGACGACCGCTAGAGGCGTGCGAGAGCTCAGATGACGTATCTATGCGTAAAGATGAACACAGAGTATGTTATGCATTTGTTAATGTTATTTATGGTAGTAAACTAATATACCAATGCAGAAATTCGTGCACGGACTTGAACAAATCAGACTTGGACTAACAACCGTTCAAACGGAAGCGAAACTTCTAAAAGATCCGAAATCTGCTGAACAAACTAAAAAACGACTTCAGAAAAAGTAATTATATTATCTAAAAACAGCTTGCGAAATTCTTGAATTTTGTTTTTCTTCAGATACAATGACGTCATGAATAAAGTTCGCTTACGTAACAATCAACTTGATGACGCATCAAATATATGGCAGAAGTTTGAACATGACGTCACCGTCATACGTCAGTTCATAGAAAAGTAAGAATTTTAGTTTTGTTTGCCTGCATGGTGACTAATTTCATCACAAGTTGTTGGTTTCAACTTTATTTGTTGTATAGTACTGTGGGGTATGATGGGATAACGTTAGCACATATTATCCCATACCCTCTATTCGTGTTTTAAACAAATAACAACGCTCTTTTAGAGTCGCGAGGATACAGGTTTATAATTCTGTAAATATCCTTTGTTTACTACCAAATGGGACGATTAAAAATAAGAAAACAGCATGGACCATCTTATCTCATACCCTGCTAAATTTATTCGTGAATGATTTATATTCTTTTAAAATTTATATTCTAATATATTTTTATTAACATTATCAAACCCAACAATTAAAATTTTAATTCCATTATGTTCATTTCACAATATATTAATTAACAGATGCGAGAAGATAACAAGTGAAGATGGAAGTGCTTTGCCTGGCGATCAACACAAGTTAAAAAACGAATTGCAAACGGCGGAAAAATTGAGCGCTGAAGTTCCTTCATACAAAGTAAGAAATTTAAAGCTGTGGCACAGTGGTTGGTGCGATCGTGTATGGCTCGGACGATATTCGGTTCGAGGCTTGGTGCTGCTCCCATTGTAGGCGTGTGTGTCTGGGGAAAAGATACTTAACGGCAATTGCTCCAGCCCAGTTTTTTTATGAGTTGCATAAGCTGTCGGCCATACATAGAGCAAATACTATCAAAATAATCACCCACGAAGTTACATACATTGTAACTCGTAAGCGGGTACGAGTTGTATGAAACAAAACATCCATGTTATAACGACTGTCGTTGCCCGCCATGCGAGGATAAACAAGTTACATTCACTCATCCATTTAACTTGGTGAGTAACACGTGTTAGGGTATTTATACAATAACTATTATTGTATATGAACGATTATTATATCTCTTTGCTGTAAAAAAGCATTCGCCGATTGTTTACATTGAATTAAACACGTGTTAGGATATTAGTATTTATACGATAACTATATCCACTTGCGGTGAAATACCAAAGTAGTGATACATAAACGGTTTTATACAAATTGTTAAGAAAGTCATTCTCATATTTTTTATGATTTCAGGATTCGTTAACTTCATTGAAATCAACAGTAGACGAGATGGATCGAATAATTCCTGTTAATTCCGATTCCTTGCAAACCCAGCTTAACGCTATGGTAAGTACAATGGTTGGTTGGCTTGTATATTGTAGTGTGTTATATTGTTGATACCTGCTGAGCTAATGAACGTTGCTCTATTGTAAATTATACATAAATCTTATCTCGATCAAAATCAATGTACCCAAAAACGGAAGTTGGTTCATATATAGTAGGTTGGGGTAAAATGGCCCAGGTTTTAATTTTATTTTATCATCCCATTTGGTATTAAACAAAGAATATTAACAGAATTGTATAACAGTATCCTCGCGACTCTAAAAGGGCGTTGGTAATTGTTAAAAACACGATTAGGAAATATGGTATGTTATGTGCTAACGCTATTCACTGACTATATTATTGCATTGAATTGACTCCTAATAAAAGTTACTATAGAGGAAACATCGGATATTAAGTTCCTACAGTATCTTACCCCACTATGTTATACTATTGTATTAAATCCTGCTAATAAATGTACCCCACATAGGAAATCCTCCTTCAAGACCTCCCCCTGCAATTCGCTGATAGGAAACGCATCGTGTCATCAGCTCTCGCATCGCATATACATTATGCGGGGTCGGTGAACAAATTCACACAATGGTTGTTGGGATTCGAAAAATCTCTTCGTTCAACCACTGACGTATTCCTTGATGACGTTAACAACGCCGTGACGATAATTAAGGTAATAGAATGTGTGGCGTATTACGTTAGAGCAGTGTTTAGGTATAAATGTTGGAAAATAGTTTCAGTCAGAAAAAGTTGCGATATGTTCAAGAATTTTGTTATTACGCTACGGAAACTTAATGTGCTGGTGTAGTGAGTGTATAGATTAGATACAAACGTTTGGAAGGAAAGTTATAGTTAGGAATATTTGTGATTTTCCCAATCTTATTGTTTTTATGATACTCAACTTAATTTATTGCGGTGTATTACATTAGAGTAGCTTCAGTACAACCATTTCAAGATAGAATTAGTTTGTCTAGTACTCTAGTTTAAATGTTATTATGTTTTGCCTAATATTTTAACGTTTTATTTACTTCTTGTGAAGCGAAAATCTTTGTGTTCGATGTAAACGTGATTGTTTAATTATTTCGATGTTTTTTTGTGTTAGACTCCTTATGCGGGAGGTGTAATGAGACTAAACATAAAGGATACAAATATTAAGGTGCAAATATTTAAAAAGGAAAATAGCTAAGAAAGTGCGCAGAGCATCTAGCCTGGATTTTATTTATAGTGTTTCTGCTTAATACGTTTGAAGTATCAGTACCACAAGCTAAATTTTTTTTGTGTTAGGTATTGTAGGGAAGGTATATTAATTCGCTGTGTGTTCCGTTATATTATTATAAGCACTAGTATAGGGCACCCACACTGTAACATAGTCATTGTGTGTAGAAATACTAGACAGTGCATTTGACTTTAGTATATGCTACACGAAATGTAAATCTCTCGTTTACCGGCAACTGTACAACTATATTGTCTGTGGTATAATCTGTATACTCTGTCGTAAACTCGCAATCAACAGTCTCTTTATTTTTACTTAACACATAAAACGTACAAAATAAATCAATTGTAACCTCATAATATCAACTTAAACCAACTTCTTAAAAGAGCGTAAACATAACGTGGTAATGCCATAGATATGCCATCATAGGTTACGTGGTAACTGTTATCAGAGAGGCATCTGTTAGCATCGTAGTTTACATGGCAAGCGCCATTATAGTTTACATGGTATTGGTGGTAACTATACGTCACAATTTACGTGGCAACTGCCATCATAACTTACGTGGCAACTGCGTAAATATTATCTTGTGGATTGTTCATTAGTGTTTCATTTGGATTGTTACTTGGTCCAAAAACCAACTGCGGTTGATTTCCGTTGTATATTACATTAGGAACCATGTGAAAGTCTGTGCTTGGCTCGTACAATACATTTCTCCGCATCTCCAAGTTATTAGCCATAGGTACTTGTGGTATGGTAGAGTAATCGTCGTCTTGCAGGTCACTTGTGTGCAAATCGGCAGCGTATGAATATTCTGTACCGTTAGTAGCCCTTGCAGAGTCGCCGCTAGATAGCGCCATATCCCCAGTTTCTTTTCCCTTGGTGTAACCGCATGTTTTGTGTTTCCTGTATAAAGTATTATGATGTCAGCATATATCTGTACATGTAAACATTACCTTATGCGTTGTAGTAAAACGACCTATTTAAGTTCTAAATATTACGGTTCGTTGACATATACATAATTTGAAGCACTAAAGCAGTTGTTCTGGACCTTTAGTATTTTCAACTTCCAGTTAAAAGCAAGTGCTACATAGACTAGAATCACACCGATACACCTTACCATTCTATTCTATGTGGGTAGCTTCTACATGGGACTTGAGGTTTAAGCCAAAGTTGGTCCATTACCACAACATACAGGTGTAACAACCCATTAGTGACAACTGTGTTGGAGCTATGTAACGGTATCATAGCGACATATCTCACCTTGCACAAAAATAAGCAACCCATGTCAGAAATAGAATGAACACGAACCCCAACAAACAACCGAATATGATTAGAATAGTTGTGGTTGGGGGATCTGTATGCAGATATATGTTAGTTTAGTGCAGGTTATTACAATATAATTTGCTGCTATTTTCCTCTTAGTTTTGTTAATTGATTTGATCTTTGTTACTCTATTTGCGGAAATAAACTAAAAATATGGTGGGGTATTTTAAAAACAACAATATGAAATATAATGCTTTTTTGGTAAACGGTATCATGTTCGTTTTTTTTTTGCATTGATCCTGTTTTAAACAAGTAGGCTGTTGTAAAAGCAGAATATTAAAACCATTGATTTATGGGCCAGTGTTTTTTGCAATATCTTGAATACACAACTTAACGATATGTTACTTCTGCTACCAGGCATAATGTAAATAGTATTTTAGCGGCTCATTTGGTATGAAAAATCGTAGTGTATTCCCGACGTTTCGTCTGCCATACGGTAAGACTTATTAGGGAAGATATGATGTTGCTTGTTGGTAACAATATATTTATATACTGTGGTTTTATATTAGTTGGTAATAGCAACAGTTTATAATCACTTGATTGTAGGTTGGTGTTCTGGTTCTTAGTTTTATTCCCTTTAACTTGCGTGCTGGTTTCAACCGTCGTTGTCTCTGTCTTGATTGTTGTTTCTATAAAACATGTTATGGTTGGTTCAGACTTTAACATTTGGTGAGGTCCCTTCGATAGCACCCTGAGTGTTGGGGTAATGGGCCAACTCTGGCTTAAATCTCTGTTCCTATGGCTTGTCACGCTGTAGAACCTCACCCGCGTAGAATATACAAGTTCGTAATTACACTTACTATACTGCTTGTATTACTCACCCTCCCCGGGCATCGGTGTAGGTGCTGTGTATAACTCCCTCAATGAATAGAAGCCAGTTTGTACATGTGACGTCAGATACTCGATGAGAAAAAACGGGCTGCGCCACCCAGCGGTTAGTCCTACATATCTCATCACGTGATCTCCGTTGGGATCCGAGCTGTACAATTTTCAACTAACTATGACGTCATGATTTACGTGACGTCACATGACGCAATACTTCACGTGATGTAATATGACGTCATGCTTTACGTGAAATCGTATGACGTAATACATGACGTGGTGTAAAATGACGTCATAATGTAGGTGGCGTAATATGACGTCACACTCAACGTGACGTAATATGACTTCATTACCTAATTCGAACTTACTGTACAACTAATCCCCGAATAGCTGGAACAGTCGCATCTTTTATAACGCATCTGTATTTCGTTACATCTGGTTTTCTTGATTTGCTCGCAATGTCACCGAGGCTGACATATCCGAACGGACAATTCATTCTCCATACTATTAGTTTTCCTGGTGTAATCGTCCATGGGTGGTCGAAGTCTAGAGGTTCGGCTAAGCTTCTATTCACCGACCTGTATCCGTGTAAAACAAATATCGATTTAATTGAACTTAAAATTAAACGTTTAAATGGCTCGTAGCTCTACTACACATTGCTCGTTTAATTTGTTGCTATGATCCGTAGTAAACATTTCGTAAGGTTTTTTAGCTACTTATTTCCGTTTCCCATATAATGTTGACAAAAGTTTTTCTCGCGATTTTACCATATTCCCATATAGTAGATTGGGGAGAGACGGGATACCGTTATATCCTGATCCTGATCGTGTTTTAAACAATTAACAACAGTCTATTGGAGTCGTGAGGAAATGGTTACATAATTCTGTAAATATTCTTTGTTTGCTACCAAATAAGACGAGAAAATGAAAGCACGTCCCATTATACCCCACCTTACTATACCTAATATTGATTGTTGTTTATTTCTAAAATATCAAAAATCCTTTTTAAGCTACACAAATAGTCTATACCTTCCCACAATCAGTTGGAAATCTTTAGGCGGTCTAAGGACAGTCGTTCTCACTGCTTGACCGAGTATATAGAAGTCTTCCTTTGGAGATACAGGCTCCCATATGGAACCGATATGTTTGTAGATTGGAACAGCTGTCTCGATGTCTGTAAGCAAAGTTTCAACGACTGCTCGCGGGGCAGAGCTACCAACAACCAAGAGAAAGTTTCCTGTTAAAAAATACACATACATGATTATCGTAGTTACCATGTGAAGGAAGCGTGTAAAAGAATTGAATCTGAAGCCAATGTTTTGTTGCCAGGGAAACAAATACCGTTGCCGGGGCAACAGGTAAAATACCACTCATCTGCTTCAACCCACGGTGATTACGATTGGGTTTTCTAAATTGTCATTCATACAAAAAAAAAACGGCGCGGTGGAACAGCGGTTGGCGCGGCTGCCTCTAGGTCAAAGTTTCAGGTTCGACGCTCGTCGCTGCTACCATTGTGTTCACCGTGTTTTTGGGCAAGATATTTACCGGACTTTGCTTGAACCCAGCAGTGAAATTTTTTGGTCACTAAATTGTCATCTATACATTAAGATTAAAAATTATTTAAAACAGAACACATTGTTATTACGTCTATGGTAACCCCGTCAAGGATAAATAATTTACCTTTATTCACATTCATAGTCACAAAGCTAAAAATACACGATTTTTGTTCCACATTCTTACCTAACATACACGTTGCAAGAAGTATAACTCCTAAATCCATCTTGATTTTAATGCTGTATATTGCTGTCGGTAGAACTACTAAAGGCGATAGGATATCCTTACGGTCTTACAACAAGCGCTGTCCCTTTGCAGCCTTTATTCAACCTAGATTCCCTAACTATGCTTATTCATAAAAGTCCTAAATGCGTCAAGCGCTCTAAATATTCGGCGTTATTCATTCCTTTCAACTGCATACTTGTTGTACAATGTACGTCCGACCTATTTTGCCGGATGTCATATTCACTATTACGTGTGATGACGAAACAATGCTAGCTCTGTTTTCGAATGTTGTTCTCTTCTTCTCTGACAATCGCTCTATAAGTCTATATCCGGTCTCTTTAAACCGAAACGACCCCAAACTTATATCTTCTCGTGGAACAAAATATATTGTTTTTGCTTTACATTCCTCCATGCTATGATACCGTTGATAATAGTAAACAGAACGAGCAAACGTGCAGAAGCGTTGACTCACCCGTGTTTATTTGCCGCCTACACGCGATGAGAAATAAAGCGGATCTTGGTGCAAGCTACACCACTATATGTTGTTTATGCCGAATTACGCTGCGTATGCGGATGCAATGTGTTCATAAACGTCACGGTGTACGGACAAGTTTCCTCGAAACAAGTTTTATACCAGTCTTAAATTAGAAATGAAGTCAATCTTCACAATACTGGTGTAAAGATTGATCTTTCCGAGCTAAATTTGTATGCAATTTCAATTATTCTATTTAAAATTGTTCCCGAGTTATATGCACCTGTGACGGCCCTGGTAAACATACAAGTGATGATTACGAGAAAATGATACCTTTTTAAACGATAAAGACTTGTTTACGCCATCTAAAAATAGATTAGTTCCCTCTAAACCCAACATACAACAACAAAGTTAAATGTGAATGTTTATTTATATTGTTGCTTAATGCATTGCTTCAATATACGTTCCCACGTTATGTGCAATTGATTTAATACTGCAGTGCAATGCGTAATGCTTGCCGAATAAACAATATGTACTGTGGGGTAAGATGGACAACCTACGGTCTATGTGAGTCGTGAGAATACGGTTATATAATTCTATAAAAAAAATGTTGTTTACTGCCAAATGAGGCAAAAATGGGATAAATGTCTCAGTTTACCCCACCCTTCCAAATAGTAAAAATAAAGTTGTTCTGTTCTTTTGTTCGGTTCATATCAAACACTTGTTGTAAGATTCGACTTTTTCTTCACGGATTTATATTTTACTTCAACCTCGTGTATTCTCTCAAGGACACCGCCCTCTTCCGGATTTCTTGTCGCCACAATTGCGGCGTAAGGTGTCGCACTTGAGGAAGGTGTTGTTGCACTTACAGATGGTTGCTCATGCACTGTTGGCATTGTAAAGATTGGGCTTTCGTATAGTGTGTGTCGATTTCTTCTTTCTTCAGACGGCTTGATTATTCCATACGGGGCAATCTGAGCGTATTTAACATTATCGCTCGCATTTGAAGTTATACTGGGAGACATTGGTACATAATCTGCTTGGCTTGAGCTTACACAACCACTCGCACTAGCTTCATTTCCAGGCCCTGCCATCTCGTACGGTGATGCCTGTCTCGCTCTACCATTCGATGGGTTTGTTATCTCACTGTATGGGCTGTCGTTGACCCTCATGGCCGAACCCACTGGTTCTAGGTAACCTCCTGGTGCTTGTTCAACGGTAGCCACCTCACTACTCACATTAGTCATAGGAACCATGTATCCGACTTCATTCCCAGCCTGTTCTTGTTGTTGTTGTTGTTGTGAAGTATTATTTGGTCCCGCCATATCATACGGTCGATCCACATTAGCATTGTTTGGTTGGGTAACTTCAGTCCTGGGCATCCCCCTTCGAATTGCATAAGGATAAATATCGTTTTCGTTGCTCACTTCGTGTTTTCTTCTGCGCGTTTTTCTATAAAGTGGATTATGATATTTAACAGTAGTTATGGTAATTACAAAAAAAACATAAGTTTTGTTATTTTACAGTTTTTACGTTGTTTTACATATCTGTGTAATTGTTATTTAACAGTAGATATTTCATTTTTCCGTCGTTATTTTACATTTCAAAAGTTATATAATTTTACGGACTTTCACTAAGTTTATGTTGTTTATATATACAGTAGTTATAGTGTTTTACTGTAATTATGTTACTTCACAGTAGATATGGTTTAACAACATATGTGCCGTACCTCCTTATCAGCCACCAAATTAGGAAAGTAACGAGAGCAACAATAACCACTGTTAGCAAGATAACGATAATGAGTAAAAAATCGAAGGTGGATTGTGGTTGTGGTGCACCAGTGCCTGTTTGGTGGGTTGGCAAGGAGTTGGCTTCCGTGGTTGGTGCGCTGGTCGTCTGTTGGTTTTCTGCTGTAATATGATAGATAGTATGAATGTATAATTCGCGTGGCCGGAAAACGACAATCGTTATAACAGGGGTGTTCAGTAGGTCGCGGTGGGTACCGTTAACACATGATATCTCATATTTTCTAATCGTGTTTTAAACAATTAACAATGATATTTTTGTAAAGAATACGGTTATATAGTTCTTTGAATATTATTTGTTTATTACCAGAAGGGACGATAGAAAAAAATGAAAACATGAACCATCTTACCCCAACCTACTATATTACAATTCGAGTTGCACAAAAATAAGGAAATTACTTGTTGTTTCGCTTGGCACGGGCAAGTTGATGAACTGATAATTTAAATCCAATTCAAAAGTTGTGAGACGAGCTTGGATGCATAATGTAGGCGGCCATGTTGTAGCATGCTTCCATTCTGTAGCACATTTGGCATTCACCACCTTCATATAGTCGTTGCTTTGGTAGGCGATGGTGTTTGGTATGTTCATGTTGGGGCTTATGTAGACCCCGCATGTTTTGTTGGTGTGACAAACTTGTTTTCCTGAGTAAAATTCAGTTGTTGCATAAAAAGATTAAATATTTAATTGTAGTAGGGTGGAGAAAGATGGTACACCTTTTCATTCTATTTTCTCGTCCCATTTGGTTATAAACAAAGAAAATTCAAAGAATTATAAAATCGTATCCCTCCTCTCACCCTACTATAACTATTATAATACAAAAATCTGAAGAGGTAAAACAGAAAAGAAAATTAGAAGGAGATGAAAGTTGTTTAAAACGTGCTAAAGGTAAAAACTATTTGAGTAGAAGTTTCAAATAAAAGCTTGGCTGTTAAACCCACTAAACATCTAGCGATTGGCATTAATAGATGTTACTTACCGTCTGGTAACACGACATACTCTATTGCAAAATCACAAGAAACGTTGGCTCGGTTTCTGCTGTGCATGTTCACCATCGTCATATTTACGATTAACAATGACGTCATTAGCTCGCTCTTTAGCGTCCACGAGTGGTCGATTGTTTTTGCATTTCCTCCCTTTATTTGAACTACTCCTGTCCCGTTCCGCTTGATTTCATCCCCGTCGCAAACTGCATTCGTCACACCGACTATGGATGGAAAGGAAATGTAAACAATTATCGTTTAATTATCATTGTCGGAGTAATTTTGTATTTGAGTTGTACAGAACTCGTGCGGTATGTGATGGTAGGCGGATTTATATTTAAATGAATGAATGTAAATGAATTTAGATTTGATCTCTACTTAGTATATTTGTATGTTTAACAATTAACAACGCTCGTTTAAAGTCGCGAGGATGCGGTTACATCATTCTGTAAATATTTTTCGTTCACTACCAAACAGGCGATAAAAGTTGATAAAACCATGAACCATCTTGTCCAAACCGAATGCACTAATTTAAACATTAGGTTTAATAAATAATATAGCAGGGTGGGGGAAGATAGGACAATTTTTCATTCGATTATCTCGTCCCATTTGGTAGTAAACAAAAACCATTCAATGAATTATAAAACCGCGTCCTCACTACTCCCATAGATCGTTGGTAATTGTTTAAAATACGATCAGGATATTTGGACTTTATGTGCTAAAGGTGTCCCATTTCCCCCCACTCTACTATAATACAAAACATTTCTACCTTCGTTAGCAAACAGAATGCAGTAAAACACGAAACACATCGAAACTGATTTCATTTTTCGTGATTCAATTTCACAAAGAACTAAAATAGCTAGAACTTGTCAATTGTAATCAGGTGCAAAAGTTAATTCCTTTTTTTTCTCTAAAATAGCTTATATAGTTTTCTCTGTTTTCCTCTAAAACAACTTATAGTTTGTCGTGTATAGCTGTTGGCATTCCGCGCAAGTACTGGACTGGACATGCAGAATTCCCAGCGTTCTATGGTTTTAAATCGGAAATTACGATTGTCATGCGAGCGTAGGATGAAATTGGATTGCCTCAGTTGGCGAGTTTTGTTTTTTCCTTCATTCAAATCTCCTTACAAACCGATGGTGCCGATTTTTGCGTGGGGTGGTTACGTCATTTTTACCTAATTTCTACCACGGCTTTATTTCTTTGTTTGTTTTTTACATTGGATGTAAATTTACTTTCACCCACGTTGTGTATTGTGACGTATGAAACACCACGCGAGGATTGCGCTCTTTTATCCCACAATATGACGTAACAGATCAACTGATATAGAAAACAATGTAATAAATTTTGGCTACTTTTTATATAGTAGGATGGGGGAAACTGGGACACACTTAACACATAATATCCAAATATCCTGTTCGTGTTTTAAGCAATTAACAACGGTCTATGGGAGTCGTGAGGTTGCGGTTTTATAATTATATGAATGTTTTTGTTTACTATCAAATGGAACGAGAAAATAAGATGAAAGGGTGTTCCATCACCCTACTATATGTAAACACACATTGCATTGCAAACTAGTGATCTGATGTACGTATATTGTTCAACAAATAAATGAAATCGGTAGTTACAAATATATAGAGAATAAGTCCATGAGGAATAGTTTCAAGTATCAAATAATATAAAAAAATCGCATGTAAAACAGTAAACCATGAAAAACAGCAAAAATATAAAAAAATCGAGAACAATTAGATTATGTAACATGTTGTGTTCTACATAAGTCCCTACACGTTGTTACACACTCGTGTACAACTGGTTCACCACCATTTCTGGCAATGTATTATCCGTGGTATGGTTTTCGTTACCGTCCTCTATTACAGCGTAATCGCCTTCATTCTTTCCATATAATACATTGTCTATCGTTCCATACCCTGCCCCTCCATCCGGGGAGCAAATCTCATACATAGCGACATCGTGCGGCGGCACATCTTGTGCAAGTGCATAGTCATCATCAGGTGTAGCGTAAACAACAGTACCGGGGCATTCAGATACACCTGTGTTGTTTTCAGAGTCCATCGTCGTGTTCTCTTTTCGTCTGCTGTATTACATACACATTTTACATTGTTAGTTATGTATGCTATATAGTAAACTGCTGGCTACTTTCAATAGTTAACTTTATAGGAATGAATAAATGTCACTGATTTATCCTTGCTGAGCGGGGCAATGACAGTCGTTATAACACAAATATGCTATCTAATCCGCTTTGTGCTCTCTAACGAGTTACCCCGTATATATATGACTTAAGTATGTATTGCTTTTTTCCGTATGGCTGACAGTTTGGACAACCCTCTAGTGACCACAAGTCTCTCTGACTTCTATGTATTTAGTGATTACAGAAGAGATATATTGTACTAACCTGTTTAAAACCACCCAGCAAATTATAACTGCGACCAATATAAGAATCACTGAAAGAATTCCCGTAATTAATCCAACCAATAATTGGGAGTTGCCTGGTTGTAACACGTGACCTGTAAATAATATTTCTCATGTAAAGTTTTTTCTCCAGTTTCCTACTCGTGTTTTTAACAATTAATATAGTAAACATGATCAGGATATTTAGATAATATGTTATAAATGTATAAATGTGTCCCATCTTTTATAACACTCTTTTAAAGTCGTGAGGATATGGTTATATATAGTACTGTGGGGTAAGATGGCTACCGTTAGAACCAAATCCTATATTTACTAAATCGAGTTTAATGATTTATGATTTTTTAAGGTCGTGATAATGCGGTTATCTAATTCTGTAAACAGTTTTTTATTTAGTACCCAACAGGACGAGAAAATAGAATGAAAGCATGGACAATTTTATCTAAGCATAAGATGCATAACGTGGTATAGTTACCTTTGCCAGTCATGTTCATGACGTCAGTCGTAATTGGCATTTGATTGGTTGTTACTGTTGTTGCTGTTGTGACGTTATTCATATTTTCGGCCGTCGTTTTATAACTCACTGCGCCTTTATGTTAAAGTAATTATTGAGGTGTTTAAAAAATTAGGTAATTTGACAATAAGGGCTTGGTTTATATTTAATTTCGTTCAGGTTTAACATGTTTTCTATGAAAACAAAAAAGTGAAAAATAATCATGTGGTTAACATTTAGAAATAGATAAGTGTTTAAATTACATTAGTTGAGGAATAAGAATGAAGCAACATTGTTTATTTAACTACATTTCATGCACTGACCGGCCGTTTTCGTTGTCTGTATCGTGGTATACCTGGCTGTCGTTGAAATCGTGCGAGTCGTCGTCGTCGTCGTCGTCGTTGTTGTTGTTGTTGTTGTTGCTGTTATAAAAATATTGTCCTTTAATATAATATAGGAATAAATGATCCCGGATTATCTATATTATTATATTGAGACGGAACACCTTTAGCACATAATATTCAAATATCGTGATTGTATTTTAAACAATAAACAACAGTATATGGGAGTCGTGAGGATACGATTTTATAATTCTTTAAATGTTCTTTGTGTACTACCAAATGGGACGTAGAAATAAAATGAAAAAGGTGTCCCATCTTCTCTTTACTATATATTATATATATGAACGCAAATGTGTAAATTTACCTGCTAAGCAGTTAATGATAAAATATCTTAATCTGAATCCTGTTCCTCTTTCTTTGTCATTGTTTGAGTAAAACCGCAATTTTGGATTCGGCCAAGTGGATGTAAATCGAATAGGCGTGCTATAGGTGCAACCGGTACCGCGTGCATCGGGTGGAATGGTGATGCCGCAGTTTTGTACGCTGTTGCTTTGGGATGCGAACATTTTACATTGGGGTAAAGACCGAGGCCTACGACATAGAACTGTGTCTGTAAGAAAATATAAAAATAATGTAAAGTAATATAGTAGGGTAGGGGAAGATGGGACACCTTTAGCACATAATATCCAAACATTCTAATTGTGTTTTAAATAATTAACAACGGTTTTGGAAGTCGTTGTAATATAGTTTTATAATTCTTTAAATGTTCTTTGTTTACTACTCAATAGGACAAGAAAATAAAGTTAAAAGGTGTCCCATTTCCCCCACCCTACTGTATAAGTATAATGTATATAGTACTATAAAGGGGTTAGGCTTGACGCCGTATTACCCCATATTTACTAATTTTGTTTTAACAACTAACAACGCTATTTTAAAGTCGTAGGAATACGTTTATGTATATTTCTGTAAAATTTATATTTTTATTACTACATGGGTGTGATGGGACGAATAAAACAAGGGCCATCTTACCCCAACCCACTAATAGCTAAACAAGACTTACTATAACAAGTTGTTCGTATTTGTACACTATCAATGTTTAGTAGGGTGGGGGAAGATGGGACACCTTTTCATGCCATTTTCTCCTCCCATTTGGCAGTAAACAAACAAAACTCAAAGAATTATAAAACCGTATCCCTACGACTTCTATGGACCGTTGTTAATTGTTTAAAACACGATCAGGATATTCAGATATTACGTGCTAAAGGTGTCCCATTTCCCCCCACCCTACTATATGCTTTAGAGTAATGTGCCAATCCTGGCCTGAATCCTGGGGCTCATGGCGGGCCACGCTGCAGGCCCTATTCATATAGAATATGAATAATATATATATACTTACCATCAGGTAGTTGTAGTCCATCGTCACATTTATTTGGTTTATTTTTAATATCCAACTTTTCGATTGAAAACACGAGGACTTGGTTTCCACTGGCTGGGAACGTCCAAGTACATTCGGTATTTTTCGGATATTTTCCCGGGTTTTCGGGAAACGTTATTGTACCGTCGTACGAGGTCATATCTATATTGCACGAAGCTGGCCTGTGTCTGTTTGGCTGTGCCAACACAACGCTTGCGACTAAAATATGAATTAGTTAAATTACCACCGGTCATACTTAACTAGATAACAATAATTCGGGAAGATGGTGGAAAATAGTATATATTTCGTCTTTTAAATAATATATATAGTAGGGCGGGGAAGACGGGACATCTTTATCACTACTATATGTTAAAAAGGAGAATTTACATTATCATAAAAAAGTGGGGTAGAAATAAACTTGAATTTCTGTTTTATTTTAAAACGTCTTATCGTCTTTAAAACGTATTTAAATTTTAAAACTTTATTTTATTTTAAAACGTATTGAAAAACGTGGAAAATCAAAAATATCATATTTTTAAACCTAGTCGTTTAGTCAAATTAAATGTGTAGTAAGGTGGGAAAGATGGGACACATTTTCATTCTATTTTCTCGTCCCATTTGGTAGCAAACAAAGAACATTCAAAGAATTATAAAACCAAATCCTCGCGACCCCAATAGACCGTTGTCAATTGTTTAAAACACGATCAGGATACTCGTATATTTTGTGCTAAAGGTGTTCCGACTTACCTCACAGTACCATACATGATAATAGAACTACGACCTATTATACAAAATCTACTATCAACAATACAATACTTACGTAGGAAGACATAACATGACGTCCAAATGTTTATCATTCTGTTTAAAACTGTTGTGTTCGATTACAAACTTTATCTACTTTTCTAAAATTTAAAACAATTAACATACGTGGTGCCTATACGGTGAATCTAAGCTTATGTTCTTTGCATCTTAGTTTACATACTCATAACACTGTTACGTCATCATCAGGAGAAAACGTGCATTAACTCAACTTGTATGACGTGCTTAAGCCCTTGTTCGTTTGTTACACTTTAGGTTTTATAAGCCATTAAAAGGACAGGAAGTTACACACTGCCCCCTCTTCAACCTAAAGCTTTGGTTTATATCTTAATTTAGTTTCTTTGGCAGAGTTTCGGTTGACCTGAAAATCGAAAATCTTTTGACTTGAACATCACGTAGTACAACTGCCATGTTAAAATATTCCCCCGAAGTTATTCGATTCAATGGAATAGAAGTTTGTCCGCTTTATTTCCTGCGCGAGGTTAAATATGTTCTAATGCGTGTTTTTATAATGGAGGTTCGCATCCTATGACGTTATAATGTATTTTAGATTATGTGCTAGAGTGCTAGACCAAAGCTATATCTCGTGTTTCAATTTCGTGCTTCGGCTTCGACATTTTACATTATGTTTACACAGTGTAAGTTTTCAAGTTTATTAATGTTTTATAAAAACACAAAATTTCCACTTGTTTAAGCTTTTGAATAATTTTCCAAGTCCAAATACGCTGGTTGTTTTGTAGCAATCGGTTGTAAGTAGTTACTGCTTTGTTTTTCCGTCGTGGGACTCGCAATAGGTCCTTCGCTATGGTACAACTGGTTTTGAACTGTCACCTTAACCTCGCTTTCGTTGTACAAGCAGTTATCAACTGTACCGTAATGCCCCTCGTCCTCACGTAACCAATCAGCACGCTGTGTTACATCACAAGCAGGATTGTAGGCGTCACCAGCAAGAGTATATGCGTCAGTAGCACAAGCGTAAACATGTCCAGGGTCCTCGTAGATTGGTGTGCTAGGTGTATCATTTACTTTGCGCCTAACATAAAACATCAATAAATTGATCGGCAAATCAATGGTTTATCAGCCCCTGATAGGCTAACGACTATTTTATGATACAGATTTGTGGTTAGGAGATAATTTCCATCTGCTAATATTAGACCCGGAAATAAATATGATATTATGTCGTTATAATCGCTGTTTCTCGAATTTATATTTGCCCGGACACAAGGTCTATAAAACATAACAGCCGGGTAACGACTGTCGTTACCCTGCTATACGCAAGGATAAACAGATTATAATACTGTGAGTAAGATGAGATATCACCTAAAACCTATATTTACGGGTATATTATTCTGTAAATATGCTTTGTTCATTACTAAATGGGACGATCAAATAGAATAACCACATGTCCCATCTTACCCCACCCTACCAACTATACATTCATTCATATTTACCTGTATATGAAGCAAACCCCAACAATAACTAAGACAATAAACAGTAGACCGCCGATAGTTGCACCAGCTATTACACCGGCATTGCTGCTTGAAGATTGCATTGCATTCAATGTTGAACCGGTAGTTAGACTCGTTACCATGCTAGGACTGGGTGTGGATCTTTCTGTGCATAAATTTAAATATTTCATGAGTTTAATTGTAGTTGTGGCAAAAGAAATGGTTGCATTTTGGTCCGTAAATTTCAAATATTTGGTTTTATTTGCGACCAGTTAACCAGTTACAATTTGTAAAATCTTGGACCCCCAAAATATTTGCCCACAAAGTTACATACGTGGTAACTCGTAAGCGGGCACGAGGTGTATGAAACAGAGCACTTGTGTTCTAACGACTTTCGCTCCATGCGAGGATAAATAAGTTGCATTCACTTATTCATTTATTTTAACCTTAACATTCCAGATTGTATTATTATTACCTGTGTAAGTGCAGTTTATAATTTGATAACTGGCTGTAAAATCTAAACGCCTGCTCTTTAGGACGGGTATTGCCCCTGTCCAGTTGGTATGTGATTTGTAGCAGTAAGGAACGTTGAATGAACACGTTGTTGGTGCGAATTCATGTTTGAACACAAGACAAGATTTCTCCCTATTTATTTGGGTTCCTTTAAAAACAAAATATTTTGTGGGGTAAGATAGCTACCCATAGCACATAACATACCATATTTTCTAATTGGGTTTTTAGTATTTAACAAAGCTCATAAGTCGTGACGATACGGTTATATAAATGTGTAAAACATTTTTGTTTACTACCAAACTGGAAGATAACATAAAAGAGAATAAAAACATGGACTGTCTTAACCCAACCTACTATATTGTTAATTGGTAAACTTTAAACATTAAACACAAACAATAAACTTACCATTTGGTAGTTCTATGTATCTGTTACCAAAAGAGAAAACCTGTTTAACTTGTGTTATATTTATAACAAGGGCTTGATCTTTGTTTAAATGAAATTTCCATTCACAAGTCCCCCAATTGTATCCATTATCTTCAACAACACCTTGTGTTTCGTACACATCGCGAACCGGACAAGTCCGAGCCATTGCATCTCTAACCCCTAAAATTTATAACATAAATACACTTTTTACATATTTTAAACTTGACACATTTAAACTTACATATTAGTCCAAGTAATATAAGACTCAACGCTTCCATGTTTGGATGAATTTGCTTTACACTGATGATGTATATGCTATGTATATTTCTTCGATATGTTTGATGCATATTATATGATTCATTATGTTACGTATGATACCAGGCCATCTCCATATGAAGTGTTGGCAGATTAATACGCCATCTTTGTTACTATTGTAAGTATAGCTAAGTGTTTCCTTTGAAGTTCTGTAACTTTTAAAACCCTCACCTGATTAATGAACGAACATATAGTTCTGTGGGGTAAGATGGGATACCGTTAGTATACATAATCCAAAATTCCCTAATCGCGTGTTTAACAATTAACTACGTTGTTTAAGAGTTGGTGGCTACGGTTACATAATTCTGTAAATATTCTTCGTTTACTATCAAAATGGGACAATAAAAGAGAATGAAAACATATCCTGTTTTACCCCAACTGATAACTATAGTAGCCTATATCACAACACACAAGTATGATCTTAAAACACAGGAACTCGAAATTACCGGCACCCGAATAATTAACGCGCTTCATAGACCATGTTTTTTGAACATTTACAAAGATTTTGATCTTTTTTAATTAAAGTGATTTCGGTATCGTTTAGAATGTAGATACAGTGCACTATATGTTGGTAAACTGTCAGTTTTGTAGTTTTCCATCACGTTTATGACACGAATACTTGAAGACGTTTTATTAATATAATAAACGTATGTTGCTGTTTGTAAAATAATTATTCAGTAGGGTGGGGGGAGATGGGACACCTTTCATTCCATTTTCTCGAACCATTTGGTAGAAAACAAAGAACATTCAAATAATTATAGAACCGTATCGTCACGACTCGCTTAGACCGTTGTTAATTGTTTAAAACATGATTAGAATATTTAGATATTATGTGCTGAAGGTGTCCCGTCTTCCCCCACCCTACTATACACAATCACAAAGTTTCGTCTTCACTCGATCCATCTAGATCTAAATACACTGGTTGAGGCTTAGGTATAGGGTCCATATACCCGCCTTCTTTTAATTCATCATATGCAGTATCTTCTGTTGGTATTGGAGTCTTAGGTGCATTATCTATGTTTAATATACTGTTCTGTGGAATGGCGGTTCCACAGTTTTCGTAAAACCCTCTCGGGCTTGCGTTCATTTTGATGATGATGTTTGGACTGTTTTGAGTGATTGCGCTGTTTACTTCAACGTATTCTGTTTGTGGATTTGGCCGTTTTATGCTTTCATACATGTTCGGTGCGTTGATTTCGCTTATCTCTTCAGGAAGTGAATCTTTTCTTCGTCGCCTGTAAAGTAATAATATTAAGTTAGTAATAGCCTTGGGTTGGGGTAAGATGGTCCATGCTTTCATTCTCCTTTATCATCCAATTTAGCAGTAAACAAAGAATATTTACAGAATTATATAACCGTATCACCAGGGCTCTATAGAAGCGTTGTTAAAACACCATTAGGAAATAAAAATATTATGTGCTAACAGTAGGCCCTATTTATTTGCATTTGATTTTATCCATAAAGATTCGTACGTAAGAAAATAGAATAACCTGTATAAGGTATTTATAATGTTTTATATGACATTGGTAACCCGAATTTACTTAAATTTAGTTTACCTGTAAAAGTAAAAACCAACCGCGATGGCGATTATTATCAAAACTCCTGCGCTTGCCAACCCTGCTATTAACCCAACTTGAGTTGCTGTAAAATCAAAGTAAATATTTGCTCCACAAACTTATCGACATGGAAACTTACCGCGCGGCACTGGAGTTGGATTTACCACATGCATTCCTGTTGTTGAAACCGACGACGAATTTATCGACGAAATATTTGCTGGTAAAATTGTTGACGGGAGAGTCGGTAAAATTGGAGCCGAAATTGTCGATAAAACTGTCCCCGAAATTGTGGTGTTCATAGTAGTAGTCGTCCTTGTATTAAACTTCGTGTGGCTACCAGTAGTCGTCTTCAGTATAGGAACCGTCGCCTCATCTGTTACAAATATTCCTGTTACATCTGACTGCTCCATCAACTATACGCCGAATGTTTGTTAGATGAAACAATAGCTTTTTGCATACCGGATGTCAGCGTTAGATGTACGTTGATTTGCACAAACTAAATTTGAATCTTAGTATTAACGCATATATAGTACTGTGGGGTAAGATGGGATACCGTTGGCACCAAAATCAGATATTTCTGGATCGTATTTTTGACAACTAATTAACAACGCTCGTTTAGAGTTGTGCTTGTGAGGACACCGTTTTATAATTCTATAAATATTTTTTTGTTTACAAGGGGGACGAAAAAAGAGAGTAAAAACAAATCCTATCTTACCCCACCCTACTATACTGGTCCATACTTACTTTCTTTTATACAATTTTCAATTGAATAAGAAAGTTGGAACCCGTAGCCATTCTGAGTAGAATCGGAGTAAAAGCTTAAGGTCGGATTGGGCGAAGTGTTCGATATAAATATTTCATCAGTAGAATTGTGCATACACCTCGTCTCATTTGTCCTTGCATATACTTGTGACCACTTTGTATAAGTGCTCTCGCAGAATGGTTTGCCTTACACAAATATTTTTAAGTTTAATCTTTTTGTTTACCATCACAAAATACTTATATATATATTTGTTAGTTTAAAAATAACATTTTAAAAATAACAAAAGAATTACGTCACATAGATAAGGTTTCGCGATTAAATATTCAACAATAAAAAATATTATTTTCGGTTGGTATTATAAAATAATGCTTTTATTAGCTAAACAAAAATAACAGTATTTTTCGTTGGTCATCACTGCTAATAAATCATAACTTACCATCTGGCAACACTAAACGGTCACCACACACAGTAGTATTCCCATTTAAATCAACATAATAGAAAGTAAGTCGCAACTTATATCCCTCCTTTACAAAAAACGTCCAAATACAAATCTCATTTCTTGGATACAATCCACCACTTTCTGGGTGACTAATGTTACCGGTTCGACTTGTAATGTTTAGTTTATCTGGTGTCACTGAACATGAGCTTTGTGAGTGCGATCCTTTAAACAACCCTGTAATAAAAACTTAATTTACACGCCGGTTCAAATTGGTGTTGTAAAGTTTATATAGTAGGGTGGGGCAAGATGGGACGACCTTTCAATCTGTTTTCTAGTCTTATTTGGTAGTGAACAAAGAATATTCAAAGAATTATAAAACCGTATCCTTAAGACTTCCATAGACCGTTGGTAATTGTTTAAAACACGATCAGGATATTTAGATATTCTGTGCTAAAAGTGTCCCATTTTTTCTTACATTTCTACAGATTACGAATTCTTACCTAAATATAATATTATTCCAAGAATTCGAACCATGATAATATCAACAATAATCAACTCCGTGAATCCGGGCTTGGTCTAAGTTCTCATCAAGTTAGACGATTTTCGTAACGAACTAACATTCATGATCAAGTAGTTCGAAATATTTAACAAGAACAATTCCCACTAATGGTTTTCTGTTATAAATATATATATCGACCAAAATAGCATCACCAGCTTAATGTTCAAATAGAATTTAAATCTTGTTATATATTATAAGCTTACAGAGCACCAAATGTTCTCATGGTTACCTCACTGTCCTACTTAATGACCGTTGGTCGGTGAGTTCATAGTTTCTATTGTTGAAAAAATGTTTCGTTTACTCAATGACGTAATCAGCAATGTTTGTTTGTGGATTACGTCACATAGAGAAGGATTCGCGATTAAATATTCAAGTTATAACAATACTGGTCGCAAGTGTAACTTAAGAAAAGGGATTTTATATTTTTGCTCATTTTTTGTTACCTTTATGTTTTTAATTATTTGACGAGTTTAGTATAAAGCACTGTAGGGTGAGATGGACACCGTTAGAAATAAAATCTTATATTTTTTCGTATTTTAACAACTAATAACCTTCCTTTAGAGTCGTCGGTATGGGGTCACACTTTAAAGTATTCTTTGTTTACAACCAAAATTGACGATAAAAAAATATTAAAAACATGGACCATCTTACCCCAATATTTACTATAGAAGCGGATTTATATTCTGTTATTTGGTTTAACGTACACGGGCATATATAAATACGAATACATAACATCTGTGTATAGTTTTATTGAGCGAAACTTCGGACGTATACTTCGATATTGTGTGTTAATCATTACGCCGCCATTGTATTTTGGGTGTTGTTATTTAACAAATATTGAACATTTAGTTTCTTCTACTTGTGCCGATATGGGTCACTACTCAATAATTTATTTTGAACAAGGTGGTTTCTACACTTATGGTATATTAGAGCAAGACAGAGTTGCTACAACCCAGCGTTCCTTTATAAATTGTCTAAGTTTCCATGCATACATGGTCTAAATTGCAAGATATATGTTTAAAAAATGGAAAAATTGCCCCCAAAAACAATCACCCACAAATTTATATACGTGGTAGCTAGTAAGCGGACACAAGGTGTTTTAAACCGAACACCCATGTTATACCAACTTTCGTTGCCTCGCTACGCAAAGATAAATAAGTTACATATGTGGTAACTTGTGAGCTGGCACGAGGTGTATCAAACGAAACGTCTGTTTTTATAACGACTGTCGTTGTCCCGCCATACGAGGATAAATAAGTTGCATTTATTCATTCATTCATTGATCGCTTGCTTCGTCTTCAAGATCAAGATAGATTGATTCCTCAGTTATCGTCGCTCTGATTGGCTCTTCATATATGACGTCACCAACGTTCGGTTCGCTCATTGGTCGTCTTTTAATTGATGCGTATTCGTGACTGCTCATTGGTCGATATGGAACTGTTGTAATTGTTTCTTTCTACGAAAAAATATTGAATAGTTACGTTATGTATCAGTCAGTCAATGTACGTCACTGATATATATATATATAGTAGGGTGGGAGAAGATGGGACAACTTTCACACAGAATAACCAAATATCCTGATCGTGTTTTAAACAATTAACAACGATCTATGGGAGCCGTGAGGATAAAGTTTTATAAATAATCGTTGAATGTTTGTTTGAGGAGAAAATAGATTGAAAGGGTGTCCCATCTTCCCCCACCCTACTATATATAGTAGGGTAAGATATTCTATGTTTTCATTTTATTTTATCTTTGTCGCCCTATTTCTTATGTATAGTCCGCTATGTTACATTTTGCATGCGTTATTATATTATATATAGTAGGGTGGGGGAAGATGGGACACCTTTTGACTCTATTTTCTGATCCCATTTAATAGTAAACATGAAACATTCAAAGATTTATAAAACTATATCCTCACGACTCTTATAGATCGTTGTTAATTGTTTAAAACACGATCAGGATATTTAGATATTATGTGCTAAATGTGTCCCATCTTCCCCACCTTACTATATAACATATAGTTCAAAAACCAGTGATCTTTCTTCTTCCTATGCCACCTACGTTACGCTTTGACAGATGTATCAAACAAACGGTCAAGTAGTTGTTATTTTTACCGTATTAGAATTGTTTGGTTTGGACGATTCGAAAAAAGTTGTAAAAGTCGCACGGGGTCTTGGAATCTCGCCGCACGGTGGCGCAGTTGGTGCGAGCCGATCGTATCTTGGAATATTTGATTGATGGCGGGATATAAGTTTCTTCTTCTCGGCGTCTTCTTTGTTAGCTTTTCTAAATTATAACGAGTTTAAATCGAGGAATGTAACGTGTTTTATTATGGCCGAAAATGACAGCCGTTATAACACGGGTGTTCTGTTTCGTACAGCTCCTGCCAGCTGACGTGTTACGAGTTACCACCGACGTATTTTTTTGGATAAAATTTTTGACCTAGAATTTGAAGTTAGAATGAAATGTAGTTTTAATCTTACCTGTACTGTGTATACTTGATCACTCCTACTAGCATGACAATAACACTTAGTGCGGATATTCCTAACACGAGAACGATGGATGAATGTATCACGATTAAGTAACCGTCGGCGCCATTCTCATCTAGGGATGTTAAAATGTTAGCGTTACTGAAATTGTATAAACATAATGAATGAATGTAACTTATTTACCCTCTGGACAGCGACCTTAGGAACACTGGTGTTCTGTTTCATACACCTCATGCCTGCTTACCAGTTACCATATATGTAACTTATTTATCCTCACATGGCGGGGCAAGGACAGTTGTTATAGTATGGGTGTTTTGTTTTATACACCTCGTGCCCGCTTACGAGTTACCATGTAAGTAACTTTGTGGTTGAATATTTTGGGGTATTTTTTAATATATACCTGACAATTTATTAGACCACTCATAAGGTCCCACTAAGTTGAAGTAATTGTTGTTAAGTGTCTTATATGGACACATACACCCATAATTGTAGTATTTACCTGTGGTAAATATAACTTGTGTGTTATTTACTGTCGTAAATTTGTTTGTTTGAACTGCGAGATGTGATGTCGTTGCGGTTGTGTTGGTTTGTTTTGTAGTTTCACTGATACTAAGATTGTTTAACATTGTCTGTGTTGTTACAGCTTGTCCAATACTCTGTGTGGTATTTTCTGTGTAAGTTGTTTGTGTAAATGTTGTTGTGTTTTTAAATTTTGCTTTGGTGGGGTCGTTGGTTGCGTTTATTACTGTGTTTGTATAATTTGTTGTTGTGTCCGTTTTTGTTTTGGTGTTTGTGCAGTTATATACTTTTGTTGTTATTCTTATATGCGGTGGGTTCAGTTCGTTTGAGTATAAAGACACAGTGAGTCGTTTCCTGCTCGTCGGTATCGTAAAAATACCGTTGTAGTTAAAGTTGTTGGCGCATTTAGAATATCCACTGGTGTGACTTTGCATGTTTTGTAAACAATATCTTTTATCTGTGGATTAAAATAGAGATTAATACCACGTTTATTTCAATTAGTAAATTGTTGTAGAGATTAATTGTAGTAGGTTGGGGTAAAATGGCCTATGTTTTCATTTTCTTTTGTCGTCCCATTTGGTAGTAAACAAATAATATTTACGGAATTGTATACCCGTATCCTCACGACTCTAAAACAGCGTTGATAATATTTAAACATTAGGAAATATTGTATGGCATATGCTAATGGTATCCATCTTGCCCCACAGTATTATGTTTCAGAGATTTAGCAAACAGCTACAGTTACTTAGACGAATACGATGTTGAAAGTTTTTTAATTGACTTACTGTTTGGCATCAGCATATATTTGCCACAGTTCGATGTACTAGAACTCATTCCCATTATATTGAACACAATAACTTGGTTGTCATGCAGTACGAATGTCCAATGGCATGGGTTAGTATGTTGTAGTTGTAGAGTTACTCCAATAGAGCTCGGATACGTTATAACATCCTTGTACACACTGTACAAGCAGTTACACAAAACCACTTGACAGCCATGGTCTTGAAAATAATGGAAACGATATCAAATATGGATTCCTGGTAGTTTTAATACAAACATTACAAACCATATGGAATATAATATAGTAGGGTGGGGAAAGATGGGACAACTTTTCATAAACCGTGTTCTCACGACTTTCATAGACCGTTGTTAATTGTTTAAAACTCGTTCAGGATATTTGGATATTATGTGCTAAAGGTGTTCCATCTTTCCCACCTCAGTATACAATTGTCTCCATTTTAAACGTTTCGGTTTAACAACTAAATAACTTTTCAGTTAATGGTTTTAGTTTTTAACTGAGGACGTTTTAGTTCTTATGTCAAAACATTTGAAATAAAGACAATTGTTTCGTAGATATATAAGCTGTGATGTTTATTGTGCTTTATTAATGTATTTATATTAATGTATGAGTAGGTTGGGAAACTATTCCTATATAACGACTTACCTAAGAATAAAAACACTTGAATAAATAAAACGACCATACAGTCCATGTACCTTCCAATGTAAAGCATCTTATTTGTATTTAAAATATCTTTCGCCTGTCCTATACAAATATAAAGAAAAGCTGACTGTGGTATATATATATATAGTAGGATGGGGTAATATGGGACACCTTTACATTCCACTTTCTCCTCTTTGGAAGAACGTTCAAAACATTATAAAACCGTATCCTCACGAATTTACTAATTGTTTTTGTTAATTGTTTAAAACACAATCAGGATTTTTAGATATTATGTGCTGAAGTGTCTCGTCTTTCCCCACCCTACTATATATATATGATCGCTGCTATAAATAGTCGTCGTTTCGCCCATACTGTCTAATCCTCTGTTCTACTCTTAACTGTGAAACGAAGCCAAGATAATAACGTTATTTACATATTCAGTTTATTTGCATGTAATAAAATGTTATGATGTCTATGCATTGAAATCTATATATAATGGTGTTCCGTTCCACACTGCTTTTTCGTACACATGTTCCGATATAGTGGACACTCTTGCTCCGTATTTTTCACACGGATTGACGCTCTATAAACGTATACATCAGTTAAATACTAAAATACAATCACGGATATAATTTATATCGTTGTAACACTATAAATTTTTAGTAAGTTGGGGTGAGAACCATATTTTCATTCTCTTGTTGTCGTCCCATTTTGAGGTAAACAAAAAAATAAAAAAAAACACAATCATGTAGTGGAGTGGGAAAGACAGAACACCTTTAGCGCATAATATCTGAATATCCTGATCGTGTTTTAAATAATTACAACGGTCTCTGGGAGTCGTGAAGATAAGGTTTTATAATTCTTTGAGTTTTCTTTGTTAAACAAACTAAAAAGGTGTCCCATCTTTCCCCACCTACTGTATAACAGAATCCTTACGATTCTAAAATAGCGTTGTTAATTGTTTTAACAATATTAGAAAATATGGGATACTGTGTGCTAACAGTACCTATCTTCCCCCACAGTGTATATAACACTTACGGCATCTAGTTATCGGTATTCTCCTATCCAAACGCACTGTATAATACTTACCGCACAAGGCACATATACATCCTGATAAATATTCTCCTCACAAACATTCTCGTTTTCTCCCACGCCGTCTTGAGCGATCATAACCGTGCCTGTATCTATTCTAAGAATGCGGTGAATTAGATAACTTACATCTTAAACACGGGAGCTTACTTGAGCCGATAACATGTCGCTCCTGTTGTAACCAGTGTCAATATTATTCCCGCAGCAACCGCCACAGTTATGTAAACTTCGCGGCCGCTTGCAGCACTTTCTGTGTATAGTAGTGTGGGGTAAGATGGGATATGTTTTTATTCCCCTTTGCCCACACATATAGTAGTAAACAAAAAGCATAATTAAATAACCGTATTTTCACGTAGGTTGGGGCTAATTTTAGTAACCAGACTATTTTAAGACGGTAAATTTAATTTGTCTTACGTTGCGTTAAGATGGTACATGCTTTTATTCTGTTTTATCATCCCGTTTGGTAGTAAACAAAGAATATTTACAGAAATATATAACCGTATCCTCACGACTAGATCTATAAGAGCGTTGATAATAGAAAAACCGGGAAATGTGGGACATATATATTATGTGCTAACGGTATCAATCATACTCCAAGGGAATTATGGTATATTTTATACTGTATTTAAATAGGGAGATGTAACTAAACTGGATACTTAACTTACTTTGGTTTTGCTCGCACTGCCATATCTCAGCCCGCAGTGAGATGTTTATATTGTTTAACTGGGGTGTAAATGTGTATGCTGAGGCGTTTACAGTGTACACGATATTCTGGTTGCAGATGCCTTCGCATTGAAACTTGTTGTGGCAAGCCATATATACCTTGCTGAGTAAATGAGATATATTTCCAATCAATTTTAACCCTGGAAAAAGTGAGGGGAACATATATAAGATTATATTGACTTTTACACGTAAATATAGTAGGGCGGGGGAGGACGGGACATCTTTAGCACATAATATCCAAATATCCGGATCGTATTTTAAACAATTAACAATGGTCTATGGGAGTTGTGAGAATACAATTTAATATTTCTTTAATTATTCTTTGCTTATTGCTAAATGGGACAAAAATATATAAAATATATTGAAACGATATCTCATTTACCCCACTCTAATATATGATACACCACACTCAAGCTAAGTACTGACCATTAGGCAGCAATAAGGAACCTGTACAAATTCGACTTTCATTTCTCTCTTCCACGTTTATATTGAAATGCACATTTGATCCACTTGGTTGTCCTGCATTGCCCAACGAACAAGTTTCTGCCGTCAAACTGAGCCCTTCCTCGCTTAGAATGCCCGGTATAATAACCAGGCTTCTGTTCGCTACACTTATTTCTTCATTCGAGGCAACAACAGAAATACAAGCTGCCATAAAAACGAAACATTAACTTTTTTCTTCAAGTGACATTCTCACATCTTACCAAATACGACGGAGAAGATCAAATGTAATAGTAGCATGTCGCTTGTGTCAATTATATCGACCATTAACGCACCGAAGTTGCAATTCTTACTTTATTCAACAAACTGAACATCTATAGTGCTGCGCATCTAGGTTGTTGCGCACATCGGGTGTTGCGCACATCGGGTGTTGTGAATGTAAATTTATGCTAATGACGCAATGACGTAATATTTACAACATGCTTAGAAATCAAAAAGATACATTTAGAACATATAGTAGGGTGGGGGAAGATGGGATGTACTTTTTGTTCTTTATTTTCTCGTTCCATTTGTTAGTAAACAAAGAACTTCTATAGAGGTATATAACCGCTTCCATAGACCGTTGATTTAAATGGACACAGAAAATACTTTTATAGTTAAGTATCGGCGTTCAAGTATTTTCAGATAAATCAGTATCGTTATACAAAATGTTTGCAACTAGTATTCGGTTTTCAGTGTCGTTTAAACCATCACTCGGTACGCGATTCGTGGTCGATTCTATTTGATCTGATGCCACCGGATCATATACTACATGTTGTTGGGTTATTGTGTGAAAATATACTTCGTCTTCTTCTAGCCTTGCGTTTGCTTCTTTATCACGAATTTCCTCGTAAAAATTTGTCGCCGTTTCAATGTCTTCTATCTGTGTTGCTTCACCGTTAGATGTCACTTCTTCGTGCAGAGTATTGAACCTAACGCTCTGTGTTGGAACGTTTGTGTTGGATATCATCGTGGGTTGAGTCGTGTCGAAATATGTGTGTTCGAAATCACGCGTTTTACGCCTGAAAACGAAGTCAATGAATGAATGAAACTGGTTTATCCTCCCATGGCCGGGGCAATAATAGTTGTTATAACACGGGTGTTTTGTTTCATACACCTAATGTCCGCTTACCAGTTACCACGTATGTAACTTTGTGGGTGCTTGTTTTTTGGGGAGTTTTTCATAAGACAACCATTGTTGGAGCAATTGCCCTTAAGTGTCTTTCTCAAAGACTTACTCGCCTGCAATGGTAGCATCAAAACCAAGATAAACTTTAACTCACCTATGATAAATACACCCAAGCACGATCGATGTCAATAATATGACACAAGCTAATATGACGAGAAGAAGCAGACCGAGTGGGAAGCTACGATTCCCTCTTATAGCTGCGGGTAGCTGTGTTGTAGAAGCTTGAGTCGTTTTATCTGTTTTGTGCGTTGTATCTTCAATGGTAGTAACTGTAATAATAATGTGGTTTGCTAAATATAAATATTAAGCGTACGTAAGTATCTATAGGGCTATGTATTTGTCGCTTATTCTATTTAAAAAGAAACTTATGATGTGAATTTAGGGGGAATTTATATTTATTCGAAAACATTCCGTTGCAATTGATTTTTGTCGTTTACTTTCCACGTACGTTGTACCTTATTAGGTAAAAACTATAGTAACACAGTACGTTGAATACTAAGTGTACGAAAGGTTGTATATACTGCTACATACCCATTGGTCGATCGCATTTAAGCACAGTATAATTCATGACGAAACCACTTCCTTCGTTTCGGGCGTTGGAATAAAATTTCAAAACTTCTCCGTTCCTATAACTGACTGGTAGCACCTGATGCGAACAGTGTTTCCGTGCGGATTCTAAACACCCAGTGTTTCCGCTTTGCTGAAGTAGAAAGCATTTGTTTATCGGTTCGTAACCACACATACGGAAGGAACCTGCAGAATGAGAAACATGGAATGAATGTAATTTATTTATCCTCGCGGCAACGACAGCGTTATAACACTGATGTTCTGTTTCATACACCTCGTGCTCGCTTACGAGTTACCACGTATGACAGTCGTTATAACACGGGTGTTCTGTTTAATACACCTCGTGCTCGCTTACGAGTTACCACGTATGACAGTCGTTATAACACGGGTGCTCTGTTTAATACACCTCGTGCTCGCTTACGAGTTACCACGTATGACAGTCGTTATAACACGGGTGCTCTGTTTAATACACCTCGTGCTCGCTTACGAGTTACCACGTATGACAGTCGTTATAACACGGGTGCTCTGTTTAATACACCTCGTGCTCGCTTACGAGTTACCACGTATGACAGTCGTTATAACACTGGTGTTCTGTTTAATACACTTCGTGCTCGCTTACGAGCTACCACGTATGTAACTTAGTGGGTGACTATACCACAATTTGACCAAACAATGCTAAAACATTCGCTCACCTATTTCAACATAGTCTTCGCATAGACCGCTGCTCATTTGAATAACATCGATAGATGTAAAGACAAGCAACACAGTCGCGGAACTCTGCCAACTTTAAATATATCTCGGTTAGAAAAAAAACAGCAAAAAACGTGCGCCAGTACTGTGGGGTAAGATGGGATATTGTTTGCCCGTAGGATTGCACGCTTTCCAAATTTCGTTATAAATTCAAAACAATACTTTTTTTAAAGTCGTGAAGCAACGGGTATATAATTCTGTAAATATTCTTTGTGTACTAACAAATGGGACGATTAGGTAAAATTAGAACCTGGCCCATCTTACCCCAATCCAGTATATATACATGTGCGTACTGTACGCAAAAACCGTGCACCCATATACCTGCACGATTGTAGGGGCGGATACTTTCCATTTGGAAGCATTGGTGATCGTATTACGCCTTGATCTCCACTTAGCTGTAAATCCACATTGGATAAATTACATCTGTGTTGTCCATTCACTTGCGTCAACACTACGTAGATATATAATTGTTACTTTAGTACTGTGGGGTGAGATGGATATCGTTAGCACGTAATATCCCATATTTTTTAATACCGTTTTTAACAATTAACAACGCTCTTTTAGAATCGTGAGGATACGGTTATATAATTTTGTAAATATTCTTTGTTTACTAAAATCTTGGTCAGTAGAAACTTTAAAAACGTATGGTATCTTCCCCCAACCTACTATACAGCACTTTATTGCCCCGTATAGTTATTTAGCTTTGTCCTGTCTTATGGAAAACATAAGTATTGTATAGACTATGTATCATGCACACATGGCTTACCAAACACCATCAGTATAGAAAATAAACGAAACAAATCACTTTGCTGGTTCACCATCCTGTTTCAACTTGTTCTCCACAAAATGACATGGCTTTTACATTTGCTAAGTTTTATATAAAAATAAATTGACGCAATTTACACACGATATAAGACTAGACATAACTATTTATACTCCGTGCTTTGTAACTACATACGTTGTAACTGCATACTTCGTCCTCTAGTTATATTCTTGTCAACCACCACGTATATTTTGTCGCGACTGTAATGTCTGCCCACGAAAACGCTATGTGACGTATCTCACGTTAAAATGTCGACTGGAGCAGATTTTCGAGCAAGTACACGTGATATGCATACAATAAGTGCGTCATGCGAAAACGAGACACTCAATTTATATAAAAAATCTCGATTTTACATAAGAAATAGGTAGAACCATTGAAATGACCGTCATTATCCTTATGTTGCGATTAACTCATACCTAGCTTCAGTGTCGTTTGGTAAAACATTACCAGAAGTAACTTGTTTGTATATCTCGTTTTCCACCATACCGTAATGATTTTCTTTAGCTGGTTCGGCAGGAGTTACATTCAACGCATACTCGTATGTCAAAGGGTTAGGAGTTGTGCTGTTGACTCTTCTAACTCGTTTCTTTCGTCCCAATCTTCCGTAGTAAATAAAACGACATAATAACAAGCACAGTATAAAGCCTACAACGCCCCCCGCTACGCTTGCTACAATGATTCCTGTTGAATATGACTTCGTTGTATGCTGGTTGCTGTTGCTGGGAACGTTTACAGTTGATGTTGTTGTTGTTGTTAACGAAGTTGGTTCAGTGCGTTGATTTACAACTGCAAAACAACGTTGTATAGTATTATAGGATAAGATGAACGACATTAGCACATAATATTACATATTTCCTAATCAGGATTTTAACAATGAACAAGTTCTTTTAAACTGAGGATATAGCTATAAATTTCTGGGAATATTTTTCAATTACTACCAAGTAGGAGGAGAAAGGAGAATAAAAGTTGTCTAACTTTGTCATTATTATCAAACCCTGACCAAATCTATTTTTATTGTTCTTCTATAATCATACACACGCCTTCAAATTTCGATAAAACGGAATCCAGTAATGCTTAATGACGTGTTCGTACGAGTATATTCGACGACTGCAGGTAAAGGGTTAAACAAGCATTCTTACTTCTTGCGTTGGAACATGGGTTCGTATAGAACGTTAATACAAACCCAGTATCGCTGTGGTTTTGATCGGAGTAAAACTTTATTATCGGTGGCCACTGATGACCATGTAGCTGTGTAACCTGGTTCGTATGTTCATTACCACATATATTGTCACATAAAGTAACGTTTGCGGTTTCCTTGACAAAGATATAGCATCCATGATTGTTAAAGTTGCACAATCTTTCGCCTGTAATAAAACAGTAAGGCTCGACTACGCTGCAACCACTGTGGGCGTAAGTGTCCTTGGGCAAGACACTTAACGACAATTGCTCCAACCCAGTGGTCACTAATGGGTCGTCCAAATCATCTTCAGACATACATAAAAAAATTAAGAAAATCCCCCAAAAAATAGTCACCCACAAAGTAACGTATACTTGGTAACTCGTAAGCTGGCGCGAGGTGCACACCCGTGTTATAACGATTGTCGTTTTCCGGCCACGCGAGGATAAACTAAGAGTTACATCCATTCATTCATTTATTAGTACTATGAACAGTCGATATAAAAACATGTTTATATGTATCTCATATTTCCTGATCGTGTTTTAAACAATTACCAACGCTATTTTAGAGTCGTAAGAATACGGTTTTATAATTCTGGGGAAAAACGGTCCATGTTTATGTTCTCTTTTATCGTCCCATTTGTGAGTAAACACAGGAAATTTACAGAGGTATATATTCATATTACAATATATATAACTGCGTCTTAAAGTCATGAGGATTTAGTTATATAAATCCAGTAAATATTTAACCATTTTACCCCAACCTTATATAGGTTGTAAAACATCTTACCGTTGGGTAATTCAAGGTAGTCCCTCAAGCACGTTTGATGCGGGTTATGAAGTCCCATCTCCACCACCCTTAAAAATAACACGCGCCTCACATCGGTGAACACCCACGTACAGTCCTGGTTACTTGCATAGTAGTTGCCATCCATGGGGTGTGTCAGGTTACCGCTTGTGTCGGTTACCAGTTTGAAATTCGTCCCGTTAAAACTACTGCACGATTTTTCTTGTTCTGTTGCGTGTCCTGGGTATATACACGTTGCATTATATAAACAAGTTTTACTCTCTTCAAAAACGATAGTAAAGATCGTGTTATTTTAGGAACAAAGAAAAAGGAAAAACATTAATTATAGTGGGATGGGGAAAGATGAGACACCTTTAGCACATAGTATCCAAATATCCTGATCGTGTTTTAAACAATTAACAACGGTCTATGGGAGTTGTAAAAATACGGTTTAACAATTCTTTGAATATTTATTGTTTACTATCGAATGAGACGAGAAAATAAAATAAAAAGGTGTTTCATTTTCCCCACCCCACTATATATAATTGACTTATTGGCAATATACGTTAAACCTTACCTTCAGTTATGCTACAAAGCAGAAGCATGGCTATTAGTTTCATGATACACCGTTGTTTGCAAACTATATTAGCAGCAAAGCACTGTGAACGTGCATTAACCTGTGAGGATCTATTACTGGCTAGTTACTATACCAAACGGGAAAACAATTAAAACTGAATTGATTCTGTTTCCTAACCACAATAAACAAACAACTAGTGCTAGTGGTGTTTACAATCACCGCTAACTAGTCTAATATTTGAATGACGCATTTCCCGATGTCTCTTCTGTTGTTTATTTCATCATCACTCGCACACGTATATACACGTGTAAGATGAATCTTGCAAGAAACGGTTCCTACGAATTTACGTGTAAGCCAACATATAGGTATATTTTCGCTAGCTATCGTGATAGGCGAGTTAGGTCGTGCTGCAAATGCATTAGCTCCCATGTTCTTATATCGATATACAACTATGTCCCACGATTGAACCGGGAGAAACTTTCGTATAGTAGGGTGGGGAAATATGGGACACCTTTTCATTCCATTTTCACATCTCATTTGGTAGTAAACAAAACATTCATATAATTATAAAACCGCAACCCACACGACTCCCATAGACTGTTGTTAATTGTTTAAAACACGATCAGGATATTGAGATATTGTGTGCTAAAGGTGTCCCATCTTCCCCCACGCTACTATATCTTATGTGATAAATTCAGTAGATCTGGCCATGACATATAATGCTTTTACTGCACGATTCTCGTAACGAAATAATCTTCAGATTTAAATGCCACAAAATACGTAACCGACCATTTTTAATGCTTTATTTGCAGACCGATGACGCCATTTTTAGACGAAATTTATTTTCTTATGGTATGCTATTCGTTTGACTTTATTTTTGTCCGTTACGTACTTTGTAGATTGTAGCATCATCACTTGATACTTTCATACTTTCGTGTCTTATTGCCTAGTTTTAGCATAACACAGAACAAAGCTACGGCGTTTATATAAAGTAATGCTGTTATAGTAGTTTCCCAATTCTACTCGTTACAGCGTTATCCTAATTATTTTGTACCTAGTTTCTTAATCCGTGCTGTTTCCAGCCTAATTTTCGTATTTGGTCTATTTTGGCGAGAACGGGGTAGATGCATTTATCTGAAATCTAATTCTCCCACGACAGTTGATATAATACGTAGCCATAGAATATATAAAAAACTTTATATCATATATCGGGATAAAGTTTATTTATTTACAAAAAATATTGCCTGCTGATGGATTATTACTTCAAAAAGTAGGACATGCGAATTCTAGACGTTTATGTACAGATGCTAACCAGCAGGCGTGTATTTACAAAGCGTAAAGTATGTGAGTGCATGGACTACTATATTTTTAGTGAGCTGTGGTAATCGTTATATAGCAAGTTGGGGGCAAATGGGACACTTTTTTCATTGCATTTTCTCGTCACATGTGGTGGTAAACAAATAACTTTCAAAGAGTTATGAAATCGCATCTCACGACTCCCATAGACCGTTGTTAGGTGTTTAAAACAAGATCGGGATATTTTTTGATAATATGTGCTAATGGTGTCCTATCTTCCCCACACCCTGTTATATAAAGGGAAAATAGTTATTGAAATAAATGACAGTTTGTTTATGGTAGATATTGTTCATTCCTCCAATAACACATTTGGTTCTTCGTTGTTGCCAGCGCATACCTCTGGATCTACCACTGATGTAATCATAGCTTCGCTTGCCATGTTTCCCTCTTCCTTCGGTGAACTGTCGTACAGTAGATTAATCTGAATTTCCTTTTCCTTTGTATCATCCATTTCGTTGCCACCCCCATGTTTTTCCACTTGTGTTGCTTCACCCGGCTCAATGATTGTAACTTTTGTGTTTAAATCAGTTGGTTCGTACAATATGTTTGACTTCATCAGGTTTTGATCCATGTCTCGTTTATCATTTTGAGAAAGTGAGTACAATTCGTTTATCATCGTCTTTTTTACGTCGTCCGTCTTTGTGTCTTCTTCTAAGTTTTCAGATGTATTTTCATTGTTATCCACGAAAGCGTTGCTTCCACTGCGAGATGTAGGTTGGCCGTCAATTCCAAATACAAACTCATACTGCGCTATAGACTTCACCCTCTGGTTGAATCTTTCACTAGATGTGATATACTCGTACGGGTTTTCCAGCTTTTTTTGCTCATCTTCCTCATCTTCTGGAAAAACATATTCTATTCCAGGGGTGCTTGGTGATTTAAGATCAATGTTGGGTGTAGGCGGTACTGGTAATGCAGTATTCATACTTAGTGGTTCTAACTGTAATTTGCTGTATACACCATCGTTTGTTTCCGCTGATGTAGCTTTACTTGTCTGTGGTGGCGAGTCAACTTTTTTCTCCATTTTGGGCGATTTTTTCATCGATACATAGGTCACGTCGTTCACGCTGCTTTGCGACTTTAATCGTTTCTTAGCGGATTTTTTGCCCGACTTTTTGCCGGACGATAATTTTCGCAATGACTTGGGGGACATATAATGCTGTGGTTCCTTTTCTACACTCGTTGCAACATCCGGGCTTGTACACGCTGCTTGTGTGCTTACCGGTACATCCTCTACAGTTGTGTGGGTCTGCTTGTTAGCTTGCGCGTCACCAATTACTTGGTATGGTGATTCCACAATCTCTACCGAGGAGGTTCTAAACTGGAGCACCGGGCCGTCATTTTTAACGTGATATTTTCTATATGAACGGAATATATGTTATTTCAATGATGAATCACTTTCCCTGTAATATACGCACCGCCATTTGGTATAAGTACAGCATGCCCACGCAACGGAGATCCCAGTGATTGATAAAGCAACACAGGAAACAGCTATAACCAGACCTACCATGTGTGAGCTACCGACCGCCACACGTATAACTGAGCAATCTGCAACAAATATTCGTTATGGTTTGGCACATTATTTATGATAGGGTGGGGGAAGATGGGACACCTTTAGCACATAATATTTAAATGCCCTGACCGTGTTTTAAACAATTAACAGCGGTCTGTGTGAGTCGTGAGGATACGGTTTAATAGTTCGTTGAATGTTCTTTGTTTACCACCAACTGGGACGAGAAAATAGAATGAATAGGTGTCCCATCTCCCCCCACCCTACTGTATATCTATAATACGGCGCCGTGGCAAAGGGGTTAGCGCGCCAGCTTTTATAGTGTTGACGTTTCGAATTCGAGACTACGCTGTTACCATTTTATACAAACAATCACCCACAAAGGTACTAATATGGTAACTCGTAACGAGTCGTAAAAGCGGGTACGAGGTATATGAAACAGAACAACCTTGTTTTAACGACTTTCGTTGCCCCAACATGCGATAAATAAGTTACATTCAGTTTTAAAAATACAATATATAGTAAGGTGGGAAAGGATGGAACACCTTTAGCACATAATATCCAAATATCCTGATCGTGCTTTTAACAATTACCAACGGTCTATGGAAGTCGTGAGGATATAGTTTTAGAATTCTTTGAATGTTCTTTGTTTACTACTAAATGGAACTAGAAAATACAGTTAAAAGGTGTCCCATCTTCCCCTTCTCTACTATATATATTTATGAACCACATTCATATGACACCTGATTTCATTATTATGTTGGTGGTAAGAATTAGATCTTTTGGATCGCTCAGTTGTATTGGAAGGTCCATGCTATCGCTCAGCACACGTTGTTGGCATAACCCAATAGAGTTATACGCACTGGTGCAAGGCATCCATTCGTCACTTGCCTTGTTTAGCTGATATATCCGACAAAAACCTTCCTTCCCCGTCATAGATTCTGTATAATACAAAAATGAATGTAACTAATTTAGGGCAAAGCGCTGTATACGTAACGGAATTGTGTTCAGAGAGATATGTTTTTCCTTGTAATGGCAACATTAGTCTCTAAATTAAATAACTTTTCATAGCACTTAATCCTGACTATTTCGTTACGAAAATAGTCCAGTTTCATGGGGACAGGGCCGGACTCACATTATTTACCGCACGTTCCACCAGTTTAGGTTTGATTAATAATATTATAGCCGGGTGGGGGGAAATGGGACACATTTTGCACATAATTTTTAAAAATCCTGATCGTTTTTTAAACAGTTAACGACGGTCTTACATGGAAGTCGCGAAGATACGGTTTTATAATTCTTTGAATGTTTTTTTGTTTATTACCAAGTGGGACAAGAAAATAGAATGAAACGGTGTCCCATATTACCCCATCCTACTAAACATACCATTTCCGATCATGACTCGTCCGTGGTAGTTAGCACCAGCATATAGACGAACCACCATTGCCAACGCATTGCTGCTGTTGACTACTTTAATATTAAACGAGCAATTTGTTGGGCTTTTTTTCCACGCCAAGGCAGAAGAAGTTTTTACTTCTTGATCGTTACATTGATTCGCGTACGTGTATCTCACAACTGCTGGATAATAAATAAGAAAAACTGAAATGTTAAACTGTCTGTAAAAAAAATTGTCTGTAAATAACTATTTATTCACAAATAGTTGACTTTAAATGTTTGGACTTAAACTTATTTCTTTATCACATAATAAGTTCGCTACCATACACTACCATACACCTTAAACTTACCCTGCTGTATATACTGTATCTATATTTGTAAAATAAGCGTAATAATCATACACAAAAGTAAACCCTAAACTTTTTTATTTATCACAGAATAAATTAGCAAACATACACATCATTTTACTATTGCACAAAATTAGAACTTTAATAAATAAATCATTTACTGTCGTAACTTATCAGTCTTTTGCCAACGTTTCTCTTACATTCTCAAATTAATCAAGTACTTACCGATTAAAATACAGTAGACCGCTACATACATTTTCTACTGTGTTGATGATCAGGAATTAGCCTGAGAGTAAAAGTTATGCATACGTAAGTCCGGAGTGCTTCAACCGCCGACGCAATATTGACTTCCTGGTCTTACTACATATTCCACCATTATAACTATTCTGCCGCTAATATAATGGTGGAGACGGGACACCATTAGCACCTAATATCCGAATACTCTGATCGTGTTTTAAACAATTAACAACGGTATATGGGAGTCGTGAGGATACAGTTTTATAATTCTATGAATATTTTTTGTTTACTGCCAAATGGGACGAGAATATGGAATAAAAAGATGTCCCGTTTTCCCCCACCCTATTATACAACACTAACCCCCTCGATTTATTTGTAAGACATTTAATAAACGACGTGTTGAACAATACACAATGTGTGAAGAATTCGGTTTGAAAACGAATTAGAACGAAATGCGAACAAGAAGTAATTATATTCGGGGGTGAACGAACACAGTAAATACACGGAAATTTCAATAAATTAACAGCTATGCTGTATCTTATGGTTAAACGTGAGGGTCGCTATTATGGCTGATAAACCCGGAGTCTGCAGTATAGCGAATATCAGGCTGAAGTTTTTCCTCTTCAGGAGATTTCTGTCGGAATAATAAATCAAATGAATTCAGTAATGTCTGCGTAATATATTTCTTGGTTTAACTTTAACATTTTGTAATATTTCTACCTTGCTGGCTAGATAGTACTGTGGGGTAAAATGGATAGCACATAATATCCCATATTTCCCCATCTTGTTTTAAACAATTAACAACGGTCTTTTAGGGCCGGAAGGATATGGTTATAAAGTTCTTTAAAGATTCTTTTTTTACAACCAAACAGGACGATAAAATATAATAAAACATTGACCATCTTACCCCAACCTGCTACACCATAAAACATTTCAAACCACATGCTTCCATCATAACCACGGATGTTACAACTATTTTCTCACCCACACAAATTATGTTTAAAACCAGATGTCCGTTTGTAAACATTATTGTCTGCTAAAATTGCATTCGACCCTGCTACCAATGTGGGCGTATGTGTTCTTGGGCACAAAAATTAACGACAATGACTGTAACGCCGTGGTCCTTTATGGGTTATCTAAATTGTCAGGCATAAAAAGTGGTAAAAAAACCTTCAAAATAAAATGCATAAGCGGGCACGAGGAGTATGAAACAGAACACCCGTGGTATGACGACTGTCGTTAAAATCAACTTCAAGACATCACAATACTTACCGAAACTTCGCTGCTCTTTATAACAAGCGGCAGTTCAACAGCACCAGCGACTTCAGCGTCTTTCTTAGTTTCAGGGTTGCCATTCTTCTTTTTGCGCCTGCGATAAATAATTAGTCTTTGATTTTTAATTCTACAGAACACGCACGTTTAAAGCGGCTAAACTGCCAGCTAGCCAATGAAATATCCCAAAAAAATGTGATCACCCACCAAGTTACATACTGTGACTATGTGGTAACTGGTAGGCGGGCACAAGGGGTATTACACCTACTGTGTTATAACATCTGTCGGTGCTCGCCACGCGAGGATAAATAAGTTACATTTACGTCACATACATTGTAACTCGTAAGCGAGCACAAGGTGTAGAAAGCACACCACCCGACTACCCGTGTTATAACGACTGTCATTGCCTGCCACGCGACAATAAATCAAGTAAAACTAGATTACTTACTTTCTGCAGTAAAACTGCAGCGCTGTTAGTAAGACCGCCACAAATAGTAGAACCGAACATATGACGAGAATGATGATCGTAGTATTTAAACTTCTCCCCCCTGAAGTGGTATCAGCTGAAAAAACATAACTTATGTTTTGTCTGTTGGGTAAAAAGCTCGCCGTAATATTTAAACAACTAAAATACGAGTTGACGAATACATTGCGTAATAAAGTAACGAACAAAACGTATCGCATTGAAGATAGTAGAATTGCAATATATAGAAGGGAGGGAGATGGGACACCTTTTCGTTCTGTTTTCTCGTTCCATTTGGTAGTAAACAAAAACAGTTAAAGAATTAAAAAACTGTATCCCCACGACTTACATAAGCCATTGGTAATTGTTTAAAACACGATCAGGATATTTAGATAGTATGTGCTAAAGGTGTCCCCTCTTCCCGCACCCTATACTATATTATGTTTATAAGTATTCTTATACTACCTTGTGTAGATATAGTAGTCGAGTCCCCTGCCCCTCCATGTGGTTTTATATTATTTCCAATGATGTTCTTCTCGTCTTGACTAACAGGAACTGTGGAAAACAAAGTTAAGATATGGTAGGGCGGGGGGAGATGGGACACCTTTACATTCTATTTTCTCGTCCCATTTGGTAATAAACAAAGATCATTCAAAGAATTATAAAACCGTATTCCCCACTTCGTTGGTAATTGTTTAAAACACGATCAGGATATTTGGATATTGTGTGCTAAAGGTGTCCCATCTTCCCCCACCCTATACTATATTATGTTTATAAGTATTCTTATACTACCTTGTGTAGATATAGTAGTCGAGTCCCCTGCCCCTCCATGTGGTTTTATATTATTTCCAATGATGTTCTTCTCATCTTGACTAACAGGAACTGTGCAAAACAAAGTTAAGATATGGTAGGGCGGGGGGAGATGGGACACCTTTACATTCTATTTTCTCGTCCCATTTGGTAATAAACAAAGATCATTCAAAGAATTATAAAACCGTATTCCCCACTTCGTTGGTAATTGTTTAAAACACGATCAGGATATTTAGATAGTATGTTCTAAAGGTGTCCCATCTTACCCGACTCTACTATATAACGTTGGGTGACTTGGGTCCATATTAAATTTACCGAATGAATCCAATTACAGCAGTGTATATATGCTCGCACAAATTCTATTTGAATCTGACTTGTATGATTATTTAGTACTGTGGGGTAAGATGGAATACCAACACCTGAATCTCACATTTCTTGATCGTGTTTTAACAGTTAACAATGACGCTCTTAGAGCCGGGCGAATTTGTTTATATAATTTTAAAAATGCTTTGTGTTTGCTACCAAATGGGACGATAAAAGAGAATGAAAACATGAACCATTTTATCCCAACCTATTATACAATTAGAAGTTTCATTATTAAAATGCGTTCAGTGTAATTGACTAATTGCACTAACTGCATAATACGTGGTACCGTAGGCAGGCTGTTCGGAAATACAGGAAGGATGGTCTACTCAAATTACAAAACTGTGAAGTAAATAACCTGTGCCTGTAGTAGTTGCGGTTTTTGTTGTCATTACTGTTGTACCTTGCTTCTTGTTTTCGCCAGCCTTTGTGTTTGTTGTTTTCACTTGTGGTTTTATATTGTCTGTTGTTCGTTCGTTGATTGCATTTTTTTGATGCTTTACATCTTGTCTTCTTGTTTTAACTGTTGAATGCAAAGTTGTTGTTGCTGTTTCTGTTGTTGGTAAATGTTTGTTGTATGTTGTAGATTTTACTGTTGTAGTTGTTAGCATAGCCTTTGGCAATATTGTTTTAGATTTATGTGTTGTTATTGTTGATAATGTAGTTTCAAAACGTGGAGATTCTGTTGTAGTAGTAGGTATTGTTGTTGTTTTAGTTCCTGTTGTTGCTTTTATATTATGTTTGAGTTGTAACTCTGTTGTTATTGTTGTTGTAGTTTCAACACGTGGATATTCTCTTGTTGTTGTAGGTACTATTGTTGATGTAGTAGTATCAACAGGCGGTGTTTCTGTTGTTGTCGCTTTTATAGTATGACTGAATGGTGAATCTGTTGATGTTGTTCTATTAACACGTTCTGTTGTTGTAGTTTTAACACGTAGATATTCTCTTTTTGTTGTAGGTACTATTGTTGATGTAGTAGTATCAACAGGCGGGGTTTCTGTTGTTGTCGCTTTTATAGTATGACTGAATGGTAAATCTGTTGCTGTTGTAGTTTTTGGTACTGTTGTTCTTGTTGTAGTTTCTGTTGTTGTACTTGTTGTTTGAATATTTAGAAGATCCTCTGAGCAACTTTCAACACAGTAATCCCAGTCAATTCCAGCACCAGCACCTTTGTAGTCCTTTGTAATCGGGCACCATTCGTAACCACTAAATGTGACTTGGCATCTTGTTATGTTTTTACCATCTAGTTCAAACGGTAGCACACATCTGTGATTTGCAGTGCAACGAATATCTGAACAACATATAAAACCGTTAAAGCAATTTTGGGCCAAAAGAATTTTCTAGATTAAACTGGTAACACGCCTTTAGTTTTATGCTTTACTTTAAACACACCTGTTTTTGGACACTCCGCACTGCAGTAGTCGAAGTCTGTGCCCCGTTCATTTTCAGTGATCACTGGTTTAATGCCACACCACGTATCAGTGCCGTAAGGTAAGCACGAATTGTGTAGATGGTTATTATATTCAAACGGAAATACGCATTTGTAATGCCATTTCGTACATACTTCTAAAATTGTAAACCACGTATAATTATTTCCTTGTAAACCTAAATGAATAATACCGAAAAGTGTGCGATTCTTCACGCTTCGGTGGGTTCATTTAAATAATTCATACAAAGTCGTACGATTTTCGAATGACGATGACGTCATTCTTGGTGGGGAATACCGCACACTTTACCATACGACAAAAAGGTTACCGTTTTACCATACGGATGTCGAAACGGAAATCAGCTTTAAATATAGTATGTACGTTTGGGAACGTCCCACACAACGCGTCCATTACACAAACTGTACCATTCAATACGGTTGTAGATAGGCTAAACGTTGGGCTAAACTAGGACCGTTAAGGCGGATTCGGTTTAATAAGTTCCGTTGCTTTAAAAAACACGGCACAAAGCTTATTTAACAAAAGCTATATTAAACACCTGTTACACATAAACTTACCTTCGATGCTGTACGATGTTCCAAGGATGAAATACATAGTTGCTATTACAAGCAAAACACGCATTTTCTCATGAACTCAAGACCGGTGACTGAGCAACACGGCGTGAAAGGGTAAATAATAGTCTATGACGTTACAATAGATGACCTAGAATAACCCTTTAAAGTATAGGTAACACGTGGTTATTGAACAAATGACAAAAACCCTGAATCCTTGGTACACAAATCTAATCTTGACAGTCTACCTTCTTGCTTTTAACTAAATCTATTTCAAATATGTTTTAACATTAACAGATTATGATGTCGTGGGCATTGACATGGTTTTTAATCTGACCGCGAAAGATATATCTACATGTTAGTTCTACTTCCTTATCTATAACATCCTGGAAAGCCCGAGCTAGTTTCAACTAAGAGCGCTTTTTCTCTTCTTATAAAGTTTGCAGTTGGATCACCGAAAGTGTACACAGGCCAATAATGTGACGTTATCAGTTAGACAGTGACACTTCTGGTTAAAACCTTGATATATTTGGTTTGATAAGAAACACGCCAAACAAAACCTAACAAACTCATACTATGTTCAAACGTTACAACCCACGCGCCAACTATAACAACGAAACAACCACCAAACGGATTTAGCTATCGAATGACAGCGGTTGCCGGTAAAGGTTATTATCGGTCACATGGTGGAGAATCTCGCTTCAAACGTATGTTATTACTGTATACTGTATACTGTATACTACATTCTTATGGTCCACTATTAACATTCCGTATCATCTGAAAGTCATACTAAATGTATTCATTGATACCTTATAGCAAGCATACTTAAAATAATTACAAACAATAACTGCCTGAAACAAAACACCGTTCGTACTTTACCCGGTCAAAACATTCCCAAACTGTTACTAAAGCTTACACTAATGATAAATCTAAAGGATACAAACTTAACATAGCTTTCTCGTTTATTCTTTACTGTAATATAGTCACAACCAACGTCTATACTCTATACTAATTTGGTCACAACTTATAAGGCCTACAGACCAGACGCACACGTGCCCCATTATTTACGCGTTGTATCATAAAATTAAAAATTCAGAGTAGAAATCTCAAAAATACAAGTGAAAATGTTTTACTCCTCTAGAAGTACAACCGTGTCAAGTCAAACAATTTTAAAAGTCATACAAATTTGATACCATCGTGTATTTTCTTCGGTTGCACTAAAAATGGTTTGGTAACATTATAATGTTCGTCATTCCTTACTTTTTTGGAAATTATACGGTCGTAGCTTTATCGAACCCTTCGTCATCGTTTTTCTGATAGAATCAAATATCCTCGTAAGATCGCACGAACTTTAATTTGCGATATATTAAACTTGATGTACAAAAACACAGGCAAAATAAACTACGCACAAAGCTAGATACCTGCAACTTGTAAGCGGGCACAAGGTGTATGAAACAGAGCACCCATGTGATAACTGTCGTTGCCCCGCCACGCGATGATAAATCAAGTTACATACATTGTAACTCATAAGCGGGCACAAAATGTATAAAACAGAACATCCGTGTTATAACGATTGTCGTTGCCCCGCCACGCGATGATAAATTAAGTTACATACATTGTAACTCAGAAGCAGACACGAGGTGTATGAAACAGAACACACGTGTTATAACGACTATCGTTGCCCCGCCATAACACAAGTTACATTCAATCATTCATTTACTTGTTCAACGTCAATTCTTAAAAGATCAGACTTCTGTTCTGTTTCAAATCCTTCCCTGGCAATATTTAGCTGCCTGGACCTCCTATGGAATAACAAACTTACATTACTGTTTGGTAAAAATACAAATCATACAGCACAAATACAATTCCCGCCAAAATCACAGAACACTCCTACCACCTGAACAAAATACAACGGCACGGTTAAATTTTCAAATAGAACATGGAAAACGTTTAAAAGCATTGGCACATCGTGCAGTAGTGAATATTCTGTTCTATTGGCGCTTTTGTGGTTCACGTTTTATGGATCAAGGAATATACTGTCCCAATCGCGTTAAATCAAGTTCAGCAAACGTACCTTTTGTGCATCACGTACGCAACTGCAACAATGATCGCTGCCGCCATTACGCCAGCTACTGTTCCGAGAACTACTGCAGTTTTGGAAGTTTCGGTTGGCTGTTTGTCTGAAGTCTTCTCATCCGTTATCTAGTATTTACATATAACATATAGTAGGGCGGGAAAAAACGGGATACTTTTTCTTTCTATTTCCTCGTCCCAATTGGTAGTAAAGATGTCCCATTTGACCCCACAGTACTATATTTAAAACCTTACTGTTTACATATTACATATTGTAGGGGAAGTCGGGACACGTTTAGAACATACTATCCAAGTATTGTGATGGTGTTTTAAACAATCAACAACGGTCTGTGAAAGTCGTGTTGATACGGTATTATAATTCTTTAAATGACTTTTGTTTACTATACCAAACGTAATGACAAGTAGATATTACGTAGTGAAAAGTAGATAGAAGTAGTTAAAGAGTATATAGTATAGGGTAGGGGAAGATCTTTAGCGCATAATATCCAAATATCTTGATCGTGTTTTAAACAATTAGTAGAGGTCTCTATGGAAATCGTGTTGATACGGTTTTGTAATTCTTTAAATGTTTACTACCAAATTAAACAGGGAACGAATATGGGTTCCATCTTTTCCCACCGTTCTATATACATTTATACAGAAAGCTATACATTTATACAGAAATTTATTGGTTTACATAATATATATCTTATGTATACACCATTACAAATAGCGACGAGGCGCCGCCGTTAGATTGTTCCGATATTTCCCGCGCAATATCAAAAGCGGTTTGTTATTTGCTTAGAAGGCAACCGCAACTATTTGTTGGCTGTAGGTTTTATGGAGTCTTTTATACGCAAATGTATAGTAGGGTGGGGAAGACGGCATCCCCTTTTAGTCTATTTTTTGTCACATTCGGTAGCTAACATAGAACATTCAATTAATTCTAAACCGCATCCTGGCGGCTTCCATAGAGACGTTTAATAATTGTTTAAAACACGATTAGGATATTTGGATAGTATGTGCAAAAGTGTCTCTTGTCTTCCCCACCCCACTATATCTAAACACAAGTTCAAATTTATCAAACTTTGTCATAACATAAACAAGATACTTACATCCAAGTCAAGTATTTCACCTGGAGGTCCGCTTCCTTCCAAAACAGAATCTGTTGTACTGTTGTAGGAAAGTGTGGTTTCTACTTCCTTGTTTGTCTTATCCCCACCACACATAACGAACATCAAACTGCATCCAGCTAATATGAAAACTAAGTGTTCCATACTTATTGTTCTAATATTTCAAACTCAAAACAAGCACAGTATTTGATACACTGAAAGAAAAGCATTACCGTAATTGAAAAAAATTGAAACTAGTCTTTATAAACATTCTAGTGGCGTTCCAATGCCTTTACTTCAGTAGCAATGGTTTTCCCTTTAGCCTGGCAGAAAGGAACAATTAGAGAGTCAGATTTCATGCGGCTCCGCTTCATGGTTCATTTTCGTTTGACTAATGACTTTATCATGATTTCTAGTTTATACGAATAGTTTGTGGTTTAACAATTTGAGTTCACAGATACATAAGTGCAATACAGTAATATTTTACTTGTATTTTGATTTAATGGTTATAATAACAAAAGCAAACAATCAAGTAATAAGTCATCAAAACCATTGAAATTGTATTGAAAGCATGAAGACAATGATAAAAAGAACAACAATGTATTCCCTGAAGTAGTTATTGTAACAAATATTATCGTAACCGTTATTATAACTAATGTTATTATAGCTAATATTGGTAAGAATCATAGTTAACATTATCCCGGCGCCGTGTCATAGTTGTTAGCACGCCTGCCTGTAACCCAGAGGTAATGGATTCAAGGCTTGACGCTGCTACCATTGTGGACGTATGTGTTCTTGGGCAAAACACTTAACGGCAATTGCTCCAACCCAGTGGTCACTAATGGGTTGTCCAAATTATCAGCCACACATAAAAAATCCCCCAAAATATAATCACCCACAAAGTAACATACATGGTAACTCGTAAGCTGGCACGAGGTGTTAAACCCGTGTGATAACGACTGCCGTTTTTCGGCCACGCGGGAATAAAGTAAGTTATATTCATTCATATTTCTTGTTGCAAACAGACACAAAGAGAAGATATAGAATCTCATCAAGATGATTACCGGGCTCTTGCCTCCCACCTAGAGGATCTTCGAACAATGTGTGACCCAAAAGAAAGAAAGACTCTGATTGCTCGGTAATTATGACAACATCAGGCTGTTAACTTTATTAATATTTTAGGCGACAATGTCTACCTCTTTCTATGTTTGTAATTTTGCATTAAACATTAGTATTTTGGTCCACAATTAATCAAAATCATTTTATATGTTTCAAGGTATTTATTAGTGTTCATATTTTACAGTTACATTATTAAAACATTTAAAATGTTATCCAATTTTTAGGATATTTATAATTGTTTGTATATGTCTTGTAGATAAAATCTAAAAACATTTAAGATGAACGTTTATATTTTAGTTCATAATTAACCAGTATAACTTTTATATTTGAAGCTATATAGTAGTATATGTCTCACAATCTTAATACATGTGGATTTTTTAAGATATTTATAGTTGTATATGCCTTACAGATACACCGAATGCACCAAGTTTTTGAGTCGTGTTTGCGAAGTAGTTGACGCACGAGAAAAAGCACTGGACGGCCTTTCATCATTTCATAAAAGTGCTCATGATCTTATTGCGATGTTGGACCGTTTGGAACAAAGTGTTAAAACAACAGCCACATCATCAGATGAACTAACTAAATGGAAAGTTGATTCAAAAGATCTTGGAAAATTAATGGCAGATTGTACAAGGTAATATAGTAGGGTGGGGTAAGATGGGATATTTTATTTAATATTTATGTATTGAATATGTAAACACAGTATTCTAAACTTCTTCACTAAATACTTTTTTTACTTATATTAATGAAATTATTGTTATATTTTCAATATTTCTTCTTTAAACATTGTATAAATACAGTATACAACATTCAATGCTTATATTAAATTCCTCAGGAAAGGTGCTGGTTTGGACCCAATGCTACAACAAGCTCAACTTACAACATTCAACAACAACAAGCAACATCAGCGAACAACTGTCCGTGGATTTCTTAACCGACTACAAGCACGAAGCGAGATGCTACAATCTGAGATCTCAATTAAACAAGAACATTTTGATGAAGTTGATGGGATATGGCATGGTTTCTTGGATAGGTATAAAGTTTAAAGGGTTTTTCTATTCTAAGCAATCTTTCAAATGCTTCTGTGGTAAGAAAACACGTAACGCATTTCCAACGTTTCATCTGTCATGCGATAGGACTTAATAAGGGAATGTGATGGCGGTCGAAACAATGAAAAGACACTACATTTTCGTACCAGATGAGCCGTTGAAAGAATATTTGTGTAATGCCTAGTATTAAAAGTAACAGAATAATCTATTCTATGTGGGTGAGGTCCCACAGCGGGACACACAATGAGTGCTAGGTTTTAGGCCAGGATTGGCTAAAAAGAAAGTTTGATACCTGGCACATACCTGGCTCTTTTGAGAAGCTGGATTAATATATTATATGACTATCACAAAAAATACAATTTAAAATGTGTGTATGTTTCATGGCTCTTTTACCAAAAAGGTTTCGAACCATTAATCTAAAGTAAAGCACGTTAGTGTCATACAATAATATTCAAAATTAGTTTAATTAACTATTAAATAATTGCTTTACCCAAAAAGTCGTTCTATTTTTAGAAAAGAGAACTTGTTGAAAGCGCTTGAAGACTTAGAGGAAAGGGCTGAGATTGATGTAATAATGGTCGACATTACTCAGCCACAAATACAAGAGTTTGTCAAAACATTTGATAAACTACAGGTAAACTTATGAAAAAAAAACATTTTAAACTTAAGAAGCCGGTTTGTAAAGGATCAAATATTAAGGAATACATAACTGGCAGAAAGCATTTCCCAGAAATTGTGTTCTTTAAGATATATATCTGTTAAAAACGGCAATAATCTCATTTCTTATCTTATCTAAGTATAACCCTTCATATGTAAAGTTACAAATTTAAATTGAATTGGCAGGCTGATTTGGATTTGAAGCAATATGAGTTGACAGGACTACAAAGCAAAGGTCAACAACTTGCTGAAACCGACCCATCTCAAGAAACGGTTGTCAAAGGTATATAGTCAGGGTTGGATACTAGAATTACATAACAAATAAAACAAGTCTAGAAAAGTGTTGCCTCTGATCCAAATTAAAGTAAAGGTATATAGTTTGACTTAATATTCTAAAGAAGAAATTTAAAATCTTTTTTTCTTTTGTGCCTGTGACCATTGTTGAGATGTGTGTCTTTGGTTAAGTAATTTTTCCACCATTGCTCTAACCTAGTGGTCCCTGATAGGTTGCCTAAATTGAATCACCTACAAAGTTACATGTAAAGTAACCTGTTAGCGGGCATGAGATGTGTAAAGCAGATCACCCATGTTATAGTGACTGCCACCACACAAGGATAAATAAGTTACATTCATTTATTTTTACTTAACACTTTGTTTAGAACACCTAAAGTTGGTGGAAATGACTTGGGAAGATGCCAAGAATATAATCAATGAAAGAAAGGAGCAACTAACAACACTGGCCAAGCTGCTGAGGAATTATGAAACTGTTCGTGCCACGGTCGAGCGAACATTGTCGAACGCTGAATCGATGACATCATCAACGGAAGCCCCTCGACATTTTAACGCTGAAGAAGTGAAGCGACATCTTGCCAAGCACGAGGTGTGTATCATTCCAACTTATGCTACTTGTATGGTTCCCAAAAACTTGTATATTTCTATGATTTCCCAATCCTATACCACTATGATTTCCTAACCAATACAGTTGTATGATTTGAAATTTATATACATTTGTAATTTCCCAACCTAAATATGCGGTATGTATAATACCAACATGAGTTCAGGTATTGGTTTAAGTTAGTAGGTCGAAAATTCTTTAAAGAGAAATTATAGAATGTATTACCTTTTGTTTATAGAAGTTTTGCAAAGCAATCAGTGGAACTTTATCATGTGTTAAAGTTTATTTAAAGCAATCCTTGTTAAAACCTGGCTTTTAACAAAAGTCTTAAAAGTGTAAATGAATTTTAAAGGCGAGTAAATGTGTCTGATTACATGTAAAATCTGTGTTTTGCTTGTAGATTTTAAAGAAAGAACTTGAGGAGAAACAGCCTTTCATGGATGAACTGACCCGCAAAGGAAAGATGGTTGCCATGGAAGCAAAGAAGCAACTTATATCTGAAGCTGCGTCAATTCACCAAGAGATTGATAGTTTGGTTGATCGTTACTTGGACGTTGGAGATAAAGTGGATGAGGTCAATTATTCACAAAAACAATTACCAATAAAGTTACATATGTAGTAACTAAACAAGCACGAGATGTATGAAACAGAACACTTGTGTTACAATGTTCGTAGTATTTGACTATTCAAGAATAAAGCAAGTTACTTATGTGATAACTAGTAAACTGGGTGTATGAAACAGAACACCCGTGTTATAACGACTGTCGTTTCCCCGCGATGCAAAGATAAAAAAATTATACATGTGGTAACTTGTAAGCAGGAGGTGTTTAAAACAGAACACCGGTGTTATTATGATTGTCGTTTTCCACCCATCCTAGGATAAATAAGTTACATTCATTTAGGTCTTGGAGTCGTTAAAGAAACAGTTGAATTTATGGAAGGAGCTTGCTGAGGCAGAGGAAGGGATGGAAGATTGGATGAATTCATCCATTAATGATCTCAATGCTTCTGTATCAAGCCTTGATAATAGTGCAGGGTTACAGGGGAAGCTGAAAGAAGTACATGATGAAATCGCAAAGTAAGTTTTCTGTAGATATTATATACTATATAGGTAAGGTTTTAGGACCTAGGATTCAGACAAGACTAGGCTTATTATCCCAACATTGTATATGAACATTATATTCTATTTTGGTGAAGTATTTTGAGACCAGATTTGGCTCATTACCACAACACCCAGACTGATTTTTGTACGGAGGAAAAGAAAGTGATCCACTTATGCATTGTTATGTATTTTGAATGCATTGTTATGTATTTTGAATGCATTGTTCCTTGCCAACTTTTTGACACAAAGCTACTTACATATTTCAGGCAACAAATGGTTTATGAAGAACTCCAGAGAAAAATGACAGAAATGCATGTTAGTCGACGTAGGAGCTCAGTTGGAGAAATGGATGAATTGACTCAAGTTAATGATTCAATGAAAACCAAGCTAGATAGAGCAACCAATATCTATAAGCAGGTTAGTAGCCATGAACCAGATCTGTTATATATGGGAATGTGTTTCACATTTGTCACTTTAAGTATATGGTGCTACAAAAATGGAACAGAAAAATCAAGTCTAATAAATTGTAAAAAAAAACATATATTTCCCCGAAATGGCATCTTTAATCTCTAATTTAAACAGAATACATATCTTTTATTATACAATTGGTTGGACTTTATTTTATCAGTTACACACCAGATCCTTATAAAATGTAACTGATAAAGATTAGGTCTAACTAATTGTAAAATAAAACATATCTTCTAAAGAGACTGATGATACCATTTAGATAAAATACATCTATTTTTTGTCTGTAACATATTTTGTAGCACCAAATCCTGATTGTGTTTTTTTTACACAAGGATCGTCAAACTCTATTAGCACCAGTTTAGTTTCACAGGAATTATTACGTGTATCCTTTGTCATTTTAGGCACAAGTTAAGTTGGAAGACTTTACAACCCAGAAGAAAGTTTTGGTCAATTACGTCCAAGAACTTCAGGATTGGTTGAAACTTAAAGAACAAGCACTTGCCTCAATGCAAAGAAACCCAAAGCCGGACCATTTAATCAAGTGCAGGGTATGATACTGTTTAAGTTAGACAACATGTTTTACCCATTCTAAGTAATATATAAAAAAGATAAAACTTTTTGTTTACTATGAATGTTAGCGCTGATCAATGTAACTTAAACGCTGATTCAATTAAAAAGCATTTGGCCTGTATTTATTGTAAGTTCATTACATTTATGGATAGTTTACTCTATATACTGCTGCATTAAATGCTTAAGTTAATAATTTTATGCAATTATTGTAATATTCTGTGACTTTTGCTACCAGGCATAATCTTTTATAAACCGGGCATAATTTTTGTAAATATTCCAATATTAGCTTATCTGATATAACAAAACAAAGTGTGTTTCTGACCTTTTGACTGGCATTAGGCAAGACTTTGTCAGGAAATGCATTACATTCCATGCTAAAAGATTAACTAATGTAATCAAAAACTAATGTAAATTTTAGGAGGTTTATGCTGAACTTCTCTCACAACGAGATAACATTGAGTCAACTAAGGAACATTTAAATGGTTTGTGCAGAAAATATCAAACACCAGAGTTGGATGCAGTGCAGGAAAAAGTTGGTGCATTGTCAACTAACTATGAAGAAACGTTTAAAACAGCAGCAAAAGGTAGGAAGTCCACCATTGTCTTGATCTGTGTCTCGGTAGTGCTTGCATCTAACTGAAGGATGCTGGGTTCGGGCCTCGACACTGATACCAATACGGATAGGGGCATCTGTTCTTGAGCAAGACATTTAGCAGACACTGCTACAACCCAGTGGTCTCTAAATGGGCTGTAGCATCTCATTTTCTGATAAAGTCTTGCTGTATGGCAGATGAAACATCAGAATACACCACATGATTTCATACCAGATGATCTGCTAAAAATTGCTTAAGTTTTACATTAAACTTATCTAACCATACTCATCTATACACAGTGATGGCAAATATAGAAGGGACCATAGATGTGGATTTCAACAACGCAGTGAAGGATTTTTACACCTGGTTCCGATCTGCAAAGGAATTACTGGGTTCTTGCTCAGATACTTCAGGAAATGTTCCAGCTTTGGAGGAAAAGTTAGAGGTGAGTTTCTATAATGATTTTTTATCACTGCCTCCCCGGCAATATATTCTGTTACTCTAATTAAAAAAAAGTTAGTTACATTCAAGGTTTATGTAAACAATGTATATTGTTTCAGAAACTGAACAACTTTTCTGGGAAGATTGACGATGGTCAAGCACGTGTGGATAACGCATCATCAGCTGCTGATGTTTGTTCTTCTGCACAACTCCCACAAGCAAGTGCAGATTCAATTCAACAACAAATTCAAGGGATGAAAGACGACTGGAGTCATTTCCTTGAACAATTACAGGTGTGTGCAGAGCATGGTCTGCCATGATGTTTGTTTATTTATCTATGTAACAGTTTTTCAACAATTACTCTCTTACTTCTGCTAACTTTTTAGTGGCTAATCTGGTATAAAAAAATAGTGTATTTCCAATGTTTCGTCTGCCATCTGACAAGACTTTATCACTACAACATCAATACAGAATTATAACGCTTTTACCAGGATCAACGCAGCAATTTGGAAGATTCTCTCGCTGTCTTGAGGTCACTGGAAGACAACAGAAAGGAAATATCTCGTTCTCTCAAAGCAATACAAAGGTCCCTTGAAGAAATGGAGACGGTTGAAGGATTGGAGGCAAAAGTAAAGCAAGTTGAAGACCTACAGGTGGGAAAAGCTTGTGGTTGCTGACAGGTTGCATGAAGAGTGTGCAATTATAAGTTTACTACCATTTTAAAAGCTATAAATAAAGAACAAATAGAAGTTTATGCAAGCCTTTCTGTAAAGCTGGCTGTACACAGTATCTGGAATTCGTCCGTTTTGTTCGGATTTCGCTCCCGCTGCGGAATTCGGACACAATGGGAAAGTAATGTAATGTACACAGTATTCGAATTCCGTACGATTAGCCATTCTAGACCATGTTCTACTTTTGTCCGAATTTCATATATATGTTGCTCGAATCGTATGCGAATTCACACGCTGGATACTGTGTACAGCCACCTTAAGTATATTCGACATTTAATAGTAGCCACTAAATTGAGCAAGCTGTAAAGAGATAATCTTATTACAATTAAAGCCCTTGTCGCCTGCTCCTACCAAAATCTCTAGGTGTCACACTGCAGGGCTGCAACTAAGTAGAATACAAAACAGAATAGAAACTGTTAAAATGTATTCTTGAAGGTGTTGAACAAAGAATTAAGCAACAAATCAAAACAAGTTGAAACTTTGATGCAACAAGCTGTTGACTTGGTTGAGGGAGACCAATCCCAAAGTGGTGCCGCACGTAAAGCTCATCAACTAATCACAATGTACCATGGGCTATGCAAGAAAGTGAAGGTGCTACATTTTGGTGTTATTTTTTAGTTATCTGATTTTATATAAGTTGTGCAGGGTTTTGTTTATATATAGGTTGTATGATTTTTACATAACTTTACATAAATTGTGTGATTAAAACTAAAACACATTAAAAAGGCAAGCTGTACGGACAATGTACATTGGTTAAAATGTATGTTAAGTATAAACACTTGTAATCTTTATTTATAATTAATCTGTTTTGCAATTTATTTGTTGTTACAGGAACGGCTTCGTCAAAGTGAAGAGAATGTAAATTACCAACGTCAGTATGATGAGGCTTTGTTATCCGCACAATCTTGGGTTCAATCGGCATTCAAGAAGTTACATGACTGTTGTGAAACCAGTGTGGATGCATTGGACAGTAATGAACTTGAAGCAAGGTAAACTCAGTTCTAGCGATGTTTCTAGAGAGTGTGCCTATAAACACTTACTTTCCTATATATATGATACGGTAGTCTTTATTTTTTTCGATTTTTGTTTCGGTTTAAAGATTTTAACCATCTTTAAGGTTTTAGCAAAACACTATTCAGAGCCTAAACCATTTTTAAACTGAAATGTATGAAGGAAATTATGTTGTATTATGTTCTTACTTCAAGACCTAACCCCTCAAAGTATTTTTTATAAATCATATTTATTGATTGAATGGGTTTCTAAACTTTGTTTTATAAATCATATTACCCCACAGTACTATATTTAAACATAAAGAATCACTTTGCTTAAATAAACTTGACTGTTATTTTTAAAACACAAAGTTTATTATTCCCTTTATATTTAGATTGTCAATTGTTGGCCAAATAATCAGCAGCAAACAGGAAGGAGAGATCAAACTAAATATTACTGTTGGGAAAGGTGAACGAGCAGCTGAGCATACAACAATGGAAGGTGCTGATCAAATACACAGGTGTGTTGCTCATTGTAGTGTCTGCATATTAATATAAGGTTTCTACACTAAACTGGATTAGGCCTATGTACATGTTATTAAGAAACGCAGTTTTGTTAAAATTGTTCGGAAAAATGTTAGTTCTACCGCGGAATCATTCACTAACATTTTTCCGAACAATTTTAACAAAACTTCTTTTTAACTGTGGTATCTTATTAAAAAAAGGGTTTGTACTTCTGCTTTTGCTATAATTGTGTTATAGTGACTGAAGTTTACTCTTGTTTTCCTTTTCTATGATGTTGTTTACTACTCCTGACCTTTATTACATGGTTAAAGAGACAAAATATAGTCATTAATTCGTGGTCTAATTTATCATAGTGCATGGAATATTGAGTAGCTTATATAGTTCTGTTAGTAGGTTTGTTAAAGAGAATACCAACAAAAAAATAGGAATTTGTGTATTGATAAAAATGTTGACACATTGGGGGTACCTTTAGATCAAATTTGAATGTCTCTATATAATTTTTCATATTTTTGTTGGTATGCCCTTTAAAGAAATACTTTTTATTCAGTTTTCATACCTGGCCAAATGTAGAAATCGGCAAGGAAAAGTAATAATTAAAATATTTGTTCAGTGTATTACGCCAGTTGAAGGACAGCTATGAAAATCTGAACACCAGTTTGAGGGAGTGTAAGATGAAGTTGGAACAGCAACTGTCAGATTGGCAGCATTACGTTCACTCCCGAAGTGAATTGGACTTATGGCTGGATGAGAATAATGCTTTGTTCTCAGGAAGACAAATACTTGGTGTTGATCTTAAAGACAAAGAAACACAACTGGAAAAATACAAGTAATAATAAGATTAATAAAAACTATTATTTGTCTCTGCGATTACGGTAGCGAAGATTTATAAATATTTTAAACGAAAACACAGGATATAGCGACAAAACAACAGTTGTTAAAACACAGTTACAGTTAAAACATATTTACATTTAATTGGAAGAAAATAAGCGTGATTGCTACACCTATAATGTTTCAATACAAATATGACAGCTTATATGTAGGACAGGATTTTCATCTCACATCATACATATTACAACTGAGTCAAAAACCATGTTTTATATGCCTTTGTCTCTCTCTAGTGTATTTTATATGCGTGAGGGCCTTGTTGAGGTCAGGCTTTACGTACATATGTGCCTAAGTTATGACCCTCTATAAAATTGGTATTGTTTATGTTTTGTTACTTACGGTGTTTTAGTAATTTCAGTCGCATTTGTGGTACAAGCATGGTACTTGGAAATTAAGGTTTAAAATAATAGAAAGTAACAGCCAAGTTTTACAGGTTAATAGAACAAGATGTCTTGTCTCATGAAGAAGCGCTTGAAGCTATAAGAAGCAAAGCAACGCTTCTTAACAAACAAAGTGATTTTAAGGTAACAGTTGTTGTTTTGGTGATATTTCAAATACCTTTTTTTTTTGAAATCTTGTAAGCTTTTTTATCTATGTTTGTATAAGTCTATGGACACAGTTGAATTTTATATGAATGTAGCTGGTTATGTCAAATAAAAATCCACCTTCAAGTAACATTTACAGAAGAAAAATAGTTTTTAGACTTATGTTAAGTTCTGTGTTTTTAGGAACTAGAAAACCGATATGAGAATGTCCATGAGAGGGCGTCAGAGAGAGTAACGCAGCTCACACATTGTGTGAATGATCATGTAGCGTATTATGATGCTTCACATGACTTTACTGATTGGGTAAACTCAGCTAATGAAGAATTGGACAGATGGAATGATGTTGGTGGAACAGATAAAGAAGCTGTACAGAAAAAGCTGCAAAAAATCAAGGTATTTAGATATTTTTAGACCTAATTTTAATATTTATTTTATAATATATATTAGAAAACATTTATTTAAGCAACTGACTGTACAGCATATAATATTAGAACACCATTATATGTAGTAGCCATTTTACTACTCAAAACTTCTCTTTTTTGAGTTATTACCCACAAATATTTTTTCACCTAACTGTTGACTTGCAGAGTTTGAAAGCCACTCGTTCTTATGGTCGACAAAAGTTGGATACTGTAGTTGAAATCGGTGGGCATGTCGCTTCACAAACCGCTGAATCTGGACGTGCTGTTATTCATTCAGAACTTGAAAGGTAGTTTCACTCATGATTAGTCAAATGCAGTCTGCTCTTATTTTTTTCACTGTGTTATATGGCTTTTTATTTATTTATTTATTATTTTTTTTCAATTTCAAGTGTAGACTTCCTTTAAAGTCCAGTTAGTATTATACTAAAAATTAACCAAAGTAATGTTTAAGTTGTGTTTTATATGACTTCTTTTTTAGTTTAAAAGAAGAGTGGCGTTCATGGGACAGATCCTTAATTGAAACTGAAATCTCCCTTGAATCCCGTCTCTCACAACTCACTCAGTACGAAGAAAGTTTTGGTGTCGAGAAGAAGGCTCTTAGCGACGAGCTTGACCGATTTCAGACCCGCTTGGATGAACTTGGAATTGAACAGTTTGCTGAAGCCAGTGAGAGCTCCCCCGGTGGTGAAATTGCAGCAACCACTTTAACAAAATGCCAGGTCAGTTTACACCCCATTTGTGGGTTTGGTGTGGCTCATTTTTACATGCTCCCTAAGTGATTCTTGGTCAGTTAAAAAGGCCATCAATCTTTATTTATGGTTTGTTTAGTATTATCTTTCACAAAGTATATATTTATTTACAGGAGGTTGGTCAGTCCATGTCGGAAATGCAAGAATCAGTTGAAACGTTAAAAGCTCGCTTGAATACATTGTGTCGTAGTTACCATGGGGACGAGGTGGATTTCTTGTCAAAACAAGTCACTGCTGCTTTGCAAAGGTGATATGAATAAAAACATTTTGTGCAGTAAATTGAAAAATAAAAATTATTTCTTAAACAAAACATTAAATGCACTGTACGACAAACAAATTTATTGTAAAATAGGAACCTTTACATAATATTTTATTCCACTAATTTTTACATGGGCAAGATCCAACAGCATTGCTTCAATGGAAACCTGACAGTGGCGCAGCCAGAGGGTTTTTGGGTTCGCAACCCCCATAAAATAAAATAAAGTAAAAAACTTTTTACCACCACCCCACCTCATCTTAATTTTTCCCGGCTGCGTCCCGAATGCTGATATACATTGCATAGCATTTATTTAAGAAAAACAACATCATTATTAATCTAAACTATTTACCCAGATATGACCACGCAAAGTTAACTGTGAACAAGTTCCAAGCAAACTGTGAGAAAGAACTCAACGATAAGTTTCAAAATTCAGTTCGTGAATTCGAGAAGTGGATTAAGAATAAAAAAGAGGCCGTTCATAAATATGGGGAGATATCTGGCGACCGCGAGGTGGCGCAAGAGAGGCTGCAACATTTGCAGGTAAATAGTTCAATCAAAAACTGTAGGACAATGTTTTTACAATGATAAAATAAAAACACAAGACAAGTATAGGATAAAAGAGAGGCAGTTAATGTTGTTTACAATTATACAATTTGTAAAAATAAAATTTTTAAGACCATTTGGTTTTGAAATAATTGCTGTTAAAGTATTTGTGTTTAAACATATTATTCCATTAATTTTGTCAAAGGTGATTCTTCAGATATAACACTGGTTGCCTTTTAAATATAATGAATCCATATATGCACCATACAAAAATGAACATGCTCATCTAATAATTTAAAACTTTATTCCAGGCTTTATTGTCTGGTGTAGAAGATGGCCACATCAAACTAAACACCGTTGTCAATTCAAGCGAATCACTTCTTCCTGTTCTTTCTCAAGAAAGTTCTTCTATTGTTAGGCAACAATTGAAGCAATGTAAAGATTCATGGAAGAACTTAATAACTCTGATGCAGGTAGGAACGTCCTTTTAGGTCACAAGTCAAGGTTTGCCAGAAGATCTCTTTCACACTTATAATATGTCTCGAAAAAACAGCATTTATGTTAATACATCTGTAAATTTCTATTGGTGACCTCCATCAGACTTATAGGTACCTGAAAGCAATACATTTATAATGTCTATTCTTTCTATTCTATATATAATGTCCATACTATACTGATGTCGGTACTATTTAGGAATCTGTATATTTCTATTGTTGTCTAAAACAACTTTTTTCTTAGATCATTAAGACCATGAGCTTTAACTGCTTGAAAGCAACAGAATGTATATACTGATTTCTATACTATCTGGGCCTGTGTATATTTCTGTTGGTGTCTAAAATACTAAATGCCCTTTCTTGTATCATAGGATCGTGAGCAAGGTTTACGAAGTTTTGTCGAACAACTTAAAGATTTTGATGCAAATGTTGAAGAAACAACAGAATGGCTTTCAAATGTTGAAGAGAAGTTCAAAGCTGAATCTGGATTAAAGGCAACCATTGGACTAAAGAAATCGCAACTAAATGCATTTCAGGTAAATATTTTTAAAGATTTTTTATTTGGTGTCTGTATCTAAAGTTTTTTAAAGTTTTTATTCAATCCATTTTTTAAAACTCTTTTAATAAAAATGTATTAGTTTTATTGCCCCAAACTCTTTAAAGAGCAGGGGAATTTTGTCAAAATTCCCCAAAAAACAATCACCCACAAAGTTTCATACAAGGTAACTCATAAGCAGGCACGAGATGTATGTAACAAAACACCGTGTTATAATTAACGGCTTTTGTTGCCCCGCCATGCAAATGTATATAAATTACATTCATATGTTTAATTAGGCAATGGCTGAAGAGATAGCTGATCATCAATACAAATACGACCGCATGAAACGGAAAGCACAAAAGCTTGGAAGCTCATTAGAACTGAGCCGACTGAACCAACTGTTGACCAGATACCATGCAATTACCAAACAAGTTCAGGTGATGGTTGTAAAATTAAAGATTGTATGAAGCATTTCTATACTGACTGTCGTTGTCCCACCTTGCTAGGATAAATGAATTACATTCTTGCATTCATTGGACATGATTATAAGCTATGGTCTAGATCGATTGAAATTAAAGGTTTTTATTTATGACAAGTTTTACTGTAATAAATTTTGTAAATCTGGCTCTGGCATTCTATTTAGGTGGAATATATATATTTTATTATATAACTGATTGGACTTTTTTTTTGTCTGTTTTTTTTTCATAGCAACAGATCCTTACTGTATTTCTTTACACAAAAATATAAGCACCAGATCAGGGCCAAGGAGTTTATACCAGACCCCTTGTGACAACTTTTTTACATAAACAAACTTTAATTGTCAGGATTCACTTAAGCGAAGCGAGCAATTTCTCCACGACCATCAAACCCACCAGGTGGCAGTAGTGGAGTGCCAAGAATGGCTTCAAGATTTCCATCATCGAGTTGAATCTTACTCCAACCTCGCTGGAGGTAAAGTGATGTTGGAACAAAGGAGGGGGAAGATGGAAGCTCTTCTTGGAACAAGACAAGATGGAGAGATAAAGATCAACATCATGATGGGTTAGTTTTTGTATTTTTTTTACACGGTTTAATAAACGTATCATATTGTATATTATAAGAAGCATGCTAAAAACAAGGTACATCATGTCAAAACTTAGTATACCCATTTCCATACTGCTAGATGTATGTTTTCTTGAGCAACACACTTTACAGACATTGCTACAGCCCAGTGTCCACAAATGAGTTGTAGCAATATGGGTGTGTTCGGGGTAAAAGGCCAACTCTGGCCAAAAATCTCATAGTACTAAATAAAATGTCATAAACAAATTGACTTGCTTACCCTAATTTTATGCCTGATACTGGTTAATATGAAGACTTGTTATTTAACAAGATTTTCCCACCAGGTCGCGGGGAGAAGATCTTGCAAAGCACTGCAGTTAAAGGTCGCCATGCGCTACAAGTTCAAATGCAAACTCTGCAAGAATCTTGGGAGATATACCTTCAACAAGCCCTTACATGGAAGTATGTTATAATCGTGATTTGTGTTTTACTGTGTTCGTTTTGGACCATGGCATAATGGTGTGCCTGCCTCCAACTGAAACAAGGTCTTACATAGAAATATTATAATTCTGATTTGTTGTTACCGTGTCTGTCCGGTGCGGTAATTATTGTGTCTGCCTCCAACCAATAGGATATTGGTTCAAGACACTTTGTGTTTTACTGTGTCTGTCTGATGCACAGTGGTTGGCGTGTCTGCCTTTAACCAAGAAGGTACAGGTTTGAGGTTAGACCCTACTACTATTGCGAGCTTATATGTCTTTGGGCAAAATACTTTTCTTCCATTGCCTCAACCCATTGGTTAGCATCCATACACTAAAAATACTACATACGTGGTAACTCTTAGGCGAGCACGAGAGGTTTTAAACAGAACACTCTTGTTATGACAACTGTCGTTTTCCCGCTATTTGAAGATAAATAAGATACATTAATCTATTTATTCAACAATTTAATTAAACAAATAGAACAAAACTGACCACTGGAATTGAGTTGTGGGAAGAATATGACACAGCAGTAAAAAGTGCACAGTCATGGTTGGAACAAGCTGCAAATAATATTCAAAGTGAAAAAGCTGAAAGATTGAATCAGGTAATAAGTTTTTGTTGGTCTATGTGGCTGAGGTCTTACAGCGTGGCACGTCACGCCACCTGAGATTTATACCAAAGTTGGCTCATTACACTGACACCTGGGTTTAAGCAATGTTTCTCTTGCACAATGTGATCTAAGACTTATGCTGGAGTTGGCTCATTATCCGACACCCACGGTGTTAAAACCATTGCTGAGTATTGGGTTTTAGCAACGTCTCTCTTTCCCACAGACAGATGCTTATCAGTGTTGACCATCAAAACCAGTATCTTTCAGTTACAATACAAGCAAATAACACCAAGCACTGACCTACCAACTTGTATAATCAGCTGCTTGGCTAAATAGTTAGTTAATTATGTAGTTTATTAATGTAACGACGTTTCTAAGCGTTGGCCTACAAGCTTATATTTTATTTGCTTAAAAAAATAACTAGTTGCTAAAAAATTATGTAATTTATTAATGTATTTTTTTCTTTTAGAACTTATCATCTGAATCTACCTTCAGTGATCTCGAGAAATACCGATCATTATACAGAGATATAAAACTCAAGTCCTCGGCAATAGAGAAAGTTCAGCAATGTGCAAACAATGTGGCTGGCTTGACGGGTGATGCTGGGGGAACAAGGGTGGATACAGCTGAGTTACGTGATCTATATCAAGAAGTGTTAAACATGGCACAAGGTAAATAGACTTTGAATATGTATTGTAATGTATTTATCCTAGCTTGGCAGGGCAATGACAGTCTGTATAAAAACGGGTGTGCTGTTTCATACACCTCGTGCCCGCTTACGAGTTACCACGTATGTAACTTACTTTATCAACGACAGTCGTTAAAACACGGGTGTTTTGTTTCATACACCTTGTACCCGCATGTATTAACCAATTGTGATTATATTCTACTTCTGCTACCAGGCATAATGTAAATAATACAAGTTACAGCATATGTAACGTTCAATTTTAGCTTTTTGGCTTTGGCAATATTAGGTAAAATCAAATGTTTGGCTAATGAATGAACGAATATAACTTATTTATTGCATGGAGCAACAATTCAATATTAGCTTTTGGCTTTGGCAATATTAGCTTGGGTAAAATCAAATGTTTAGATAATACTGAAACGGAAAAAGAGTGAAACTGGAAGATTCATTACTAAAGTCACTAACCACATGTTTTCCTACTTTCAGAACTCTTAAATGAAGCTGAAAGTGTTGCAGAATCCACCAAGTCCTACCACGAGGCTCTCCATGTATTCACTGACTGGTTTTCTGGGAAACCTGTTGAGTTATTCAAACTTGGTGATGAATCAAGTGGAGTTGAATTGATGAAAGAAAATTTAAAGGTTTGGATATATCTCAGATTTTGGGGGCAATAGGCTAAGCCTGGCCTTAATCTCGGGTTCAATGGCCTACATTGAACAATAGAATAGAATGTTTTAGATTTACTGAAACTTTAATAGATCTTTTAGTTTTTACAAAACATTTTTTTTATTGGAGTAACAAAGACTAATTTGTCCTTTTATAAAATATTTTTTTAACTTTTAAAATATGTTTTTTTTCTTTAAAGGTACTGCTTTAAAATATGTATTTGTTTAATTGTTTTTTAAAATTTGTATTAAAGATTTTGTAATATTTTGTTTTAAACTAAAGCACAATTTTAAAACTAAAGCACAAAAAATTTAGTTTAAAATATATGTTTGTTTAAATATTTTAGTATTTATATGTCCCCTTTTTGCAGAAATTAAAATCTATTGAAGCAGAAATACCAGAAGGAGAAGAAAAATTAAAGCAAGCATTTAATGCTGGGAAGAAAAGCACGGGAGATAAAACGGTTAAACTTCAGCTACAGGTTAACATACTGTATACATCTTATTGTTGTACTTGATTATAATTGTTAGCCTCATACATAAGGGCAATGTAATGTTAAAAAATGTTAAGTATAAATATAGAATTCCTCACAATTGTGTCGCAGAAAAAATGATATAACACTTACTTTACTTGTGTGTTCTTTGGATCCTTAATTTGAAAGTAAAAGAATCTAAATATATTATGAAAGACTTTCTTTTTCTTTTTTAATACTTAGTAACTTTAATATGAAAGTAACATTATCATAAGAATGTTTTCTTCTTGTTGATAATCATTAATAAACAGAATCTTCGAGAGGAGTGGAGCTCTTATCGGACCTCACTCTCATCTGCGATCAATCGTACCAAAAAGATTTTGGATGAAACGGAAAAATACGAGAAGATTAGTGCTGAGTTTGTCGACTGGATAAACGCAATGGAACAATGTCCAGATTCTCAGGTTCCTTCTTGTGGCAATAACATATATAGATAATATAACTTTATTGGTCTATTCGAAAATGGTAGCGAAGATCATGTTATTTAAAAACGAAGAGAAGTACTTATGTTTGATAGTACTTGGAGTGTATTATGTAAATGGTAAAGAGATATGGGTGTTATATACTTGGTTTACCCATATGAGTATAAGGTGGGCATATACTTAGTATACAATTGAGAATAAGGTCCTTATATTCAGTATATATGTAAGACTAATTTATCAAACAAAAATCCCATTCTCAGATATTCTTGACAAGCAACTATGAAGAGAACAAAGAATCAGTTCAGCGTTACAGATTATATAGCGAAGAAATTGTAGCAAATCAGAACAAGTTGGAAAAACTGAACAAAGCTGCACAGATATTGGTTGACTCTTGTGCGCCATCTGATGGAAGTATGAGCAAACAGGTATGGACAAAAAATAATATTGAATATTTCTTTTCAGAATATTTTTTTTATTTTTTTTGCTTTTGAAAATATTTTAACAATGTAAACTTTTAGCCTTTTTACAAACATAACTACATGAATATTGACACTAGTAACACAAACAAGTTGCAAACAAATATTAATGAGTTTGCCATTTCTGCATATTTTGTTTTATGTTTAATCACCTTTTTAATCTGACCTTTACTCTTTTTCTGAAAAATACCTTTTGAGTGAAAAAATTCAGAAGATCTTTTCTAGACTTACAATATTCCTGGTGGCAACCGCAAATATATAACTAACCACAAACAGGATATTTGAATATTATGTGCTAAAGGTGTCTCATCTTACCACACAGTACTATCTATAATTACCCTTGTAACATGAACAGGTTGCTGAATTGAGTTCTCGATATCAATCTTTGATGATGAGAAGCAAAGATAAGTTGAGATCATATTCATCAACTCTTCAACTACAAGGAGATTACCAGGAACAGAGTGATTCATTTGACCAGTGGTTGACGAATGCATCGGAAAGATTTGTGGTTCACACTCTACCTGAGAATCTGCATTCGGAAAATACACAAGTAATAATAGAATCCTCTTAAGCGATTTATTTTTGTGCATAAAAACAGTTTTTTTTGGTCTTAATATAGGCATGACAGCCCATTCATATGATATAGCCTGAATACCGTATTGGCTGGACAATGTACACTGTTAAACGGCTGTTATAATTTAAGAAATAAAGCATTGAATTTCCAAAATTTATCCAACGATTTTAAATATAAATAATATCTGCCTGTTTTCTGATTATATGTTTCCTGGTTATATTGCAAAAAGTGAGGCACCTTCAGAAAAGATTATACTACAAAGCATTAAAAGAAATAAAAAAATATGTTAATGTTTTTAATCCTTTTAGGAAAGTTGTTCAAAGCTTGGAGACCTGCTTGTTGAGTTTGAAGCAAAGAAACTTATTCTGTCACAAATTGCCGATAAGTCAAGCAAACTGTTGTTGGTTATTGAGAGTGAACATCAACCTGATATGAGGGAACAGATTGCTAATCAACATGACGATTTCCAGGTTAATAACAAGTTGTAAAACACAAACTTTTATAGTTAACTGGTTGAGACTCAATGCTGCTACCATTGTGGGCATGTGTCTTTGGACAAAATGCCTAACAACAATTGGTTTACAGAGTGGTCCCTTATGGGTATCTAAATTTTCAACCAAAAATGAGATAAAAATATTAATCACCCACCAAGTTACAAATGTCGTAACCTGAAAGCAAGCAACAGGTGTATAAAATAGAACACTCGTGTTATAACGATATACCATTGCCCTGCCCCACCACGATAAACAAGTTCCATTCATTTATTCACCCATCTTATATGATACTATCTCAGGATCTATACACAAGGATACAATCCTCACTGAGGTTGCTTCGTCGCACCCTTCACCACCAGGTGGAGTATGAGAGCTCTACTGAATCATTAAAACAGTGGTTGGAAGAAATTTCATCAAAGATTGAAGTCAAGCCGGAGATTAAATACGAACTGTTTGAAAAGAAAGCACAACTAGCAAGGTATTTTTATGAAACCATTTTTTTTGTGAATCTGAAAGAATAGAACCCAAATTACACTTTTTATATTTTACATATTTTTTTATGTTTATAACCAATACCTGTAGTTTCTATTGTTGACTGACAATGTCCTATAAAGTTACATACGTGGTAACTCGTAAGTTGGCCAAATGTGTATAAAACAGAACACCCATGTCATAACAACTGTCGTTGCCCCGCCATGCGAGGAAAATAAGTTACATACTTGGTAAATTGTAAGCGGACACAAGGTGTATGAAACAGGACACCTACGTTATAACTACTGTAATGCACCGTCTCGCTAGACTAAGTAAGTTACATTCATTCATTTATTTACAACAACCAATGTGTTCCCCAGATACATTGGATATCAAGAAGAAATAAAGAAACACAAGGAAGCATTGCAAGACATTGATGTGAAAGCAGCACGTCTCACACAACCAAGCGAATCTCGAGTTATTGAACAAATCAATGAGAAATTTGAGAGAGTAATGTCAATGAGCCAACAAAGAGTGGATGAGTTAAAGGCAAAGGTAATAGGTTGAGTTTCTCAGTGTATAAGTTGTTATACAATTGGAAATATGTGTTTAACTATATCTGCCTCCATAAGTTGGTATACATTTCTTTGCACCTTTTGTTGGTGTTTTCATTTTAGTTGTTCATTTTAATTTCCTACAACATTGAAGATGGTCTTAGTTTTTAAACCTAAACATTTAAAATAAAAATCGTATACTACATATGTGCTGTCATGTTTATATTAAACTGGACAGAAAAGACATGTTTTATACACCTTACTATACATTACACATATAAATATCAAACACAGGTGAAGACACATCAGGAGTATCATGATGCTGTTCAATCCGCTGAGAAGTGGCTTCTCAGTAAATCTTCCCAGATTATGGCTGCATCTTCCCAGGATATCGCCTCGGACTCCTTTCCTCCATCCGATCTTGAAGATCAGCTCCGGGAGTACACTGGAGTTCAGGAAGAAATCGCCAATTTCAAGAGTGAAGTTCAAGCAACATCCGCACTTGGGAAGAAGCTCCTCAATGAGTATGATGAGGACCACAAAGCACCATTGGATGTTGTGATACAAAACCAAATCTCAAGTCTTCAGGTTGGTTGTTACAACACTTCATTAGTTTGCATGTAATCTTAGGCAGGTAAAAATACTTTACCAGATAAAAAAGACAAATGTAGTTTTAAAAATATAATTTTGATTTTGTATTTTCTCAAATCATTTGGAACTGTCTATACTCAATAGAAGAATTGCAATTTCATTTAGAATATTTTTTATTATGACCTCATTTTATTGTTAATGTTAAAACACTGCTAAAAGTTATTACTTTAAATGCTAAAGTTAAGCTGCTTTGAATTACTGTATACTAACTTTATGTTTAACCTTTAATAAAAATAATCTCCATTTTTATGTTATCTTGATATGCATACAGGCAATGTAAGATACAGCATATAGTTTGATAAGCTCTGATTTATAAACACACTAGCATTAAACTTGATGCTTTTGAACACTCTTACACATTAAACAAAACTTTTATATTGTGTCTATAAACAGGCGACATACGATAGTGTTAAAGATGCTGCTTCCCAACTTTTGAAGAGAATAACTGACATAGTTCACCGTAAACATGATTTGAGCCTTCGGATTGGACAACTTGATGCGTGGTTGGGTGAAAGTAGATCAGCAGTGCTTGTAGCAAATGCCTACCCTCCTACCAGTCTATATGATGCAAGGCAGCGTGTGAAAGATATAACAATCGCATTGGAAGAAGTTAAAGGTATTGAGTTGTGGTTTCTGTTTTTACAAAGTTTGGTAAACTTTATTTAGCTTTTATTATAAGCCTCCTAAAAATCCTAACTTAAAGCATATAATTATTTCTGATAGTTGAATAAGAGACTGATGATACCATTTTTTGGTAAGGTATATCTCGGAAAATGTAGTTCATTAGACTTTTTTTGTTGGTGACATATTTTCTACCACTTAATTCTTTTGATCAACTTTATCCTAATTCCAGCTTGCAGAAAAGAATACCCTTTGTGGCCAAATTTGTCAACTTCAGTTTTTTGCCTTGCTATTTTTTCGTTTTGTGACTTTTTATATATTTTCTCAGGAAAAGAGCTTTTAATTGATGATGCCGTTTCCCGTGCTTCAGAGGAAGGCCCTTCATTGGCTACAAAGTTTATTCAGTTTAAAGATGAATTAGAACTTCTGTTAGAGAAGGCAAAAGACATAGAAATGGAGTGGCAGAAAACTACAGACCTGCAACAAGAATTTAAGGTAAATTAGTTTTAAGGTAAAGCTTTACAGCATGTATATTGTAATGGGCTTATATAAAAATATAGGATCTGGACCTTGCAGTATAACCGGTAATCTATGCCTTCTACATATTTTATTCCTTATTCTGAAAATCTAAAACGGTTTTAATCTGATAATGATTTATTTGGAAAATGTAAAGATTTATTTTGAAAATGTAAAGATTATTCTGAAAATGTACACCTGTTTACTACACCTTCTAATATAGGAATGGTTATGCGCTACTGAAGCCACCATTCATAAACTTGAAGATGCTCATGCTGAAGCTTCATCAGTAGCAGCTAAAGAGCATGCTACGAAGTGCCGGAATATCTATGATGAACTTCGTGACAAGAAATCAGTCATCATGATCATTGAGCAGAAATATGCAAGCTTAATAGGGCAAGGTTTGTAAAGTGTATATATGTAGTATGTATAGTAGGGTGAGGGAAGATGAGACACCTTTAGCACATAATATCCAATAATACAGATCGTTTTAAACAGTTAACAAAGGTCTATATGAGTCGTGAGGATACGGTTTTATAATTCTTAGAATTTTTTTGTTTACTAACAAATATGACCATTAAATAGAATAAAAAGGTGTCCCATTTTCCCCACCCTATTATGTAGCTTCTTTGCATTTATTTTGTAATTCTAAACTATGCTAACTATGGAACATAGCTTAGTGTAGTAGCTGAGTGGGTAGGTGGGGGGTGTCAGGGTAATACACCAACTCTGGCCTAAATCTCAGATCCCATGGCATGCCACGCTGTAAAACCTCACTCTCAAAAGATGGAATAGAACTATTAAACAAAAAAGTAAACAACAATAATTGTTATTCGTTTTCACAGATGTTGAAAGCGATGATGAATTCAGTGATTTAATTTGTCAGTGGGAGAGGTTGCATTCAATGGCAAGCAACTTATTCTTGATGCAGCAGAAAAACCTCAATGCTACTGAAGATTTTAACAAGTAAGATGGGATCCAGATATTGCAGTTGCCTGTTTATGTACTGTGATGTCAATGTTTTTGTTTTAAATTTTGTTCACCAAGATTCTCTTTAATGAAATTTTAATTAAAAGTACCTTAATGTAGCTGGAATGTTACTCCGGGTGCAGGGGTAAGCGTGCCCGCCTGTAACCCAAAGGATACCGGTTCAAGGCTTGATACTGCTACCATTGTGGTTGTGTGTCCTTGGGCAAGACACTTAACGGCAATTGGTTAAATCAATGGTTCCTTATGGGTTCTCTAAATTGTTACCATACTAATCTTTTTTCTGGTATAAAAAATATAAGAAACTAGCTGCTAAAAGATTATTTACATTTTGCCTGGATAGCAGATGTAACAGAATGTCATCATACTCTTTTCCACACATAACTAAAGTAATGTTACCATTTACAGCTACCTGACTGAGGTAGAAGCTTTAACACAAAGATTCCAATCAGAAGCTGAACAAATATCAAGGAATATGACAGACAGTACTGAGAATAGATTAGAAAAAGCAAAGGTAATCTTTTTATTCGTTTAATTTAAAAGCCTAAGCCAACTAGCCTAGTACCAAGATGAGTCCTAATTTTGTATTCTTTATGTAAGATACATCACAGCTTTTGCTTAAAATAAATAGCTTACTATATTAAAATATAAAGTTGTTTTAATTCCATAACATGGTTTTTAAATTTTATAATAACAACGTTTCATTCGCTATATGACAAGACATCATCACTACAAACAAACATGTAAATTTTAATAAGTAAAAGAAAAATACAGTTTACACCTTTATTACAATAGCTATTTACTTAAATACTATATTATGCCTGGTAGAAACAACAATGTTTTTATATTTAGTTTACTACCAAATGGGACGTAAAAATAGAACAAACAGGTGTCCCATCTTTCTCCACCCTACTATATATACTCTTCCAAAAAATCACCAGTCTCTTATTCAAATAGAATGATTCTCTAATTTGGTATTTTCATATTTAGTTGTTGGTAACTGAGATGCAACAAGCAAAGGGGGTGATGGATCAACTTGTAGAACGACTTGATTTATTAACCCCTCGTATGAGTGAACATGACTCTGAAATGGTGGAGGATAAAGTTCGGTAAGATGTTACAATGCTTGTATGAATATAATGTTGTTGTATGATGTTATTGATACTCACAAGCAGTTTCATATTTAAACGAGATAAGTTGAAAATTTCTTGTTACAAAATATTTCACATTTTCTGTTGAGTTTAGATTGTTTGGTTAAAACTTTACTGTATATGTTTGTGTGGTGGGAAGTGGTCTTATTACTGATATGTAGTCATTAAAAATTCATCCATTTATTAACCAGGCATCTGAACCAACGCTGGGTTGAATCCGAACAGAAACTCCAATCTCGAGTTCAACTTCTTGAAACAACTATGTTTGAACTTGTTGATTATCGTCGTCAACTTGACGCAACACGTTCATGGTTGGTTGCTCTACTTGATAAAGTTGCCGACCCTGTTCCCATGACATTAAGTGTGGAGGATTTGAATGGAGCCCGACAGAAACACAGTGTGAGTTAATTTATGCATTTTTGTTTGGGTTTTTACTCTATGTGGGTGAGACCTGGAATTTAGGCAAGAGTTGGTCTATCATCCAAACATTGTATATGCACATTCTAATCTGTATACATTATCCATTAAACAGATGCTTTGCAAAGAGTTGAACCAAAAGAAAGATGAATTCGGTGAATTAACGAGTTGCCACCAGACGTTACCACTCAGCCTCTGTGCAACAGAGCGTGACCAACTTCACGATTGTATCACCGATATACAATGTTTATTCCGAAGAGCTCAATCATCTGCTAATGATAAGTCAAACGCGCTAAGTCATGCAATAGGTCGTCGTAAAGATTTATGGTCCACGTCACAGCAGGTATTTTTATAACTTTAATGTTTAATGTTGAACAAAACACCTAATTGACCAAATCCTAATATAAATAATAATTGATTCCTATTTACAAGGTAATATTTATAACTTCATTGTGAATAAAACACAGATCTTCTGCCAGTTTTAATATACCATGAAAGCCCACATATAAGACACACAACTGTAACCAAAATAAAGTTAAATATTTAACTGCATTCTGTTGCATTTATTTACAAGCTATTTGTAGTCATACAGAATAACATTTCAGTTTCGGACCTTTTAAACTTTTAAAGCAGGGTTTAATGTTAAGCCAAACACTAATTTACGAAATCCTTTAAAAGTATTATTGAATATTTATTACAGTTATAGTCACATAGAATGAAATTTGAAATTTCAGTTCCGAACCTTAAACTTTTAAGTAGTGTTTTCCCTATTAACGATCTTTTAAATACTTTGTCTAAATGACATGACATATCAACTTAGGCTTTAGCTTGGTTGGAACACATTAAAGAGGCTTTATTGAAGAAGCAACCATTGCCATTACACCCTGATGCTGTGGCTAAGATGATACAAGAACATAAGGTGACTTAGAATAAGTTGTTGTAAAACTACTTTTACTTGAACATTGCTTCAAAAAGTATCGAAGTCTAATTCTCTTGGGAAAACACAGATTTTGTTTTAGTCAGATTTTATTTTTAAAACAAAGTGCTAATATAAACAATACATTGAGGTAATTTTAGCAGTTTGATTATTGTGATAATATTGTTCTAAGCTTATTTGTAAAATGGAGGATAGTAAAAGTATATAGTTATTGTGACCAAAGATACAAATAAATTTCATTCATATTACATTAACCAATGTCATGCAGATGCTGCACAAAGAGATTGTTCGTCACAAGACAACTGTGGATGAAGTGATTGCAACGGGTATTCAGATAATCTATGAAGGAAAACCAGAGAGTGTTAGTGTTAGAGGCAAGTTGTCAGGTATATATGGTTGCTTCTGCCATCAGGAGCTGTTTAGATGTGCTGGATGTCGTGGTGGCTTCAAAACAACATGGTTTGGTTTTCATTTCTTGTAACCTTTGTGTTAGTTGTGGTGATAGTGATTGTAGTTTGTGGGTTTGGGTTACTTACGGTGATGGTTCTGCTTGCGTTCTGTTACTTCTTCTACCAGGCATAATGTAAACTATCTTTTAGCGGCTCATATGGAAAAAAAAACTTAGTGTATTTTCGTCTTTTCATCTGCCATGCGGCAAAACTTTATCAGGAAATGTGATATGCTAATTTTGTGTGTTAATTTTTTAGGGTTTTTATAAAAAATCTGTAGCATTTAGTAACTTAAATGCAATACTTCCTTGTTTAACAGGCGATGTCAATTTTAAAGTCCTGTGCCCTGTAGTATACACCTCGTGCCTGATATGAGTTAATAAAGACCTAACTTTGTGGGTTAAAATCACAGAGAATTTAGGCAACCCATTAAATTACAGCAATATCCATTAGGTGTCTTGCCCAAGAACAAATTATCCACAATGTCCTACAAATGCTTCAGCTTAAAATTGTTTTATTACAATCAACTTTAAGTTTGTTAAATAAAAATTTAAAACGAAGGCACTTTTTTTAATTTTTTTTTTTAATTTTTTTTAAAACTTTTGTGTTCACTATAAATTTCGTGTTTAACAAATTAACACAACATAATAAACAATAGGGCTGGAAGACAGTTACACTGAGGTTGAAAACCTATGGAAGAAACATCTGAATGATCTTCAGGATCTTCTTGCTGACCGTGAGCTCTTCCAAGCTGATATTGAACAATGCACAAGATGGCTGAAGGAAGCCGACATTATTACCTTCCCCGAGGTCAACCTTGCAGCTTCCCTGCCCGACCTGGAAACTCATCTTGGGAAATATCAGGTTAATGTTTTTGAAATTGAATACTTTAGTGTGCAAGGATAAAATAAATGTTTTTTTTATAATTGCTGACATCTTGGTACTCGTTTGATTAAAAAGTCTATTATAAATTAAAGAATCAATAATTATCAAAGCCTGATTTAATTTGTACATTTGTTTATTATAAGACCTGGAAACTCACCTAGGAAAATATCAAGTGATTGTTTTTGACATTTTGTTGGCTTGTTTTGTAAATTTTGTATCATGAATATTTTGTTTTGTAATTTTGTGTCTAACATTTTTATTTGCTTTTGTTGTTTTATTATTAAATTAAAAGTATTTACAAAATTAATTCTCAATGTGTTAATATTTCCTTGGTTAACTAATTTTTATAACTCTTACAGGCAATCACAAGCGAATCAACCAAATACAAAGATCTTGTTTCAAAGATAACTGACAAGTCACTTACAATTATCCCACAACTATCTGATGTTGAACAAATTCTACTCACAGATAAAATGAAAAATATTCAAAACCAGTTTAATCAGTAAGTTAGTGAATCGCTAAAAAGTTAAATCTTACGTTAGATTTTAGTGATTTTTACTGATCTAATAAATATAACTTATTTTATCTCGTGACGAACTACAGTTGTTATAACATGGGTGTTCTGTTTCATACAGCTTTTGTCCACTTGGGAGTTGCCCCATATGTAACATTAAAATAAAATTAATAGCACAGGCGTTTTATGTTTTGCAGTTTTTTGTAAATTATTTATTCAGTTTTCATGTACGCTTACAAGTTACCACACATGTAACTTTAAATCAAAATAATCCCCAGTGTTTGCGGAGCTGCAAAAGAGAAAGCTGACAGAATGTTGGAGATGATGTCATCAAGGAAGAATTATTCACAAGCTCTTGCTGATTTGGAAGATTACTTGGGAGTTGGGCAAACCATGATTAAGGAACTTGATCAAATGTCAACAGGTTACACTGCGGACCAAGCTCAGATTCTGCTGCAGAAGTCTCAGGTTTGTATTTCATATTAAATGAGTAACTATTAGTAGTTTGGTATCTATAAAAGACCTGTTCAGTGAAAAAATATGTTTTTGCAAAGAATGATGCAGCAAAAACATAAGTGAAACCAAATATCAATTTCTCAACTGGTTTATATTGTTTAAGAGCTAGTAAATTTAGAAATTTGGTACAAAATGTATAATAGAATTACATTGTTTAAATTTTAAACATATATATATAATAAAGAGAGGGTTTTTGAAATTGTTAGAAAGATTTTTTCTTTTTTTTTCAGAAAATCCAGGATTCTCTCTCTGAACGAAAAGCAATGCTGGAAAACATCGAGAAAATGAGAGATTGTCTTAAAAGTTCCGGGCAGCCATGGCAACCAGAGGAGTTATTGAAAGCTACTGCAATATATCATCGACTGGTACAACAGAGCGGGCAAAGAATTGATCATTTTCGTGAGATGGTGCGCTCTAGAGAAAGGTAATTATTAAGGAGAGTTTGAGGGGAATATACTGTTATTGGTACCAATGTATGGCATTATATTTTTTATTCTATTCTAAAAATGGAAAAGAAAAATCTTCTGTTATTGATAGTATGGGTGAATCTAGCTGTCTTCTGTTGCTGCTTTTTGCTGCTACCATGTACAGTCAACCCCGCTTAATCGGACCACATCGGGACCAAGCCAAACTGGTCCGATTAAGCGGGGTGAACAAAGTTCGTCATAATCCGGCCCCTGCATCGCTTTTTCTCTTTAAATAGTGCACGCGTCTGCTCCCGATCGTCGATAAAGAATATTTTTTGGTGGGAAAATGGTCCGTTTAAGCGGGTTATTGGTTCGTTTAACCGAAGAAGATTGTACGTAAAAATGTATTTAGATTCGGGACCAGCGAAAAAGCGGTCCGATTAAGCGGGTGGTCCGATTAAACGTGGGCCGATTAAGCGGGGTTGACTGTATAGCATTATACATTCTATTACATTCTAAAAATTAAATAAAACAGAGTTTTTTGCTGTTGTTGTTCTAATGTATATCACTATATGTTTTTTTCATTCTAAAAATGGGATACAAACCAAAACTCTACTGTTGTAGGTATAGCGTTATACATTCTAAAAATAGAATAGAAGAGAATTATCTGCTGCTGTTGCTACCAAGCGCATGGTATAATCTATAAAATAGCTCTTTTAATTAAATAAGGTTAATTTTATAACATCATAAATCCAATAATTAAATAAATTTTATAGTTGTATATTGTTGATAGTATTATAGTATTATTATGATGTTATTGTATTATCACAGTATTCTTATTGTATAACAAGTGTTGTTTATATTATTACTAACACAAAACATTTAAATTCGTTTAAGATTTGAGGAAAGATTATTGGAACTTGGTGAACAGATATCTGATTGTGAGCGTGGGTTGGATACGGGAAGTCCAACAAGGGTTGAACAGAAACTAAGCATGTCTCAAGTAAGATTAACAATATTAGTGGTCTATTTTTTTGCTATTTGCGGTTTTTCAACGTTTGGTTAAACCGCTCCTGACTGGATTTTTACATTCAGTTATGTATGGCAGATTTTTTGTAAAATAATATTCAAATAACAAATTTAAATAACTCCTTTAGGACCTAGAATTTAGACCAGGTTTGGCTCTGGTTTGGCTTGTTACCCCAACATTGAATGATTTACACGAGAGTTGTTTATTACCCCACCACCCTAGGTCCTAGGATTTATGCCATATTCAACCCATTTTCCAAAATATAGGAATTAAGACCAGAATTGTCCCATTACCTCAACCCACCAAAGTGCTTTGTCTTCGTACAAAAGGAACATTCGCATATTCCACGCATCGAAGCCAAAGTTCTTCCATTTCATTCATGGTTAATCATTTGAACTAATGTTTTGCAGCAAATGGCTGCCACACTTACAAGCTGCAAGATCGAGCTTCGGTCACTAAGTGGCCTCGCAGAGCAGTTGTGTTCGGACATGGAGGCACAGGATAAAATTATTACGAGAAACAAAGTTGATAAATTGAGAAATGCTTTGCATAAACTGCAAGGTCATCTTGGAGATCGGCAACGTGATCTAGAAAAGAGGTTTGTTGGAAATATAGTAACTCATTGGAAAGTTAACTATTCGTGACTTTATGGTCATATAGGTATACAGTACAAAAAGTTTTTTGCCTTATGTCTCAGCTTCAATATAGAGATACCACTAAATTCTTTAATAAAATTTATTTTTTAATAGGCAGAAATTTTCCAAAAGTTTATACTAAAACTTCTAACAATTAGCAATTTTTAAAAACAGGTTTTGAATTTTTTTAAATATAGTATAAATCAGCAGAAACAATATAAAGATTGTTACTTTATTTACTTGATTTTGCAAAATACTATAAACATTGTCGTTATAACTTGATAATGCCTTTAAGCAAATTAAACTGCTAAAAGATCTGGTATAGTTTTTTGCTATGCTTGTCAGAAATAATATGTATTTTTGCCCCAGGATTGTTTCAAGAAGAGACTTCCAGGGAGATTTAGAGAAAGGAGTTCATTGGTTGGAGGAAACATTGAGTGCATTGGAATGCGAGGTTCCGTTGAAGCTTGACCCACAAAGTGTGCAAGAGGAAATCAAAAAATTACAAGTTAGTGGTGATTTGTCTATGCTATGATTTAATGTTGTATACATAGGAACTTTTAAACAGGCGCAAGCTGTATGTGATAGGAAACTTGTGTAAACTTTTGAGGTGCTTTTTTATTCAGTTAAAATGCTTAATACCTATATGGTCACTTTTAATTTTTAAAGCTGTAGTAAAAAAATCTCAAAAAGGCTGAGCATGTAACACATTAAATATGCTAATTCTGATTAATTACATTCCCTGATGAAGTCTTGCTAAGATAGCAGATGAAACTTTAGAAATACGCTACGTATCTCATACCAGATGAGCAGTTGAAAAACTATTTATGTCGCAAATTCATCCATATACATAACCACCTCACAGATAACCAAGGAAGAAGTTCATTCCCGACTCCGAGTATTGTTTGCAATGGGAGAGAAGGAACGTGAGAGACATACAGAAGAAGGGGAAGACCTGCCTTCTTCTTTCAACCACCATCTCAACCGACTTAATGATTTAAACAACTCGTTAACAAATGCCATCACCACAAGACAGGTAAATGACAATGATGGTTTTGTAGTTGGGGTTTTCCAGTGGAATAGCAGAATTTAATTTAAAATAAGAATATAAAACTTAATACAAAATTATATCTATATAAGTTTATACAGATTTTTATATAGTATATACAGCCCATAGATATGGCACAATTGTATACAGGCTTTTATATTTATTAACAAGTGCAATCAGCAGAAGATAGGTGAATGAAACACCATTGGTTTATTAAGTGTTTGATTAGGAAAATAGAATACTCATTTTCACAATATCTCCCCATTAGATTGTGAAAAGATATCATAGGTTCGTAACAAAAATGTAACAGACATTAATCCAACCAATTGTATAATATAAATATATCTTTTGCCTAAATGCCTTATTCAAATCAAAATTGTGCCACCTTTATTTTCAGGCTCACTTGGAAAATGCATTGGAATCTCGGCAGAGATATGCTGAATGTTTAAGCACAGTGCAAGCCAAACTAGGAAGTGCAAGCGCTGAGTTGCAGCTGCTTGAAGCTGATAGCAATCCTGAACATGCAAGGGATTTACTTGAACAACACCAGGTTATATTACATTCATGCTTTAATTTATAATTTGCACTTTAAAAAAATTACAAATTAAATTTGTATTTGTACAATATTATATAAACATCAGTGCTTTAGATTATAATTCACATTTTAATTGAACCTGGGGTGAAATTATACAAATTTAATTTCTACTTGAACAACATCAGGTTCTATAAACATCATGCTTTATTGTATAATTTAAACTTTAATTAAAAAATTGCATTTTTTGTACAAATTTTATTTTCAAGTTTAATTACACAAATGTAAACTATACTTGAACAACACTGGGCTATAAAAACACCAATTGCACAAATATAATTTCTTGGTAACAGGCTAGCTACATGGTTCATCAATTTGAGGTATTTTGCATGTTATAAATTTATCTAAGCATGCGACACACGCATGTTTATTTAAAAATAGATAAATCCTTTATTAAAAAAATCTTTCTGTTTTGTAAATACAACTTAAGAAACTTTAAAGATGGAAAAAATTGGCTTTCTTGCTTTACTTTTTACATAACGATTTATATCTTTGTGCATGGAAATCAAAATAAATTATATGTGAAATCTTTTAGCTCAAGTACACATCTTTCTATATTGTTCGCTAACTCTTATAGGTGTCTTGTCCACCGCTGTAGTATGTTAATGCATGACAATATACATTATGCTCTACTGTTAAAACCAAACATTGAGATCCATTTGGTCTTACGTAACTACTTGTAAGACGAAAAAAGAATGTTTAGTTGAAGCAATGTGTTATGTGAAAAATCAATTAAATGAGTTTCTAAAACATGTATTTAATGTGATGCTGGGGGCAGCAGCAAACATGATTTATTACGCTTTGGTTGTGGCTTTACAAATAGCATTTTTAATAATAAAGAAGTATTGCAAATTTGTAGAGCTGTGTATGAACTTCTTGGAATTTAACCATTTTTAGGAATTTACTTATTTGCATTTTTTATGATACAAACAGTGCAAATTTGTAGCAAGGCGTATGCACAACCCCTTTTAACAATTTACAAAACATAGGCGTTGTTTACAACTGAAAGTGAAATCCTTCATTATGTTGATGAATTGGAAGAAGTGGCGGATGGTTTAAACGAGATGACCGGATCCACCGCTCTTACTAAAACGGCTCGTGATACGCTCTCTACTGCTGTTGGTGGTGTGCGGCAAAGAGCCGAGAATTTACTCGAAGAAGCAAAAGATATACATCAGTCACTGCAGGTAAGGACTTTCTACATTCTTGCATTATCTGAATACTCCTTCAAAGTGATTATTTATTAGGGATATTATACCATGGTTTATTAATGAGTAGTTGGACTAAAATAAATTTGTACAGATATTATTTTTCAGAAGTTAAAACAATGATCAACTAGTATGTTAAACACAATGTGATATAATACTTATTATTAACATTTATTCGATGTTTTAATTTACCTTTTATTTGTTACTGCATTTAATGAGATAAATAAAAATATGTTATTATGTTTTTTATCACAGTTTCTATGTCAATTCCACTCTATGTGTTTGAGGTTCCTGAGGACCTAGAATTTAGAACAGATTTTTGGCCCATTAACCTAAAATTAAATAATCTTTTTACCCTTAAATAAAAAAAACTAAAAAAAACAAATTTCGATGACATTTTGCATCACTTTTATTACCCAGGTCGCTGCTGTAAACTGGGAAGGATTCGATCAAGAACTTGAACGAGTTACATCAAGAATGTCACGAGCGGAAAGCAGGTTGCAAACGTTTGATTGCTCCATGCCTAATTCACTGGATAAAGCAAGGAGAGTTCTTAATGATTTTCAGGTATATATATTGGTGACAAAGTATGTAACACAACATATGGGGTAGCTCGTAAGCAGGCTCAAGGTGTATTAAACAGAACAACCGTGTTATAACGACTGTAGTTGCGGCGCCACAGGAGGAAAAAATATTTACATTCATTCATAAAACCAAATTTACTTTTTCCAGCTTGTTGAGAGTGACATTTCCAACATTGAGAGTGGAGTCCAAGCCTTGCATGAAGTTTCGCAATCTCTTGCTGCAACTGAGAGTGTAGGGGGAAGGATGGCAGTTGGGAGGTCCATCACTAATGTAAAGCAGAGGTTAAATAGAATGCAAGCAAGATGTAAAGAACAACATCGGATATTGCTCAAAAATATGAAGGAATGGGAGTTGTATGATGAAACTATGTCAACTGCAGCTGAATCGCTTGACAAAGTAGTGGAAAAACTCCCTTACCAACAACTTGAGAAATGTTCCTCAAGCGAACTTGGTTCCCAAAGGTAAGTTACATATATTGCAGTCTTGTGTATAAGTCTGTGAACTTTAGATTTAACTTAAACTGCACAATATTTAGCTCTGTTTATTATTTTATCCCATTTATATATACATTTATGTGTTTTTCATATTTGAATCAAAATGAGTCTTTTGTAGAAAACTGTTTAGTTTACATTTTTTTAGTCATGTTATTTTAGATCGGATATGAAATTTTATAGTGTTGTTTTTTAATTTTTAGAAACTTCATTTAACATTCAAATTTCTAGATCTTTGCTTCATTCACTTCATGGTGAAATTGGTTCGGTTAAGCGCCGACTCAGCACTATTCACGATGCTACTCAAACCATAGCGGGAAAAATAAATGACTCGTCAAAAAGTGGAATTGAAAATGCTGCTCATAGAATTGAACAAAGATGCGATGAGTAAGTAACTCATTTTGATTAAAATGATTTAAAAATTAGATTGTTTTTTTTGTATAATACATTCGAAAACCAAGTGGGGTAAGACGAATATTGCAACATATGATATCCCATATTTCCGATGATTTTAACAATCAAAACACTCTTTCAGATTTGTGAGAATAGAGCTATGTAGCTCCGTAATTGTTTTACATTTACCAGCAAATAGGAAGAAAAAAGAGAATGAAAACATTTATTATCCTAACCTACTATATGTTGCTTAGTGTTATGTTAATAACCCATGCTGTTCCAGATTATCAGATAAAACAGAAAACAAACTCGCATCAGTGAAAGAAGAAATACGATCCCGAGAAACTTTAAATGCGGAGTTGAGAGACATGCTTGTATGGGTTGAAGAGATGAGAGAAAGTGCTGATCGGACATTAGATCTAACACCAGCACCTGCTCATGTTCAAGATAAGATTGACTCACTGAAACAGGTATTTGGGGTCAATTGCAAAAAAAGTATTGGAGCATCAGTTAAAAGGCGTAACTGTTAAGCCCAACACACAGTGAATAAATGTAACTTATTTATCCTCTCATTGCGGGACAACGACACTCATTATAACACAAGTGTTCTGTTCCATACACCTTGTACCAGCTTCGAGTGACCAAGTATGTAACTTTGTGGGTGAACTCACATTGAGTTGTTGGTTATAGTACATAGCAGTTTGTTTAAAAAATATATTCAATGTGAGTTCACCATATACTGGGTTTACAGACACACTTTTAAACTGATGCTCTTTCCCACACTTTTTATCCAGGCCATGTTTTAACAACTGTCATTTTACTGTTAATTTTCATATCTTCATTTTTTTAATAATACAATCTTCACTATTGTTTTCCAAGCGATAAATAAAAATATATACCATGCTTTGTGTTACACAATAGTAGTATTCGTTTCAGTTAACATATGTATTTGGAAAGATCAAAATAGTGTTTAAATGTATTTTATACTTATCATTTTCATTTACTGCGAATCAGAATTTCCCAAAATATCTGTTATTACAAATCTTTATTTGAAAATATGTTGCAGTTAAAAGAGCAACTGTCGAACAAGGAAGCTCATTTTAACACAATCTCTGAAGATCAAAGACAGAAGTATTTGCACAACTATGCCCTCCTACCTGTTGAACTATCATCCACCATTGCTAAAATAAGAATTGCTTTGGCAGCTTTACATGAAGAACTTAAGAATAAAGAAGCGGTAAAAATATTTAAACTATTTACGTATTTAGTGGTGCTGGTGCTGCCAGACAATAGAAAGAGCAAAGTAAAGGTGTAATTGGTGGTGTATATGTTATAAACAACCCCAGAGTGGAATTTGTTTCTCAAATTACTTATATAGTAGGGTGGGGGAAGATGGGACACCTTTAACACATAATTTCCGAATAGCCTGATCGTGTTTTAAAGAATTAACAACGGTCTGTGGAAGTCGTAAGGAAACGGTTTATAATTCATTAAATGTTCTTTGTTTACTACAAAATAGAAAGAGAAAACAAAATGAAAAGTTGTCCCATCTTTCCCCACCCTATATACCTCATTCAACTTTTCTTCTTTTTTTTCAGTTAGAGTTAAATTTGACATTTTTTGTGTGTGGTCTGTTTTAAATGAATACTTTTTTAAAATTTATACTTTTTATAATAATTTAATTAAACGCCTTACAATTAAGTTGAGGTACATTGACAATGATGCCAATCTTTAAGATTTCATCAAGTTGTTTTTTTATATTAGGAGCTTGAACAAGCGCGACATCTTCGTGAAGATTATCACGACGAGCTGATGAAAATATCGGAAAATTTGGTCAAAATTGAAATGAAACTTTCAGAGCATCCGTCGGATATGAATGTATCTGAGAAAAACCAAAGGGTAAGCCAAGATGATGTTTGAATGCTGTTTATACCTTATACAAGTATAAATTTTCCTTTTTTTATGGAAAAGGATAAATTCTCAAAAAAAAATATTTAAAAACCAAATCATTTAAAAAAGAAACTTTATTTAAAAAATCACAAAAGGTAAACTAAGATGATGTTTAAATGCTACATATAACAAAATGCTAGATCTAATGTTTATAAAGTTGGTCACTTTTCCTAACCAAATAACAGTCAGGGTCAAGTTCTTTGAAATGTGTAGTTTTGTAGAACTTGTACCTGATGGTTAAAACATCTTACAGTAAATTATTTTACAGTATCATGGGTGTCATACAATATTATCAAAAAAGTATTTTAAAATAATTACAAGCGCATGGTTGTATTTTCCAACTTTTCGTTACAACTTTCGGTTCCAACCTTCGGTTTCAACTTTTATTTTTGTGTTTTCAAGCTCTAACTTAGAGATAACTTAAAAACCAAAGAACTAGCTATAAAAAGTGTTAACACAACTTAAAATATTTTATATCCAGACGGTAAACAGTGAGCTCGATGAATGCCATGTGAGGCTCGTCAATCTTGATGCTGTGGCCCAAGAAATCGCTGATCAGACAAGTCATCTTGGCAGCAAAGCCTCACTGAATGCAGCAGTCAGTGCAGTAAATGATCATTATGTTAGAGTACAAGAGATGGCTGATGCACAAGTCCAACTAACCAACCAAGCATCTGTGTATATTGATGGTTTGGATGAAATGGCTGATTTCTTAAGTGAATGGGTGGGTAAGGCTAAGAATGCAATAGCTGGCCCTCTTTCTGTCGTCGATTCTAAAGATGCAAGACGACAACTGAGAGAAAACAAGGTGAAGGAAAACTGCCATGAACAGATCATATTCATCTATCTAAACTAATTTCTGTATGAACATTTTGATTGGTGTTTTAGCAGAAACCACCCAGCAATTATACATCAAAAGTCATAAGTTTAGTCATGCAATAATCAGTTTTAATTTAAACAAACCTAACAGAAAAAATTAAAGTCCAACGAATAGTATAATAAAAAGATATATATTTCTCCTCAACTTAGTCGTGCATCAGGGATTTTAAACCGGCCTTTTAATATTACTTCAGAATCTACGAGATCAATTGCGCCGGTTAAAGGATGAGATCCTCCGGAAACGGGAACGTCTTCCCGCAGCTCTTCCTCCCGCATCCACAGCAATCTTCCATCAGAAGATTGATAGGATGTTAGAAGATTGCTCTCTTGTGGAAGCAAAGATCCGATCTCGAGAGGAAGAACTCGCGAATGCTGTTTCCGTGGCAACAGAGATGGAGGAAGAAGTCGCCTCCATTGCTAAAGGTGTTTTTTTATGTGAGGATTATATATTGAGTGTGATTGGGATGATTAAAATAAAATTCATAATTAAATTAGTTTTAAATATTTTATTTTATAGCTATTGCAAACAAAGTTATGAACATTTTTTGTCATTTAAAAATCATCAAAAATATTGAAAAAAATCCTCTAAATTTATTCTTTTTTGGAGGATTCTTTTTGACTCTTCATAATCTCTCGCAGCTGTTGCTGATCTCCGCGCATCTTCTTCTGCTCCTGATGATAAGATCTCCATCCTGGATCAGATTGAGAAGAAGAGAAGAATATTAAGGAGACTTCAACTGTGGAGGGAAAAGTTGGAAGAAGTGAAGAATAATCATCCTTACCAACTCTCCCCATCACCTTCACCAAGGAAAAGATGTGAGTTGTGAGATAGGAGGATTATTGCATGTTAGGTCTTCTTTGTGAACACTAATTTAATAATTTTGTGCATTGTGTGAAAAATTTGCCATTTCTTAGATAGGAGGACTCTAGATAAGTTGATTATTAAGTCTTATTTGCGGATTCTATTTTTTAATAACACTAATTTAGTAGTGTAAAAAAATCCTTTTACGTAATTTTTTTATTAATTTCTAGGTAAGAGTATTGTTAAGTTTTTTGTCTTTGTGAGTTTTATGTTTTAAATACTCTGTTTAAATAAAACTAATATGGTGGTCTGTTTTTTGATAAATATGTTGGTTAGGTAATATTTTAATAAATAGAAAAAATTCTATAAATAAAAGCTAAGCTTCCTGAATACTAGTTTTTAAATTTTAATTTCCCTTTAAACAGACGAGGCAGAGGATAAACCTTATGACGTGAATGTTGACGTTCCAAAACTTGCCCTCCATACACTAAGAGAACCTGTGCATGCCGTGAAGGTGGCTGATGATTTGGATTCACAGATAGATGACGTGGAAATGGAGGTCACGGCTCAGTTGTTGGAGTTGGAGGCGTTGGCTCGTGATCATGACGCATATGAAGATGAAATAAGTCATCTGGATGCTCAGCTTAAGGAAGCAAAGAGAAAATTGGACGATCTTACATCAGCAAGAAAACCAGGTAAGTACATTGAAAACTTAAGGGTGTTTGTTGTTGAAAGTCTTTACAACTTTTAGAAATAATATATGCAACATAGATATAATATAAAACACACAATTCTTATAACTCTGACAGTCCAATATTTATCAAATAAACTTTGGCGTGTTTACTTTTAAATGAAAAGGCTTTATTTTAACAAATAAACGAAAACATGAAACATGAAAACTTTTTATTGGACAATTTAAAGTTTGCTGTCAGAAAAAACATGAAAAGGCTTTATTGAAAATTCTTTAACAGTTTTTCCCACCTTTCCCTACATACAAAGTTAAACCGAGTTAAAATAATCTTCATCTTCCAGGATCCTCCAGAACCTCCACTCCTCGGGATGCGCGGGAACAACTTGATCAATACAGGAAGTTAACGGACGATGTTGAAAAGTATGAACGCCAAATCGAAGAATTACGAAAACGAGCTCAAGGTATTACTGTTGCAACTTTGTTTTTGAACTGTTTATATCAAATTTTGTGGATATAAAGTATTATATGATTATATCAGATGAAAATCAAGTCTATTGAATTGTATTCTGTGAGATATAGTTTGAATAAAAAAGGCATCATCAGTTTCTTTCAGTTTTTTATTCGGGTGAAGATAAATTTTGTAAGAGGATAATTGTATTAGTTGTAGAATACATGTGTGGTAACTAAAACAGAACATCTTTGTCATAATGACTGTCATTGCAACGAGAATAAAGAGTTACATTCATTTATTCAAACATTAATACTTGCAATGCTTCTCAGAAGACCAAGAGCAGAAATACGATGACAATGATGATGATTCTGTTGACGGAGGATGGAGACAACAATCTCCACGATCAGCGAGAAGCATTCCATTATCCGACACCCCAAGAGCTGAATCCCCTCAAACTATTCATGAAAACATAACACCCAATATTGCAAACCGCCTCCGAGATTCCTCGAGTGACTTTGATTCCAAGATGTTGGCTGCAACGGCTGACGTACCAATTTCCCCGAAGCGAGACGGATCAGCGTACCGCCATTACGTATCACCAGGGTCGTCATCTACTCGTCTCCAGCTTGTAGATCTACTGGATGATCAGTTGAACCGAGAGTCGCAAGGTTCAAGTCCCTGCTACTCCCCTCAGGCTCTTACTTCAAGCAAATCAAGTTGGTTATCAATTACACTTATTTTCTATCAATAAATTAAATTTTGTTTATTAATTACACAAATTCAACTACAAGTTTTCTAATGATAATAAAATTCTAATCATAAATAACAGCTCTTCTGGCATTCAACTCAGTACCAATTTATCATAAACCTTATTGTACATTTAGATAGTTAATCGTAACATTTTGTTAGTTTTGACCAATTGTATCAAACATGACAGTATTGTTGGTCTATTACACACACTATAACTTGTCACTACACTGCAGACATATCAACCTGCAGCACCAACTCCTTATTATCCCCAAGACTTGCAGAGATAGGGTTGGTCAAGTCATCACCTGAACCTTCACCTCATGTTATGCCTGTATTGGATGAAGATACCAGAGGTTGGTGTTTTTAATTTGTTTGGAACATTTTAAACTTGATCGTTTTGCTTACAATTTGTTTGGAACATTTCCTCTGTTGTGGTTGATGCAGAATTGGCACAGTGGTTCGTGGCTTGCCTGTAGCATAGAAGTAATGGGTTTTAGGCTCGTCATTGTTACTATTGTGGGGATATGTTTCCTTAGACAAGACACAAAATTTAAAAATATAATTACCACTAAGTTACATATGGTAATTCCTAAGGAGGCACGAGGTGAATAAAACAGAACACCTGTGCTAAAAGAACTGTTTTTGCCAGTCAACGTAAGGTTAAATAAGTTACATACGTGATAACTCGTTAGTGGTCACGAGGTGTATAAAACAGAACACCTGTGTTGAAACAACTGTCGTTGCCCCACCACTTGAAGATAAATATGTTTTATTTAATCATTCAGAATTCATTACTCCACAACCAGTAGCATCAAGCACACCATACCTACCAAGGCGAAGCAAAAGCTCATCAAAATCACCTGAAGAAAAAGTGGCCAAACTTGACCAGTCATGGAGCAAGTTAAAGGATGAGGTAAACTTATTACATTTAATATTTTCAGAATCTGGCATCGTCAGTCTCTTATTTAAATCAAATCTTTTCTTGTTTATTATATTTCCATCAAGTATATCATAGGTCTGAAAGCAATCTTCTGGCATTAAGATCACACAGACAACACAAACCATCGTTAGGAGATATATCTTTTAGACTTATAATACTTTCTCTTGTTTTTAACTCGTAATGCAGTACTAGAGCCTGATAAACTTTTTATAGGTAATTTTAATTAATGTTCAGTTATTTTTCGTTATTTTGAACCTTGGTGAACTGAAAACAAACTAAAAACTGTTTTAAACTGTTTTCAAAAAGTCTAGAAAAAATACTGCTCCTTAAAACCACTGTTCATGGGCAGTAAAGCAATTCTGTAACTACCTTTCTTTAAACTGCTTCCTTTCTTATTAAAACATAACATTAATTTCAGTTGGGGGAACAAGCACAGTCCCTCTTATCAACCTTGAAAGACCATGATGATCTTCAAAGTGAAATACAAGCAGCAACATCTAAACTAGATGCTTTCCAAGACCGACTCGACGACTCTGATCATGTGACAAGCTTACAAACAATGCTGGCCAACACACAGGTTACATTGATAAAAACTGTACATCATTCTGTTTTAGAACCCATAAAGGGGTATTCAACAAAAAAAAATTGTGTATAGATAGAGATTCTCAAATGTAATTTAAAGTAACCACCAAAGTTTAAAAAATTGCCACAGCTTATACATTATATATTAACAATACTTCATATTATAAAATATGTAAGTGTGCAATTCAGTAATAATATGCATTAAGAAAATGTTATTAAAATTAAAAAGAATCTAAAACCTTTTAGACTCTTTTAGAGCATTTTATATTTATAAAACTAAACCCCAACTTTTCTCAGGAGCTGCTTGACGATATCAACTTGTTTATCCCTAAACTTGAGAATATTGAAAGAAGAGTCAGATTCCTGGCAAAAGATGACACAGGAAGAGAAGCTTTCAATGCTACTGTGTCTGTTCTATATGATAGATGGGATACTGTGAGAATGCAAACTACTTCAAAGCAAAACGCTGTAGAGGTATGGTATTGTTTAGCTCGCCCACCCCTTACCTAAAGGTTAGGGGTTCAAGGCTTGCCGTGGAAACTTATAAGCGGCACAAGGTGTATGAAACATAACACCCGTGTTACAACGACAGTTGTGCTTCGCCACACGGGAATACAGCAAGTTCCATTCATTTATTTGACTGCAGTTCAAGATGATTGTTTCAATATTAGCATTTTCTATTCAACTGTTTTGTTTGGTTTGCATACAAGTTTAACTTAAAACATAGGTGTTTATGTTTGTTTATATATTATCATAACTTTTTTCATAATTTTGTATAAAATGAAACTATATGCAAAGTGAATTGTACTGAAACAATGATATGTTGTGCTTCAGTTTGTGATTATTAACTTTTTTGAAGAAGAAGAATAATTTCATTTTATACAGTTTGGTTTAAAACTAGAATTGTACATTGAACAAAAATGACCACAGAGGAATACGAACCCTCAATCTCCTGATTCGCAGTCAGAGGCCTTATTATTGATCACTAACTTATTGCAAAGGTTTTACTGTTACTGTATTTTTATGAAAACTGAAATTTTGTAAAATGTTTTTAGATTAAGATATTAGAAGAAGAGCAGTATAAACGTATGGTACAAGCTTATAAAGCTGAGCTACAGCAAGTCACTGAATGGATGGAAGAAGCAAAACATCAGCATGATAAAACACCTTCATTATCAGACACAAGTGTGACACGGCCTTCTTCAGCTGGAAGTTCATCTGTAGCTTCAAGCAACATGACCACATTGCATTTGCAACTTAAGAAATGTAGAAACACAGTTGTTGATATCGAAAGGAAATTGAAGCTGTTATCAGAACTCAGCGGTAAGTTTGGTAACTTGAATTAGTTTAGAACTTTATTCTGAAGTTTAGGTTATAATTTGACTTCTGTTATACATCGGCGAAGTTCTTCACCGTGGCACACCATAATACCTACGGTTTAGACCAGAGTTGGCCCTTTCTCCCAACGTATAATGTGAACACTTTACGAATCTGTTAACTAAAATTATTTTTCCAACATTTTTGGTAATTTAAAAGAAATGTTGATTTTGAAATCCTCTGTAGACAATTTTTCTCGAGTGCACAGCAGGATTAATAGTTGTCGAACGTCCAAGGTATTCGGTATGTGCTAAGCTTAACTAGGATGTAGATACGACATCTTTAGAGAGATTACTTAAGTAGATACGCGAAACTAACACTACGAACAAAATAACAACAACTAGGCAAGTCGGTTCGACGTCGAACATTGTCTATGACATCACAATCATCGAACGATGACTCAGCTCGTTCATCTTCCACTGTGACATCATCAAACGTAGCTAACTCGCTTCATTCATTGGATATCATGGCATCTCGTATTAGAAGGCCTTCAACAGCATCTGGTCTGCCTTGTTTGAAGGAGTTACTTTGTGGTGAATAACCAACTAACATCATTCAGTGTAGACTTGTAGTGGTAGATGCAGTTTAAGTTTCTGGGTTTGTAAGATCAAGTCACTTGCGTTTGTTCCATCATCATCACTTCATCATGTCATCAATTATCAGCACTTCACACTTTCTTGAAATATTACAGAACTTATTCACATATACATCAGTTCATTGTGTGCAACAGTTAATTAACTTCAACCACAAAAATATTTAATTGTTTCTTAAATTGTGTGTTTGAAATTATTGTGTTTGCTGTGATGGTTTATTTCATTTGTTATGTGTTGGCTGAGGTTTTCTGATGTCTTTACCTAACCTTTAAGTTTTGCATCCTTGTGTTTTATTTTATTTTGCATTTTGCACCATCATCTCTTAATTTGTTATCACACCAACAACTGATAAACTATTGAACTTTAAATTAAAATATTTATTGTTATGATGATATCTTCACAGAGCGGAGTTCAATGCTCACCATCCCAGATGAGGACGGACAAGAACTCCTCCAGAAACTTGATGAAGTGAAAGGAGATCTGATGCAGCTGCAGAAGATGACAAAGAACCGAGAGAAAAACTTGCAGGTGCGATTTCACCTTGAGTATAGGCAGAACTTATTTTTTGATCAGGCAGACCACAAAAAGCAGATTATTTAATTCAATATTTAATGACATGTAGTTTAATTCTGCCAAGTGACTTTAAGAAGGCAGATTTCATTTGTATCATCGGTCATAGACCTAGTAAAATGTTTTATATGTGTGTTCTTGGACAAAACACTTAAACGCATACCTTGATGATGTTTCACCGCATAGCAGACAAAAGGCTGGTCCTTTAAGATCACACAAACAAGTGCTCAAAGATCTATTTAATATCTCTAAAGACTTTGTTGATATTACATTATATTCATCTGTTTTTTTATCTTCGTCCGTTCTAATTTATCTATCTAATAATCAATGGAGTTTTGGAGTTTCTGAAACAATAATTCTTTTACAATCTTTGTAGCATGCACTAGATACAAAGGATAAATCAGAAGAAGAAACTCCACAGAATATTGATAACTGGCTGGACTCAGTACAGGTTGGATTATCACTTAATCATAAAGGCATTGGTGTCCTTGTGCAATACACTGTTGGCTGTGAAAAATAAAACAACTTCAGTTACACACAAAGTTACATTCTTGGTAACTTGTAAACAGGCATAAGGAGTATGAAACAGAACACCTGTGTTATAACTACTGTCGTTATTCTGCCAGGAAGTGTTTGAAACCAGATGCCTTCACCCTCTCACATTCAAAGTTAACTTTCGTACAACATTAAATAAATGAACATCAATCTTTATGCATAAAGTTTTCCTATGTTCATCTCAGAGAGTGAAAATAAAACACCATATTATTTACAAGATATACTGCATGAGTTTCCATTCACATCAATATACATTAAGTACTAATATTTTTATCTCAGAGTGAAATTGAAACCCCAACTGCCCTTCAAAGAAGGTTATCATCTGATCTACAAATGCATCAAGAAGACTTGGAAGATGTTGCAAGAGCTGGAGGAAGAAGCAGATCTGTTTCTCAAGATTCCTTCCGATCACGTAAGTTTTATTGATTCAGATTCAATTAGGTTGAACGCAGAGCCCTCTTCACACTTTAGTAGGAAATTAAAGTGTTAACTCTGCTCTATATTGGTGCTTCCAGTTTTTCACTTATTATCATTACTTCTAAAAAAATAATAACTTAACAGAAAAACGTCCAAGTCTAACTAATTTTGTTCAGATAAAAATTTACTCAGTATTCAGTATGGCAGTAGTAAAATGGTTTAGAAAACCACTACTGTTTATTATGAAGCATAATCCGTATATTTATCATATTCATTCAGATATCACATTATTAAATTTAACAGCGAGCAGTCTCTCTACTGTGGATGAGGTAGACAGTGATTTAAAATGGAGGAAATTACGAGAAAATTTGGAACGAAAGATGAAAGATTCTGAAGAACTGTCACATCTTAGTTTGATACAGAAAACATACATGACGTTAGGATTTGCGCAAGATTTAGGAGAAAATACAAGTGTTCATCAAATCATGGTAAATATTTTAATATTTAGGACTTAGTTATAAGAAATATTTAAAAAATCACGATTTAGTGTTTTTATCCAAGTGTAATGTTTTAAATCATTTATTAATGAACATTTTATCATCTTGTGGCCGCAACAACAGTCGTTATTCCTGATTGTCAGTTACTGCTTAACTTTGTGGGTACTTTATTTAGTTTATTAACATACTAATATTGCTTCAGGATAATCTGAGGGAACTAAAGATAAAATGGAACACCATGGAAGGTGGTTCAGCTTGTAGAGTTATCGACCAGCAATCACAAGACCAATTCAAGGTTTGTTTTAAATTATGTATACCTAAAAACTTTCCAAAATTTTCTTTTTTTAAGTTTGTTTTCCAATTTTCCAATTTAAAGTTTGTTTCAAATTACTCTCTAGCATTTTTTTTCTCTTTTACTAACGAAACAAGTTAAAATTTTTTTGAAAGACATTCTTATCTTTCATTCATATTTTTTCAATTTTGCAGTTATTATATAGAACTTTTCCCAATTTATTCATTTAATCTTCAAAGTTTTTATTATCTGTTGCATGTCTATTCTGTATAAGTTTCACTTATTTTAATGTAAGCAAACTAATGGGTTTTTTACCACATTCCAACAAGCAAATTTTTTTTACAACAAATGTTTTTTTCAGATTTTATCTGATTGGCTGAGTTTTGTGGAGTTTAATATTCTGCTTCCTGATTGGTCAAAGGAAGTTGATGCTCAAATTTTGAATCAAGCAGATGATGTAAAAAAATGTTTGGAAGAGCTAAAGAAAGTTTGCAAAGTGGTAAGAAATGTTCATTACTGTTAGAAGTCAGATTACCATAAATGGTACAAGTATTTTTAATGAATACATTGACATAAATTTTCAAGTGATTAACTTGGTTTAACATTTTAAAACATCCTTACTTTGCTCACATCCGAAAGAGAGAAGGCAGGAGGATAGGGATCTTTTAAATACTTAAAAAATATGCATTCATTCATTAAAAAAGTTCATTTATTTAAAAAAAAATTATTAGTTTTAAAAAATATTTGTAATAAGAATAATACCAGCTTCAATAATATCTGCTTTGTAGCTTACTGGATCCAATGTACTGGTTGACAATAAAAGTGACGTCCATAGAAGCTTGTGTTCACTGACCAACCGAATCAGATCTGTGAAGAAACAAGTTGATGAATATAAAGTTGAAACTCAACGACGGAAAGATGATTGGAGAAACATACAGGTTCGTATTGTGGGAATGATGGTTGGCTTATAATGAAGATGTCTTGTTCTATATGCCCTGAGTTACCGTACATGTAACTTTGTGGGTGGTTGTTTTTCGTTTAAACAAACTATTCGTTACCACTGGGTTGGAGCAATAACCATTCTGTATTTTTTCTAAGGACACGTATGTCCACAATAGTAGCAACAGTAAGCATTGAACTCTGCATCTTTTGGTTTCAATAAAGCCCCTCTACCACTGATTCACAGCTCTGAACCACATAAACTGTATATATGTTAGCAGTTAAAGTTTTACAATACTTTATATCAGGTTGAATTAAAAGTGGGAATTTCAAAATTAACATCAATTGAAAAGTCGGTTGATGAACTACCAGCAAGTGAAAAAAGAATGGAAACCTTGGCCAAATATAAAGATGAAATTAATAAGTTAAACTTGGAAAGATTAACCTCCCAAGCCAACCAGGTGAAATATTTGTTAGCAAGAGTTGGTTTTTGCAGCAATTTGAAAAGCTAAATTAATGAGTTAATGTAACTATCTGCCTGTAGCAGGGTAACGACAATGGGTATAACACAGGTGTTCTGTTTTAAACACTTTGTGCCCGCTTACAAGCACATCCTGCCATTAATATCAACTAAATAATAATTAAACATAATTTCAGTTTGCAAATGGTGGCTTCCCTCAGCACACTTGTGACTCCCAACAACTTGATGAAATGTGGAGAAACTTGTTGAGAAAAATCCAACGTCTGATATGTGAATGTGAATCACAGCATAGAATGCACATTTTCACTGCTAAGGTGTTTATTATTATGCTAAAAATATGCTTATTTTCTTTTAAAAAAACAATAATAAAATGTATAACAAACCAGTTAAGGTTTTACTAACTGGAATTTTCCGGAAAAGCAAAATTATTAGATAAAAAAATAGTTTACCCAAAGGATTAACCTGTAACCAATATATGACTAGTCTATTATGTCATAAAATATTAAAAACTTATACTCTGAATCATGTAATAGTTTTTTATATAACAATCAAAATCTGTATTCAGATTGTTCAAGACTTTGAAGATGTTTTAGAAACTTTGTCGTTGAAAAATGACACAGAATGTCAATCAAGTAATGACCTTGATGATTTAAAAGGCAAACTAACTTCATGCAAGGTTGGCTGTTTTGTATGCTATTGCTGTAAATAGTTACTGATTTAATTGTTATTATTACACTACTATAATTTTTCGTTGGTATGCTTCTTTAATAACAGATTTAATAACAAATTGTTTCCGTAAGATAACATTTTTAGTTTTCCAAAGTATGACATGTATAATTATCCAGTGATTTATTGTAAAATACAAATTGGTTTAAAGCTACCATGTAAAACTGCAAAACTGCGATGCAAAAGTAAAACTATGATTGTTTTTGTAGAATCTATTGCAAGCAGCATCACAGCAGCGGCAGATCGCTCAAGAAAGTTTAAAACATTTTCCCCATCTATTTGCTAAAGATGACACGTTGAAACTGCAAAACTTAATGGAGAGACATGAGGATGTTGAAAAATCGATGAAACAGAATCTTGGTGTAATTGATTCTCAAATAACGGTAGGTTTAGTAAAGATAAACTTGGAAATAATTCACAAATTCCTGGCTGTGTAATATTAATAATATAGAAATAACTTTATTTGTATCTTCAATTACAATAGTGACAGTTAAAAAATATTTAATACTAAAAGACTGGATTTAGCAACAAAACAACAGTTGTTGAAACAATTCAATAAATAATAAGTTTTATATGTGCATATGCTGTTGCTGCCTGGCAAAATAACAGAAGTATTTTATGTAGGAATTGGAGAACCTTGAATGTGAAGTGAACCTCATTATATCAGATGTGGATGATGTAGAGACATCCTTCCTTGAATTGGAAGATCAAAAACTTGATGCAGATGATGTGAAAATGATTAAATTGCTCCAAGGATTCAGTGCAAGATTAGCTGAAGATCGTGAAGGTGATTAATTTACTTATTTTAGATTTTATCTGCTGATAAATACTGAGCTTTACATTTCCCCGCCACACAAAGATAAATTTATTCATTTAGCTTTGCAATTGCAAGAAATTACTGCAAACACAATCACCAATTCTTGCTTACAAATGTTACCTCAAGTAAAATCTATCTATTAAGATTATTTTCTTCTTGTTTGTTTAAATAAAACCTTTCATGTGAATAAATTCTGCTAATCTTATTCAACAGCATTGCAAGAGGCGTGCAAACAGAACAAAAATGAAAGTGGGAAACCTTTAAGTTTGGAATTGGAATCCAGAATAAATGAAAGTTCTGGAAAATGCCTCATAGTTTCAACTAAAGTCAATTCTGAGATTCAACGGCTTAAACGTTTGCAACAAAGTTTGGAAAAGTTTGAACCTTTGTTTGAACAATTATCAACTTGGATGGAAAAATCTTTCTCCAGACTTTCTGAGATGTTTAATTTCCTGGAGAGAATAGGATGGAAAATAAGGTGAGGTGTTTGCAATATAATATATATTAAACACTCTGTTTGATACGTTACAACAATTAATTCTTAACTTAATGTAGTGTAAAAAAATATGAGAAACGTAACTTGTTTTATCCTCACATCGAGAAAAGGACAGTCATTATAACATGAGTGTTCTGTTTCATACACCTCGTGCAATTCAATGTTTCAAATGTTTTATTGTAGCCGTGATAATATTAACATAATGTTATAATTTCTAAGACCCAATATTTAAAATAAAAATTAAAATTCTTAAACATTTTACTCTAGCCTTGATAAGATGACCTCTTTTAACTTGGAGTTCCATCGTGCGTGCATGACCAAGAATGTTGTTGTAAAACTTGCTGAAGAATTGAATGGAACCTTGAAACCTTCCAGTGTGGAATGTTTCAACCGTAGGGTAAAAAAGTTAAAAGAAAATTGGGTTTCTTTGGAGGCTGAAAGAGATGAAGTTTACAGAAAAGTAATAAAAGTAAGTTTGGTATATGTGTATAACAGTATGGTAGAAGTGTAATTGATAACAAATGTGCAAACATCTTTGTTGTTGTAATGCATGTATAAAATGCAAAATTCAAGTTTTCTGTTTAGTCTCAGTAGAAACATGACAGCCTATATGTAAGATAATACTTCTTTTTTAAACGTTTTCAAATGAACTAAAACCATCTTTGGTGTTTAGTAAAGTTTTAAAGAACAAGTTGTATTAATAACAGACTAACAACGCTTTAATTAATGATCACACAATTTATACTTCTATATTTATACTATAATGATCAGATGCCTTACAGTTCTATATTATAAACTTGCTCGACTTGATTTTGGCCGGTAATGTATTCCCTAGCACCAGATCCTGACTGCATATATACTGTGTTGTAAATTGCAGAAACAGAAGAAAGATTTATCTACTCCTGATTTGGCAACACTTATGTCTGAATGGATTTTTATGGTCAACACTGCTCTTGATCGTGAGAAATTAGCAGGATATGATGTGATTGGAACTGAAGCAATCAAAAATCAACTTGTTATTTATAAGGTATGGCCTTATTACTGTTGGTAATAATTTGTACATTTAATCATTACATACAAAATATATCAATCTTATATTTAGGTAAATAATTTATATTTATGTAAATTTAAGGAACTATATTTTTATTAAAAATACTGTATTAAGAAAAACAGTTGCTTGTTTTAGTAAAAAAGTTGCTTGTTTTACTAAAAAAAGTTGCTTGTTTTGGTAAAAAGGTTGCTTGTTTTACTAAAAAAAGTTGCTTGTTTTGGTAAAAAAAGTTGCTTGTTTTACTAACAAAAGTTGCTTGTTTTAGTAAAAAAAAACAAGCAAGTATCATACTTTACCAAAAAGGGTTTTTATTTATATGTTATGCTATACCTGGTAGCCACAACAGCACAATATATTAATGTTTCCAGAGCTACCAAGCTGAAATTGCATTCCGGCAAGAAACTGTACAGTTCTTACAAAATCATGAAACATCTGAAGTTAAATTTGAAGTTGAAACCATTGTTCGACAGTTTGCATTGCTGATAATTCGGGTGAGTCATAAATAATGTTGCTTTCAATCTAAAGTATTCACCATTTGTTAATTAAATTTGTTGCACCATATTTAAAAATATGATAACTGTAAACTTTCGTATTGCAGAAATAGTTTAGAATATTGTTCGTACCTTGGTATTAATAACAAAAAAAATCTCTTAAAAACAAATTCAAAAACAAAAAGACAAAATTCCGCGACAAAAAAACTATTGTTTGAATATACACTTACATGTGGTTGCTACACCTATTGGAACTTATAACATTAACCTGATATTTACCACCAACAACTGTGTAATGAAAAATCATCACTTATGTATAATACCTATACCTAGCTGAATGAAACTGTCACACAAGCTGAATCTGAATATGAGAAATGGGAAGCTCATGAAAATGAGATATCTGCACTGCAATCCTGGATGGATGAACATTTACAAGTATGTAGCGTTGGAGATATACAAACATGAATGTATGAGAAATAATTATGATATATTTAGAGCGTTAAAAAGATCCAACGAAATAATCAACCGCAAAGTTACGTATGTGGTAACTTGTAAACAGGTTTATAAAACAGAACATCAGTGTTATAATGACAGGTGTTGTCCAGTGACGCAAGAATAAATAAGTTACATACGTGGTAACTTGTAAGCTGGTACGATGTGTATGAAACAGAACACCCCTGTTATAACGGCTGTTGTTGCCCTGCCATGCGAGGGTAATTAAATTACATGCATTCAATTTTTAAGAATACATTAGGAAATATCAATGATAATTTCCAGATGCAGAATGATGAAATAGCAATCAAACTTGGCTCACCACTTGAAACTAGGGCCAAGCTGTCGGAAAAGTTTAAATTCGAGGCAAAATTAAAATCAAAGTACCATCAGATTGTGAAACTGGAAAAGAATTACAAAAATTTGGTGTTTGATAAAAACGCTGATTTCAAACGTGCATCACCAGTTCCAGGGCTTGGGAGTTCAAGTCTTGGTGAGTTGCACCAAACATGGACCATTCTGGAACATTCCCTTGTTTGTTTGAAGAAGGAACTGAATAAATCGCTCGACTTATGGAACAGGTTCGTTAAGATTGTTGAATGGCCTTGGATATTTGACTAAATTTAAAATATGTATGTTTCACCCATTTGTATGTATTTGCATTTAACCAGATTGAAATTTTTGTTTATTCAACCAATTTTATGTATGTATATTTAATAAGCTTAGACTTGTATACATAACCCGCTTTTATCTTATCGTATTCAATCAATCTTTATATATTTCTAATGTATATCCAACCAATTTTTAAGTTGCATATACTTATGTATGTAAATTCAACTATTTTTATGCAGATATCAATCTGCTGAAAGTATCGCTTTCAACTATATAAAGATTGCTGAGTCAGCATTAATGGATGATGAGTCGATGTTTTCCGAAATGGACCGAAAGATTGCAAAACTGGAAGGTGGTTTAAATACTTTGTCTTTATACCCAACATTATAATATAATACAGTATTTCTGGTAATATGAATAGCACTATAATATATTATTCTGTTACTTCTGCTACCATTGACACCAGTAGCACATAATTGTAATGTTTCAAAAACCCCACAAAGCTTAGGTTATATACTCATAAAATAAAACATGGAAAACATATATATAAAAAACAATGGGGACAAAGTTAAGTAGTTTAAAGGGGACACAAACATACAACTTAAAGGGGACAACATATATACAGCTTTTTATAGGGGACAACAAAATGGTTTTAGAAGTAATGAGAGATTAACAAGGCATATTGTAAAAAACCTTAGCGTCTCATTTGGTATAACAACAATACCAGATTAGCTGTTAAAAAAATATTTAATATAATACACTACTTTTTGTATAATATAATACAGTCAATATAAGTAACATTATAAATTAATGCAGTATTTTTGTTAATAACGTATTAATATAATATAGTATTTATTTTTCTATATAATCAACACAGGAATATATTATTTCACTTTGCAGCCACACAACAAAACCTCCAAGGTCAAAATCTTCAGATTCAACTTCTTGCAGTAGAAGCTGATTGCATCATCACACGTTGCCATGACAACACAGCAGCTGCAACTAAACAACGACTTGCTGCACTTGAATCAAGGTAACAAACATTACTCAATGTTATTAAATTGTTATGGTGGTCTCAGGCTCTATTTTTACAGTTTAATATAAATTAAGCAAACTAGTAACCAAATAGTTGGAGAAAATAAATGAGGATAGATATATACATTAAATGATTCTATTCTATGGATGATTCTACAGAGAGACCTTAGATCTATGGCCAAGTTCGTCCTTTACCCAAACACTAAGGCTGCCACAATCTATTAGTGACCACTGGGTTGGAGCAATGTCAGTTAAGTGTCTTGCTCAAGGACACACACTTTATTCTCTTTTGGTTACGATACAAGCACCTAACTACTAAACCCCAACACTAGTTTCATTACATCTTCCATTCATTACTTTGCATATCCAGGTGGAATGATGTAACACCCAGGTTGTCATCACGAATAACTCAACACAAAACAACCCAACAGACTATGAATAAATTTAATGAAGAATTTGCTTTTACTGAGGCAAGAATAGAATCAATCAAAGCAACTTGTGAAGAGATTGGATCAATGAAAACAATTATCAATGATCCAAATGCAACTCTTATAAAAGCAGAGGTGAGCTTTAAGAACTTTACACTAAGTCTTTCATTAGTATAACTAAGCTTAGTAAAAAAAACTCATTATTCTAATAAATAAATGAATGAGTGTAACTTACTTTATCCCCGCGTGGCCGGAAAACGACACGGGTTTAACACCTCGTGCCAGCTTACGAGTTACCATGTATGTTACTTTGTGGGTGAAATAGAATAAATATTGTGTTACTTTTGCATATATAGTACGACATGCAATGTAATATCTACTTTTTGGGCTCCTGTGTTTTAAAAATATTAATTTATGGCAAGACTTTTAACCTGGTGTTTTAATTAACCTAATCTTGGCTACTGTATTCAACTGATAAATAAAATATTGGTTATGTTATATTGTGTAACTGTGTTTTAAAAAAATTCTAAAATTTTATTTCTGTTTATTTATGTCAACAGAACTTGCTTGAAAATGCTGTCGCTCTCGCCAAACAATTTGAAGAGTTAGAAAAAGTCCAGCCCAACAAAAGTGATTTACATCATGGTATGAACATTGAAAGCACCATGCGGACTATGAGGTAAATTTGTTGCCTGTTTAAATTTTTTACTTAATTTGTTAAAAATAAGAAAAATGGGAATTTATTTTTAAAAAATATTTATTGTATTTTTTCAATTGTAACAATTCTAAATGTTTATTGTAAAAAATCTAATTAAAGTAAAGATATGCGGAAACTATGGGATAGGTAGGTATTTGCTAGTGTGTTATAACTATTTATGTATTCCAAGAATATTAATTATAAATATCAAAGTTTTGATTACATTTCATTTATTATAGATATAACGTGAGAAGACATTCACATTTCAAGTTATGTATTTTAAGCTGAACATTTCAAGTTGTATATTTCAAGTTACATTCATACCAATTTATTTTAATACAGACTTGCTACATCCATTGACTGTGTATCACGTGAAGCTCATGATACGTTTTCACGAGTTCATGACTTGGCTCCAATTGCTGAAAAGTTTGCGGACAAACTTGGGTACTTAGAAACCTGGCTCACAGATTTTGTGTTTCTGGATAAAGTTGCTGGGAAGGAAAGAATTGAACTGGAGGTAAAACTGTCTTTAAATTCATTTATATTCATTTCATATGTATGGAAAATCATTATCAAATCCATGTCAAGCAACCCATTTATTTATGTCATTTTTGAATTCACAATAAAAAGTAAGGTCGTTAAACCCATTTATATTGTTTATATTACATTTCTTTTAAAGCATTAAAACACTTTCTTGGTGTAACTTTTTTAATGGATATGGAATGTCTGTTTGCTTTCCTTTTCAACAATCACTCAGGTAGCTACCTTTTTACTTGTTATCCTTTTTGAGATTCCCATTATTAAAATTTCAATACAAAATTGGAGTAAAGACACAATATTAGCTTATTTCAAACTATGCTTTATACAAATAGCGACAACATCTAACTGGATGTTGATTTACTTCAGGGGAAGATAGAAAGTTGCAGAGCAAGATTGCAAGCATTTAAAGCATATGCTGGGACCATTGACCATGTTAACATGCTATCATGTGAGTTACCTTTAGCAGCACCACACATCAAACGCTTGCAAGAACTTAACCTAAAGTGGAAGGAAAGCTTGAAGAAGACTGTTGTAGAGTAAGTAGCGTTGTGTTTATATGTTTAAATAAATCGAATACAGGCGTAGTTGTATTATTATTGCTTATGGGTCATGATATTTAAAGCTCTGAAAACTACTTGCAACAACATGTTTGGTCCAACACCGTGGCATAGTGGTTAGCGCGCCTGCCTGGAACTTATTACCAAGGCTCGACACTGCTACCATAATGGGGTATGTGTCCTTGAGCAAGACACTTAACGGCAATTGCTCCAACCCAGTGGTCACTAATGGGTTGTCCAAATTATCAGCAATACATAAAAAAAATAATAATAATTACCCACAAAGTAACATACATGGTAACTCGTAAGCTGGCACGAGGTGTTAAACCCATGATTAACAGCTGTCGTTTTCCGGCCGCGCGAGGATAAAGTAAGTTACATTCATTCATTCAACAAGCAGCCGATTATTACCGATTTCACAGTTGTAGTTGTTTTGTGATGAAGAGTTATTGAAGGCTAATAGTTAAAACCTCTTTCTGTAATTCAAAGTCACTGCGTTGGATTTTTTGTTAATGCTGAAATAAAATTCGGTGTGTGGTATACATGGTTTCAACAGAGTGTTGACTTTAAAATTGCTGCAAACCTAATGTTAAAAAAAAATAAATCCTAAAAAACCAATCAACAACAAAGTTACATATCTGGTAACTCGTAAGTGGACATGTAGTGTATGAAACAAAACACCTGTTTTATAAAGACTGCCATTGCCCCGTCCCACTAGGATAAATAAGCTACATTCATTCAAGCAAGAAATTCTGTTCAGGTTTGCTGATGTCCAGCATGCATTAACTGAGGTGTTGGAATTTGAAGATAAATGTGAGAACTGGATGTTGTTTGTGGCTCAAAGTGAAAGAAGTTTGGTCGCTGATGTTGCATGCTCATATGAGGGGCTGCTGGAACAAGCAAGGTGGGGAAACTTGTTGGTTGTTGTGGTATGGTACTGACTTGTTGAAGTTTAAAATGCTCTTAGGTTTTTTACTAAATAAAATATATTTTTTTGGTATAAAATTTTCGTTCTTCTGCTACCAGACACAATGTAATAATTATTTTTTGTTTCTTTGGTATTTAAAATTTTATTTTATTCCAAGGTTGTATCTCCTATTAGGTCATTATTATGTTTAAAATAGCTCTGTTTCTTTACTACATCAGGAATTGGCAAATGGCAGATGAAACATTAGAATAAAATAATGTTTTCAAATGTCTGGTAGAAAAATAAAAGAAATTTTCACCAACTACTCATTTCTTATTTAGTAAAAAAGTTAAACATCTCAGGCTTTATTAATAAATTATCTTTTTAGGTTCTTTTAATTTTAAAATGAATGTTTTAAAAGAGATCTGTTTTACATAAATTTAATCACTTTGAATATCTTGTACAGGTCGTATGATTTGTTGTTAATTGAGAGCGGGGCAAGACAACAGTTATTAAGATCTATCATTCAAAGTGGAAATGGACAAATAAGAAGTGGAGCCATGCATCAAAGGTAAAGAAAACAAATTTGTATTTTTGAAATGAACTATTGTAAACTTTAGTGACACATTCTTTGCAAATAACATAGTTAAAAACGTTTTAATATTGTTAGTTTAAAAATGAAAGTTTTGATTGATTTTTTTAAATAAAAATTTTTCAACAATTTTCTGATTTTATTTTTAGTGAGGAAATCTCTCAGAAGTTAAGTGGGTTGGAATCCCAGTGGATATCAGTTTTAATCAAAGCCAGACAACGGAAATCAGTTGTCCATTCATCACTACAAGTATGGGGTGATTATGAAGGGAAATGTAGAAAGGCACAATGTTGGCTTGTTGATGTCAATCTTGAAATGCAACCACACTCCATTAATACTCTCAAGTGCAACCTATTTAAACTAGAGGTAGGGTATAAGTAGTTATCAAACTTGTAAAATAATCACCCACAAAGTTACATACCTGGTAACTTGTATGCGAGCACGAGCTGTATGTAACATAACACCCGTGTTATAATTCCGGTATTTTTTGGCCACACGAGGAGAAATAATTACTTTTATTCAAAGCACTTTTATTACTTGTATGCATTGGTAAAATATTCTTATCTCCCAAAAATAAAGTTTGACTGTCGAACAACCAGAAAAAAAAGTAATTTAAATCAGGTCGCAATTAGTTTTATCGGCAGACCGAATACCACTCATGTTTTCTATTCATTCATATTGTGTATCTATTCTATTCTAATTTTTGTATATAGGTGAGGTCTTTGAAGACCTAGGATTTATGCCAGAGTTGGCCCATCGCCCCAAACACCTTTGTGTTAACCATCTTATACTATTTTTTAACTGCATTGATACCGAAATAAAAACCCTACTTTAAATACACAGGACACAGATGAAAAGATAAAGCGATCCACTAATGAAGTATTAGAATCAAGTCGTGAAGTGGTTGGCTTGGTAACTGGTGAAGCTCATTCAAGATTTTGTAGAGAAGTTACTTCAAAACAACATAAACTGAATGAACGAACCAAAGCAATTAAAATTCAAAGGTTGGTAGCATGTGTGTTTTGTAGCGATTGGCTATCTTGTAAAACTGCTTAGTTCAGTTTCATTTGTTATTAACAAGAACAACATACCTATATAAGTGTTCCCAACAACTTAAATATACCTCTTCCTGAGCATTTAAAATAACCACCCACAAAGTTACATACATGGTCACTCGTCAGCTGGCACGAGGTATATGAAACAGAACACCCATGTTATAACAATTGTCATGGCCCCTTCATGCGAGGATAAATAGGTTATATACGTGATAACTGGTAAGCGGGCACGAGGTATATGAAACAGAACACCCCTGGTATAACAACTGTCCCTTCACGCAAAGAATAACTTTCATTTAAACATCTTGTACTACTACTAAATATTTTTTTTAATTTTTTCAAGAAACGTACCATTAATAATTTAATTATAATGAACTTCTTGATATAAAAGATAAGTTTTTATGACACCAATTATATACATTTTTTTCTTGTTATGTAAAAACAATGTCAAAGCTTTTTTTTGACACCATTTATATTTTAGGAGGCAAATATTGGACTTCTTGATGGTTTGGAATGATTGTGAGTACGGGGTTGACGAAGTGATGGAGTTGATGAGGGAGACAAGAGAGTTGCTGCTTGGGAAGATTCCTTCAGAGCATGAGAACCTCCATGGGGACCTCATTAAGTGCAGGGATCGGGAGATCATGTTTGAGATGGGGCAAGTTAAGTTGGATCGTATTCGCTCTTGGATGAAGAAGATCAAGGAAGAGATGAAAGGTCCGGATGTAAAGTTGCTGCAGGAGAGAGTTACCTTGGCAACCACTTTGTGGAACGAACTTCTACAACAAACAACAGACAGGAAGAAATTTGTTGATAGTTGGTAAGAATTTGAAGCAAAGAGATTGTGTTTTAAGTTGTGGTATTTAAAACCTTTTTCAAATAAAATGGAAATTAAAACAGTTAGAAAATATAAAAAGAAATACATATTGTACCCGTTATGTCCAGTATAGTGAACCTTGCCTAGGACCACATCTGGTCTAAGCCACACTCGTCTGTTTAAGCAGGGTTGACTGTATTATTATGCCAATGCATAGTAGGTTAGGATAAGATGGTTCATGTTTTCAATCTTTTTATTGTCTGTTCGGTAGTAAACAAAAATGTTTATAGAGAGAATTATGTAATTGTATCCTCACGGCTCTAAAACAGTGTCAAAATTGTTAAAAACCTGATCAGGAAATACAAGATATTGGGTGCTAACGGTATACATATTACCCCACAGTACTATATATGTATTTAGATTAAATTAGGCTGCGTGTAACATTGTTGTTCGTTTCAGCCTAACAGAATGGAATCAGTTTGACGACCGATATCATGAGCTGTGTGATTGGTTGTGTGGAATAGAGGCAAAGGTTTCCATGGCAACAGATGGTTCAATTAACGACTTGATTGGGGAGTTACAACAGGTAAGATATTGGTCATTAATATTAGAACCAAAGTGTCCCCGGTTCAAGCTCGACGGCGGTACTAGCACTGATAGGCGTATGTGTTCTTGGGCAAGACACTTAACGGACATTGGTCCAACCCAGCGGTCACTAATGGGTTGTCCAAATTATAAGCCAATAAAGCCATATTAAAAACCAAATCATACACAAAGGTGAAAAGAGCGGTAACTCGTAAGCACACGAGGATAAAAAACATGATGCAAAATAACACGCATCTGAGTGCGATGCGGTGTCACTACACCAGTCGCACAAAGGACTAAAATGGGCTTTCCGGGTGTTGGGGTAATGGGGCAAATGTGGCCTAAATCCCAGGTCTTTGACAAGGACCTCACCCATGAAGAATAAAAATAATCCATTGATAATATAAATGTTTTTTTGTCAATACTGGGGTGACACACACCATTAACGCAGGTGTCAAACCTAGGGTGGCAAGGTATGCATGCCTACCCTGGAGTTATTCACTGCATTATTCATTAAATATTACAACCAATAAGTTTATTTTTTTACATGAATGCCCATCTAACTTCCCTTGTACCCTCTCTATTATTCTAAACTCTCTTAAGCGGGCATGTGGTGTATGGGACAGAACACCTATGTTATAACGACTGTCTCTTTAAGGATAAATAAGTTAAACTCATTCATCCTGTTCCTGTTATGTAGTATATTATTTTAAATACCTTTAATCAGACATACCTTGATGATATGACTGAGAAGAGAGAAACGTTGATGAACCTCGCTTCAAAGCTGGATGGGCCCAATACTGGATCGGCAAGCGGTCGAAAGGAAAGCGATAAAGTGGAAGAAAAGTTAAAGAAGATAAATACGAGGTGGAAGTTTCTGGAAACTATGGTTCATGCAAGGTAAGTCATCAACGTTTATTTATATTTTAATGGGATTGATGGGAGAATAAGTTTTGTTAGTTGAGCCTGAAAGAGTATTATAAAGTTTTATATTACGAAAATTTTGTGTAAAGTTGATATAGTAGAGTGGGGAAGATGGGACACCTTTTTATTCGATTTTCTTGTGCTATCTGGTAGTAGCAGGGAGCAATCAAATAATTTTAAACCGTATCACCACGACCCCCATAGACCGTTATTAATTTTTTAAAACACGATCAGGATAATCGGATATTATGTGCTAAAGGTGTTCTATCTTACTCACACATACCGTTTCCTTGGTCGCACGTGGACGGAAAAACACGTAAAATGTCCCCCATCACTATCTTTAGTAGGCCGTGGTCCCATCAGCATTTACAACGGTTTATTTATCAAGTTTTACAGGAATAGGATTAGTCAGCGGTTAAATAATAGAGAAATAAGGAGAGAACCAACCTAGGAGAGATAAGAGAGAGGACGAATATACATAGGAAAACAACTAGGAGGGCGACATGGCAGTTATCGCTAAAACGATAAAGACACTCGTGTACACTTTTCCATAACCGAACCGCAAATAGACTGGTGTTGGGATAGTTCGTCAGTCGTTTAGTATAAAATACTGTATCGACCATTACCAATAGTTTTAAGTAATAAGACAGCATCGGACCTGATTAAAGCAATGTTTTGTGCTAATTACGTGCTTTTATATATGAACGTTTTTTTTTAATTCCAATGATATGCAAGACTTGATTTTAGCTGAAAGAAATGTGACTTAAGCCTTGAGAGTTAGGAACTGAGATATTATTATAGGAAGGAGGAAATTATTAGACAGAAGACAAACAACAAAGAGAGAAGAGTTTTCATGAACGAAAACGTATATTAAGACTTCATTTCTAAAGTTAGAAAGTAAACGTGTTTCATATACGTAGCTCGGATTGACACAAGTTCATGCTTTTATGCGTATTGCTATTCCTTATACATATGCTTTTTTGTGCGTGTGAATTTCTGGGTCGTTCTACTCGCGTATCTACATCAATGATTGCTTATCGCGGAAATCGCGAAACGTAACTGCAATGCCTGGAGCCAAACCAAACCCCTTGCTGTTTAAACGCTGCAGCTGTGTGTCTTTCGTTGCGAAAATGTTGCGTATATAAGCGTGTTGTGGTCCGTAGTAAACCTGTTTATACAAGGGTGAACCGAGCTACGTGTTGTTGTGGGTGAGAGGAATAAGCGAGACGTTTAGCTATTGTGATTAACGAAACCAGCTTCAAGACAATTTCGTTAGTTAATTCCAACTAAAATCTATTCGTCACTCTTAAAAACGTGATAGCAATGTAATCATGTATTTGGGACATTCTATTTAAGACGGTTTTGATGGTGTCGTGATATATTTGTTCCGGCTGTTGAATTCACTTTTCAAATGACAGTTAGAAAATTTACTTATTAAACAAAAACAACAGAAAATAGTGTTAAGCCAAGATTGTGATAAATTTTCCCAAATTTTGTTAACAGAAACTAATTTAAGCATTAGTTGAAATGTCTGATCAAACTCAAGCGGTTGATGCGGAAAAAATTGCCCGACAGCGTGCACACGAGTACGCACATACCTTCTCCGCAGAACAGAAGGAAAAACTGGAAAACTACAAAGCGTGGGCGACTGATTACAACACAGACGTAACGGCATTGGAGTATTCTGCACCTAAACACTGCGTAGACTTAATCCTTAACGCTGTAAACAAACGTTCAGATATTTCAATGAATTCTTCCGTTGTGGACTTCTGCTGTGGAACAGGACTTGTAGAGAATCGACTTCGCTCGGTTGGATTTACAGGCCCAATAGACGGAGTTGATGGTTCGGACGCCATGTTGGATCTGACTGATGGTGTTTACAGAAACACATTTTGTCAATTTCTGGATCCGGGAAAAAATCTGCCGGAAGTGCTGTCGTCTTCACAGTACGACGTGGCCGTGATGGCCGGTGGTTTCGGGCCGGCGCAAGTCGACGCGGGTTGCTTAAAACACCTTATCAATGCGATAAAAATCGGCGGGGTCTGCATTTTTAGCACAAGAACCAACCGTTGCAATTCGGAATTTTCGAAGAAGCTTGACATTGAACTGACGAAGTATGTGCATAGTGACGTCATAGTTATAGATGAGCTACGTAATATTGATAAATTTGAACTCTCATCCTTTCCGGAAGAAATGAAAGAAACAAGATACATTCCTGGTGTCGCGTATTGCCTATTGAAGTTAAAACCTATTACGGAAGAAACATAATTTGATTTTACTGGTTACCAATAAATACAATTCGTTTATATTATTCATCGTACTTTATATAACTATGAAACCATATCTTCACGACTCTAAATGAGTGTTGGTAATTATTAAAACACGATCTAGGAAAGATATGATTTAGGTTCTAACGGTAACCGTCTTACCCCACAGTGGTATACATAACTATATCCTCACGACTCTAAAAGAGCGCTGTTACTAGATTAGGTAATATAGATATTATGTGCCAACGGCATTCGTCTTACTTCACAGTACTAAAAAAAAGTAACTGTATGTTCGCTGTTTCCAGTATGTACATAAAAAAAAAATAAAAAAAATACTTGGGTGTTTTTATTGTAAAATATCACAGTGTATTTTATTCCGCTAAGTGGTGCCAGTGAGCCATACATTTTAAGACTAGGTAATTACTGTTATGCAGACGGTGTTATCAAGCATTGCTAAATTATGTATTCATATTATTTGAGCGGTTCTCATGCCTGTGTAAAACGTACATGGTGATTCGCATTTGCGTATTGAAATAAACGAATAACAACATAATTTATGAGTTATATACAATAGAAAATTGTTTAAAACAAAACACAAAAAAACAAAAAATGTTCTATCATAAAAGTTTAATTACATCTAATTTTTAAGTTACATCATCAGACTAATATCTTTCAGTGTATTTTAAAAAATCTCAATTTAATAAATATTTTTTGTCCCATTTAGTAGTAATTATAGAATATATATATACAGAATTATAAAACCGTATCCTCGCAACTCTAAAAGGCCGTTGTTAATTGTTCAAAACAGGTTCAGAAACTATGAGATTTATTTGCTAACGGTATTCATCTTACCCCACAGTACTATACCATACACGCACTACCTACAACGCGTGTTGTTGTTATACCATTCCATATACATTACGTAATCGCATACCTTTACTCCCATTGGTGGAAAAAGGCGCCAAGATATTGAAATAGAAACGAACCCAAAAAATCTTAATTATTTAGTTATTAAGTAAAAATGGTGAATTTAAAGAATAAAAACCTGATGTTTCAAAACCTCGGCACATTTGATACAATTTAAAAAATAAATAGTCTTTTAATGTACCCCTTATGTCAATCAACAAACGATATATTTGTTTTTGCACTATTTGCCAATCAAGCCACATTGTCAACCAAAACCCCGATACTATTTGTACACTCAGTAGATATAACATCTAATACAGGTTATTAATTTATAGAGCAAAGAAAATATCCGAAACGGTCTCAGCTGTCACTCAACTCGACTCGAGTATGAACAACTTACGTGATTGGTTGAACGAAGTTGAAACGTCACTCGCGGAACCAGTTGCGCATGACAGGTGTACAAACGATGACATCAAAGCTCGGCTGCATGAACAGCAGGTACATATAGTATGGTACTGTGGGGTAAGATGGGACACCTTTAGCACATAATATCTAAATATGCTGATCGTATTTTTAACAATTAACAACGTTCTATGGGAGTCGTAAGAATATGTTTTTTTAATTCTTTGAATGTTCTTTGTTTACTACCAAAATTGGACGAGAAAATAGAATGAAAGGTGTTCCACCTATCCCCATCTTACTATATCATTATTATGAGATAGCGGTATAGTATTTGATGTCATGTAGTAAGGTTTGGTTGCGAGTTTTCTAGGTATGTTAACGGAAATGATGTTACAACTGCGTAATCAACGCGTCTTTTTAGAAAATTGCTTTTGCCCTTTTAGCTGATATGCAGAAATATCATTAACGTATCAGTGCGATTTTGAAAGAGGGTTCAAAGTGAGAAGCAGTTGTTATTTGTGTCTTGTGACGTCAAGCTCTAGTCTTAACTACGGGATATCAGCTTGTTTCGCGCCTCAGCGTTTTCGAAGAAGGTTTTTCTCCCCTGAGAACGCTGCCTATCGATTGGTCTCGAGAGAGAGTTGCACAGATTCAAACAACTGCCTGCATTAAAGGCAGGGAGGTTTTATTAGTTTAGTTTTCAAAAATGCAGCTAAAGATATGTACAGTTAATAAGGTGTAGAAACTAGCTAGATGGAAAGTAAGAGTGTAATGCTTGTAAAGAAAACATGTATTATTTTGTTTTAGTTGTAAACAGAGATATATTGAGTTTTGCCCTGGGAAGTAAATATAAAGCCGCAAAATTGATCTTACAATAATCTAGTACCGAGACTATTGAATTCCTCTGACCTATTTATCCCCATACATGGTTGAGTGGAATGTTTAAACTTTAATTCAAACTTGTGCGCCTGTTTATCGCTTGAGTGGTTTAGGGGTGACGTCATCGCTATGTGAGACTACGAAGTTAGTTCCCAGGGCACAAGGTCTCTGTGGTCGAAGGGTCAGTTAAGATTAGTTACAACATAGGCTAATGATTCTGTTTATTTATCAAACATAAGTACGATTCCCAGCCAAATTGGTTCTTTAAACCAGGCAGTGGAGTTAGCACCCGCTGTGCCGTTTCAGTTGAATCACAGTTGTTAAAAAACGAAAACAATTATTGAATTTGCGCTTTGCCGGGCGAACAGTTGTCTTGAATGTAGGAAATGTAGCGTCTATAGCTGGATTATCGTCAGTAAATCAGGCGATAGCAGTCACAGTATACGTTGGTCAGTAAGCAGTTCGGATTAACCATCAATAAACAAACCACGACTTAAAGCAACCAAATAAATAATTTATGTCCTTTTACAACCGTTGACCAATCCATGAAACACGTTTGTAACGTTTTGTGTTAATTTCGCCCCAAGGCTCGTCTGCCTTTTTAAACAAAACCTGGCATCCTCGGAATGTTATTAACCTTTTGTTTGATTGAAATTGCGTTAGACGTATGTTTGGTGTTTAAAACATTATGTGATGTCAATTCGAAAAAATATTCGCGCTTCTAACCCATAAGTTTGAGATGTAAATTATATTAGAAGCGCTTTGTAGAAAAATGGCCAAAATGTATTTATTATAGCAATATACTTAGTAGTTCATATGCAGCCCTATATAAACGAGACTCGCGTGTAAACGCTGCATCATAGCTTCCGTTTCTGTCATTTGTGTATTGTGACGTAACAAGTTGATCATAACACGTGGTACAGTCGAGCGCGTCGTATTTCGAATATTCGTGTTTTATGTTAGTATTATCATTTTAAAAAAATTGCTTGAAAAACAGACCGTCGAGTATACTATTGTACAGAATGAGGTTTCCAGCTACTTTTATACGTTTTATACGTTTTAGCCCAAAATATACAACTTATTTATCGATGTCTATAGAACGTATACAGGTGTTTGTTAGCAGTCGATGTTCACTGTGTGTTTTTATATATTTACTAACATGTTCAGTCCGGAGTATTACGACAAGCAAGCAGATTACATTGGTTCATTACACGAAGCTCTAGACGTCGCGATAAACAATGGACAGGAGCTGCCTCTGGATCCGAACGCTGCGTTAAAGATTTGTGGCAGTTGTAAGAAACCACAGCTTTTTCTCGCTAATACGAATCAAGAGCCACACACCCCGACACGCCACTTGTCTTTCGACCAATCAGAAGCGGGTGATGACGTCACTAAACCACGTCAGGGAGGCACCTACGTCACAGCTGTGATGAACACTTTACTTACTACTAGATCGCCGAATTCAAAATACTCGGATTCGTGTTCTAGTTGTATGAACGACGACGACGAAGAACTAATGGACCTTAACAAGACCTTGCCCGCGTCTTTTTCACCAAACCAAAATTTTAAACGTCGCCCCTCAATGCGGGCCGAGAGGTCAATGCTGTCGTCATCAAGAGCCCGGAAATACAGAGGCCCTGGGTTCCAGGTCTCGCCAACGCGCATGCGTCCTCGGCTGCACACTGCAGCGTCTACTTTGTCGCGTTCAGCGTTGAGTTCGTACAAATATTTAATCAACGATGAAGCAAATCAACACGACTCTGTTTCAAGCATAAATGACAATAAAGATACCAGCATGGACGACATTCCTGGCCGAAAGAACGTCAAGAAATCACACGAAATGTATTACAGTCTCTCCCCACTTCTTCTAGCGGGCTCACTATCACCACCAAGCGATAAAATATCGGGCCCTGAAACTCCTAAAGGGATTCCAATTGAAAGTAAAATACCGGAAGTAATTACCGATGGAGAAATGGTGGATGGAAACGAACCGTTGAAACTTGAGCATTTGGAAAGCCGTAAAAAGTCATCAGACGAAATAAGTTGCGTGAGTGACACCTCAACAGCGACGTCAAGTGGTGCTCAACTCGAATATTTCTCAGTTATAACGAAAACCAAGAAAGGGCTCTCCGATAAAACAGCGCCGCGACAACTTGAAAAACCGCAGCCCGTTGATGAAGCAATATCCCAAGACTCTGTTTTCTCAAATAACGCCGATGGAAAGTCAACCATGCCTCGTCCTAGCCATCCAAAAATTATGGGAATCAAATCTATGACGAAATCCGGTAATACATTCAACGTCTCCTCCGTTAGCGTTACCGCTCAGCGACCTCACTCCACGCCTATATGCGGTAACGTAACCCATAACTTGAAACCTACAGAACTCACGGATTCAATGTACAGTCAAGCAGAACCTGGCCTGCTTTCGTTTTCAAACTTTTTTGATATCGGTGACGTAAACACTTATGACGTCAACGCGTATGACGTCACAGACGAAGTGGACACGGAAATGGTTGATTCGGATGACTTCATGAAAGAAGGATATTGTAACTGTAGCTTCTGCAACAATAACGAGGATATGTTCGCCTCCACACAAGCAGATATACATGGTGATGTCAAACACGACCCATCATCGTTCCGGACACCAGGGCATCATCACTGTAAACGATCGGATCCTCATCTTTATGATCCTCCGCTGCTGCGGGAGGACTTATCTCCAACTCCAGAAGAGAAGAAGCAAATAAAGATCAGTCCTCAATATAAAGAAGTCCTCACTCTGTTTTGTCAGTGTAGCTTCACACAAGACGAGGTTGAATTTAGTTCAATCCTATTATTAAACTTTTAAGTACCGTTATGGAATAAAGCAATGAGAATCATGATAACATATTTAACGACAGTAGTTATAACACAGTATGTTCTGTTTAATGCATTTCGTGCCCGCTTACGAGTTACCACGTATGTAACTTTGTGAGTAACTATTTTGGGGAGATTTTTATTTAGTGTTAAGTATCTTAACTACAGAAACACGGTGAAATCGTCGAACGTTACTTACACATCTGTTCGTTCCAGGGCCTCCAGGAAGACATAGAGAAGCACAGCACCGGTGTCGCTTCGGTTCTCAATCTTTGTGAAGTTCTGTTGCATGACGCCGATGCTTGCTCGACAGATGGCGACAAAGAGTCGATCACCGAGGCAACGAAAAGTCTTGATCGCAGATGGAGAAATATTTGCGCCTTGTCTATGGAACGCAGACTTCAGTAAGTCTATGAGTACTATGACCTTCCCAATTTTCCTTCAATAACAAAATAAAATTCAAGTTAAATTGTTAGGACAAATGTTGCACTTTTTACATCGGCAGTTTTTACCCCTTAAAGGTGGCTGTACACAGTATCCGGAATTCGTCCGTTTTGTCTGTTTTGTCCAGATTTCGCTGCCGCATGCGGAATTGGACACGGGTTTGCAATTGCATACGGCTTCAAATGCGAATTCGCACGTCGGATACCGTGTACAGCCACCTTTGTAGTGTGTTTTCGTTGTTTCAATTAATTTGATCTTCGCTGCTTTATACAAAGCATAGAACTTATAACATACTGCTTGTGAAGGTTAGTTACACAACATTTTCCCCGCAGGATTGAAGACACTCAGCGTCTTTGGCAAAAATTTCTCGCCGATTTCGCTCGCTTCTCTGATTGGTTAAAATCTTGTGAAGAAACTGCTTCTCGTCCTTGCACTGACCACGTGACCTACGCGGTGGCGCGTGACGAACTCCGATCATTCGAGGTGATTATTATGTTCTTACTTTTTTGGTGCTTTATTTCCAAACTAACTTACATCGTTTATTTTTAAAAAGTAAATTTTGCCGTGTTCTAACAACTGTCTTTTTGCTGCTGTTTCCCTTCTCCCTGTTGCATTAACTATAATATGACATTCGTTACTGTGTATTTGAAGATATAAATACAAATTCATGTTCTCTTATAAGCTATACTGACGAACACGATATTTTAAATAATCCGATCTCTGTTGCTGTATTCCGAGAGATAAATATAATCCATATTCGCATTTTCCCAGAATTTCCAGCGGCAAGTTCATGAAGGATTGACTCAATTAGAGTTGATTAACAAGCAATACAGAAGATTGGCAAGGGAGAATAGAACGGACACGAGCAACCAACTACGACTCATGGTATGTATGTTGTTTAACGGAATATCTGTTATGTGATAGTGCTGTGTAGGGATATGCGTGATATGTGTATTTTGTGCAATAAGAAGGAAAGTGCATTACCACATAGATGTGTTGATTAGTATATGGGTATATTCCGGTGGGATGATAGGGCAATCATGGTCCGAATCTGGCACTCCAAACAGGCACTACTTAAAAGGTGTCTATGGTCGCACATTACCCACTGTTTGGGGTAATGGGTCAATCCTGGCCTAAATCCTTGGACCCATTGCGTGCCACACTGCGAGACCTCGCCCACATAAATTATAGACTACAGTGCAGTAAGAATGGAGAGTGTTACTACACGCAATAATGAGCTCATTAGTACAGGAGCATGAGTGCATATGGTTGTACGCTACACTGAAATTTCTAAAAAAAGGTGATTTTTAATTCGGATTTTTAAAGTCTAGCTATTTAAAGTTTTACAACATTAACAAGTATGTATATTATTCTGTTATCGTCTGTTGTATTTTGCGCAGGTGTATGAAGGCAACACACGATGGGACGCTCTCTCTCGCCGAATCTCGTGTGTTCTACGTCGACTCAAGCACGCCATCGAACGGCGAGAATTATTTGAGACTCTGCGTGAATCGTTGTTGGTTTGGCTCACAGAGATGGATTTACAACTCACAAACTTGGAACATTTCAGTCCAAAAATCGAGAATGCAGATAAACTGAAGCAAATAAAAGTAAGCAGTTAATTTTTTGTATATATTGTTGTTGTCAGGAATATTATATGTTTGGTAAAATCACTCTACTATAGTTTTTGTGCTATTAAGTCAAAGTGACATTTTCCCTGATGAGGACAATTAACATATAAATGTCAAAAGAGCTGTTTTATAAAACATTGATGCGCGTGTATTGTAAAACGACTCTTAAATGCTTTCGTTTCGGTACCGACCTCCCGACGTTCTATATACAGGTCGTCTTCATCAGGGTGAATGACACCAAGAAGCGTAAAATACTGCGCAAAATCATGTCTGATACGTTTTAAACAATCTAGTCCCTAAAACGTAGGTACGAAAATAAATGGGAAGAAAGCTATTTCACAAAACAACTGTTTTCATGTTTAATTTGCTTGTATAATGTGCGTACCTCATTTCAACGCATTAAGTGCTAATATGCGCTATGATAATCCAGTTTACACCAGATCCGCTTCGATGCTATCAAACAAATCCAATTTATCTACCCGTTTCATTGAAGCAATTTTATTATTAGGTCGCGTTGATAATTATCGTTCGACTGTTTGGACGCTTTCGTTGCGTCATAGTTAAGTGATTGTTCGCTCGGTTGGAAGTTTACTGTCTTATAAGCGCCCTGCGCCTTCGAGTTTCGCTTTATTAAGAGAGTTGGTGTTATATTTCATGCGTGGCCATGTGTGTGTTGCCAGCAACTTGGTAGTATGGTGTAATCCTCTCGTGTTGGTAGTTTTTGTATTGGATTTGGTAAATATTCTGTTACTTTTGCTACCAGGCTTAATTTAAATAATCTTTTAGCGGCTCATCTGGTATATAACGTAGTCTAGTGTATGAAATGGACGTCAACGTCGCTAATTGTAGTATAGTAGTTAGTGGTGTACGTTATAAGCCCTGCAGGTATCTAGTTAGAAGGGATTGTTATTAAAAGTAAGCGGGTTCGCATTCAACCTTTGTTTTGTTATTCAGAGAAGAAAGCAAATGAGTATTTGGACGAAATTTAGTAATTTGAATATTTCGTCTCAAAATTATTTCGGTCCGTAAAGGTCGACAATTTGATTGTAGCGTTTGTGTGTGACGTCAGGAGAGTTTTTAATTGGCCACAAACAGTTGTTGTTGTGGTTTGTGACATAGAGGAAACTTTTGGCTAATCATAAGGATCGTATTCCTTTATATAGTGTGGCGGAACTACGCCTACAATAGTTAAGCATTGATGGCCGATATATAGTTGTGTTTACTCACTAGCAAGGTATAGTTGTGTCTGAGGTGTCTTGTTAACCTGTCGCCTTTATCGCTTTGTATATAAGTTGGAGCTACTATAGGGAATGTATAGTAAGGTGGGGAAGATGGGACGCCTTTAGCACATAATATCTAAACATTGTGAACGTGTTTTAAACAATTAACAACGGTCTATGGGAGTGGTGAAGATACGGTTTTATAATTCATTGAATGTTCTTTGTTAACTACCAAATTGGACTAGAAAATAGAATGAAAAGGTGTCCCATCTTCCCCTAACCTACTACATTGTTGTGTATATCAGCAGCAACGTAATTCTGTGTTGGAGGGTCGTTTTGTATACTTGTTGCCTTGATCGCTTTATATCATAATTCCCGCCCAACGGTTCCGCACCGGTATTGTTTGGTTAGCGATGCCAAAAGGCGTGAAAACCAGCGCTATATATTATTGCGTCGTAAATATATCGTCTCGTCGCTTAATGTCATGAAAATTGCGCGATTTTGATCAAATAGAAAGTTGATGGTCGAATGAGACGCCCTTTACGTGTATTAGCACACGTAGGGAAGGCTATTGTTGTGTTACTCGCCCATTGTTACCAGCAGAAAATTAGTCAAGTTAGCTGACTTCTATGTACATTACATTACCGCCATTATAACGCAGGTAGAATAGGCTTTGTGGGTTTTGGTTTTTAAAATGTTCGATCCCGATAATATTGACAGTTTGTTAGGTGAATTTATGGTGAGTTTCGATGTCCGTTTGTGTAAGGTAGTTCTGTTGTAACTTATATATATTTGGTGTTTTCGTTCCAGGTGTTCAAGAAACGCATCGACGATCGCATTTCGTTGCTCATTAATTTGGATGAAAGGGGAAAACTTTTGCTCCAAGGCGGGGAAGAACAAGACTGTGTGAAATTAGAAGAAGAACTGAACGATTTCCACGAGTATTGTTTGCAAGTCTTCATTAGGTTGGATCGCTATTACAGAAGATTGCTGCGCGTATCGGTAAGTGCATTACTGAACTTATAAAATATTGTATATATTAAGTTTACCTGTGTTACTGTTGTTGGTGGGAACCATAAGGGTTTTGTAGCAGTTTTGGGCATGATCATTGAGGTAAGATGGATACTGTGTATATAGTACTTGGGGTAGGGTGGATTACCGTGAGCCCATAACATCCCATATTTGGTCGTGTTTTGAACAAATAACAACGCTATTTTAGAGTCGCATGGTTACGGTAATAGATTTCTCTGAGTATTCCTCTTTTGTCCATAAAATAGGACGATAAAATAGAAAAAACCTAAACCATCTTACCCCAACCTACTATATATGAAATAGTTACATATTTATAAAAGCTAAATTACAGAATATGCAATTAATGGCATTTATAATTAAACCTATATAAAGAGAATATTAGCCTCTGATTTAAATATTTTGATTTTCTGTCACAGGACGATTCTGAATACAAAAATTCCCTCTACCACGACATGGAGATGCAGGAATTATCATGGTGGGCTGGTGGAAGCAGTGAGGTTCTAGACTTACCTGGTGATTCACCATCACCTGAACTAACCAGCAGTAGAAAATCGAAGAAGCAAAATGGAAGGTAACATTGCATTTGATGTGGTTTATTTTGCATTGTAATTAATGCGATTTAAACAAGCATAGTAGGTTGGGTAGGAGGGCCCATGATTACATTCTCTTTTTGGTAGTAAACAAAATATTTACAGAATGATATAACCGTTTTTTTTATGGGTTGCTCAACAGTAACAATGACACCTCTCCAATGCAGTGGTTACTCCATGGTGTCCTTGCAAACAGATTTACACCATTATTTATGGGCAATGAATTTAACACAAACATTCTACCTAATTTCAGAACTCTAAAAACCTCTTTAAAAAAGCGGTAAGTGTTACGAAAACAAAAATTGATGATAATTGTTTATTGCAGACTTACCCCTGGAAGCATGGGGTCACTGGAATGGGACGATTATGACATGAGTAGATCTGAGATCGAAACCAAGATTGCTAACGGTGAAATGACAGATGATGATTCAATACCAGGTAACATGGTTGTTAATATATTATCTTAATAGTTGGTACATTGTAGCAACTAAAGTAAATACATAGGCTATAGTTAGTTGAAGTAAAACGGTTCATCTTTTCATGTTTTCTCGTCCCGATTGGTAGTAAAGAAAGAATATTTATAGAATCATATAACCGTATCCTCACGACTCTAAAAGAGCGTTGTTAATTGTTATAAACAAGATCAGGAAACATGGGATATTTTGTGCTAATGGTATCCCATCTTACCACACAGTTCTGTACCTATCTTCTTTAATAGAAACGATGAGGCGATGCTATTGTAATTTGTGGGACATGGGTTTTCATTATTTTGTTCTTGGAGTTTTGTGCAGAAATCTATTGTAGTATTTGTGGTTTTTAAATTGTGGTTTTTGAATTAAATTTATCTTTTTTTAGAATTATCCCCGTTTGAAACAAGAGATACAACGATACCGGTCAAACAATCTCCATTATCATCTGCCAATACGTCACAACAGGTAATTGTTGCGTCATAATATACCTACGTTGTTATATTGAGCCCGCTTTGTTATAAATAACAAATATTGTATTTTCAGATTGACAAGACGTCTAAAAGAAGCAACGCAGTCGACATAAGAGACCTAGACACCGGTGAGTCACTCAGTTAACTTCCTATGAGAATAAAAGGGAGTATATTGGCATATTGCCGAAGTGTATTGAACATTTTGAAGGGCATTACAAACAATATTGTACTAGTTTATTAATATGCAAGCATTCATTACTCAGTTTGATAAAACCAACAATTTATGGTATAAAGTATTTTTATCTTCTTGTCTTTCTCGTTTTAGATACTCGTCATAAGAAACCAAGAACCAGCGAGAAAATGTCGGAAACGCAACGTCAGCAACTCAATAACGACCTTGAAGACGTTCTCTCATGGCTCATTAATGTGAAGTGTGACGTCACAGAAAATGGCGATTACATCACCATTCGCGACTTGGAACAAAAATTATCTGATCTAAAAGTAAATTCAAAGCTTTGTTTAGTTGACAATATAATTTTGATCTTAAATGAATGCCATTTATTTATCCTCGCATGCCAGGGAAACGGCAGTTGCTATAACACGGTTGTTCTGTTTCATACACCTCGTCGCCTGGTTACGGTTATATATTTTTGTATTCTTTTATTTACTATACGAAATATGACGATAAAGAAAAAAGAAAAAATGTTCAATCTTAACCCAACCTACTATAAAAGCATTATTTTCACTTTTATAGCTAAATTACGAGATAAGATATAAATATCTTTTATATTTGCATATTTTTCTCTTACGAGTTACCACGTGTAGGCAATTATTTCAGGGATATTTTTATTTTTATGGCTGATAATTCAATACAACCCATAATAGACCACTGGGCTGGAACAATTGCGTCTTGCCCAAGAACATACACCCACAATTGTGGTAGCATCGAGCCTCGAACCCGTCCTACAGCTTCTTAAAACTTATGTTTTACAGGATCTCCAGAAGCAAATCGAGGTTCGCAAACCAATCGTTCTCTCCATTAACTTGGTGACGTCACCATACTCAACATCCGAGGAAGACGGAGACGAGTTGAAGACGAAACTGCGTCGTATGAACGAAGGATGGGAGGAGGTGGAGAAGTCTGTGCTTGATTGGAAACGATCTCTTCAACGATGTTTCGTCCGATCTAAGGTAGGAAAGGAATTTGTATTATTTGGATTCGTAAATGAGTAACAGTCAATACATTCATCTGGCACACTTTTTATCTGACATGTATAAAGAAGTGAAATAGGCAGCGTAATAAAAAACACAAGGTCCCATGTTAAATACTCCTTGTAATTAGAAATTCAAATACTCAAAAACAATAAGCAATAGACTAAAATCAAGTATAACAAATGGTATAAAATAAACGATATATTTTTTGCCTAAATGACATTGTCAGTCTCTTATTCAAATAGACTTAGAAATACTGCGTTTGGAATATCATCATCATAATGTTTCTCGCAGGCATTCCGAAGCGATGTGCAGAAAATACAAGAGCGAGTGAAAGATTTAAGTCGGAGAAGAGACGACTTGGTTGCAGTGGTGAAAACATGGGAGTCTCCGTTATCTGCACCATTTTCCACACTTCGTAAAACTCATCGAGACTTGGTGCAAATCCGCATTGAAATACTTGAAGACAGAGCGCAGGTTTGTATTAAAACAGGTCTTCTCGAATGACACACGAACGTCGGAAATACACTATGTTTTATACCAGATGAGCCGTTAAAACATATTTACATTGGTAACAGAAGTAACATCATATTTAACGATTAAGGTATTTTGGTTGGGGTTTAATGTGTTAATCTAAAGTATTGCTGCCGGGAATATTACATTTGTTTCCCAAAACCTTTCTTTTGGTATTTATTTGCGTACTACATCGGTACTCCAGTAAACGTTTACTTATGTATCTATTCTTTAGGTCGCATCGCTACAGGATGTTTCCAATTTGCTCTTCGTCGACGCTCGTTACCGTGCCACTTCCTCACCACCGGTAGACGGCGCTGCTGAGGCCTGCGATAAATTAAACGATCTTGGTGCAAGCTTGAGGTCGTTGCTTGATCGTGTGGCAGATGACATCCAAGTTGCTGAAACAGCCCTGCAGCGTGAGCGACACCGAGCGGTAAGTTATTTAGACACGTCATTCAACACTTGGTTTGTTGTAAGCGGTTTTGATCGAGTGCCGCCTCCAGGCTTTGTTTGTATTGTGTGTGCGCGCGTGGTTTATCGAGAGTTGGTTGCTCAGTAGCGCGTCACTAAGCTAGAGAGGTACTTGTTGTGTAGTCGGTACAAGGCTATAGTTTGAATGGCAGGTTGTTTAATATTAAGTAGAGTAGCAAATAACATGAAATGATTTCTTTCAGAGAGATGAAGTTAGTTCAACTTCTGACGTAGATTCAATTGCAAGTGAAACATCGTTACATTCCTCAACACCCATTAAGCTTAAGATGCTTAGAAGAAAGGTGATTATCATGTAGGCGTGTTAACTTTTGTAGTGGTTTGATTTTATAATTGAACTAATTCACGTAATTTGGACGATTAGTGAAAAATAGTATCACAGTATTAACCTAGTTGAAAACTATTTGGATTTCGTGTTTAACGTTTATTTTGTTTCCCTCTTCTTTGCCTTTTTCCTTCGCACACTCTCTCGTGCACGAACACACGCCTTCTTCTCTTCTCTCTTCATCTCTAGGTGGAAACCAACGAAGCGGAAAGGTTAGTCAGATGATGTCGCCTGCTCTCAATGTCTTTTCTGTGAATCCGTTGAATGCCCGTGTTTTGGAATGTGAATGTTTTTTAAATTATCTACAAACCTTAATAAGAACTATTCAACAAGTCACACCAGTTCTTTACACCAAACGTCCAAATCCAAATTAAAACTGATTACCCCCCATACACTTCATACACTGCAAAGTTAAATTTAACCATAAAGCTAATCGGAAGAAGCCTTTAAGTTATCTAAACGGATAAGTAACATCCATTTACCACCCATGGCAAAATTATGGCATAAAAATATCACAAATAACAAAGTGGGATTCAGTATAATAGTAGGGTGGGGGAAGATGGGACACCTTTTTAATCCTTTTCTTGTCTCATAGTAAACAAAGAACATTCAAAGAGTTATAAAACTGTATCCTTACGCCCATAGGCAGTTGTTAACTGTTTAAAATAGAATTCGGATAGTATGAGCTAGAGGTTTCCCGTTTTCCCCAACCTACTGTATAAAACAAAGTGAATACTAATGACCTCAAATTTCAAACATAATGACCCATATGCCGTGTTCATTGTGCATGACAGCTAAAGAGCATTTCATTGCCCAGTTAATAACACGCTGGTCTGTATAACAATCAAGATAACATGACTGTTTTATCTGATTTCCTGTATGATTGTTTCTTTCTTTCGCATGCATTTGAATGAACGTTATAACGAGCGCGATATTGCGATGCCTGCATGCAATTTGCTTTGAATTAATAATATAAATTAATGTTATTGCATGATTACACATAACACGTATTATATGTCAAGTCGAACTATAAGATGACTGTTGGTCATTTTGCAGAAGCGGCTACACAGTTTTTAAATCAACGAGAATGGTTTATTGTTTTAAAACCATCACAAACACTTTGTTTTACTATGCTATTTATATTAACTATTTTTTCCATATTCTTACACTGTGTTAACTGTTGCAGCTCGGAAAAGGAAAATTCTAAAGACAACGCTGCAGTTACTGATCAAGCGTCGAATACTGACGTCACCATGCCATTACCACTAGCAACGAAATACAGGACAGTGACTGAATATACCGAACCAGACATCCACGTACTGTGCAAGCATACCTCCATCAAAAGTTCAACCGAAAACATTTTCTTGACAACTACAAACGAAACCGTTGATAGTGACGTCGAATCTGGATACGTAGAATATGACGTAGAATGTGAACTCCAAGTTGTACGGAACGCCGTCAATACAGCTTTCCAAACAACAACCGTAGATGCCGCACCCGTAGGCATAATTCCAAACAAAAATGGACAATCCTTTAAACCCCATAGTGGATTTGTCGCCAAACAAGATATTAAAGCCAAGTCCGATTTATTTTCGCGTGGCATCAAAGCGTCAATACCATTTTTTCTTTTCTTTTTGTTTCTATATTTTATACTGTGGCTAATTTCAGCATCTTGTATTTCCGACGACCGGACGATTTGTTTGCAACGTAACAATCTACATTATTCGTTAAGCCCAATGCTAACTTGGACTGACGGTCCACCCCCAACGTAATAATGTCTGGGCTATATCAGGGATGCATCATTTCCGTCCTTGCTAATTCAATTTGGAGTAATCACATAATTATTAAACGTACCTCTTATGTTTGTACTCATTATGTAGGTTAGTGTACAAACAGACTTTATTTTTGTTACTTTTCTTCAAGGTGCATCACCCCAGCACAAATTTGCACCAAAACTGTATAGGCGTAGGCAATATTACAGCTCGTATTTCTATATGTTAGATTTTGTAGATTTGTCATATTTTTTTTTCGATTGCCGGCCTTACGTTGATTGCCCGTAGCTGTACTGCACTTTCTACTGTTAATACTAAAGTGAATGTAACGAAATTATTTTTTATTAGGTTTAGTAATTCGCCTTTCATAAATACAACATTATTGGCTGCATTTTGTGTTTTTGAATGAATATCACGTATTTACCGGGGCAACGACGGTCGTTGCAACAGTGGTGTTCTGTTTCATACACTCCTTGCCCGCTTGCAAGTTATCACACAGTTGGTATAACACGAGTGTTATATATGTTTCATAAACCTCATGCCTGTTTACAAGCTACCACGTATGTAACTTTGTGGGTAATTAATTCAAGAGGAGTTTTTTATGTATCGCAATTGGGCGCGCGTGTGCCTCCATAGTTCCTACACTAACACTTAGTGTCTCTGTTTTTTTTTGCGGCGAACGGTTGTCATCTACTTTGCATTGTTAGGTTGTGCAAATAATGTATACGCGTTAAGCAGAGTCCGTATGTAAACATATAAACATGTTTATACACGGACTCTGGCGTTAAGCTATTGGTCGTAACTTGCACCCGAAGTGTAATGTTTAAAAAACGTTAAAAAATCATTTTAAAGTTCGCGGGTAGCAGTTTCGGTGGCGAGGTTTAGAACATTGTTTATGTTTAAGCTCATTGTCAGTTCATGACAAGCTTTTAAGATATTTTAAAGCCAATAACGTATCTTTTTATATTTTTATTAAGCAACTATGATGTTTAGAAATCTATGATTTAACATGGTTACAGTCTAGGGGAAGTACCACACTGGCATGTTTTTTAGAAAAATTCTCGACTGATCTGTAGAATTTGGTTTATATTCTGGTGTGGTTATTTGCCGTCGAACGTGTCAGTATCTATCTGGTAAGTTATGTAGTCTTTTACTCTAGAACTTAATGTACCTAACTATGGTAATATGTGTTCGTAAAGCCACCATAAAATAGCTGAAACCTGGAGCATTTTGCAATATAATGATGAGTCATTATTATTGACATATATCATCAGAAAATGTCCAAACCCTGGATTTCTGGCCAGGAACTAATTTATATTTCTAAATAGATTCCAGTGAAGAATTGAAGAATTCTAGCTTCGCTTAGCTTTTTGCCAAAATAATTATAAAGCTGGTATCAGTCAGACTTGTCACTTGTGGAACATTTTAAGACCTAAATTTTTAGGTGCTAGTGAAGGGTCTTCCCCCCACCTATTTGCTAACAACTAACCCTTAACCCCTATAACCACTAACCCCCTAACCATCAACACCTAACCCCCTAACCTAGGGGTTAGTGGTTAGCAAATAAGGTAGATGGGAGGGAACTCTTCACTAGCACCAATTTTTAGTGGTTACCAGCTTAAAGATTCTTGCTGTTGTCTTTTATTACTTACACAGTAACTCGATAGGAAAACCAGTAACAAGCCTAAAAAGTTGGGCCCAAGAAACATTTGGTAATCCTTTAGCTGGTGGCCACCTGAAATTTTGGTTTCAAAATGTTCTATAGCCCTCACTGGTTACTGATACCTGCTGTCTAATTTTTTTTTCAAAAAAGTTGGGCGTTCGTGTCGAAAATTAACTTTAAAAATGCGCAAAAACATGCTGTGTCACCGTAATTCGTCTGATTTGCGTAAGGTTAACGATTTATTACGTCACAATCGCGGTCTGTTACGTCACAATAGTGGTATATTACATACGTTATAAGACGGTATAGCCTTGTTTTTCCCCACTGTTTTAACGTAGGAATCAAACGTAACAATACGCATTCTATGACGTAATAATCCAACCTTGGTTTAATTCATAACGGCTGATGTGGAAAATACGGTGACGCAGCACGATTTCGCGCACTTTCAAAGTTAATTTTCGACACGAACGCCCGAGTTTTTTCAAAAAAAAATTATACAATGAGTATCAGTGAGACCTAAGGAACATTTTGAAACCAAAATTTCAGGTGGCCACCAGCTAAAGGATTACCGAAACATTTTAACACTAAATTTTTACTGGTTACCACCAGCAGCGAAAGAATTGCTGTTCGCCTGTTCATATATCTTCTTATTTCACAGACGGAAACAAGTAAAACATGGCTGAAAGTGGAGAAAATTTTGGTCACGTTCTTGTGTTAATGTTCCTTCTGATTGGAGTGTGGGACGTGTTTCAAAATGTTGAAACAAATAAATGTGAGATGACTTATATGTGGGAGTTACCTGAATATTACAAGGTATGATGAAATATTGAATATCATGAATAATATAGGATATATATTACAAAGTAAGTTAGGTAATATATTATATATATTAAATATTATAGGGTGAAGTACTGAAGTATATATATCGTAAGCTAAGAAATGTTGAAATGTCACATTTATTTCTTATTAAGAGTTTTGATAGTGTTTTCTAAAAACTATGTTATAGAATATCTCTTAATCTGTTTGAGACAATTCAGATAGAATGACTTTTGGGTTAAAATTCTTGACCCAATTTATTACTATATAAACTGCTTAAGTGTTAATTAATAACTGAAATAAGTTCCGTGAATCTAACCCTGATCTGGTGTTCATAAAGTAGGACGATTCTTATGTAAAGAAACGTAGTCAGGATCCGGTACTATAAAAAGGTAACAGACTAACAGAAAAAAATCAAGTCTAACAAAAAATATTCGTCATTTTAGATTCCCATGCAAGGCAACGTATCGAAACAATTTTCTTCATACTCGTTGTATATATATGGGGAGGGAGCGTACATGAAAGAAGCTATGAAGTTGAAACTGGATGGGATCCCAGTATTGTTTATTCCTGGACATGGTGGCAGCCATCAACAGGTTGGCTTACTTAATGCATTAAATAGTAATATTAGGAACATAGGCACCTACTATTTGGAAAACCATGGTGCTGTTTAGATCTTTATGTCCCATGTTATTACCTTTAATTGGTGTAAATATTACCAATTTACTAATTACAATGTTAACCAAGTCTGTTCTAAAAGGTATATATGATTCTGGTGGTTTAATTACAATTCGATATAACAGTATATTTTTTAGGCACGGTCTCTTGGCTCTGTTTTACTTCGAAAGGCAATGTCAGGTGGATTCAACAATCATTTCAACGTATTTACTGCTGATTTGGGGGAAGAGCTCACTGCATTTTATGGGGGAAACTTGGGACATCAAACTAAGTATATTGGACATTGCATCAAGAGGATCTTGTCTCTGTACGAATATGCTAAACATAAACCAACCTCTGTTATTTTGGTGGGACACTCAATGGGTGGGGTAATAGCAAGGGGGGTGTTTGCAATTCCAGATTTTAATCAAAATCAAGTGAAAACAATAATAATGCTTGCGTCGCCAGTCCTTGCGCCTGTGTTGAATGTGGATAGGTACATGTCTCAATATTATGCTAAGACAAACCAATACTGGCTTGAACACATTAGCAAGCTGAGAGATGTGAATACTATATCTATTGGAGGGGGACCAAGGGATTTTCAGGTTTCATCTGGCCTTACAAGACTTTCATCCAACCAGAGTAATTACCTGTCGACTATAACTACTGCTGTGCCACGTGTTCATCTTTCCACAGACCATCAGTGTATTGTGTGGTGTAAACAACTAGTGATGGCCACTGTTAGATATTTATTTGATATCACTGATCCAAAGTCTCATCAAGTGGTTGTTGATGTACAGCAAAGGGTACGAGCCATGGAATATCATTTTAAAAAGCACCCAGGGTATGGTTCAGTGGCAAACAGAGACAGCCCACAAAAGTTTAAGCCTTCCTCTGCTTATACATGGAAACCTGTGTCTGATTTCTTATGGTCATTAAATAAAGAAGAAGCTGGCAGTGGAAGCTATTTTACATTTGATATCACTCATTTTGTCAAACAATTTACATATCATTTAGTAGCAAGAACCGATTCTGTGAGAGAGAAATGGGTTCTTGCTTGTAAGCAAGTGGTAAACGAGAAATGTGTTGAAGCAACTGATCTATCTTATTCATCAACTGGGATGATGAGATACAGGTAAATAGGAAATCCTCCTGTTTACATTATTAAATGTATAGGAAAAAGGCACTTGTGACACACGTGACAGGTTGCCACCATACAGTTATTTACTAATTACAAAATAAAATCAGTTTTTGTCAGCAATATGATTGTTGCTTGCTATTAAACTCGTTAAGTTAAAAATCTTGTATTTAAACTATTTTACCATTCTGTGTAAACAAAGTAATGTAATTATATTAAATAACATCATTTTTATATCATGATTATTCATTCGGGAATTAATGTAAATATATTTTTATAATATCAGGATTATCTATTCGGAAAACAATTTAAATAAATAATAAATATCCGTATATATTAATCAACTGATATCATTTTTGTATCAAGATTAGCCATTTGATAAATATGTAAAGTAAATATATTAACCAACTAACAGTCCAACATTCATTATTGTAATACCAGAAATATACAATATCATGTTATGCCAGAATTAAACAACATTATATATTTATATTAACACATATTATTTTTATCTCAGGATAATCCATTTGGACTTGCGTGTATTGGAGGAGCAAGGTTTTACTTATGTTGTATTTCCTGCTTCAAAAGTAAAAGAAGGGAAAGTACTTGGTGTCAACATACTTTCCGATCATGAAATCTCATCAGAGGTTGGTGTCCCACATGTGTTCTCAAACCTGTGGACATTTGGTGCTGGGTACAAACATTCTATTGCTATGCATGGGGCAGAGAATCGCTTCTATTATAAAACCGTGCTAAAAGACTTTCAAGCGATTTACCAAGTTTTCAAGCTAGATTTCCCCGAGGGTGCAGTTTTGAAAACAGAGATTCCATGGGACAAGGGACAAGAAGATATTCAGAAAACTTCAATAGTGGTAAAGCTACGTAATACTCCTCATGATTTGGAAGATAATGTTGTAGTTCATATTTATATGGACACACCGGGTCCTGTGGATTTACAAATTAAAGTTCAATATTTTGAAGTTCTAGGCCAAATTGTGAGGTACTTTTATATGATGCTGCCTGTGTTTGTACTGTGCAATGTAATGTTTACGTACTGCTACCAAGTGAATCAGATGCAGCTAGGAAAGCCATGTCATTCATTATATGATGCTCATTCAATCAGTTCCAAACCATACAAGGTTCAGCCCTTTATCAGTCTTTTGAAACTTTTCTTTGGTTATCAATGGTTCAAGTTACTGTGGTACAATGTCGGACTTCCTACACCCGATTCAATCATATTGGAAACAGATCACAGAATGTGGTTTACTATGGCTCCTCTTATTTTGTTTCTATACGGCTTTGAACTATTTTCTATAACTAGGGTGATGCAAGTCTATGCAATTAAACTTTTAGGCAAAATATTTCGAGGATTTGACAACCTTCTTACAGGACCAAAATATCTGTATCTTATATTCCATTCAGTAGTATTATCTTTGTTACTTCAAGTCAACAGTTCGTTTGCATTGCTTTACATTCTGTTGGCATATTACGGCAAACTGATGCTATTATACAATGTTGCTGATATGGATAAGTTAAACAATACTCCAGATATAAAAGAAGATACAACAGATAAAGGTGAATTAGAACCAATGCCACGAAAAACTGGTTCTAAAGATGAAGTATCGCAATCTGAGGAATCTTTCGATAACGACGCAAAATGTGAGAATAAAGACCAAGATAAAAAAGACAAAATATCGGAACCAGCAGAGTCTTCTGATGATGGAGAAGAGGATGCAGATAAAGCACAGAAACAGGACGGCAAAAATAAAGCAGCCAAAGATGTGTCTTCTGATAAAGAAGAAGAACATGGTACAAATGAAGAGTTGGAGAAAGTAACGAAATCAACAGAGTCATCTAATGATAAAGTAGAAGATAAAGCTGATGATGGAAAAGATAAAGATGTTGCAAATAATGATGCGAATAAGGTGAAAGGAAAGAAGGAGCCGAAACCAACACGTTTGACTGAAGATGAATTCTCTGTTAACTTTATAGTTGTTCAGTTGTATTTGTGGTTGTTCATATTCACTCTGCCATCTTTTGCAGGGTTTATACAAAACTACAGGCAAGTGAAACAAATGATTAATTTAATTTCCATTTGTTTTACGATTATGAATTTTGATGTATTTTACTACTTTTTACTGTTCTTTAAAAGTTTGTAATAATTTACCTAGTAACTTTATTTAAAACCTTACGATATTTTACATAATTTATGAACTAACATATTAATCTGTGTATTACATTATATATATATTTGTTTTATGATTATGTTAAATGTTTGTGATATTTTTTGAACTGTCTAAATTAATTTAAACTAGCATAGTGTATAGTAAATTTAGAAAAAATTAAGATATATTTATGTACTGTTGACATAGAGGCGTAGGGTAGTAACTTTAATTAAAAAGTACCATAACAACTTAAATTAATGTATTAAATTTCTATACAGGTTAAATCTACCATTCTCAGACCCTTGGAAGATACAAAGTGCTATAGGGTCAATGCTGTTCTTGCTGACTAATGTCCATGGAACATACGATGGGATTATGGCATCTAACTTAAAGCAAAGCTCAAAATTTCTGCTCCCAATCGTTGTGCTTATGGCAGTTACCTCAATATTTTCCCTGTACAGGGCACCATGGTTTATTCTATGTTTCCTAGGATTTCATGCAATGTCACAACATTTTTGATTCTTGCAACATCAGAAAAAAAAGTTGCAATATCACTAAACACCTGTCGAAGTTTGAAGCTGTAGCCTGTTCCAAAATGTTATACGCCCAAAATAAGTAATTTTGCATTCATGATAAAATTATAACCTAGTTTTTATATAGATTGTAGAGATTACAATTTTCATACCTGTTTTTTTTAACAGTTCAATTTGAATATAAACTTTTTGAAGCATATATCTACACTATATTGTTTTATGTAATTGTTCAATAAAATGTTGGGATGCAAACTATGTGTAAAGGATCCAGTTTGTAACAAACATTATTACCTTTGATTTGAAACTAATCCGATTTGAATCGTTTGAAATTGAGTTATCTTCTTAAATTGCAAAGCGAGGCAAAATTGGATATATTTTCTTCAGACACAAAATTAAATTTGCAGAAAATCTAATATGCATTTATATTTGCCAGCGGTTTGCTGTGATACCGCAAAGTTATGTTTCGAGAGGACGAATTACGTTATTCCCCTAGCAGCGTAGATTAGCTTAGCTTGCAAAACGAGCGTAAAAAGCAGCTTTAACGTGAGTTATATGCCAGCAATAGCCCAGGGCTTATTTGTGTGGAAGTGGAAAATCGTGTACAACGCTGGACGGTTTAGTCATTTCTATTTTGCTGCGTGACAGTGTGATTGTGTACGCTAGTCTTGTTATCAGATTGTTTATCCGCGTATCGAATTTAGCGTTAGAACCTATTATATACAACAATCCAAATAATAATTAAAGTAATAGTTCAGGCCATCATGTTTTAAGGATAAAATGACCGATTAACAAACGTTGTTGCATTTGGAAACAGGCGTTAAGTTACTGAAATCTACATTTGTATTTGTAGTTTAGTTACTGCACAATAGTGCATAGTGCACTGTACTTTCAATATGTCATTAGACACAGAAGTAGAAGCGTTTGGCGACATGAGTATCGATAGGACGAATACGGATTCACTTTCAACAAATCTTGAAAAGGAAGTAACCAATGGAAATCAATGGAATGTGAGATTTTTTTTATTAATCAAGCTACAATTTGTTTTGTAATATCGAACAATTTTTATGTTTATGTTTTAGAAGTGAAAATTAATTTTTAATAAAGCTGAAATATCTCCATGTTTATGTTTTAACACTGAAGATTATTCTTAATGTATACTTTCTATTATTATTTATAATATAGTTTCCATGTTTTAGGACTTAGAGGCCACCATACCACCCCTGCAACCAAATGAACTTCAAGATATATTTCGAGATGTTGTTTTGGATTGGCAAGCCCAAGCAGAACTTACAGAAATGATGGATACTGCTGATATTGGTAAGTTAGCGCAAAAACGGTGGTGCGCAAGTCCTTTGTTTTCCTATAATTGTAAATTGGTAAAGACTTTTTATTATAAATAACTTGGGAAATAGGATGTTCTATGTACTGTATTGGCTGTTGCAGATTCAATTAGTCATTAAACTAATGGCATATCCATTTTTCAAGATTAGGGTTTTTCGTTGTTGTCCAAAGTGAACCTTTTTACTAGAGATTGTGCATACAATCTATTGTATTAAAGAAAATTAAATGCCGTCATATTAATTGTGATTGCTTGATATATTGGTATCGTATTACAAATGCCTATTGTTATTTTGCATTACTTTTTGCAATATGTCATATGATAATAACAATATATTATTCTATATTACAATGCTTTACTTAACATTTACAAGTGGGGAGAATAGTTTAATCTGTATTAATTTATAATTTAAATAAAATGCTAGAAAAAATGTGATGTTTATTCTTAACATGCCATTTTTGTTGAAATAGTTACATAAATAAATGTAATTTAATACATTATTTCTATGTTGTGTTTGTTGCTTTCTTATTAGGTGATTTCTGTATGTAATTATTTAATAGTTATTTTGCGAATGTAGGTATTTAAATCTTCAATTCTATAATTGTGAGGTCCTTCGTCCTTGTGATTTTGCCCAGTGTAGGCACAAGGCTTCAATACCCCTGGATTTATGCCAGATTTGGCCCATATAAAATTAATCTCATCTCATATACAGATACTTTAAAATATTAACCACATGTAATAATCTATAGAGGACACCACCTATGTTGGCCAATGGAACCGAGTAGAACGTTTGTCTTCAATAAGGAACAAAGTTGTGGAGAGCATGATATACAAATTTTGCCAAGAAACACCAATGTTGAAATTCCGCATCATGTTTGCTGATGTAATTGAATCGAAATGCTGGTATGTTCTATGTTGTGTTGTGAGTGAAACTCTATCGGCTACAGAAATATAAACATAAATATAACTAATTTTGTAACAAAATCTGTATAATTTTTTATGTTGTTTTGTGGAAATTTAGTATGTTGGTTAAATCCAAATGGTATTGAAACAAACTTTAGTTTTTATACAGTGTTTATGGGATTTACATTGATTTGTTATAATGATAAATTAATGCACGATACACCTCATATCTGCTAGAAACTTTTCGGTAGTAAACTAATTAGAAGCAGTAATGCTGTCATTTTATGGTACCTGGCTTCATACAGTTATGTTCATTCTAATTGGGGCTCATGTTTTCTGATTACAAGTTTGCCCCGTTTTGTTAATAACTTCTATTGCAGGCATTTGATTGACAGCAACGATTGCCAGCCGGGAGGAATTAACATGAGACGTGCGAGTACTATCGTCTCCTGCTTACAAGAGGCAGTGGCAGGTCGTCTAAATGACAGTTACATGCAAATCCGGGTGCCCATAGATGGTGGAAGGGGAGGAAACCTTTTGTCTGTTAAAGTCAAATCCGAACTGCTCAACTGGGAGCAAGAACTAAGGGTAAGGATTACTGATTGCCATCTTTCGTTGAGATAGTAAGTGCCTGCCTAAAGGTATAGCTATCTCTTGAGTAGTGTCTACTTTTATTGTAAATGTTTAATTTGGCCCATTAGGGGATAGAGATTTTTTTTCTACTTTTATTGTTATTGTTTAATTAGCACATAGTTAAAGAAGGTTTTGCATTCAGCCAGCATTACATTCATTTCAAATAAATATGCAGTTTTTCGTTTATTAGTTTAGGAGAAAATAAGACTGGTTTGTTTTTAAATTCGTAAGCAAACCAAAATAAAGTTCAATCAAGTAAGTTGTATTATATATATGTATAGTAGGATGGGGTAAGATGGGACACCTGTAGCACATAATATCCAAATATACTGATTGTGTTTTAACCAATTAACAACGGTCTGCGGGAGTCGTGAGGATACGGTTTTGTAATTCTTTGAATGATTTTTTTTGTGACCAAATGAGACAAGAAAGTAGAATAGAAAGGTGTCCCATCTTCCCCCACCCTACCATATGTGGGAAAGTTGCTAAATACATGTGTATCTATGCAAATATCATGACGCAATATAAAAGTCAACATTGGTTCAATTCTTGTAAATTGAGGAGCAAGAAAAGTTTAATAAATCATTGTGCTAGTCAGCATTAAGGTTGTTAGCCCTATGTGTATTTACAAAGTATATTTACTCTGTGAGACTCACTGTTTAATTTGAACTCTTGCAAAACCAATTGATCTGATGCAATGAAATGGAATATGTTTGTCTTTCTTATAGTAGTTGATATGATGTTGTCTTATAAGTAATAAATGTATAAAAAAAAACATGTAAAATTAATCCGGCCTGTTATGTTTTATACGCACACCAAAAATGGTTGCTATGTTTTATACAAGAATTTCTTCTAAAACAAAACACATTGTAGGCTATGTAACTGATTCAAAGTGCCATTGCTGTTCAATCATCACTTCATGTAGTTATACTTAAATTTAGCTTTGGCACGATAGTTTTATTTAAACTTAATCTTAGGACAAGTTTCTGCTTCCTAAGTTTATTGTTGGTTGGTTGGTTGGTAGTTGTTGTTTGTTGCCGTCCTGGCTCGGTTAAAAAAACTGAAACAAAACACAACAAATGTATTGTATTTGTATATATATTATATATTAAGTTAAATTAATGGAAAATTTACATTTTATATATGTAGGCTATATAATACATTTGGTTAATGGTAATTTTACATATTTATATAGTTATATATATATATATACATAAAATACATTTGATTTGGTTAATGGAAGTTTGTTACTTAGACTTAGTTAATATGACTTTTAGATTCTGTCATGATAAAAAATGCTATGATTCACACATTCGTATTGTGTTTGCTTAACAAAGTTGTTTAGAACATATTACTTTAAAACCCGTGCAGTGAGGAATATTTGCATGAAACCTCATGGTTATTAGTTGCTTACTGTTCACAATATTATAATGACTTCCATTGTTTAATATCCTTTAGTAACCTATCCCCTTGATTATGCTATAAATATCAAGTCTATTGTTGAAACAGTAACTTAATATCCAATTATCCCTAACTTCTCCACATAAAATATGTTGAATATATGAATTATTTTACCTTATATTAAGCAGTATCAGTCATACATAACTCCCATTGTTTAAACTCGTTGTAAATTTCGTTCAGAATCGAACTGAGGACTTGTTTTAGTTGATAAGGAAGTAATTAATTAAACACGAAATTTGAAACTTTTTGCGTCTCGTCCTAATGAAGTTGTGTAGCTGAAACCTATATACTTGAAGACAAGGTTTACCGATTTTATTTCCTTTATAACCAAAGCCAATACTGCCATATGTATGAAATACAACTCACGTTTGTAAGAAAAATATTAAACAGATTTTACTGTCTGTGGAAGTATTGTATAATAGGGTGGGGAAGACGGGACACCTTTAGCACATAATAACCTGATCGTGTTTTAAACAATTAACAAAGGTCTATCAGAGTGGTAAAAAGGATACGGTTTTATTATTTTTTAAATGTCCTTTGTTTACTACCAAATGAGACGATAAAATAGAGTGTCCCATCTTCCTCCACCCTACTGTAGTAACATATTAATATAGGTAAATGGTTACAATCATATAAATATTGCCAGAGAATATTCTTTGTTGTTGAGTTGAGTCAATACACAAGGAGAAGCATACCATAGTTGTGAAGGAAACATATAATAAACACCATGTTGTCGCTGCCGTGCTAAATCAATGCTAACAAGGTTTTCGCTTCATATGTGGCTTCCTGTGTGGGAAAGAAACACTGAAATATGATTAGGATTAAACATGGGTTTGATGTATTGTTGGTATAAAACAACTAGGGGTTCGTATTAAAAACAATCTTGTTATGTGACGTTGGTAAGGTATTGATCACGCAATGTAGAAGGTTATAAAATATTCATGTTGTGTTTTGTAAAACATTATCTTTCTGTGTTGTCTATATTGGCATCTTTACTTTGTTATGCATCACACAATTACCACGGAATGTTAATTCAAATGATTCCTATTTCTTTGAAAATAAAAACAAAAAAGTTAAACTTTCAGTTTACTTCAATACAAACTTTTATTTTGTGATCAGCAAGATTCAGATCTTGAATGACAGTTAATGTAAATATATTGTAATGCATTTTATTAACAATAGTTAAGTGTTTATCAAGATAAAGAAGTTACATTTCTTCATTAATACGTTCTCATTGTGTTAATTTTAGTTGATTCCAAAACAAACCTTATTTAGTTACCATCAAGATTCAAATTTAGATTTTATTGTGAAAAAGAATGTATAGTAGGGTGGGGGGGAAGATGGGACATCTGTTCATTCTATTTTCTAGTCTCATTTTGCAATAAAGAAAGAACATTTAAAGAATTATAAAACCGTGTTCTCTCAGCTCCCATAGACCGTTGTTAATTGTTTAAAACACAGTCAAGATATTTTGATATTACGTGCTAAAGGTGTCTCATTTTCCCCCACCCTACTATATTGTACATTCCACCGTCCACATTATTGAAGTATTTATCATCATTACGTTAATACAACCTCAGTTGAACTATTTGCATCAAGTAACCAAACACATGATGTAGCAAGTAAGCTTAAGATATCCTGGAAAAGGCGGAGATATTAATTTGAATATAACTATGTTATACCTTATAAAATACACATACCAGCGTATAAGTTAAACAGTATACTTGAGCAATTATAGTAGAACATATTGACGGAGTAAATGAATGAATTAGTTAAATATGTTTTTGGAGTAATTTATATTATTTAAGTTAGGCAGTATTCTTGAGCATTTATGTTAAAAACTTAGGCACAAATGAATCAATTATTTATAGCTGTTTTTTTGTAATAATTTATATTATTTTGTGTTATATACTAATACATGTAATTGTATGCTTTATAATTATTATTGTATGTTTTATACCGATTTATGTTTAGGGCCGATATACCCAACGGCCGATGGAACTTGTGCAGGTGATGCAAAAAATGTTGAAACGAGAACAATATATTCTTGAAATGGCTGAGAAGGTAGTTTTACATTAAGTTTGAAAAATAATCTTATTTACGCTTACAATTAACTTATATTTGCAAATAAAAAATGGTGATTTATTTGTTTTCTGTACGGTTATGTATTTTCTCTTTTACGTAGTGGATTAAAACTAGTACTTTGGTATTAAAAAAAATTATGCAACAAGTATATATATATGAAGATATATATATAAATAAATGGAGAGGAGGCTGTCTTGTTGTTGTTTCAGCCCCGATAAAGTCATATCTTCCTGTTTAAGTCAATGCTGAAATGTAGACGCAATGTGTAAGAAACATCGTATTTCACAGATGCCGCTGTACACAAACGAGCAACCACAGAATGGTTCAATGTCAAGTTCACCTGGGAGCGCTATGCAGAAAACTGAACCGATGCCAGATATGCCACGTGTTCAATACATTATAAGGGTAAGTGGTTGCTGATGGTTGTATTACAAGTAAAAAATGATGTTAAAATAATATTTTTTATGTAAAATTGCAATTTAAAAAGGTATTATGCTATAGTTCCAAATTAAAAAAAAAATATATTAATTAACAGATTAAAAAAAATTTATATTAAAATTCGAAATTAAAAAAAAAATTTTTTGCATAGGATTTAAACCAAGCTGAGTTATGTAGTCGAGAAATAACTGAACGTATTGAACGCATGGTTGGGGAATATCAACAACTTCATTTATGCACTGGTGGAAACTGTAAGTTGGAATTACGTCTGTTTCATAGACTATCATTATACATGTATCATGTTACATTATTGTCAGCCGTATATTAAAAACAAATCGAATACAAAGTTACATAATTTAAGACTTTAAGTGGTAACTTGCAAGTGGGAATAAGGTGTATGAAACATTACACGAGTGTTATAACGACTGTCATTGCCCCATTCTACGTGAGGATAAATAAATTACATACGTGGTAATTTGCAAGCGGGCATAAGGTGAAATAAACAGAACACCCGGGTTACAAAGAATGTCATTACCCCGCCACGCAAGAATATAAACTAAATTCTTTCATTTAATATGTGGAACAGTGCAAGTCCTCGATACATACGATCCACGTCTTATTGCGAGTGCAGAGGAACAACGAACTTGGAAAACAATCATCGAGTTGCGTGATTCTCTCGTTCAAACAAGACAGGTGGGCCTTATTTGCATATAAGTTGATATAACATATTTATCTCACACTTTTTCGTATTAAAACTATAATATTTAATCAAATGGTTTATCACATTATATTGTTTGTAGGTTACATGTCTTGCTCCATTTTTTTTGCAGATTAAAACTTGGATGTTGTTAAACTTTACTGGGTTTATTACATTATACTGTTTGTGGGGTATAAGAGTCACGCCTTTTTATCGAATAAGTTTTGTACTTCTGTTTCATCCATAAACGTGTTATACTGCCTATCATTTTTAGTCATGTCTTTCAGTTTTTGTAAATTTGTCCAATCTTCACTACCATGACTGAAGAAATAAAATAAATGCATTTATTTCTACATTACATGCAGCATCACTTTATATTCCCAGGTTCTTATTCATGAATATCATAAGGACCAATTGTTCAACCAACTTCAATCTTTGCTTCGTCGTGTCAAATGTGAGATAGCTGAGTGGAAACGAGCTGAAGCTTACTTGAGTAATGGGAAGCAAGTTGCAGATAGCTCGGATATTGACCAACTGGAAGATTGGTGGGTTTTGTATTTCTAATATTTCCTGTGTTAATTTTAAAAACATTAAATAATTACCCACAAAGTTACATACGTGGTAACTTGTAAGCGGCACGAGGTACGTATGAAACAGAGCACTCGTGACATAACAACTGTCGTTGCCTCATCATGCGATTATAAATAAGTTACAAACATGGTAACTTATTAGCGGGTACGAGGTGTATGAAACAGAACACCCATGTTATAAGGACTGTTGTTGCCCGCCATGTAAGGATGAATAAGTTACATATGTGGTAACTTGTAAGCGGGCATGAGCCCCACCAGACAAGGTTGTATGAGTTACACTCAATCTTCCATACAGTTGCAAACCGCTTGCGAAACTTTTCTTACAAAGTCTCGATCAAATATTGAAGCTTCAACACATAGAGGTTGATAACTTGCTCAAGGAACAAGAGAATATGAAAATGCTTGATTACCTGCGACAACATTATGAAAACATGGCCAAAGACCTTGTGGAAAAGTAAATAGTATTGTTCAGTTATCAAGAGCAATTGTTATACAGTAGGGTAGGGAAAGATGGGACACCTTTTTATTCTATTTTCTCGTCTGATTGGGTAATAAGAAAAAAAATATTCAAAGAATTGTTAAACCGTATTTTTACAACTCCCATAGACCGTTGTTAATTGTTTAAAACACAATCAGGTTATTTGGATATTATGTGCTAAATGTGTTCCATCTTCCCCCGCCATACTATATAACATGTTTCTGTTACAGTTCTGTTACAAGTGTTTTATGACGTTTTTTTGTTATAATAGTTGCATTCTTAAGTAATACAGGAAAATTTATAAAATTTTCTGTTACAGTGCGTTCATAGTGGAGAAACAACCTCCGCAAGTTCTAATGAAAGACAAGAAGTTTATGTGCCAGCTACGACATCTTGTTGCAGATGGTTTATCCATCCACCAAGTAAGATTAATATGATAGAAATATCTTTATATTTTAATACAAATTACTTGTAGTTCCGATTCGACACACAAGTCCAACTAGTGAACACTGAAGCAGCTTGTGCCATTGTGGACGGTGGTCCATCCACTCCTATGTGAGTTTATTGTATAAATAAGTAAAATTTCTTACGCATATATTGAACAAAACCCTTGATCATTGTGTGGCATGCATGTTCTTGCGCAAGATACTAAACTTCTCCAACCTAGTTGATGAAAATATAAAATGTTCGCTAAACATTTTATAATGTTTACACAAACTTTTCTGCCTAAAATTTAATGTTGTTTAACTACTTTTTACTAGGGTGTAATGGTCGTGTCTTTTATTGAATAAGTGTTGTACTTCTGTTTACTTACAATAACTGTTGTTTTACTGCTATTTCCCGCCTTTGCTTTTGGAATTTTTTTTCTAAAAAAACTTTGCTAGTCTGACCAAAGAGATAAAATTAACTTTTTCATTTTATATTCATACTTATTCTTCTTGCAGCAAACCATCGGGAAAAATCTTGAACAATTGTCATAAGTCGGATTTTGTTGAGCAAACCAAGCAACTGCACGTTCACATGCGAAACATGGTATACTTAGTAAAACACACACAAGTGTTCAATATTAACTTGTTATCCTCGCAGAGCTTAAGCATGAGGCAGCGTGGTGATCGTGGGAGGGCAGACTGCGTGGCAGAGGAAAAGTTTTGCATGGTGTTCCGTGCGTTTATATCACTCCGATTCCCCTCCAAGGCAGAATATGATGTGGTGGCCCAGGTTTGTAGAAACTAACTCTTTATTTTGTTTAATTATTTATTCTTGTGTATTTACTATTTAACTCTGTTTAATTTTTGAAAAAAAAGGTAATTTTTAAAGAAAAAAAAATATTTAAAGATTTTTTTTAAATAACATTTTTCTTCATCACCTAATAAAATGTATACTATATATTTATATATATATATTTGTTCAATTATATTTGAAGTAATTGTAAAAAGTTTTTTTCAGACTTTCTCGCTCCCCATCGTTGTGATATCGCATGGCAAGCAGGAAGCTGACGCTCAAGCCACTGTTTTCTGGGATAACGCTTTCTCAGAATCGGTACGTAGGTTTCCAGCTCTTTAACATGTTAGGAAGCACGAACTGATAAATGACTCCGCTGTTCCAGGTCCGTCGCCCGTTCGAAGTCCCGGATAGCGTTCCGTGGAATTGGATACTGGATGGTTTGAACTGTTTGTGGAAGAAGGAATGCGAGAAAGAACCGGGCAGTGCTTCCGAAGGCATCGGTCTCACGCACGAGGCAAAGAAATATCTCACAGTGAAATTGTTGGGTAATATTTATATAAACAATGATATAAATATTCTGTTACTTTTGCTACCAGGCATAATGTCAATACCCTTCTCATCTGTATAAACAAAACAGTCTCTGATAAAGTCTTGTCGAGTGGCGAACGAAATGTTGGAACTATTTTGACTGCTACATAGTCAGCTTTATATAATGTCCATGTGGTGTCTGTGATTTAATCATAACAACCGTGTTTTATTTTATATGGATAAGTTCCTACAGCATGGCATACCATAAGACATGAGACTTATGCCAGAGTTGGCCCATTACCCCAACAATGTATGTGCACGTTCTAGTGTATACGGGTGAGGTTTTACAGTGTGGCAAGCCTTCAGACCTGGAGTTCAGGCCAGAGTTGGCCTGTTATTCCAAGATAGCAACTGTTATTCTGATTATCTTTACTTTGTTACATAGGAACGGATGCAGTTGATCCACACACACACGTATCATGGAGACAATTCAACAGAGAGAATCTTCCTGGTAAAGGCTTCACATTTTGGACTTGGTTCTTTAAAGTCATGGAGCTTGTATCGAGTCCTTATGTCAAGAAATTCTGGAATCTCAGGTAAAGGATTTATGCCACAGTGACTTGCATGTTTGCCTTTGAATTAGAGGTTATAGGTTCAAGGCCGGACGCTGCTACCATTGTGTGGGTATGTGTCCTTGAACAAAACCATCAACACAATTGATCCAGCTCAGTGGTTACTTATGGGTCTCTAAATTGTCAGCCATAAAATAAAAAAGAAATTTCTCAAGAATATAATCACCCATTGGGTGAGTAATTGGTAACTTGTAAGCGGACACGAGGCGTATGAAACAGAACACCCGTGTTATAATGTCTGTCGTTGCCCCGCCATGCGAGGATAAATAAGTTACACACGTGGTAACTTGTAAGCGGCACAAGGTGTATGAAACAGAACACTCGTGTTATAACGTCTGTCGTTGCCCCGCCATGCTAGGATAAACAGGTTACATACGCGGTAACTTGTAAGCGGCACAAGGTGTATGAAACAGAACACTCGTGTTATAACGTCTGTCGTTGCCCCGCCATGCTAGGATAAACAGGTTACATACGCGGTAACTTGTAAGCGGGCACGAGGTGTATGAAACAGAACACCCGTGTTATAACGTCTGTCGTTGCCCCGCCATGCTAGGATAAACAGGTTACATACGCGGTAACTTGTAAGCGGGCACGAGGTGTATGAAACAGAACACCCGTGTTATAAGTTAATGGGTGAAGTTTTCATGCCATTCGTAGATAAGTTATAGATTAATGTAAATAAGTTATATTTATTTATTCATTAAAAGCGCAGGTTTGTGTATAAAATGTTAGCATGTGTTTACCAATGTTTAAAAATGGTAAAGCGCAATTATAATCAGTTTTTATTTTTTTCAAACTCAGGTACATCACTGGTTTCATTGGAAAAGCCGAGTGCCAGAATTATTTACTTACGTGCCCGCTTGGAGCTTTTATGTTCCGCTTCAGTGATTCTCAGCTTGGTGCGCTCTCCATATCTTGTTATACTTATTGTGAGAAAACAAGTAAGTGTTATTACTTCCACACGTTTGATCACTCATGCATATACCATGGGACAACCACTTAGTTGTTTCTTTTAAGAGGTTTAGTAATTTCTCATTATATATTGGGGTAGGGAAAGATGGGACACTTTTCATTCTATTTTCTCGTCACATATGCTAGTAAACAAAGTACATTCAAAGAATTATAAAAATGTGTCCTCCTGACTTCCATATACCGTTGTTGATTGTTTAAAACGCGCTCAGAATAATCGGATGATATGTGCTAAAGGTGTCCCATCTTCCCCCACCCTACTATACTAAACTACCTCAATCAAGGGACAAGTTCATATATACTTCTTAAACCTAGTACTGGATAATAATAAATCTTTCATCTTTCAATACCATACTTCAGCAGGTATGAGGTTTCTAAAGCAACCTCATATTTAACATCAAACACTTGCGTTGTTACTAAATATACAAGTTTATTACCAACATGCGCTTGTAATTCGAAGAACCAAGTAACTTAATATTGTTGCAAAACATTTCTTTAATGCGACTTGTCTGCTATGTGTAGTGACCACACTTCTTTTTTTTAACTAAATGTAAATATGTTTTAAACGGTAAGCCTGTTTTTTTAACGACTTTTCTTTTGTAACTATGTCCTGTCTTTTATTTTAATTATTTTTCAATCTTTTACTACCCTAATAAGAAGATACAACTTTTTTATTATTAATATTATTGTCATATATATCCAAACAAAACAGAACAAACTGTTTTTTAACATTTATTTTTTTAATGCAGAGAGAAAAGAAGTTGGCCATCTTGAACCAGACACAATAAAAAGACTTCAAACACGAAGCATCCCTGACATGGTGAAGGATCTTGACTACCTGCTTTATCTTGGAGCGGATATTCCCAAGGACAGAGCGTTCGGTCCTTACTACACGCCTGAGTTTCGGGGTAAGTATGTACACTTATATAATCTTACATTGTTTATGCATCTTAAATGTGTTTTCTTGGGTAAGGCACTCAAGGGCAATTGCTCCAACCTAGTGGCCACTAATGGGTTGTTGAAATTATCAGACATACATAAACACTCATAAACTTACATAAGTGATAACTCGTAAGGGTATGTTACGTTTTTGAATCTTAGATTTAGATGAAATCTGGGATGACATTGTAAAAATGAAATTTAACCCATAGTTGTCAAACATAGGTAACCTGTTTGATTAATGTGGTGAATGCAATATACTTTGGCCCTGCTTGTTTGTATAGACACCTAACAGCAGGGTAAAATCTGGGGTGACATTGTTAAAATACAGTTACACCCATAGTTGTCAAACATAGGGAACTTCATTGATTAATGTGGTGAATGCAATATACTTTGGCTCTGCTTGTTTGTATAGACACCTAACAGCAGGGTAAAAACTGGGGTGACATTTTCTAAACTGACCCTAGACACCACTGGACCTAATGTTAATATATTCTTACATTGCTTATGCACCTAGGATCAAGGCCCAATGACCATATTTTATTATTATTAAACTGAAAAGAATTTAACTCAGAGGTTAGGGGTTCAAGGCTTGTCCCTGCTACCACTTTGGGGGTATGTGTCCTTGGGTAAGCCACTCAATGGCAATTGCTCCAACTCAGTGGCAACTAATGGGTTGTCTAAAGTATCAGCTCTATCACCCACAAAGTTACAAACGTGGTAACCCCTAACATGGCACAAGGTGTATGAAACAGATCAACTGTTGTTGCCCTGCCACATGAGGATAAATAAGTTACATTTATTCATTTTATTTTCACCAGGCCAGAATAATAAATTTTTTCATTCACATTTACAGTGGAGTCAGCACAAAAGCACGATTACTGGCCCAAGTCTCTTCAAGTTGTGACAAAAAACAACGGTACCACAAGTACATTTATTCGCTCAATGAAACAGCCTAACTCACCGGACATGGGGCCTCACGTGCAATTGAAATCATCCATGTCGCCGCCTACCTTTGGCTCGCCAGGTTTGTACGTTTGCGTAAACCTTTCGAAAAAAATGTTTTTCAAAATAGCTTTAAATGTATGAAAAATATTCACTTTTTTGAATCATACATCTCACCAACTAAAACCTTTGAAAAAGTAAAACATCTCGAAAGAAATAAAGCGTTTTTTCTATCCCATCTGTTAAATGGATGAATGTCACCTAATTATCCTTACATTACATGGGGGCAACTACAGAAGTTATAACATGTGGGTTCGATGTCATCTACCACGGTTCGATGTCATCTACCACTTATGCTCACTTACTACCAACTATGTAACTAACTTTGTGGGTGGAATTTTAATGTTTCTTAAGATAAAATATTTGGGCAACCCATTGATGGGTTGAAGCAAATAGTGCTGGGTATCATATTCCCAAAACACACACACAGTGGTAGAAGCATTGATCCTATAACTGGGTAACAGATTGAACGGCAAGTTCGCAGTATGCTATTCTGGCTCATTGTAAGCATGTTCATAACTAAAAAAATTTGTAAGAAAAAAAACGCTAAAAAATTGTAATCTGGCCTACAGTATATGATACAGAACACCCATGGACACCTATAACGGCCATGGTTTTCTGGCTACTGGAGTATAAAGAAGTTATATTTTCACACTCATTTAATTGTTAACTTTCGGCAGGCACCCCCTTATCTCCGCTGGACCTCCTATCCCCCAACCCCTCGCTACATGGTGAATAACTTCATTGATATAATGGACAACAGGAAATATTCTAGTAATTAGTAAGGTGGGGTAAGATGGGAGACCTTTAGCACACAATATCGAGTCGTGAGAATACGGTTTTATAATTCTGTAAATGTTCTTTGTTTACTACCAAATGAGACGAGAAAATGGAATATAAAGGTGTCCCATCTTTCCCTACCCCACTATATCTATCATACTCCATGAACTGTTTGTATATATATATCATGAATTACTCTGCTGCTTGTAAGTTTTGATGACAGTTAAAATGAATATATAATTTAATTATTATGACGCCAAATAATTTTTGTTGTTGTTAATTTTACCATTTTTTTCCTTTGTTTGTATTTGATCAGAATTTTGAACCCTGTAATGCATTAAGCATTTCAAGTATTTTTAAACTTGTAAGAGTTCCAATAGTTTTGCATGGAAAATGTTCCTTGATAATTTTATAGTTACTGCAGTGCCCGATTGCAATACGTTTGTATCGCAATATTGTGTAAAGTTTTTGTTTCTTTGTATGTTTGTAAATAAACATTCCAATCATAATATAATAGTTTGTCAGGTCTATTTCAGGTGTTTTAAAACAGTTTTAGACGCTTTATTCACCAACTTTCAGACATTCAACTTGTTACCACTGCATAGGGATTCGCATATACCCCCTTTCAACAATGATTCGGCTTCTTTAGCGCAATATTGTTAAATCATGTTTGTAATTTCTGATACTATATGATGCTATTACCAACTAAAAACTGTAAAAATAATAACCAAAAAAGATTAGGCTCTTAAAAGTGAAACTGTCCTTCCAACATATTTTTCTTTCCTCGCATAATGCGAGTAACAACCAACCTCCTACAGCAGATGACACGCTTAAGACGCTAACTTTGTTCTTGCAAGTAATTATGTGTGTACTTACGCACATATAGTTACCATAAAAAAAAAGTTCTTCCGTCTAATTTTCTACTTCCTTAGTCCTTCTAAACTTAAATCCCTATGTTTTTTGTATTGACATTTTATAACAGCCATGATCAAATTTACTATGAATATTTTTTGTTGCCTTTAAATGTTTTTAATAAAGGTTTGTTGGAACTTCCATAATTAAAACTAAAATAAAAGAAACACACTTGTGATAAAACAATTTATTAAATAATATATTTAAAACCAACAATATAAAGAAAACACATTAACCAAATTAATAAGTCTTAAGGTTAAAATGCATTTCAATTGATTTCAACTCTATGATCGTTAGCCCACTTAATAATTATACGAGATATATATTCCACTTGTGGATTACTTGTGTTTCGGAGAATGAGAAGCAATTCCTTCAGCATATCTCTGTACATAATGAAGTTTTATTGATGAAAATTTTGGGTTTAAATTTATTAAAATGTTGAATGCCCAAAACAAAACAATAAAAAATACAGACAAAAATGAACAAAATTTGGACAAAACATAAAAACATGGTCAAGATTTGGACAAATTTATCTTACATCATATATTCAAAATATTTATTCTAAAAAAAAAAAATATTAAAAAATCAATCCTTACCTTGGTTCTCTACCCAATACAATACTTTGAAACAATCCAACAAGAGCACCACGTTTGCCACTCCAGTGTGCAGGACTTGGATCCAAATGTTCCAAAACATCAAATGCTTTTGCAGCTATGTAGAAATGTCTCATCTATAGAGTTAATTTTTTTTAATAGGGACGTTGCAAATAAAATTAAATAATTTTTTTTCACACAATGCTACCATGTGTGTAAGTACAATGCTACCATGTATGTAAGTACAATGCTACCATGTGTACAATGCTACCATGTATGTAAATACAATGCTACCATGTATGTAAGTACAATGCTACCATGAATGTAAGAACAATGCTACCATGTGTGTAAGTACAATGCTACCATGTGTGTAAGTACAATGCTACCATGTATGTAAGTACAATGCTACCATGTATGTAAGTACAATGCTACCATGTGTGTAAGTACAATGCTACCATGTGTACAATGCTACCATGTGTGTAAGTACAATGCTACCATGTGTACAATGCTACCATGTGTGTAAATACAATGCTACCATGTGTACAATGCTACCATGTGTGTAAGTACAATGCTACCATGAATGTAATGCTACCATGTGTGTAAGTACAATGCTACCATGTGTGTAAGTACAATGCTACCATGAATGTAATGCTACCATGTGTGTAAGTACAATGCTACCATGTGTACAATGCTACCATGTGTGTAAATACAATGCTACCATGTGTACAGTGCTACCATGTGTGTAAGTACAATGCTACCATGAATGTAATGCTACCATGTGTGTAAGTACAATGCTACCATGTGTACAATGCTACCATGTGTGTAAATACAATGCTACCATGTGTACAATGCTACCATGTGTGTAAGTACAATGCTACCATGAATGTAATGCTACCATGTGTGTAAGTACAATGCTACCATGTATGTAAGTACAGTGCTACCATGTGTGTAAGTACAATGCTACCATGTATGTAAATACAATGCTACCATGTGTGTAAGTACAATGCTACCATGTATGTAAGTACAATGCTACCGTGTGTGTAAGTACAATGCTACCATGTGTGTAAGTACAATGCTACCATGTGTGTAAGTACAATGCTACCATGTGTGTAAGTACAATGCTACCATGTGTGTAAGTACAATGCTACCATGTGTGTAAGTACAATGCTACCATGTGTGTAAGTACAATGCTACCATGTGTGTAAGTACAATGCTACCATGTATGTAAGTACAATGCTACCATGTGTACAATGCTACCATGTATGTAAATACAATGCTACCATGTATGTAAGTACAATGCTACCATGAATGTAAGAACAATGCTACCATGTGTGTAAGTACAATGCTACCATGTGTGTAAGTACAATGCTACCATGTATGTAAGTACAATGCTACCATGTATGTAAGTACAATGCTACCATGTGTGTAAGTACAATGCTACCATGTGTACAATGCTACCATGTGTGTAAGTACAATGCTACCATGTGTACAATGCTACCATGTGTGTAAATACAATGCTACCATGTGTACAATGCTACCATGTGTGTAAGTACAATGCTACCATGAATGTAATGCTACCATGTGTGTAAGTACAATGCTACCATGTGTGTAATGCTACCATGTGTGTAAGTACAATGCTACCATGAATGTAATGCTACCATGTGTGTAAGTACAATGCTACCATGTGTACAATGCTACCATGTGTACAGTGCTACCATGTGTGTAAGTACAATGCTACCATGAATGTAATGCTACCATGTGTGTAAGTACAATGCTACCATGTGTACAATGCTACCATGTGTGTAAATACAATGCTACCATGTGTACAATGCTACCATGTGTGTAAGTACAATGCTACCATGAATGTAATGCTACCATGTGTGTAAGTACAATGCTACCATGTATGTAAGTACAGTGCTACCATGTGTGTAAGTACAATGCTACCATGTATGTAAATACAATGCTACCATGTGTGTAAGTACAATGCTACCATGTATGTAAGTACAATGCTACCGTGTGTGTAAGTACAATGCTACCATGTGTGTAAGTACAATGCTACCATGTGTGTAAGTACAATGCTACCATGTGTGTAAGTACAATGCTACCATGTGTGTAAGTACAATGCTACCATGTGTGTAAGTACAGTGCTACCATGTGTGTAAGTACAATGCTACCATGTATGTAAATACAATGCTACCATGTATGTAAATACAATGCTACCATGTATGTAAATACAATGCTACCATGTATGTAAATACAATGCTACCATGTGTGTAAGTACAATGCTACCATGTATGTAAATACAATGCTACCTACCATGTGAACAATGCTACCATGTGTGTAAATACAATGCTACCGTGTGTGTAAGTACAATGCTACCTACCATGTGAACAATGCTACCATGTGTGTAAGTACAATGCTACCATGTATGTATGTGTGTAAGTACAATGCTACCATGTGTGTAAGTACAATGCTACCATGTGTGTAAGTACAATGCTACCATGTGTGTAAGTACAATGCTACCATGTGTGTAAGTACAATGCTACCATGTATGTAAGTACAATGCTACCATGTATGTAAGTACAATGCTACCATGTGTGTAAGTACAATGTTACCATGTATGTAAATACAATGCTACCGTGTGTGTAAGTACAGTGCTACCATGTGTGTAAGTACAATGCTACCATGTATGTAAATACAATGCTACCATGTATGTAAATACAATGCTACCATGTATGTAAATACAATGCTACCATGTATGTAAATACAATGCTACCATGTGTGTAAGTACAATGCTACCATGTATGTAAATACAATGCTACCTACCATGTGAACAATGCTACCATGTGTGTAAATACAATGCTACCGTGTGTGTAAGTACAATGCTACCTACCATGTGAACAATGCTACCATGTGTGTAAGTACAATGCTACCATGTATGTAAATACAATGCTACCATGTATGTAAGTACAATGCTACCGTGTGTGTAAGTACAATGCTACCATGTGTGTAAGTACAATGCTACCATGTGTGTAAGTACAATGCTACCATGTGTGTAAGTACAATGCTACCATGTGTGTAAGTACAATGCTACCATGTGTGTAAGTACAATGCTACCATGTATGTAAGTACAATGCTACCATGTATGTAAGTACAATGCTACCATGTGTGTAAGTACAATGTTACCATGTATGTAAATACAATGCTACCGTGTGTGTAAGTACAATGTTACCATGTGTGTAAATACAATGCTACCATGTGTGTAAGTACAATGCTACCATGTGTGTAAGTACAATGCTACCATGTACGTAAATACAATGCTACCATGTGTGTAAATACAATGCTACCATGTATGTAAATACAATTCTACCATGTATGTAAGTACAATGCTACCATGTATGTAAGTACAATGCTACCATGTGTGTAAGTACAATGTTACCATGTATGTAAATACAATGCTACCATGTATGTAAATACAATGCTACCATGTGTGTAAATACAATTCTACCATGTATGTAAGTACAATGCTACCATGTATGTAAGTACAATGCTACCATGTGTGTAAGTACAATGCTACCATGTATGTAAATACAATGCTACCATGTGTGTAAGTACAATGCTACCATGTGTGTAAATACAATGCTACCATGTATGTAAATACAATTCTACCATGTATGTAAGTACAATGCTACCATGTATGTAAATACAATTCTACCATGTATGTAAGTACAATGCTACCATGTATGTAAGTACAATGCTACCATGTGTGTAAGTACAATGCTACCATGTGTGTAAATACAATGCTACCATGTATGTAAATACAATTCTACCATGTATGTAAGTACAATGCTACCATGTATGTAAGTACAATGCTACCATGTGTGTAAGTACAATGCTACCATGTATGTAAATACAATGCTACCATGTATGTAAATACAATGCTACCATGTATGTAAATACAATGCTACCATGTGTGTAAGTACAATGCTACCATGTATGTAAGTACAATGCTACCATGTGTGTAAATACAATGCTACCATGTATGTAAGTACAATGCTACCATGTGTGTAAGTACAATGCTACCATGTGTGTAAATACAATGCTACCATGTGTGTAAGTACAATGCTACCATGTATGTAAATACAATGCTACCATGTATGTAAATACAATGCTACCATGTATGTAAGTACAATGCTACCATGTATGTAAGTACAATGCTACCATGTATGTAAATACAATGCTACCATGTGTGTAAGTACAATGCTACCATGTGTGTAAGTACAATGCTACCATGTATGTAAATACAATGCTACCATGTATGTAAATACAATGCTACCATGTATGTAAATACAATGCTACCATGTATGTAAATACAATGCTACCATGTGTGTAAGTACAATGCTACCATGTATGTAAGTACAATGCTACCATGTGTGTAAATACAATGCTACCATGTATGTAAGTACAATGCTACCATGTGTGTAAGTACAATGCTACCATGTGTGTAAATACAATGCTACCATGTGTGTAAGTACAATGCTACCATGTATGTAAATACAATGCTACCATGTATGTAAATACAATGCTACCATGTATGTAAGTACAATGCTACCATGTATGTAAGTACAATGCTACCATGTATGTAAATACAATGCTACCATGTGTGTAAGTACAATGCTACCATGTGTGTAAGTACAATGCTACCATGTATGTAAATACAATGCTACCATGTATGTAAATACAATGCTACCATGTATGTAAATACAATGCTACCATGTGTACAATGCTACCATGTATGTAAATACAATGCTACCATGTATGTAAATACAATGCTACCATGTCTACAATGCTACCATGTGTGTAAGTACAATGCTACCATGTATGTAAAAACAATGCTACCATGTATGTAAATACAATGCTACCATGTATGTAAATATAATGCTACCATGTATGTAAATACAATGCTACCATGTATGTAAATACAATGCTACCATGTGTACAATGCTACCATGTATGTAAATACAATGCTACCATGTATGTAAATACAATGCTACCATGTCTACAATGCTACCATGTGTGTAAGTACAATGCTACCATGTATGTAAATACAATGCTACCATGTATGTAAATACAATGCTACCATGTATGTAAATACAATGCTACCATGTATGTAAATACAATGCTACCATGTAAGTAAATACAATGCTACCATGTATGTAAATACAATGCTACCATGTATGTAAATACAATGCTACCAAGTATGTAAATACAATGCTACCATGTATGTAAATACAATGCTACCATGTGTACAATGCTACCATGTATGTAAGTACAATGCTACCATGTGTGTAAATACAATGCTACCATGTATGTAAATACAATGCTACCATGTGTACAATGCTACCATGTATGTAAATACAATGCTACCATGTATGTAAATACAATGCTACCATGTATGTAAATACAATGCTACCATGTATGTAAATACAATGCTACCATGTGTACAATGCTACCATGTATGTAAATACAATGCTACCATGTATGTAAATACAATGCTACCATGTGTACAATGCTACCATGTATGTAAATACAATGCTACCATGTATGTAAATACAATGCTACCATGTATGTAAATACAATGCTACCATGTGTACAATGCTACCATGTATGTAAGTACAATGCTACCATGTGTGTAAATACAATGCTACCATGTATGTAAATACAATGCTACCATGTATGTAAATACAATGCTACCATGTATGTAAATACAATGCTACCATGTGTTTAAGTACAATGCTAATATGTATGTAAATACAATGTTACCATGTATGTAAATACAATGTTACCATGTGTGTAAATACAATACTACCATGTGTGTAAGTACAATGCTACCATGTGTGTAAATACAATGCTACCATGTATGTAAATACAATGTTACCATGTGTGTAAATACAATACTACCATGTGTGTAAGTACAATGCTACCATGTGTGTAAGTACAATGCTACCATGTATGTAAATACAATGCTACCATGTATGTAAATACAATGTTACCATGTGTGTAAATACAATGCTACCATGTATGTAAATACAATGCTACCATGTATGTAAATACAATGCTACCATGTATGTAAATACAATGTTACCATGTGTAAGTACAATGCTACCATGTATGTATACAATGCTACCATGTGTACAATGCTACCATGTGTGTAAATACAATGCTACCATGTATGTAAATACAATGCTACCATGTATGTAAATACAATGCTACCATGTATGTAAATACAATGCTACCATGTATGTAAACACAATGCTACCATGTGTGTAAGTACAATGCTACCATGTATGTAAGTACAATGCTACCATGTGTATAATGCTACCATGTGTGTAAATACAATGGTACCATGTATGTAAATACAATGCTACCATGTGTACAATGGTACCATGTATGTAAATACAATGCTACCATGTATGTAAATACAATGCTACCATGTGTAAGTACAATGCTACCATGTGTGTAATGCTTCCATGTATGTAAGTACAATGCTACCATGTGTGTAAATACAATGCTACCATGTGTGTAAGTACAATGCTACCATGTGTGTAATGCTACCATGTATGTAAGTACAATGCTACCATGTGTGTAAGTACAATGCTACCATGTGTGTAATGCTACCATGTATGTAAATACAATGCTACCATGTGTATAATGCTACCATGTGTGTAAATACAATGGTACCATGTATGTAAATACAATGTTACCATGTGTACAATGCTACCATGTATGTAAATACAATGCTACCATGTGTATAATGCTACCATGTGTGTAAATACAATGGTACCATGTATGTAAATACAATGCTACCATGTGTGTAAGTACAATGCTACCATGTGTGTAATGCTTCCATGTATGTAAGTACAATGCTACCATGTGTGTAAATACAATGCTACCATGTGTGTAAGTACAATGCTACCATGTGTGTAATGCTACCATGTATGTAAGTACAATGCTACCATGTGTGTAAGTACAATGCTACCATGTGTGTAATGCTACCATGTGTGTAAATACAATGCTACCATGTATGTAAATACAATGCTACCATGTGTGTAAGTACAATGCTACCATGTGTGTAATGCTACCATGTGTGTAAATACAATGGTACCATGTATGTAAATACAATGCTACCATGTGTGTAAGTACAATGCTACCATGTGTGTAATGCCTCCATGTATGTAAGTACAATGCTACCATGTGTGTAAATACAATGCTACCATGTGTGTAAGTACAATGCTACCATGTGTGTAATGCTACCATGTATGTAAGTACAATGCTACCATGTGTGTAAGTACAATGCTACCATGTGTGTAATGCTACCATGTGTAATACAATGCTACCATGTATGTAAATACAATGCTACCATGTGTGTAAGTACAATGCTACCATGTGTGTAATGCTACCATGTGTGTAAATACAATGCTACCATGTGTACAATGGTACCATGTGTGTAAGTACAATGCTACCATGTGTGTAAGTACAATGCTACCATGTATGTAAGTACAATGCTACCATGTGTACAATGCTACCATGTGTGTAAGTACAATGCTACCATGTGTACAATGCTACCATGTGTGTAAATACAATGCTACCATGTATGTAAATACAATGCTACCATGTGTGTAATGCTACCATGTATGTAAATACAATGCTACCATGTGTATAATGCTACCATGTGTGTAAATACAATGCTACCATGTATGTAAATACAATGCTACCATGTGTGTAAGTACAATGCTACCATGTGTGTAATGCTACCATGTGTGTAAATACAATGGTACCATGTATGTAAATACAATGCTACCATGTGTGTAAGTACAATGCTACCATGTGTGTAATGCCTCCATATGTAAGTACAATGCTACCATGTGTGTAAATACAATGCTACCATGTGTGTAAGTACAATGCTACCATGTGTGTAAATACAATGCTACCATGTGTGTAAGTACAATGCTACCATGTATGTAAGTACAATGCTACCATGTATGTAAGTACAATGCTACCATGTGTGTAAGTACAATGCTACCATGTGTGTAATGCTACCATGTGTGTAAATACAATGCTACCATGTATGTAAATACAATGCTACCATGTGTGTAAGTACAATGCTACCATGTGTGTAATGCCACCATGTGTGTAAATACAATGCTACCATGTGTACAATGGTACCATGTGTGTAAGTACAATGCTACCATGTGTAAGTACAATGCTACCATGTATGTAAGTACAATGCTACCATGTGTACAATGCTACCATGTGTGTAAGTACAATGCTACCATGTGTACAATGCTACCATGTGTGTAAATACAATGCTACCATGTATGTAAATACAATGCTACCATGTGTACAATGCTACCATGTGTGTAAGTACAATGCTACCATGTGTGTAAGTACAATGCTACCATGTATGTAAATACAATGCTACCATGTGTGTAATGCTACCATGTGTGTAAGTACAATGCTACCATGTATGTAAATACAATGCTACCATGTATGTAAGTACAATGCTACCATGTGTGTAATGCTACCATGTATGTAAATACAATTCTACCATGTGTGTAATGCTACCATGTATGTAAATACAATGCTACCATGTATGTAAATACAATGCTACCATGTATGTAAATACAATGCTACCATGTCTACAATGCTACCATGTGTACAATGCTACCATGTATGTAAGTACAATGCTACCATGTGTGTAAATACAATGCTACCATGTATGTAAATACAATGCTACCATGTATGTAAATACAATGCTACCATGTGTACAATGCTACCATGTATGTAAATACAATGCTACCATGTATGTAAATACAATGCTACCATGTATGTAAATACAATGCTACCATGTGTACAATGCTACCATGTATGTAAATACAATGCTACCATGTATGTAAATACAATGCTACCATGTGTGTAATGCTACCATGTATGTAAATACAATGCTACCATGTATGTAAATATAATGCTACCATGTGTACAATGGTACCATGTGTGTAAGTACAATGCTACCATGTATGTCTACCATGTGTGTAATGCTACCATGTATGTAAATACAATTCTACCATGTGTGTAATGCTACCATGTATGTAAATACAATGCTACCATGTATGTAAATACAATGCTACCATGTACGTAAATACAATGCTACCATGTATGTAAATACAATGCTACCATGTATGTAAATACAATGCTACCATGTATGTAAATACAATGCTACCATGTGTGTAATACAATGCTACCATGTGTACAATGCTACCATGTATGTAAATACAATGCTACCATGTGTGTAAATACAATGCTACCATGTGTGTAATGCTACCATGTATGTAAATACAATGCTACCATGTGTGTAAGTACAATGCTACCATGTGTAATGCTACCATGTATGTAAATACAATGCTACCATGTGTGTAATGCTACCATGTATGTAAATACAATGCTACCATGTACGTAAGTACAATGCTACCATGTGTGTAATGCTACCATGTATGTAAATACAATGCTACCATGTGTGTAATGCTACCATGTATGTAAATATAATGCTACCATGTACGTAAATACAATGCTACCATGTATGTAAATACAATGCTACCATGTGTGTAAATACAATGCTACCATGTATGTAAATACAATGCTACCATGTGTGTAAGTACAATGCTACCATGTATGTAAATACAATGTTACCATGTGTGTAAGTACAATGCTACCATGTGTGTAAATACAATGCTACCATGTGTGTAATGCTACCATGTGTGTAAATACAATGGTACCATGTATGTAAATACAATGCTACCATGTGTACAATGGTACCATGTGTGTAAGTACAATGCTACCATGTGTGTAAGTACAATGCTACCATGTATGTAAGTACAATGCTACCATGTGTGTAATGCTACCATGTGTGTAAATACAATGGTACCATGTATGTAAATACAATGCTACCATGTGTACAATGGTACCATGTGTGTAAGTACAATGCTACCATGTGTGTAAGTACAATGCTACCATGTATGTAAGTACAATGCTACCATGTGTACAATGCTACCATGTGTGTAAGTACAATGCTACCATGTGTGTAAATACAATGCTACCATGTATGTAAATACAATGCTACCATGTGTACAATGCTACCATGTGTGTAAGTACAATGCTACCATGTGTACAATGCTACCATGTGTGTAAGTACAATGCTACCATGTGTGTAAGTACAATGCTACCATGTATATAAATACAATGCTATCATGTATGTAAATACAATGCTACCATGTGTGTAAGTACAATGCTAATATGTGTGTAAATACAATGTTACCATGTGTGTAAATACAATACTACCATGTGTGTAAGTACAATGCTACCATGTGTGTAAATACAATGCTACCATGTATGTAAATACAATGTTACCATGTGTGTAAATACAATACTACCATGTGTGTAAGTACAATGCTACCATGTGTGTAAGTACAATGCTACCATGTATGTAAATACAATGCTACCATGTATGTAAATACAATGTTACCATGTGTGTAAATACAATGCTACCATGTATGTAAATACAATGTTACCATGTATGTAAATACAATGTTACCATGTGTGTAAATACAATACTACCATGTGTGTAAGTACAATGCTACCATGTGTGTAAATACAATGCTACCATGTATGTAAATACAATGTTACCATGTGTGTAAGTACAATGCTACCATGTGTGTAAGTACAATGCTACCATGTATGTAAATACAATGCTACCATGTATGTAAATACAATGTTACCATGTGTGTAAATACAATGCTACCATGTATGTAAATACAATGCTACCATGTATGTAAATACAATGTTACCATGTATGTAAATACAATGTTACCATGTGTGTAAGTACAATGCTACCATGTATGTAGGTACAATGCTACCATGTGTACAATGCTACCATGTGTGTAAATACAATGCTACCATGTATGTAAATACAATGCTACCATGTATGTAAATACAATGCTACCATGTATGTAAATACAATGCTACCATGTATGTAAACACAATGCTACCATGTGTGTAAGTACAATGCTACCATGTATGTAAGTACAATGCTACCATGTGTATAATGCTACCATGTGTGTAAATACAATGGTACCATGTATGTAAATACAATGCTACCATGTGTACAATGGTACCATGTATGTAAATACAATGCTACCATGTATGTAAATACAATGCTACCATGTGTGTAAGTACAATGCTACCATGTGTGTAATGCTTCCATGTATGTAAGTACAATGCTACCATGTGTGTAAGTACAATGCTACCATGTGTGTAAATACAATGCTACCATGTGTGTAAGTACAATGCTACCATGTGTGTAATGCTACCATGTATGTAAGTACAATGCTACCATGTGTGTAAGTACAATGCTACCATGTGTGTAATGCTACCATGTATGTAAATACAATGCTACCATGTGTGTAAATACAATGGTACCATGTATGTAAATACAATGTTACCATGTGTACAATGCTACCATGTATGTAAAAAACAATGCTACCATGTGTACAATGCTACCATGTATGTAGGTACAATGCTACCATGTGTACAATGCTACCATGTGTGTAAATACAATGCTACCATGTATGTAAATACAATGCTACCATGTAGGTAAATACAATGCTACCATGTATGTAAATACAATGCTACCATGTATGTAAACACAATGCTACCATGTGTGTAAGTACAATGCTACCATGTATGTAAGTACAATGCTACCATGTGTATAATGCTACCATGTGTGTAAATACAATGGTACCATGTATGTAAATACAATGCTACCATGTGTACAATGGTACCATGTATGTAAATACAATGCTACCATGTATGTAAATACAATGCTACCATGTGTGTAAGTACAATGCTACCATGTGTGTAATGCTTCCATGTATGTAAGTACAATGCTACCATGTGTGTAAGTACAATGCTACCATGTGTGTAAATACAATGCTACCATGTGTGTAAGTACAATGCTACCATGTGTGTAATGCTACCATGTATGTAAGTACAATGCTACCATGTGTGTAAGTACAATGCTACCATGTGTGTAATGCTACCATGTATGTAAATACAATGCTACCATGTGTATAATGCTACCATGTGTGTAAATACAATGGTACCATGTATGTAAATACAATGTTACCATGTGTACAATGCTACCATGTATGTAAATACAATGCTACCATGTGTATAATGCTACCATGTGTGTAAATACAATGGTACCATGTATGTAAATACAATGCTACCATGTGTACAATGGTACCATGTATGTAAATACAATGCTACCATGTATGTAAATACAATGCTACCATGTGTGTAAGTACAATGCTACCATGTGTGTAATGCTTCCATGTATGTAAGTACAATGCTACCATGTGTGTAAATACAATGCTACCATGTGTGTAAGTACAATGCTACCATGTGTGTAATGCTACCATGTATGTAAGTACAATGCTACCATGTGTGTAAGTACAATGCTACCATGTGTGTAATGCTACCATGTGTGTAAATACAATGCTACCATGTATGTAAATACAATGCTACCATGTGTGTAAGTACAATGCTACCATGTGTGTAATGCTACCATGTGTGTAAATACAATGGTACCATGTATGTAAATACAATGCTACCATGTGTGTAAGTACAATGCTACCATGTGTGTAATGCCTCCATGTATGTAAGTACAATGCTACCATGTGTGTAAATACAATGCTACCATGTGTGTAAGTACAATGCTACCATGTGTGTAATGCTACCATGTATGTAAGTACAATGCTACCATGTGTGTAAGTACAATGCTACCATGTGTGTAATGCTACCATGTGTGTAAATACAATGCTACCATGTATGTAAATACAATGCTACCATGTGTGTAAGTACAATGCTACCATGTGTGTAATGCTACCATGTGTGTAAATACAATGCTACCATGTGTACAATGGTACCATGTGTGTAAGTACAATGCTACCATGTGTGTAAGTACAATGCTACCATGTATGTAAGTACAATGCTACCATGTGTACAATGCTACCATGTGTGTAAGTACAATGCTACCATGTGTACAATGCTACCATGTGTGTAAATACAATGCTACCATGTTTGTAAATACAATGCTACCATGTGTGTAATGCTACCATGTATGTAAATACAATGCTACCATGTGTATAATGCTACCATGTGTGTAAATACAATGCTACCATGTATGTAAATACAATGCTACCATGTGTGTAAGTACAATGCTACCATGTGTGTAATGCTACCATGTGTGTAAATACAATGGTACCATGTATGTAAATACAATGCTACCATGTGTGTAAGTACAATGCTACCATGTGTGTAATGCCTCCATGTATGTAAGTACAATGCTACCATGTGTGTAAATACAATGCTACCATGTGTGTAAGTACAATGCTACCATGTGTGTAAATACAATGCTACCATGTGTGTAAGTACAATGCTACCATGTATGTAAGTACAATGCTACCATGTATGTAAGTACAATGCTACCATGTGTGTAAGTACAATGCTACCATGTGTGTAATGCTACCATGTGTGTAAATACAATGCTACCATGTATGTAAATACAATGCTACCATGTGTGTAAGTACAATGCTACCATGTGTGTAATGCCACCATGTGTGTAAATACAATGCTACCATGTGTACAATGGTACCATGTGTGTAAGTACAATGCTACCATGTGTGTAAGTACAATGCTACCATGTATGTAAGTACAATGCTACCATGTGTACAATGCTACCATGTGTGTAAGTACAATGCTACCATGTGTACAATGCTACCATGTGTGTAAATACAATGCTACCATGTATGTAAATACAATGCTACCATGTGTACAATGCTACCATGTGTGTAAGTACAATGCTACCATGTGTGTAAGTACAATGCTACCATGTATGTAAATACAATGCTACCATGTGTGTAATGCTACCATGTGTGTAAGTACAATGCTACCATGTATGTAAATACAATGCTACCATGTATGTAAGTACAATGCTACCATGTGTGTAATGCTACCATGTATGTAAATACAATTCTACCATGTGTGTAATGCTACCATGTATGTAAATACAATGCTACCATGTATGTAAATACAATGCTACCATGTGTACAATGCTACCATGTATGTAAATACAATGCTACCATGTATGTAAATACAATGCTACCATGTCTACAATGCTACCATGTGTGTAAGTACAATGCTACCATGTGTACAATGCTACCATGTATGTAAGTACAATGCTACCATGTGTGTAAATACAATGCTACCATGTATGTAAATACAATGCTACCATGTATGTAAATACAATGCTACCATGTGTACAATGCTACCATGTATGTAAATACAATGCTACCATGTATGTAAATACAATGCTACCATGTGTACAATGCTACCATGTATGTAAATACAATGCTACCATGTATGTAAATACAATGCTACCATGTGTGTAATGCTACCATGTATGTAAATACAATGCTACCATGTATGTAAATATAATGCTACCATGTGTACAATGGTACCATGTGTGTAAGTACAATGCTACCATGTATGTCTACCATGTGTGTAATGCTACCATGTATGTAAATACAATTCTACCATGTGTGTAATGCTACCATGTATGTAAATACAATGCTACCATGTATGTAAATACAATGCTACCATGTACGTAAATACAATGCTACCATGTATGTAAATACAATGCTACCATGTATGTAAATACAATGCTACCATGTATGTAAATACAATGCTACCATGTGTGTAAATACAATGCTACCATGTGTACAATGCTACCATGTATGTAAATACAATGCTACCATGTGTGTAAATACAATGCTACCATGTGTGTAATGCTACCATGTATGTAAATACAATGCTACCATGTGTGTAAGTACAATGCTACCATGTGTGTAATGCTACCATGTATGTAAATACAATGCTACCATGTGTGTAATGCTACCATGTATGTAAATACAATGCTACCATGTACGTAAGTACAATGCTACCATGTGTGTAATGCTACCATGTATGTAAATACAATGCTACCATGTGTGTAATGCTACCATGTATGTAAATATAATGCTACCATGTACGTAAATACAATGCTACCATGTATGTAAATACAATGCTACCATGTGTGTAAATACAATGCTACCATGTATGTAAATACAATGCTACCATGTGTGTAAGTACAATGCTACCATGTATGTAAATACAATGTTACCATGTGTGTAAGTACAATGCTACCATGTGTGTAAATACAATGCTACCATGTGTGTAATGCTACCATGTGTGTAAATACAATGGTACCATGTATGTAAATACAATGCTACCATGTGTACAATGGTACCATGTGTGTAAGTACAATGCTACCATGTGTGTAAGTACAATGCTACCATGTATGTAAGTACAATGCTACCATGTGTGTAATGCTACCATGTGTGTAAATACAATGGTACCATGTATGTAAATACAATGCTACCATGTGTACAATGGTACCATGTGTGTAAGTACAATGCTACCATGTGTGTAAGTACAATGCTACCATGTATGTAAGTACAATGCTACCATGTGTACAATGCTACCATGTGTGTAAGTACAATGCTACCATGTGTGTAAATACAATGCTACCATGTATGTAAATACAATGCTACCATGTGTACAATGCTACCATGTGTGTAAGTACAATGCTACCATGTGTACAATGCTACCATGTGTGTAAGTACAATGCTACCATGTGTGTAAGTACAATGCTACCATGTATATAAATACAATGCTATCATGTATGTAAATACAATGCTACCATGTGTGTAATGCTACCATGTATGTAAATACAATGCTACCATGTATGTAAATATAATGCTACCATGTGTACAATGGTACCATGTGTGTAAGTACAATGCTACCATGTATGTAAATACAATGCTACCATGTATGTAAATACAATGCTACCATGTATGTAAATACAATGCTACCATGTATGTAAATATAATGCTACCATGTGTGTAAATACAATGCTACCATGTATGTAAATATAATGCTACCATGTATGTAAATACAATGCTACCATGTGTGTAATGCTACCATGTATGTAAATATAATGCTACCATGTATGTAAATACAATGCTACCATGTGTGTAATGCTACCATGTATGTAAATACAATGCTACCATGTATGTAAATATAATGCTACCATGTGTGTAAGTACAATGCTACCATGTATGTAAGTACAATGCTACCATGTATGTAAATACAATGCTACCATGTGTGTAAATACAATGCTACCATGTATGTAAATACAATGCTACCATGTATGTAAATACAATGCTACCATGTATGTAAATACAATGCTACCATGTGTACAATGCTACCATGTATGTAAATACAATGCTACCATGTGTACAATGCTACCATGTATGTAAGTACAATGTTACCATGTGTGTAAATACAATGCTACCATGTATGTAAATACAATGCTACCATGTGTACAATGCTACCATGTGTGTAAGTACAATGCTACCATGTGTACAATGCTACCATGTGTGTAAGTACAATGCTACCATGTGTGTAAATACAATGCTACCATGTATGTAAATACAATGCTACCATGTGTACAATGCTACCATGTGTGTAAGTACAATGCTACCATGTGTACAATGCTACCATGTGTGTAAGTACAATGCTACCATGTGTGTAAGTACAATGCTACCATGTATGTAAATACAATGCTACCATGTATGTAAATACAATGCTACCATGTATGTAAATACAATGCTACCATGTGTACAATGCTACCATGTATGTAAGTACAATGCTAATATGTGTGTAAGTACAATGCTACCATGTGTGTAAATACAATGCTACCATGTATGTAAATACAATGCTACCATGTGTACAATGCTACCATGTATGTAAATACAATGCTACCATGTATGTAAATACAATGCTACCATGTGTGTAAGTACAATGCTACCATGTGTGTAAATACAATGCTACCATGTGTGTAATGCTACCATGTATGTAAATACAATGGTACCATGTATGTAAATACAATGCTACCATGTATGTAAATACAATGCTACCATGTGTACAATGCTACCATGTATGTAAATACAATGCTACCATGTATGTAAGTACAATGCTACCATGTATGTAAATACAATGCTACCATGTATGTAAGTACAATGCTACCATGTATGTAAATACAATGCTACCATGTGTGTAAGTACAATGCTACCATGTATGTAAATACAATGCTACCATGTATGTAAGTACAATGCTACCATGTATGTAAGTACAATGCTACCATGTGTGTAAATACAATGCTACCATGTGTGTAAGTACAATGCTACCATGTGTGTAAATACAATGCTACCATGTATGTAAATACAATGCTACCATGTATGTAAGTACAATGCTACCATGTATGTAAATACAATGCTACCATGTGTGTAAGTACAATGCTACCATGTATGTAAGTACAATGCTACCACGTATGTAAGTACAATGCTAACATAACACATATAAATACAGCATACCTTGTAGCAATCATTAGCGATAAACTGAAGTAGATTGAACGAATCTGAGCAGGTGTCAAGTTTCATGTACAGTTTCCAAGCTAGTTGTGGCTTCTTGTTCATTATATCTAAATACATTAATTTGAGTTTTTTATTTTTACTAATAATGTGAGTTAAATAAAAACTTCAAAGATACTAAGGTGACAGTACTTGTATTTTATATATAAGTATGTTTATATACAATTAAACAAAGATAGTGAAATGCTATTTCTAAATCTGACATCTACTCTTTTCGTATAAAATTCTAATTTATCAAAACAAATGTTTGTAAAAGTTTCCAATTTACTTAACACCAAATACACAAGCTAATTTTATGAACAAAATTTTTGGTATAAAATATCTTATTTACTTACAGCAGTGTGCAAAACAACTCAGAAAGACGAAATCTGTCCTCAGTATTTCATTCTGTATCATCCCGAAAATCTGTTAGAAATACTTTTTTATTAAATTCTATAAGAATATTTAGCAGACAAAATTTATAAAAAAGTAATTAGCAGACAATAACTATTATCTTATTAAATAAGAGACTGACAATATAATTTACGTTAGATATACATCTCTTATGTTTTACATTTGTTGGAATTGAACATGGTCTGTTAGGTATTTCTTAGCACCAGATCCTGTGCTTTTTTACACAAGAATCTTCCGACTCTATGAGCACCAGATCAAGGTCTGATCCTCGGAATTTGTTATATGTATTTTCACAATGTATTCTTTTTAGACCAAACAGTGAAAAAGACAATTGATTTTAAACAGTTCGTCCTGCCATTTGACCACTGGTTCAATTATTAGTTACCTCTTCAGCTTCTTTATACTTCCCGCAAGCCAACTTAGCTTGTCCATAGTTGAAATTAAAGTCGTCATCATTGTAAAGATATCCCTGTTTAAGCGTTTATGTTGTTATTATCAGGTGTATTTTGTTGTTGTTGTATATCATGTAATGCAAGTGTGAAGGAAATTCTAAAAAAGGGAAGTCTCCTTTAAGATCACTAAAGCAAATATGCCAGAAGATCTCTTTCACACTTACAGTCCCTATGTATGGGTTTGCAATGAATGAGTAAGTGTTGTTTATTTATCCTCCCATGGCGGGGCAATAATGGTCGGTATAACAGGGGTGTTCTGTTTCATACACCTTGTGCCAGCTTACAAGTTACCACATATGTAACTTATTTATCCTGTTGTGTTAGAACCAGGACAGTGGTTATAACACAGGTGTTCTGTTTCATGCACCTCGTGTCCGTGGTGCATTTTTGGACAACCCATTGGTGGTAGTGACAAGCCAAAAAAGTTTTAGGTTAGAGACATGCACCCTAACTACTGTAGCACTGTGCCAGACAATTTATTGTCACAAATAAAGAATGCGATTAATGATATAATAATAATGAGCAATAAATAAGAAATAAGATTAATGGCTTACTTTAATACTGTCGAAGTAATTAAGAGCTTGACGAAATTCTTTCCGAAGGAAACATGATGACATCATACACTGTCTTCCCAATACTGTGTCTGCATGAAAATATATTGATTGAATAAACGTCACTTATTTATGTATAAAAAGCCAGGCATTTCCAGCAGTGCTCCAACAAACAACCATCCACAAAGTTACATTCGTGGTTACTCCTAAGCAGGCACAAGTTGCATGAAACAGAACACCTGTGTTATAACGACTGTAATTGCCCTGTCATGTGAGGATAAATAAACAAGCTACATTTCTTTATTCAAGTTCATTCGTTCAATGCTACCACCCACCTCCTAAGTTGACAATATATTTGTAGCAATGAGCTGCTGAATTTATCAAATTTTTCTGTAATAAACACAACTTTGTTTAATCATAGTAATTGGAGAAAAAATATTTTGCTCTTAGAATCCATGCTTTCTAATAAAGCAGGTTTTTATCTACAATGTGTTATAAAGACTTTCATTTTGCTGTTATTTTTTTTCGTTTCTTTGGGTAATTTGTTCTTTGGGGCGTACAACACAACTTTCTGGTGAGTTTCAATACAAACATAACATATATAACTTTCAATATCACTGAAGTTTGTTTCAGTAAAATAAGAGAATTTTAATAAAGTAATATTAAATTTCAAGACTTTGTCGTGTCATACATATATATATGAGATGTTTTGTTTATATTGAAATTTGGTCTTAGTTTTTGAAAAGATAAATCAAACCATAGGCGCCACACCTGGGGTGGCAGGGTGGGCAGGCCTACCCTATAATTATCTAAACTGCAATAAGTCAGATTTGTTTTATAGCGATGTAGATTTTTTGGAAAAAATCAAACTGATATCATCCAGGTATAGTTATCCGTTATTCATCTTACGTCTCCTTCTTCTTGTCCCAGTGAAGCCATAGTAACGGCTTTTATCAAATATTCCTGTCCGTGTTTTGGGTCGTGTTGATGAAGTAGACCATATGCTTCCTTGTATTCACCTGGTAAGCAATGTAATTATATAACATATGAATGTAATAAAAAATGTAATGTAATTAGGGAAATAAAAACATTAGAACACAATAATCAGCCACACTATAAAACTCAAATGTCACACATGAGACATACAAATTATAAAACCTTTGATATAGCCTATAATAAACCGGCAAGTAAATTCAAACTTAAGATTTTTTTTAAATTAAAAATAGTACACATGCTAGTCATGTTATTTTGCAATGTCCTAGGGCAAGACACGGAATGGTAATTGTTCCAACCCAGTGGTTTCTTATGGATTGTCCAAATTGTCAGCCATACACAAAACAAAAAATAAAAATCCTTCCAAAAAATAATCCACCATAAAGTTACATACGTGGTAACTCATAAACATGCACAAGGTGTATGAAACAGAAAACTTGAGTTGTAACGACTGTTGATGCCCTCCATGCAAGAGTAAATTACACGTTACATTTATATATACCACCTTGCTTTACTAAGAAGAGAGCTAAGTTCCATCTTGCCTCATGAATAACCCCCACAAGAGGGGGTAAAACTTGACGAGCGTTTCGACCGTCACCAAATACAACCTTGAAGTGTTTTAAAAATGTTTATTAAATATATATATTACTGCTGTCAGGCATAATATAAACGTTTGGAGATTTCTGGCATAGTTTAATACGAATTTCAACGATCTATAAAATATAATTACAAAACTTGGATAAAAATAAATATGCCATAAGGTTTTGTTTTTTGCAAACTTATATTTATTAAATGAACAAGATGTACAACGTATTTTTTCAATACCTTGTTATGTTGAATAACATCCGAACAACATAACGTTGGAGTTTTGATAGACCTTAGTTCTGCCTCTGCTGCCTTGCCGTTATAAAGGCGGAAAAATATACAAGCTCGTAGATTGCTGCATAAAACGCTGCCTGGGTGTTGCTGGAGGTACTCGGATAAATAATCCTGGATAAAAACACGTGGGAGAGAACGAATAGTCAGCCATACATAAAATAAAAAAACAAACTATCACCCACAAAGTTACATACTTGGTAACTTGTAAACTAGTACAAGGTGTATGAAACAGAACAACCGTATTATAACGACTGTCGTTTCCAGCAACACAAGATAAAGTAAGTAACATTCCATCATTCAAACAAGACTGACTTTATGACGAAAATTCTAACCTGTGCAACGTCATAATATTCCAGCTTAAAATAGCACATCGCTAAATAAACTTTTAGAGCAGCAAAGTTTCTGTAAAACATCTTATTTTAAAAAAGTTGTCTCTATATTATTACATACAAATACTTGTCAAGATTTAAAAGATGTTTGAATGAATTAATAGCTTCCTCATAGTTCCCTCTCATGAAATGTAGACTATAGTAGGAACATTTATCATCAATATCTTCTAATCTTGACATATGCACCATCATGTTTCTCTCCTTGTTTAGCTTCAAATAAAAGCCAATGAATTATTTCTGATACTGGTGAAGAATCCTTACCCTACATTATCTGCTAAACAATAACCGCTAACTACTAACTCATATACCTTTCTCTCTATAACCCTTTACTAATAAGTGCCAACCAAACACATAACCACCAACCAATAGCCCCTAACTACCAACTTCCAACACTTTCCACTCGCCTAATATTTAAAATACTTGAGGATTCTTCATTATTGTCTAAACAGTTTCTCTTCTACCTTATCACATGACTAACCTTGTGACTGAGATGGAACAACAATCGAGATTGTAAAATTGAAAAGTTGTCTTGCTGTGCTGAATATAAAAAGGAGGTTTTGACTAATTCATATACTTAATTTCTTACTTTTCCTAGCGACAACCAATATATATGCAGAATATCTTCCACATGACTGAATAACTGACTAGCTTGCTGATGACGTATTACTTTCATACTTTGTAAATATTTTTTTTCTTACCTTCTCTTTTTAACTGATGTGCCCATGTGCACTGGAAGCATACCATATTAGTATTTAATAAATAAATGCAGCTTATTTATCCACACAGGTGTTCTATGGAAGTTGTCATACCCCTTGTGTCCGGTTATGAATTACCACATTATATGCTACTTGTGAGAGATTATTATTTTTTTACTGCATTTAAAAATATAGTAAACCCATAAGAAACTGCTGGGTTGTAGCATTACCGTCAAGTTTCTTGCCCAAGGACACATACACCCACAATGGTGCAGAACTTTTAGAGTATGTCTCTATATAATTTTAGACAACTTTTGCCGATTTTATACAACGTTTATTCCGAAATTAGATAAATATTGTACTAAAAACAATCATCTTCAAAGTTACATGTGTGGTAACTCAGGTAACATGACTGTTGTTTTCCGGTCATGCCTTGATAATGCAAGTTATTGTTACAATTAAATATAAATCACAAACTACTTACGTGTGTTTAGAACAGTGTAAGCTTCATCATATAGTCCAAGATACATGCAACAACACGCAAGGTTAATTAATGCTTGAGGATCACAATCAGTTTTTTCAATCATTTTTTTATAAATCTGAAATTTAAGTTTTACCAACAATTACAATCAAAAGTCATTTCCTAATAAAGTCGCACAATATGGCAGAACAAACTTCGAAATACACTATGTTTTTAAACCAGATCCAGTCTACACGTGCAAAAAAAGTTTGTCTACAAACTTTTGGTTCTGCCTGCCATAGTTTGTACCATGCACATAAATTAATTAAACTAAATCTGTGTTAAATTAACCAGAATTTCTAAATTTTACTTTCGCATACTGATTTTAAGGAAACACACGCATGCAAAAATTAATGTTCTGCAAACCTATATTACCGCATATGCTTTTTTGTAATCTGCAAGATGAAACCAGCAGTAAGCAATCCACATGTTCAGGTGTGGAACAACTTTTCCACATCTTCTTTGAAACTAAAATAAAAAGCAAAAAAGTATTGTATTTTCCTATAAAACGGAAACAAATTTTCTACCACAAACTCCACTGGTTGAATAGGCTAACTGCTTTGACACATCTAATTTTCTTATTATTTTTCATATCTACATATATACATAGGTGTAACACAACACAGTTGCAAATATAATGTAAAATTTTTAGTATCTCCAAGTATTTAGTATCTCAAACAATAAGCTCTGGGTATCAGTCTTTCTTCCAAATGTACAGATACATGAATGCAACTTACTTTATCCTTGCATGACCGGGCAACAACAGTCATTATAACACAGGTGTTCTATTTCATTCACCTCGTGCCTGCTTATGAGTTACCACGTATGTAACTTTGTGGGTGATTATTCTTCAATACTTTTCTATGTATAAGGCTGATAATTTAAAAAACCCATTAATGACCTCTAGGTTGAAACAATTGCCGTTAAGTGTCTTGTCAGATATTCATACAATTAGCTTTCTTACCTCCAAGAGAGTAATTGCACCAACATAATCCCGTTTATCCAGAAAATCATCAAGTACGGGCATTTTTGGGGCTTTTTTAATCCCATGATTGACTTTAATACACGTTGCTGGTTTTTGCCTGGACAGAATCTAAATTAAGGTAACAATGAGAATGAAAGTAACTTATTTATCCTCGCATATATATGGCAGGGCAATGACAGTCGTTATAACATGAGTGTTTTGTTTCACACACCCCATGCCGCTTACAAGTTACCACATGTGTAACTTATTTATCCTCGCATGTTACGGGTATTCTGTTTCATACACCTCAAGCCAGCTTACGAGTTGCGCCCACAATGGTAGCAGCGACGAGCCTTGAACACGTACCTTCTAGGTTAGATGCAGGCGCGCTAACCGCTGTACCACGGCACCAGACAATATACCTAGTTAAAAAACACAAACCAGCAAACTACTAACCATCGTTTTTGTACTCTTATCCAACCAGAGAACGACTCGGTACAAAACCACAGGTCTCGTGAATCAAACACGAAAAAGCTTTCTGCAAAACAAAGTTCGCGCACTAAAATAACCATACGGGGAAAAACCCTAAATCCACTATGCAAAATTAGTATAGAAATATTAACTTAATGAAAAAATCACAGAAACCATTAGTACGCCAATTAATACGTAGTAGAATGTCTTTTCAAAAGCATAAATAATACTTCTGTGAAAAAACTGTCCTTTCTTGTTTATTGCCTGTTTTTGACTAGGACAGGTAAATACATGCGCGACATTTTAATTTTTTAAGCATTCTCAGAGGTCTGTCGTTGTGGCACAGTTGGTTAAACCGCCTTTTTTAACCTAATGTTTATCGGTTTAAGGATCGTCGCTGCTACCATTGTGGGCGTATGTGTCCTTAGGCAATACACTTATCGGCAACTGCTCACACCCATTGTCTAAATTGTCTGTCATACCTTTCTTTGAACAAACAATTGATCTTACAAATAAAAACGAAAAAAACGCAATCCAATTGGCATTTACTATTTGCACAACAACACAATAAATGTATTGTCTTCACTTTTATTTTGATCAAAATAGTTGGTTTCGCTTAAAACACATCAATAAACTATTAATATATTAAGATAAGAAAAACATTCTCATTAAACGAATTCATTTTTACAAAAAAATACAAGTTTTTTATGCTAAGATAGTTCGAAGCCGGTATTATTTGCAATCGCTTGTTTTAATTTGTCTTTCAAAACAACTTTGCTTGGGTAGTTTGGTAATTTAAGCAGATTGAAGCACGTAGATGCTGTTGGGAGTCGGTGGTTATGGCTTGAAGATCTTCTAGATCGCGAGGGAAGACGGAGGAATCCTCTAAGCACAGTTGCCACAGTATCACCTGTGTCTTCATCATCAGGAACCTCCACGCATCTGTGGAAGAAAGGTTTCATGATGTGAGTGAATGTGAATATATAACTTGCTCTTCCTCACTAGCCGAAAAATGACAGTTGTAGCTTACAGTCTATATATAACCTATTCATCCGCATAGCGGGGCAACGACTGAATATAACATGGATGTTCTGTTTCATACACCTTTTATGCCCTTTTTTTGTATTAATAAATTCCATTTTGGAAATTAAGTCAAGCTAATTTTTTTGGTAAAAGACACAAAAACGAAAACTAAATCTTATGATACAACACCTGATAGAGAACTGGGGCTGCAAGTTTGCGAAGCCAAGAAGTGGAGGTCGTGAACACGAAGTGACAAACTTAAGGAAAGCCGATCTTTGAGACGGTGAATAATCTTGTTCAAGTATATCCCATAACCAACGTACAACACGATGTGATGAATGGAATCCTCCGTAATATACCACATGTTTCCTGTAACAATTACAACAACAACTGTCACAAACGCTTTGGATTATCAGGAAATACACTTTGATGAGTCGAACTTATTTAACACAGTCATTATAACATCGGCAAATCTAATTGCTTTGTGTTAGACATGGGAAATGTAAGTAGTGAATGAATAAATGGGACTTATTTATCCTTGCATAGCGGGACAACAACAGTCTTTATAACACAGGTGTTCTGTTTCATACACCCCATGCTTGCTTACAAGTTACCACATATAAACATATTTATTACAACGACAGTTATAAATTATAAGATTAGGTTAAAATAAAGTGCACCAAAATTTACACATACAATTTTTTGATAAAAAATTAAAAAAACCCTATGCAATTGGCTTAATAAAAAGTCAATTACTTTAAATCTGTTAAATCCATATCAACGTTGTCTCCCGATATCAGTCGTTGTAACTCAGGTGAGGAAAACATAGAAATCCAATTTGTTGGAATAACCGATCGGAAACCAGCAACGAAAGCTTTTGTTTGATGCAAGATTTGGGTGTGGAGGCGATAATGGGCTAAAGTGTGGATGTACATTATTCTGCAAGTATAAGGAGTTTTAATATATTATAATACTGTGGGGTAAGATAGGACACGTTTAACATATGATATACTTAATAAAAATCAGTTACTTCGGGGTAAGATGGGACACCTTTGGCACACAATATCCCAGGTTCCCTAAACATGTTTTAAACAACTAACAACGCTCTATGGGAGTCGTGGGGATACATTTTTTCATTTCTGAATGTTATTTGTCTACTACCAAATGGAGCGAGAAAGTAGAAGGAATTTTTCTAAAAAAAATTCTTTTAATATGCAATCACAAAACAATGTTTCTGTAAAATAAAAATAAATCTTTAGATTTCTTCTCAAATCTTGAAATCTAATTCATGAAACCAAATAGTTCTTACAAAATATAATCACAAAACAATGTTTCACCTGTTTTCATTGGTAACAGGAATACCAGCACCACCAGGTATTAGTTCATGAGATTGTATTTTCCCCATTATATCTTCCTCGTGCATGAACCTCAGGTCAAGTTCACTTATATCGCCTTCATAACGTTTGATCCATGTCAGGTTTTTGTAAAATTCAGGGTCAAGGGCCGGCAGTTCATCTATTGGACTGTATGGATGTATTAGTTATATAAATATAGTTAAAATCTGGTGCTACGAAATCGTAACAGACAATCGTCAGTCTCTTATTCAAATAGAATTAGGGTTAGATTTAATATTAAAGTTTTATTTGTCTCTTCTATAAAGACAGGATATCGCGACAAAACATCGGTTGTTAAAACACGCTTACAGTTAAAAACATATTTACATTTATTTGGAAGAAAAAAATGTAGTCGGTATACCTAAATAGGTTTGTATGGCTGATAATTTAGACAACCCATTAGTGACCCATATGTTGTTTTTATTTGCTTATCATTACACACCTGTATAACGCTGTCTGTTGTTTGCTCAATATACTCCTGAGGAAAAAGTTTGCAAACGGAATATCGAGAACAATTCCCTCATAGATTGCTTTGCCCAACATTTTGCCAACAAAGGTGAACAAATGCAGATGATGATCTTGTAAATATGAGAGGGGTGATGGATATAACTTCATGTCTCCGCCTGCTGTGACCTGTGTGAATAAAAAAAATGTTTATAACTGATTTATCCTTGCATGGTGGAAAATGACAGTCATTATAACACAGGTGTTTTGTTTTATACATCTCGTGCCCACTTTCAAGTTACCAAGTATGTAACTTTGTGGGTGATTTTTTAATTATCATTTTTAATGTATGGCTGACAAAACCATTTGAGACATGTTCATGTTTTTTTAATTTTTAGAGAAAAAGGTAAAACGCGACAAACATTCACCTTGAACAAGTTCATATCAGGATTAAAAACTTTCTGAATAATTTCCTCAAGAAATTCTTTAAAGACACCGTCCTGATCAATGCCGGCTTCGTCTAATCCAAGGTCATTGATGAACTTCACACGAATGATGCCCTGGTAGAAAAATACAAGAATATATAACTAGTTTTATGCAGTATTTCTGTAGTGACCACTGGGTTGAAGCAATTTCCGCTATATGTCTTACCACATACACGATACACCTATCAGTGTCGAGCATTAAATCTGTAATGCAAGCGCCTAACCACAGAAAGCCATGGCACCAGACCAGACTACGGTAAAAACACTTAGTAAACCACTGTAAAAGCAACCGAATCAAACCAATTGTTGAGCCAGAAGTTAAGAAGCAATGGCTAAAGTGAAAAAAGAAGCAATGACGAGCCTTGAACCCCTAACCTCTGGGTTAGAGGCATGCGCGCTAACCAATATGCTATAGCTCCAGATTTATTCCATAAACTTTATGATGTCATACTAACAAATATACTTTACGAAATCCTTGTACTATACAGTTTATAAAGCCACACTAAACACACTTTTAACTTATTCCCTTGCATTGCACCAAGTTTTTCAAAACCATCTTCAACAAGTCGACTTCTGTGAACTCTGATATGAACCATGGAACCATTGTCTTCCGTTATTCCTTTGAATATCAAAAATTACATTGGGTTATGAGTGTTCAATAATATTATCAAAATTTATATCAGCATCAGGCTTAGGGAAGCTTGATGCTGATATAAAATGTCACCCGGACTTTTAAACAGAATAAAAATGCAACCTCAGTTTTACGCCTAAAACAGATTTTACCCTGCTGTTGGGTGTCTATACAAACAAGCAGAGCCAAAGTATATTGCATTCACCACATTAATTAATGAGGTTTCCTATGTTTGACAACTATGAGTGTAACTGTATTTATGCCAAAGGCGCCACCCATCTCAGCGTATATTTACACCACAAAAACCATGTTTACCTAGTTTAAGTTTGTCGGCGGCCACCAATGATCGAAAAAGTAAAACCCTGTCTTTATGAGGAAGAATGAAAGGAATTTTGTCCATGATAAGTTTCCCTCTCATCTGGGATTTCTCTACTTCTGCTCGAATCACACTGGATTTGACTTCTCTGTGAAGATAGATATATATATAAAGTAACATAGGTGCCAAACCTGGGGTAGCAGTGTAGACAAGCCTACCCTGGTATTTCTACACTGAATTAAATAATAAAATTTAAATCTATCAAGTTAGATTTGTTTCATAGGAATGTGTGATCCCCGCCTCGGTTGCATTTTTGTGCGTATCCCTGCTCCCCCCCAGCATTTTTATAAGTTTGCTGCCTATATAAAGTGACGAGTTTATACTTTTATGAGCTTATTTGTGAATTATCTTTAACTAAATGACAAAAATTGTTTTTTTACGCAGAAAATTTTTGTAGTAAAATTACAAGACAAATATTTGTAGAGATGTGTTTTTAATCCTTTTTTTATTCAGGTGTTGGGGTAATGGGCAAATGCGACCTAAATCCCAGGTTCTTGACAAGGACCTCACCCATAAAGAAAAAAAAATAGAGACGTGCTTACTTGTACAACCAGTGGCCTGGTGGTGTGAATGATCTCCTTGCATCTCTATCATACAACATCATAAGTAAAGTATGGGCTGATTCATATACAGGGTAAACTGAGCTTGATGAATCTGTGGGAAAGTGAGATACATATTTAAGGTCTGATGCTGTGGCACAGTTCAAAGGCGCGCATGCGTAAAACCTAGAGGTTAAGGTTCAAGGCTCGTCGTTGCCACCATTCGCAGGCGTGTGTCTCCCTAGGCAAGACGCTTAACAGCAATTGCTCTAACTCAGTGGTCACTAATGGGTTGTTTGAAACAAACACCAACAAAGTTACATTTGTGGTAACTTGTAAGTAGACATGAGGTGTAGTATGAAACAGAACATTTGTCTTATAAAGACTATAGCCTTTGCCCTCCAACTGCAATGCTAGTACACTAACCCTTGCAACATGGCAGTGGTACAATATAAAACACACTAAAGTAAAAATTTGAATCAAACCTTACCTTTCAATAGATTACCCCAGATTACTTTGAAAACAAACTGACACAAAAAAGATGAAATTGTGACGAGTTCCTCGAGATGGAAAGGAACTTGTTGTTCGTAAAACTCAACATCATCCAGAATTCTGTGGAATTAATACAGGTAGGGTTAGAGCATTTGTCCAGTGACCTGATATAGTGGTTAGCGCGGCTACATATAACCCAGAGGTTATTGGTTGAAGGCTTGTCGTTGTTGTGTAAACACGGTGTCTTTGGTCAAGACACCCATGTTTTAAGACTTTTATTTTTCGGCTATGCAATGGTGAAACCTTTCATTCATTTATTCATATAGACCCAACCAACTAGACAAGTCATAAAGAACTAATGGCTTGAAAGAATTGTCTTATTTAGGGGTGCATAGACCCACAATGGTAGCATCATAAAACCCCCTCACATCTAGGTTACATGCAGGTGCACTAAACACTATGCCATGCCAGATAAGAAATTGTAAAAAAAAAACCTATAACGAAAAAAAACAATAACAATACTTACGACAAGATATGTGACGTCATGTCACAAAATAAAGTGAAGACGGCGAAATAAGGTTCAGCTTGATCAGGATGATACGACAAAGCTGAGAGGAAAAGTTGCAATCCACCTGTAGGACCAAGCTCACATATGAACCTCCATAATCGACATAAAACTTCCTCCATAAAAGTAAGTCCTGGTGAGAAAGATATTGAATAAATAAATGAAACTTATTTATTTGGGCATGGCGGGGCAACGACAGACGTTATAACACATAGAGTTCCACCTTGCGGAACCTCACCCATATAAAATAGAATGTGCATATGCAAAGTTGGGGTAAGGTGCCACCTGTGGCATAATTCCCTTATGACTTGGTTAACTGGACCTTACCCATATAAAACAAAAGGACATAAATTTACCGGTTAACATTTCTAGGTGAAGTTGCTTTGTGAACACTAATAGTGACTTCTTATAAAGAAGGCAAGTACAACACGTGTTTTTCACTTCAGCGTACTCAAGTTTCCTACCACCAGTGGGCAGCAAAGTGTGTTTGGGGCGAGATGACGCGATCGATTTGAGATACGAACTTAATTTATCTGTCACTGTAACATGGAGGTGTAAGGGTTAGGATTTGGGAATGAATGTATCTTATTCATCGTCGTATGGCAACACAGTCGTTATAACACGGGTGTTCTGTTTCATACACCTCGTGCCAGCTTACAAGTTACCACACGTGTAAAACTCTTGACATATAACTTGTTTCAACCAGTTGTTGCAAAGCTCTAACATAACTTAAAACTAGATAGATATTAAACAACTAAATTGTAATCTGTTACGTCTCCTACCAGCCATAATGTTAATAATCTTTAACAGCTCTTATGGTATGAAAACATATTGTATTTCTAACGTTTCGCCTGCCATCTGGCAAGAATTCATCAACATGGTATGTGTGTTGTAAACTATATGAACAGTTTTGTTTACCAGCTAAATCTCTATACAAACATTATAATAAATAATCATCTACATTTGATTTTGTTTCTTGCTTTAGTGATTTGTTCAGCTTGTGTTGGAACAGATGTTTCCGCATGCAGTGATGGTAATGTAAGAACATCATGGAAGAAAGTTCGAACTAACACGGGATCCCACATTAACTCAAGTTGTTTCTTCATTTCTTGCATAGAATGGCTGTTCCTGTGGGGAAGTGGTTGAATGGATGATTAATAACAAGATGGCAAATGATTTCAAGGTAGTTAGGCCCTTAATAAACATTGTATTAAGTTGCTATTAAAAGATATATTCATAGCAAGGGATATAAACTATCATGCCGACATAGGTGATGACCCTGGTAATAGTATGGGTGCCTGGAGTGACAGGTTACCTTAGGGGTGGCAAAGGGGGGCTTCTCATTATTCAGTTACTTCTACCAGGCATATAAATAAAAAAAATCAGCCCATTTGGTATTAAAACATTATTTTATTTAGACGTTTTGTCTGCCATACAGCAAGTTATGATAAATGCTAAATTATAAATGAAATTAAGATTAATCTGATAAAGTCTGCTATATAGGATACCCATATTACAACTTAAATAAAAAATAGATCCAATAAACTACAAAATAAATGGTCCATGGACAAAACAAGCATCACCATAGCAACTAACCGTGCGTCATGGTTGCTAAAGTAACCAAGCACTGGATGCCAGGTTGTTAAGTTTGATTTCTGCTTGGTTGTGTTTTCGTATAAATATTTCATGAGCTGGTTCAGCAGTGACTGAGAAAGAAAAACTTTTTATGAGAAAATGTAGTTTGCATTTGCAAGTGTCAATTTATGTTTAACAAAAGAATACATCAGCATAACAGCATTGATATCATATTGTGTAAGTCAAAATATTGATTTTTCTGTTGACTTACACCAACAGGTGTAAGCTACAATCAATAAAAACAAGCCACTTTGCTGTATCTTAGAATTTCTTTATACTATATACTTAAAAGTTTAAGTAAAAAAGGTAACATATAGTTCACTATGTGTGTAATACCATAATCAATGAAAACAAAACACATTCAGCCTTAAAGATTGTAGGTCAACTTTGGTTTCTAAACTTCTATTTTATGTGGTTAGGTACGCAGCGTGACGCCATGAGACCTGGAATTTATACCAGGATTGGGCCATTACTCCAAAGTTTATGTCATACAGTAGTTTAGTGCCTTTTTTCCAACACAACTAAAATCTTAGCGTCTATTAATTCAATGCTAACGCTTATGCAACTCAAAGTGGGTGTATTAAAGGTGTATTAAACAGAACACCAAGCCATGGGTCATAGGATTTAGGCCAGGATTGGCCCATTAAACTTGTGGGTTACAATGTGTATTTTATATTTGCAGCTACAAGTATGTTGCAACTTGTATCAGGTACAAGACAAACATACAAATAGTCTATTGATATGTTTGCAATAAATACTTCGTACACGTACGAACAAGCGTAATACTCTCCCACTTTAGTGAATGAGATCGCTTGACTGCCTAAGTGTTAGAAACTGGGTATGCTGCATGCCCAGGGTCGGTGACTATGTACAAAAAGCAGACTACTTACCACACATTGTGTTCTTAGTTGAACAAGTGTGTTTGGCTCAATCACAAACAACTGGACAAGGTTGGAGAAAATGCAAAGAACAGAAATCACCCCGTCAGGTGAGTAACGCGATGGAATTAATCCATGTTTTTCGCATGCACCCTCCACATGGAAGAGGAGGATGCATCGTCCAAGCAAACCATGATCAAGTACTTGTGACAGACACTGTGGGTGGAGTAGGTTAAAGTGCGTGAATAAATGTAACTTGCTTTATCCTTGCGTGGCCGGAAACGACAGTCGGTATACCATGTGTCTTCATACACCTTATGCCGTGCCAGCTTTCAAGTACCATGTATGTAACTTTGTGGGTGATTATTTTTGGTATATTTTTAATAGGCGCCAAACTTGTGGTGGCAGGATAGGCAGGTCTACCCTGAAATTTTCTATACTGCTTTTATTAATAATCAATAAAACGAATTTTGTTTTATTGCAATGTGTGTTAACTATCTCTGCCTCCCGTGCATTTTAGTTTAGCGCTTTTGTTTATTCAAAGTTACATAGGTAGGTAGTATCTCATAAGCGGGCACGAACACTTGTGTTATAATATAAAACAGAACACTTGTGTTATAACAACTGTCGTTGCCCCAACACTAGAGGATAAATAAGTTACATACATAGTATCTCATAAGCGAGCACGAGGTGTATGAAACAGAACACCCATGTTATAACAACTGTCGTTTCCCCTGTCGTGAGAGGAGAAATAGGTTAGATACGTAGTATCTCATAAGCGAGCACGAGGTGTATGAAACAGAACACCCATGTTATAACAACTGTCGTTTCCCCTGTCGTGAGAGGAGAAATAGGTTAGATACGTAGTATCTCATAAGCGAGCACGAGGTGTATGAAACAGAACACCCATGTTATAACAACTGTCGTTTCCCCTGTCGTGAGAGGAGAAATAGGTTAGATACGTAGTATCTCATAAGCAGGTATAAGGTGTATAAAACAGAACACCCGTGTCACGACTGTTGTTCCCCTGCCGTGAGAGAAAAAATAAGTTACATTTACTCATGTTGGTTTTGACTTTTGAGCCACCATGATATTATATTTCAAGCACTCATAAATATCATTATTCTGTAACTTACTTTTGGGTGTTTTAGCTTCAGATTCCAAACTAATGCAGGTATTGATAAGAAATTGAAAGCGAATGTTACAACTTCTTTCTCAGAGAAGCAGCAACTTTCCATTATCCTTTAAAGTAATGCTTATGGTAGTAAACAGTTATACTATGTATCAATGTATGTATTAATGGTAATTCCCCCAAAAAGAAAAAAGAGGAAAAAGGAAAATATAGTAATTAATAATAACAAAAATTAATCTTGACAAATGTTTAAAAATTTACCCACAAAGGTATCAAACTGACTTAAACAAATTTAGTAAACAAATATACTACATTACACATAAACTAATGTATATCGTGGTTATAAATTATAAAACCAGTTTTTATAAAACGAAATGAAATGTAGCATACTTGTTAATATCTATTTCTTTATAAAATAAGCGACATTTTACAAAATATTAAATATATATATAGTAGAGTGGGGAAGATAGGACACTTTTTCAATTCATTTTTCAGTTCCCTTTTTGTTATTACACAGGGTATAATCAAAGAATTATAAAGCCGTATCCTCACTACTCCTATAGACCGATGTTGAATGTATATATTTGCATATTATGAGTTATTTATTGTGGTAAAGGTGCCTATAATGTCATGTGTTATATATCGATATTATATATTTTATATACGTGTTATATATGTTATATATCCAGTGGGACCATTACCTTATTGCAACATTAAATGCAGTAGATGTCATAACCTCATGTAGAGCCATCTTACAGCTTACGTTAACCACTGAGCTTAGCACACATAAACAACCTCGCTCATTTAAATCCAGGAGAAACTTTCCGCACAATTGCTTCAACACTCCATGCATGGAGGAGTGTTTCTACATACAATATGTGACAAAGTAAATCAACTATGAGTGTAACTGTATTTTAACAATGTTATCCCAGATTTTATCCTGCTGTTAGGTGTCTATACAAACAAGCAGAGCCAAAGTATATTGCATTCACCACATTAATTAATGAGGTTTCCTATGTTTGACAACTATAAGTGTAACTGTATTTTAAAAATGTCAAGCCAAATTGTACTGAAAATTCAGAAAAAAACGAGACATCTATTCCAACGAGAATATATAGCTAAACTATTACCCACCAGAAGTGATTTCCATCGAGTAATATCACTGAAGGTTTCCAACAACTTGAGATAAATAAGAACTGAATTCTTGCTGTTGTTTTGATGAATCTAAAACAGAATCTTTTAAAAATAAGAAAAAAAGTGGCAACAAGTTTATAATTATACAAAAATATGTAACGTAACAGTAAAACTAATAAATATGTTTTTAAAAGTGTAACTGGAAACTTGATTTTAGAGGGTATGCATTTTATTGTTTATTTTTTGACTATTTTTCTCCTCTCTGTGCAAATATATCTTTTAAATAATTTATGTAAATAAATAACAAGTTATGTTGAGAATGTTATGATTACTTTTAGTGTAGGGTCAAAAAAAGTTTTTAAACAAAATGATAAAATAATAAAAAGATGTGTGTGTGATTTGGGGAGAAATACTCTAACCTTATTATAACAAACAGATTTAAATGTAAACATACTTTCATTGTTCTAAGTATATATATTGATACTATATTAGAATATATATATGTAGTTACAATTTACCTGCTGTTGACATTGGTCTAAATACAGACAGCAAGTCCACAACAACTTCTTAACTTGTTGAATCCACGGAACAACGAGAAGTTTATGAACACTTAACCCAACGTAACACATCTGTAGAATGGTAGATATTAGTTGAATGTAGCTTGCTTTATCCTCGCATAGCGGGGCATCGACAGTCGTTATAACACGGATGTCCTGTTTCATACATCTCGTGCCCGCTTACAAGTTACCTCATATGTAACTTTGTATGGCTGACAAATTGGACAATCCATTAGTAATAGTAACCACTGGGTATAAATAATAAAGTCAGTTTAGATGAATTACCTTTATATTGCCACTTGCTTCAATATTATGCACAAGATAATTGCACAAAGTTACAAATCTTTGCTCATCTTTTTTCAAGTTGAAAACAAACAAGAATTTTTTCAGCACCAAAAACATTTCTGAGTTCGTAACTTTCGGCAGATTTTTAACTAAATGTTTTCTCTTTTCTTCTACAGTAACATCATCACTGCTTTTTACTTTAAAATTTTCGTTTGATTTTGTTGCATCAATTTTAACCAATGGTGGTGAACTTAAGTCTTCAGAGGTTTCTTCAGTTTTAGTTTTGGCATGGTTGCTTGCTGCATCTTGTACAGATAACTTCCCATAATCACCAATAAGTCTGTTGCTTCCAAATGAAGCAAACTGCCAGTCCTGTTGCGACATGTTGCTTGCTCCATGTGGAAGCTTGTCAACAGATAAACTGCCTTTTAATTTGTGGCTTGTGGCTTGAACTTTTTTTAGCTCTAAAAACATAAGAAGACGGTATCTAACATTCCAGAGTCATAAATGAAAAAGGTGAATTATATTTGCTGTACTAGTTTGTAAAAAAGCATGGTCATAAATTACACAAATAGAATAGTTATACAGGCAACAGGCTACCAAGTTAGTTAGTAATAATAAATATAAGCTTTATTAAAAACATAGCATAGTAGACAATATACCTTTGTGTGATGTCTCATTTTTTTCCTCTAATTCAGAATCGAATCCAATCATGTGATCAAGTTCATCTCTCCACCGCTTGCCCAATTCACACCTTTATAAACATTCAGTTATAAAACATTACAAGCATTTTAACAATGTATTATTTTTGTGAATGGCTTACAATTTAGATAATCCATTACTGACTATTGGATTGGGCACTAAAACAAAATAATACCATGTAAAGTGACTTATAAACATTAAATATAAAATATTTTAACAATGTTTCTAATTAATTGACAATGCAAATTACGCATATATAGTTGTTCTTGACTAATATTTAAGTGATTATTGATAATAATTTTGAAAAATAAAACAGAAAAAAATATTGACAGTAAAACAATGAGTATATAATGAGAAAAAGTAAGTATATAATACAATGCACAATCTTTGATGGTAAATTGTTTGGCACTAGTGAAGAATATGTTACAGACTCGGCTGGTGGAAAGTGTTAGAGGTTGGTAGTTAGGGATTATTAGTTAGCAGATATTGTAGGGGAGGATTCTTTACAATTGTTTCAATAAAATGCTCAACAAACCTTGTGAGAAACCCCCTAACTGATGATTGTAGAATTATTGCCGAATGTTCTCGTTTCCGAGATAACTTTCTTTGTTCTCGCGCTTGAACCGCATTCTTGACTAAATCCTGCCCACTTTTTGTTGGACTTGGTGAAAACATAACTCACATAAACCAAAGAAAGCTATCCGTATTTCTTGCATAAACACACACACCTATGAAATCAAGTTGATTAATGAATGATTATAAATGTTACGGTTTAATAATTAAATTCGCCACATGGTATTATTTAACGTATTAAATATTAGGGATTAAATAGCTTGTCATATACAGTCTGTAAACTAACGGCTATATAGGGTTCACAATCACAAGCTGGATTTCCGTTTCTCGAACCCCCACAATTCACAAACACTGGATTAATAGACAGCTGACTTGACTTTTCTCGTAACATCGGAACGGCCTTTTTCCCAAAAAATAATCTTATTGTTGTGGCGTAAGCATATTAGGTGATTTTTTACAGCCTGATAATTAAAATACTTTCTTGAAACAATATTTTTTGCAATTACTTAGCAAATTATAATCTTAAAATGTTTATGATTTTGGAAAACGTTTACGTATTTAGGGAAACTTAATTTGGGGGAAGTACCCGCAAACTTTGTGTGTTAGAATTTCTATTTTCTTTCTCAATTATGTTTACAACTGATCTTTCCTATTTTAAGGCAACTTGCAAACTTTATATATAGCTTATAAACTGATTCTATCCAGATTCAAACAAGTGGAAACATACCCTATGTCTGAACAAACAAATCGTAGAAAATTTGGTACGATATGGATATGCGTTTTGCAATATAAACAATTAACTTATATTACAATTTATAACATGGAAATGTATAAACTACAAAAGAAAATATTTATTTGCATAAAAGTAATTTGTAGTTTTCTGTGCGACTTACGTCATAGAAATATAATAAATCAAACGCGTTACCGCGCGTTGCTAATAGCAACAATTGAAGCTTTAATTATTGTGGGTTTTCAATGGAAAACCTTTATAGTTGGCAATGTATCAATTTACACAAGCGCGTGCACGCGATTTGTTACATTATTATGTGGTGATGAGGCAAGTGAAAGGTGGCAAAAAAACAGTTTACAGAATTAACAGTTTCAGCTATTTTATACAAATTTAAAACGAATTTAAAATCTTTTACAATTATATTACAGAAAGAAGCATTTTTGTACATATATAGTTGAATAAATTGTTATAAGGTAAAAATTAACAATGCTCATTAATAATATATTCGGGGAGATCCCTGAGCAAAGCATCACTTTTGTGGTTGATACTTCTGGGTCAATGTACGATGTTCTATCAGTAGTTAAAGATCATATAACAGAAGTTTTAATGGAACGAGCGTACAATAGACTCGGTACCACGTTCAACATCATCGAGTTCAGTTCTGATGTAAGTCAGATGCTTGCATTATTCCCTAATTAATTTGCAATACTGTGTTTAAAGTACTCGAATGAATAAATGTAACTTGCTTTATCCTCGCGTGGCCGGAAAACGACAGTCGTTATAACACAGGTGGTCTGTTTTATACACCTCATGCCTGCTTACGACTCGTTACGAGTTACTACGAATGAAACTTTGTGGGTGATTTCTTTTGTTTATTTTTTTTTTGTACGGCTGGCTATTTTTTAAGTATTTAGGTCATAAGTCACCACTTGATTGGAGCAATTCTCTTTAAGTGTCTTGCTAATCTGGTAGTACATATTACATAAGAATGTACAAAAATATATCAAATTTGTGGTTCAAAAAGTTAGTTTGGCAACTACATGTTAGGAAACCAACAAGATGAAATTTTCAAGAATATGTAACCCACACACTTAACAATGAATGAACATTACAATATTATATTATATTACAGATCACACAATGGGCAGACAGGATGGTCGAATGCACTCCTATCACAGCAAATGCTGCCACACGATGGCTACGCGGAATTGAAAGTCAAACGGGGAGCGACACTTTAACAGCGCTTCATATGGCATTTGATGAACCAAGATGCCAGGCTGTTTATTTGGTGGGTGAATGGTTTGATCGCAATAAAGTATTCTACTCTGTATGGGTGAGATCCTGGGGCCCGAAATTTTAATATATTTAAAAAAGTATTTTGGCACAGTGGTTAGTTGTCGCGCCAATGTTCATTCTTTGTAGGATATTCTGCATCACAAGCGTATATTAGCGACAGTCATTTATTTTGCTGATCCTACTGAGTAGTTAGGCACTATAATGGAAGGGAACTTGGTTTTAATGGCACTGCTCCAAGCCAGTGGTCCCTAATGGGTTGTAGCACTCTGGGTGTTAGGGTAACGAGCCAACTTTGATATAAATTGAGTGCCAGGCTGTAGGACATCACACGGGTAGAATGAACATCTATTTAAATTTACATCTTGTCCAGCAGTAATAGTTTATATTTATTTTACAATTCTATAATACCCAGGTAACTGATGGAATGCCAGACCAGAATCCAGAGGAAATAATCCACAGGATTACCAAAGCAAGTTATGGCCGTCCTGTCCATTGCATTGCAGTGAGTACGGGGGTGGGAGATCTTCCATTGTCATCGACAACTTTCCTTGAAAACCTTGCGATTGAAACAAGAGGAAGTTTCCATGTGGTGCAAGTGGGGCGCCTTGGTGATGTCAGCAAGGTGAAGATACACTTATAATAGACATAATACTTGCTAACATAACATAAACAAGAGAATCTTGTTAGAATCTTGTTAGAAGAAAAGGGAACCAACAGCAAAACAACAGTCAATAAAACACGGGTCCGCAAATCTGACCCATAATTTATCACATTTATTACAACACGATATGGAGAAGAAGCGTGGAAAAGAGTGTTAGCCAAAAAACTTCCTCTAAAACAGTACATCATGTAGATAAATGACTGGATTAACCGAGTATGCCGAATGCGATTACCAAGGAATGTTATTGTGCAGTTTACCAGTCATTTTTAATTGCTTGCATAAAAATATTTCAATACACTTTGTCGTGCATAACTCCATTTTGCATATGAGACATACTAAATTATATCTCATTTGCATGCAAAATTCTATATCTTTATTTGTTGCAGTTGGTATTTTCATGTCTAGGTTTTTTTTAATGATGTCCATCAAATTTTCTTCCAAGGTCAACTCTATATACAACAGTGTTTACACACCTATTGAAGGCAGCAAGAAATGCAGCGTGGAAACTTCCTTGACACATAATCCTTACACTAACTTACTCTCAACCCTGCCAGCACCAACTCCACCATTTGTACCATTCTACAGGTAAGTGAATATATGACATTTAACAAATATTGCTCCAACCTAGAGGTCACAAATAGGTTTTTCAAACTCTCATCAATATAGAAAAAATAACAACGAACAAAAGCAACCACCCAGAAAGTAATATACATGGTATTTGTAAAAGGGCACAAAGTGTATGAAACTGCCCTGTGTTATTGTTGTTGCTCGTCACAGAAAGACAAAACATATATCATCAAACCAAATCATCTTGCATTTTCTCAGCTCTAAATACGGAAGTTTCCAACATACTTATAACTTCCCTTATATAGAACTATGCTTTATAGATTCACAGTGAATACAAAATGTAAATTTTTACCTGAACATTGCAACTACGAGTGTGTTTCAGATACAATCCACCGTTACACACGGAGGTCTTCAAGGAAGCTCTTGAGCGCACCCCAGTGGCCAGCATAGTTGTACGAGGAACTCGTATTCTAGCAAGGAGAGATGAGGATGGATATTACTATGGGGGAAGTGTGGCTCAAGAAATTACAGTAATAAACATTAATTGTAATGTGAATGAAGAAATGTATTTGATTAATACTCTCATAGCAATGCAACAATAGTTGTTAAATCATGGGTGTTGTATTTCATACACTTTATGTCTGTCTATAAGTTATCACATACTTAACTTTGTGGGTGGTCATTTAATTTTAAAACTTTTGTATTTTTTCTTGGTGTATGGCTGATAAAGACAACCCATGAAGGACCACTGAGTTGGAGCAATTACCTCTAAGTGTCTTGCCTAATGACACATACGACCAATTGTTCTAAATAGTCTTGCCCAAGAATGCACACACCCACAATGGTAGCAGTGTCAAGCCTTGAATCTGTACACACTTGGCTAGAGGCTGTGCTAACCACTGTGGCACCTGACCCCACTCAAACCTTACCTATACAACCACTGTGTAGTCTGTAAATAATGCTGTGTTGTTTAAAGGGAGATCGAACCAAGTTCCTTGTGGAATTTGATCGAACAAAGAAAGGACGAGATCTCCGGATGCAAGAGACTTATCTTCATGACATCATCGCTTGGAACGATGCTCTTCGTCACTCAGTGGTTGCGGAAGATCATGTAAGTTAATTATTGTACAGGGGTATATCTATTCTATTTTTGTGGGTGTGGTCCTTGTCGAGAACGTCGGATTTGGGCCAGAGTTGGCCTATTACCCCAACACCCAGGTAATCTATGTAGGTTGTTCATGTGACCAGTGTAGCTTTGTTCAGGATTGTAGTGGGGCAATTTGAATACTTCAGCCTAGATCTCAGGTACCTTGGCTTGGCATATTGTACCATAATACCCATAGTGGACACAACAATGGAGAATATACTTTGAATGCAGTAATGGTGAATTTAGTTAGCCCAGTGTTTATGGGTTTAAGGCTCAATGAGGCTACTATAAGGTTTGGGCAAGTCACTTAACAGCAATTGCTACAACAATTGTTACCCAGACAAAAAGGGTGGAATTAAGTTGCATCCATCAATTCAATACTTGCATTGTTTAAACATATTTATCATTTCAGGTACTTGCTCCATGGGAAGAAGAAGGGAAGAGATACGGACCTGGTAAAGTTATTAGTGGGACAGAGAGAAGACATACTATAGGTGAGAATGAATGAAATTAATAGCAAGGTAATTTGATATTGACATCTGGTTTTGTTGACATGTGTTTCATAGACAAGACATTAAACGAGAATTGCTCCAACCCTGTGGTCACTAATGGGTTGTTTAAATTGTTATCTGTATGTTAAAAAAAAGTTTAGTTACCCACAAAGTGACCGATGTGGTAACTTGTAAACGGGCACGAGGTGTATGAACCAGAACACCCATGTTATAACGACTTCCTTGGCCCCTTTTACATGATAGATGATACCCAGGGATTAAATAAAGTACTGTTCACTGTCATAGCCCCTCCATATAAGGATAAATAATATACATTCATATTCATAGGTGATTACAAAGACAGCAATGTTGTGGTTGCATTCTGGAACGGCAAGACTGTAACTGTGGAAAAAGGAGTTTCAGTTTGGATTCCTAAACTTCTTTATGATAGAATCCTTGTAGAGCTACAAATGCCGGTATACGATGGTTTAAAATACAAACAAATTACAACTGCCATGTACTAAACCTAGTATTTTATTTATCTCTTTTATCAATGATAAGACCATATCAGTTAAAATTACAAAGAATTAACAGCAAAACAACTTTGTGCGTGTGTTTTTATATGTTTGATAATTTGGACAACCCATGAGTGACCACCGGGTTAAAGCAATTGCCGTTTATGCCCAAGGATGCATACAACCACAATGGAAACTTTATATCTTTCTAAGATAACTGCAAGGAAAGAAATAATTGATTCATCCGATGCGAGTGACTTACCACCTGGATATCCATCGTTACCAATTGGTGCTGATGATGTCATCAGAGCTCAACCTTGGGATCCATTAGTTTCAATCAGGTAAGTTGTACTGGGATGCAGAAGTGGTTTTTAATCAAGTTATACTGTGAAGGCAAGTTGTTGTTGGGTTGTTGGCCCAGCATATGTGAACGCAAGATATAAGCATCTAACCCTGACCGAGCTGTCAAGGGAAGATCTCCCATCCATTACCATTAAAGTCCTTGTTGCCTACCTCCAGGGTAATGGGCCAATCGTGGCCTAAATCCTAGGGCTCATGGCGTACAACGCTGCTAATCCTCACCCACATAGAATAGAAAGACAAGTTGTAATGGAATGTAGCAACCACCGCTCCATTGCACCGGCATCTTGCCAGTGAATACCAGGTTCAAAGCTTGGTGCTGCCACTATATTGTATGTGAGCCCTTAGGCGAACATATTTTACCTAGTGCTTCGAACAACCCATCATAGACTATGGGGTTAAGTTATTAGGTGAAAACACTAAGCTCTTTTAGCAAAAATTATGCTAACAGTTGTTTTAACGTTCCATTTAGCTTGGGTTTATCCGGGTAGAATGACATTTAATAAAAGCGAAAAAAAAAATAGCGACTGCAGTACAAACATATTGGCTGTATAGTTTGTATTAAAACTTCCTACTTTGCAGGAGGAATATATTGTACCACCCATGGTTCCACAATGGTATGTATTACTTCCCCACCTACCCCTTACTCACACCAGTAGCAAGACACCTCCAGTCCTGGCACGAACTTATTCTAACGAGACCTGACCTGCTGTATGGTTCATGGCCCTGGCCGTTTTACCCGAAAAATGTTCTTCCTTATCGACGACGGTATCCGGTAACACAACCTAAACTAGAAGGTGATTTAAATGATTTATTTAGTGGTTTTAATCTTATAATAAACACTATAATCCAATAAAAAAAAATAAGAAAAATCATCACTTATAAAGTTACATATCAGTTTTATAACAAGCACGCATGAATTGTGTTGAACAGAACACTAGAAAAACAAATAAATTTCAACATTTAGCAGCCACACAGTAATTAAACTTTTATTCAAGCACTTTTTAACCTTAGCATGTTTTAATAACTGTTGCTCTGCTGACCCCTTCTCTTCTTTATTTTAAATATTTTTCGTTACTGTATTGAAAGGGGTGATGGGCCTGTTCTGGCTTAAATCCCAGGTCCTTGACAAAGATCTAACCCACATAAAACAGAATACTTTATTAGAAGAGATGAATCTAAAATTTTATTATCTTACAAATTATCTGAAAAAATTGACCTAAACTTAAAAACTGAAAGTTGACTCACAATGTAAAACAATAATGTTGACATAGGTTCAAGTTTAACAAAGGAGGAATTGCGTGATATTGTTGACCGGCAACTTGATGAACACGACTTACTACGAGAACCACGAACAAAATCTCCAATGTTGTCATCCGATAGTGACAGGTGAGATGAATGTTTGATGTATTCTTGCAGGCCCGTCTAACTGAAAGGTTATGGGTTCAAGGCTTGTCGCTGCTACCATTGTGTGTATGTTTCGTTGGGCAAGACACTTTACTGCAATTGGTACCGCAAAACTCAGTGGTCAATATTGGATTGTCTAAATTGTCAGCCATGTCGGAATATAATGACCCACAAAGTTCCAAACGTGGTAACTCGTAAGCTGGCACGAAGTGTATAAAACAGAACACCCATGTTATAACGACTGTGATTTTTCGGCCACTTGAGGATAAAGCAAGCTACATTCATTTTACAGTGAACTGGAGGAAAAAGACTATGAGGACACAGTAGCAATGTGGCCTCTTATGGTGGACAAAGGAACAAACACGGGGAAATCATATTTACGAAGAAGTAAAATGGACAAACCTGAATGGAAGAAATACTGGCCACAAACCCCACAACCACGAAATCATCATCAACCAAACTTTCATCAAAGACCAACAGGAATGGTGGGTTATTATAGAACAGGATAAAAAAGATCCATGTATTTTGCAGTTACTGTCATGCCCTCCTTGCATACAAAACACCCAAACATATTTTTCCTGTCTATGTCTTTGTAATTTTACCCATCTAAAGGTAAATCTATTTTACTGTATGCAAGTTTACAGAATTTTAGTTTTCAGTTTTTTTACACACGTAAATGTAAAGTCTATTGTATATTCTTTTGTCATTTTTTACCAACAGTTTATCTATTATCTATTTACTGTATATTATTCTACCTTGTGCGAGTTTAGAGAATCATCATTTTACTCACAGTTCAGCACATGGGAAGATCCAGACTTTGGTTCCCATGGTGGAATCAACAATAGTTCGATGTTTGATGAAGTTGGAGGACATGGAGTCAAAAGTGATCGCAAGAAACTTCTTCATCATCTTGAAACCCCATATGTAGAACGACCAGAGGTAGCTGTTATTATAATCATTGTTTATGACATTACTATAATAAATTCTGTGAACTATCTCTCATCTGGTGCTTCTAAAATGGTAAAATTCTTATCTAAAGAAATACAGTCAGAATTGGGTGCTCCGAAAGTGTAACAAATAAAAATTAAATTCATCTATTTGTTTAACATAAGAAATATATATTTCACCTAAATGGTATCATAAGTTTCTTATTCCTATGTACATAATTTTGCTATATATGAATATATATTTCGTCGAAATGGTATCATAGGTTTCTTATTCCCATGTACATAATTTTGCTATATTTGAATATATATATTTTGCCTAAATGGCACTGTCAGTCTCTTATTCTAATGAACACCAGACGTTAAAGTCAATTCCCTTCTCTTCCTTCTTCAAATAATGTGAAAACTTCATTTTCATAAGTTTATTCTTATACTAATTTATTTACTTATTCACTTAATCTTTTCTCCATAGCAAGCAGGTTATGTGCCAAGAATTGGTTCAACTGATGGTCATCTGCATCGTTATAACGACCGCATCCAGGAGCTGCATCGGAGGTCTGCGTCCGCTCGCGATGCAGAATACAGGAACAAGAATTGTGAAGTCTTCAGAAGAGCTCAAACCATTGAAGATACTAAAAGGTTACAACAGTTGTTTTCATGTTTGTTAACATAATGTTTAGTAATAATTAGTAATTACAAATTTGAATATTCCTCTTGAAGGTATTAATACACTTATGGGTTGTCGAAGTTGTCAGCAGACAGCCATACAGATATGTGTTAGTGTTACATATATGGTATCACTTATAAAGTAACATACGTGGTAACTTGTAAGGGGCACAAGGTGTGTGAAACATAACACCCTTGTTATAACTACTGTCATGCCCCACCAAGGGAGGATAAATGAGTCCGTATTCTCAAAACAATTATAGATGCCCAACTTGTTCTTGCTTTGTTGTAAACCTGTTTAGTGACTTTAAGATTTAAAAATTGGTACATATACTGTATGTGACTTAACTTTTCTTGTTCACCAGGCAACAAGCGATTCAACGTATTGGTTCCGATGTTGAAAAACAACGACAGTATGAACAAAAGTTACAAAACACAATCGATGCAAAAGCAAAGATAAACCAGGTGATCAAATGTTAATACATCTCACTATTTTAAGGTTTAAAGTTCAATTCACAGTTTCAACTATTAAAATTACTAAATATTCAAAACTTTGTTCTTTTCTATAAATAAGCAAAATTGATATTATATTTGATATGGATTACTAAGATCCAAGGATAAATTACATCATCACAAATTTAACTCAAAATTTGTGTCGTACCTTTTTAGAATTTTCGTGATCGATTTTTCCAAAAAGAACTCGATCACATCAACCGACAAGAATCTCACTCACAATGGTTGCAGCATAGAAGGGATAAATTTACCAAAGACCATTTACAGAAACTCGACAATAGAGATAGAATGCAAGAAAGTAGAGCGGTGGGACTTGTTACTTTTCTGTTATGTTTGTAAAGGGAATACCGACACAAATAATAGGGATGTGCTGAACCCCAGCTCAAAAGCAAGTGTCTGAGCATCTCCTTTTTGATACGCGGCTGAAAATTAGGCCCAGTGTCGAGGCCTTTGCTAATTGCTATAATGTTGCCTGGGATTTAGGCCAGATTTGGCCCATTACCCCAACACCCAGGGATTTAAGCTTGTTTTGGCACATTACCCCAACACCCAGGGATTTAAGCTTAATTTGGCACATTACCCCAACACCCAGGGATTTAAGCTTAATTTGGCATATTACCCCAACACCCAGGGATTTAAGCTTAATTTGGCACATTACCCCAACACCCAGACTGCTTACACAGTCCAAATGAAATGTACCCGTTGCTCTGTGTAACACAATAAGACATAAATGAATGAATGTAATGAATGTAACTTACTTTATCCTCGCGTGGCCGGAAAACGACAGTCGTTATCACACGGGTTTAACACCTCGTGCCAGCTTACGAGTTACCATGTATGTTGCTTTGTGGGTGATTATTTTTTTTGGATTTTTTCATATTTTTTATTTATGGCTGATAATTTGGACAACCCATTAGTGACACTGGGTTGGAGCAATTGTCGTTTAGTGTCTTGCCCAAGAACACATGCGCCCACAATGGTAGCAACGTCGAGCCTTGAACCCATAACCTCTGGGTTACAGGCAGGCGCGCTAACCACTAAACCATGGCGCCGGACGAGAATTTATTCTAAGTGGTAAGATATGGGTTTAACCAGAGCCTTTTTTTAATAATACAAATAAATGTTTTTTCAGATTGGCAGACAATACCGTCAGATGCGACACCACAACGCCACAGTCCGTCGAACACGGATGGAAGATGCCAGGGTGGCTGGGGCAACTCTGGATTCAGCTTAAAAAATATTCAATAACTTTATTAGTTGCTGCCAAGGAGTCTGATGTTGCACAATCACTGTTGTAGAAATTATTTCATGAAGCACATAGTGTAGTAGGGGGGGGGGGGGGGGTACGGGACAGCTTTTATAGCACATAATATCTAAATATTCTAATCATGTTTTAAACAATTAACAACGGTTTATGGAAGTCTTGAGGATATAGTTTATAATTGTTTGAATGTTCTTTGTTTACTACCAAATAAGACGAGAAAATATAATAAAAAGGTGTCCCATCTTCCCTCACCCTACTGTATATATTGTTATAGTGGTATTAATAGTGGATTTTTGAGTACAGAATATTCTTTGACAATCAAATTATTATTTCAACAATTTTTTTTTTTTATTAAAACAATTAAAAATTTTTACAAAAATTATTTTGGTAAAAAAATATTTTGTAATGTTTCAACACAATGTCGTTTTTTTATGTGTTTTTTTTTCTGATGCATTGACACACATTTCAGTCCAATGAATGTTAATTAAGCGCACTTACCTGATGCACAATAGAAGCATTTCTTTCAACATGTTTGATAGTTGCCAAAGTAAATCGTACTTGCAGCATAGAAGGGGTGTTTCAAATATTCTATTCTACATGGGTGAGGTCGTGCAGCAAGACGCACCATGGGGCCAGAGAAGCCAGAGTTGTCCCATTACTCAACCCAGGTTGCTACAACCCAAAGGTGACCACTGGGCTGGCGGCAATGTCTGTGAAGGTCCTGCAGCAAGGCTTGTCATGGGACCTGAGATTTAGGCCAGAGTTATCCCATTACCCTAACAGCCAAGGTGCCACAATCCATATAGGCAACAAGTGTATCAAAACAACTTCCTAACATTGATTTTGGGTGGGTTATAGGAGCAAGCCATGTGCATAGAAATTAAGATTATAGTTACAGTCACTAATTAAGAACAGAAAAAATAAAGTCCTTCCAAAAATTCCAAGGATTGATTTTTTTCTATTACGTATTTCGTTGTTTATTACAGGATTTTAGTAACATTATTAACCAGCATTTTTGACACAGTAGCATTACAGTTAAGGCTCTATGTTACTCAAATAGAAATAGAGTTTAATGCTATTTGGCCTTATGTCTTCTTGGAAAAGCCACTTAAATGCTCCAATAGATTATTCGTTAATGAGTTAACTTCTCCAAGTTTTGGCTTCTTCTTATAAAACCCAGTATTAACCAAGTAAATTCAAATACACTAATGATAACTTTTATCCAAACTTTACAACTATTTTTACTTAGCTGGCATAATTAGTAAACTCCTTGCTTTGTGTCACACCCATAGGACACCTAATTATGAATAATTGTAATCTTTAATGAACATTAACAAATATATGAACTAAAGAAAAATACTTTGGCAATATTATTCAAGGGACGAGGTTATTAATTTAATATAAATTAATATAAAATATATATAATATAATTTGCTCTTATATTTTAATATAAAAAAATTGAAATATAGATAAATAAATTTATATGGCATGAAACATTTAGCATAAAATGTTGTTTTCATGCAGCTCATGCAAAAACATGCAAGTTATTTAATTCTTTTCTATTGGAATAAGAGACTGACGATGTCATTTAGGCGAAATATAGATTTTTTATATCATACAATTGGTTGGACTTGATTTTTGTATGTTATGTTCCAAAGCACAGAGACAAACTGTTTGCGAACCAAATGTTTTAGATTTTTAATTCAATCCTTTCTTCTTTATCCTCATCTGAGCCAGGATTATACTTCTCTTCCAAATCCCATTTAATGCCATTTTTAAATCTCTGTAAATATATGACTGCAGACATGAATGTAAAACCAAAGAAAAAAGTATTACCAACCCAGTGGTCACTAATGGGTTGTCTAAATTATCAGCCATACATAAAAACATTCATCCACAAAGTTACATACTTGGCACAATAGTTAGCGCCGATGCCTCTAACCTTGAGGTTACAGATTCAAGGCTCGTCGCTGCTACCATTGTAGTCATATGTGTCCTTGGGCAAGACACTTTACGACAATTGCTCCAACCCAGTGGTCACAAATGAGTTGTCCAAATTATTAAGCGTACATAAAAAAACGAAAAAATCCAAAAAACATAATCACCCACAAAGTAACAAACATGGTAACTCATAAGCTGGCACGAGGTGTATGAACACCCGTGTTATAGCGACTGTCGTTTTCCGGCCACACAAGGATAAGGTAAGTTGCATTCATTCATTCGTATACATAAAAAAATCAACCCCCCCAGGTTACATACATGGTAACTCGTAAGCGAACATGAGGTGTATGAAACAGAACACCCGTGTTAAAACGACTGTCATTGCCCCGCCATGCGAGAATAAATAAGTTACACACATGGTAACTCGTAAGCTAACACGAGGTGTATAAAACATAACTTACTTGTGATAAAGTACCTTCACCACGAGCCATTACATAACAAGCTACTCCTGGTATCCATAAAATTGAAGATAGAGAAAGTATCCAACCAATACCATTAGCCCACCATGGATAAACATAATCACCGACTTTAAGTGGCTCCCATTTAATACAATAGAATATCAGAATTGCCTGGAATATAAATATGTTAAAATGGGCAGAAAATACCTTCTTTAGGTGACTGTACACAGTATCCGGCATGCGAAGCCGTATGCAAACCCGAGTTCCGCATGCGGCAGCGTAATCCGGACAAAACAGACAAAACGGAAGAATTCTGGATACTGTGTACAGCCACCTTTACAAGTCCCGGGAAACATAACATAATTTTTATTTATCTTTTCGAAAACAATTGCGAAGATCGTGTTATTTAAAAAACGAAGCGAAAGGAATCAGCAGCAAAACAGTTGTTAAAAAAGCTAAGGATAAAAAGTGCGGGAAAGGTTAGAACGCTGGTATCCGTCCTAACCAGAGGTTACCTGGTTCAAGGCTCAGTGATGCTGCCAACGTGGAAGTAAGTGTGCATGGGTAAAACACTTATAACGATAGCTGCGTAAATTTTTTTAATTTAAACCAACTTTTAGTTTGAAAAATATAATAGGCTAATTTTGAACTGATGCTTCTGATTTTTTTCCATAGCGTGTTTTAATGGCTGTTGTTTTTGCTGCTAATTTATTTCTTTTTGTTGTGTTAATAACAAGATCTTCGCAATCGTTTTTAAAAAGATAAATATAAAATCATATTAGTACTATACTAAAGAAAACAAAATTTAAGAACACACTGTTAAACATACCGATGTTGCAGTTGGTATCACGTATTTGTAGCAGAACTTGAAATATAGGGAGAGATTGGTGTCAGTCATGTATTTAAAGTCGATGGCAAATCTATCAGCATTCCAAAACCAACCAACAGCAACAGACTCACAAAGTGCTAACCACAGAAGACATATCCCAGCCCCTCCGTAATAGTTGAGTATCTCAAATATGTATAATCCATTCTGGAGAGAAATTTGTGGTTGCAAAGGTGAACTATAGTAGTGTGGGGGAAGATGGAACACCTTTTCAATCTATTTTCTCTTTCAATTTGGTAGCAAACAAACATTCAACGATATTTTATAAAACTTTATCCTTACGACTCCCATAGATTGTTGTTAATTGTTTAAAACACGATCAGGATATTTGGTTATTGTGTGTGAAAGGTGTCCCATCTTCCCCCACCCTACTATAAAACGTAAACAATTGCTCTTAAATACATCATACATTAAGCCTGTTACACTAGTCAAGAAGAAGAAGAGTCACATTTGTGTTTCGCATCCATGGCATAATGGTTCATGCACCTGCCTCTAACCTAAAGGTTATTGGTTCAAGGCTCGTCGCCAATACCATTGTGGTTGTGGATGTCCTTGGGCAAGACAATAACAACAATCACTTTAATAAAGTAGGCACTAGTGGTTTGTCCAAATTATCAGCCTTTAAAAAAAAATTCCCTTCAAAAAACATTTACCCACAAAGTTACATAGGTGGCAAGTCATAAGTGGGCCTGAGGTGTATTTTTCTTGTTCTATGACTGACTTTTAGACAACCAATAAGGCACCAGTGGTTTGGAGGTAAATGGATTACAATACTAGGTAAATGGGTGCCAATACAATAACAGATCACACATTCAATACCTGATGCAGAAGCATGAGGCTTAAAAGGTAAAGAGAAACCCCAAATGCTGTTCCAGTCATAGCACGATTCTTGGAGTTTGAAACAGCGTTAGGAAAAGCATCTCCTATGATCACCATCATGCCTTCGAACTCGGAGAACTAAAATATAACAACAAGTATAAAAAGTTGCATAAATATGTATTATGTAACAGAGGAATGTTCTATTCTATATAGGTGAGGTCCGGCAGCGTTGCACGCTATTAGGACTCGGATTTAGGCCAGGATTAGCCCATTGCCCTCCAGTATGCGACTTTGTGGGTGATTACTTTGGAGAGAATTTTTGTAATGTATGGTAATTTGGACAACTCATAAGTAACTGTAACAATCCGAGTAATCATTGTTGAGCCCGCGGGTGATTGCCCGCGCCTAATTAAGTACGGCGTCTCTTGCCGCATTCTTGGCAAGCGATCACGTGGTGATAGCCACGTAACACCACGTGTCGGCTGGCCGGTTATCCAGATTAAATGGTTGGGACTCTCTTGATTGTGATTGTACTGGCCGGACGTATTTGCTGCTATACTATGTGTGTACCTGATTTTATACGAACCGAATAAATAAGTAACACTGGTGACCACAGAGGGGCCGCACAGTATAGCAAGAAGATTTTAAGTAAAAAGATTTTAAGCAAGACGATTTTAAGCAAGACGATTTTAGAATGAACTTTTTTTACCCACCGCCTAATTATGAACTAGGAGGGAATTTTAACTCTTTTCTGTTAACATTTGAAAGTTTTTGCGACAGTGTGAGCGCAAACGAAGCAACCAAGAAACATGCTTTTCTTTCAAGTCTGCCAGACGAGACGAAGTTCGACATGCGGCCAATCGATGGAGTCCTGCAAAATCTGAGTTACGAAGACCTTAAGAAACGCGCGCAAGAAGTAGTTTGCGGCATTGATCAGTGTGCGAAAGCCAGACAGCAACTATTTTCGAGAAATCAAGCGATCGGTGAGTCGGGAAGAAGTTTTGTAACCGCTCTTACAAACCTCGGTGAAATGGCATATCCACGTGAATCGGACAAACAGATCCGAAATGACGTCATGTACAACATGCTCATCAATGGGTTAAGAAATCGCAATCAGGCTGAACAATTACTGCAATGTTCCGAAAACAAATTACAACCAAGTTTTATCGAAATAGCTAAAAAGCTACTCGGCAAAGAAGAGCGAGCACCTATCAGTCAATCCGTTACAGTTATATCTAATGAAAGAAAGGAAACGGCGGACCTACGACTCTTGATCACACAATTACAAGAACAAATGGAGGAATTGCGCAGACAACACCACAACCATAACCAAATAGCAAACGACGCACGACCTGCTGAAAGAGATTTAAGAACTTGTTTCAATTGTGGTGTTAGAGGCCACATTAGCAGAAACTGCCAACGTAAACGACACTGGCGTGGCTACGGACAATCGCGACAACCCTACCGACCCATCGAAGAGAACAACCCAGCAATCACTCGGCATCGAATTCACACCATCGCTGGAGAACAACACCGGTATGCTAGAATAAATATAAATAACAAGCCCGTATATGCTTTAGTAGATACTGGTGCTACGGTCACAGTCATATCTAGAAAATTCTTTGATCTATTGAACGGTCATAAGTTGTCTGGGTCCCCTCCTAATATGCTATTTGTGGGTGCAGGTGGAAATAATATCCCTATGGATGGTACATCCCTTTTTCAATTCTTTGTAGCTGGCGTGAGAGTTCAATTTAGAGCATTCGTTTCCCCTGATGTAACTGAAACTTGCATACTCGGCCTGGATTTTATCGAATCTAATGAATGTGTTGTCGACTATAAGAATATGATATTGACGGCTTCTGGAGGAACTCTCCCATTGTTAAAGAAATCGGGTATTTTAAGAACTTGTGATATTTACCTCAATGAGGCAGTGAAAGTACCTGCTTTAACAGAAATTGTTATCCCGTGTAAATTTAAGAGTCTTGGTGTCTCTGGTACCCACGATGTGATAATTGAACGTAGTCAAAATTGTTTAGAAAACTATGAAATTGTAACCGCTAATTGCGTAACAAAAACCATGGGTGATAATGTGACCGTAAAAATGGCAAACTTCACGTCATCAGATAAGTACTTGCCTACGGGTGCAGTGGTTGGTAAACTCTCTCCAATCGTGGGAGAAAACATCTTTTATGACAATGTTTTTACAATTTGCAAATCAGTGCAAACCCCAATAGAAATTTCATCCGATGATGGTGATATCAGTGTTCTATTGAAGGAATTGAACTTAGATTTATCAGCTTTGTCGCAGGTTGAGCAAACTGCGTTGATCGATCTGATAACAAGACGCAGAAACGCTTTCGCCCTGTCTAATAAGGAACTGGGAAAAACATCTACGATCAGCCACACAATTAACACGGAGAACGCAACACCGGTCAGACATCACCCACGAAGAATGTCGGATGAGCACAAGAAAAAGGTAGCTAAACTTATTGATGAAATGAAAAATACGGGCGTTATAACTAGCTCCAATTCCCCTTGGTCAAGCCCGGTCGTTCTTGTTCGAAAGAAAGATGGAGACATGCGATTTTGTGTCGATTATAGATCGCTTAATCAATGCACAAAAAAAGACAGTTATCCGCTCCCCCGCGTAGATGATTGTTTAGATGAACTATCTGGCTGCCAATATTTTTCCACCTTAGATTTAAAATCCGGATACTGGCAAATACCCATGAAAGAACAAGATCGTGAAAAAACCGCTTTCACGTGTCACAAAGGGTTGTTCCACTTTAATGTAATGCCGTTTGGCTTGGCTAACGCACCGGCAACGTTTCAAATGTTAATGCGCATCGTCCTTAATGGCGTGGAATGGAACGGTGCCTTGTCATACCTGGACGACATTATTGTATATGCCAAATCGTTTACAGAGCATCTGCAATGTCTAGACCAAGTATTAAAACGCTTGATTTCTCATGGACTAAAACTGAAACCATCCAAATGCAACTTTCTTAAAAAACAAGTAAAATTCCTTGGGCATATCGTATCAAAAGCGGGCGTATCATGTGACCCAAACAAAACCTCCACAATAGCAACCTGGCCCTCACCTAAATCCGTTAAAGAAGTTAGGCAATTCCTTGGACTTGCATCGTATTACAGAAAATTTGTAAAAGAGTTCGCAAATGTTGCCGCGCCGTTGTACGACCTTACAAAGCTCACACCAAAGCAATTCGCTTGGAACAAAGAGTGTGAAAGCTCGTTCACGAAGTTGAAATCGGCATTAATATCACCTCCTGTCTTAGCGTACCCCGACTTTACAAAACAATTTCTACTGGATACTGACGCTTCTAATACTGCAGTGGGCGCAGTGCTATCGCAGGTCGTTAATGGCGAAGAACACCCAATTGCGTACACAAGCAGATCTCTGACAAAAGCCGAGCGTAATTACTCTACAACGCGTAAGGAACTTTTAGCGATTGTCCATGCGGTTAAAAAGTTTCGATGTTACTTGGACAAATCATTTCTGTTGCGCACAGACCATGCAGCATTGCGATGGATGTGGACATCTAAAGAAATCTACGGTCAATGCGCGCGTTGGTTCGAATTGTTGGCTGAATTTAAATTTAAATTGGTTCATCGGCCGGGAGTAAAGCACAGCAATGCAGATGCATTAAGCCGTAAACCAGACAATAAAACCGTCGTAAACAATACAGATAAACAATACCCATATTCCATTGACCATAATTATGTTAATAACACTCTCCCGGAACAGGTTAACGTCATTGATTTGAGGAACAGCATCGGGTGGTCATTGGAATTTATAGAAATGGCCCAAAATTCCAACGACAACTTAAATACTGTGAAACAATGGGTTAAATCAGGTATACGACCCCCATTTAAAAATGTTAAAAATTGCTCGAGAGATCTTCGGCACTACTGGGCGATTTATGGTGAACTGGTCATTATTGATAAATGTTTATATCGTAGAAGTGAAGATAAATTAACAAACACAAAGTTACAACTTGTTGTTCCAGAACAGTTGAGAGACAAAGTACTCCTTTCATTGCACGATTCGGCTCATGGCGGTGGTCATTTGGGATTTGATCGCACATCAGCAAAGCTATCACAACGATTTTACTGGGCTCGGTGGAGGCAAGACACCGCAGAGTATTGTCAAAAATGTACGATGTGTGATCTAAGAAAGGAACCGACCAAACGCCCAAGAGCCGAGTTGGTTCCATCCGATGAATATTCTCCATTCCAACGTGTGGAAATTGATGTCTTGGGCGGGTTACCAACTTCAACAAATGGTAACAAATATATCTTGGTTGCCTGTGACGTATACAGCAAGTACATGCAGGCGTGGCCAATGAAATCACAAACAGCCAATGAAACTGCGTGGAACTTCTACCACCAATGGATAACTGTGCATGGTGTACCCGAACGTATACATTCCGATCAAGGTGGAAACTTCCAAAGTGCTCTGTTTCAAGAACTAGTTAAGTTGTTGGGCTGCAAGCAATCCAAAACTACAAGCTACCATCCGATGGGCAACGGTGGTGTCGAACGCAATAACCGGACAATAATTGCTATGTTAAAGAATTATGTGCAGAACGATCCACTTTCTTGGGACGAAGCAGTGTCTTCGATTTGTGCTACCTACAACGCAAGTAAGCATGAAGAGACAGGTGTATCACCCCACTACTTGGTTACAGGCCGCGAGTTGCGATTGCCAAGTGACCTAATGGTTGGCAGAGGTTCATTCCTTCCGTCTGCATTCGCGATGAAAGACCTACAGGACCGTATGATCCTAGTTCATCAAGTGGTGAAGTCGAGAATGATAGGACGAAGGAAGGCAATGAAGGATCGCTACGACAAGCGGACTACAAAACCAGAGAACTTTAACATTGGAGATCAGGTTCTTCTTCAGAACACCGTGTTAGACCCACAAGAAAAGAAGAAATTCCATCTTCCGTATAAGGGACCATATATGGTAGTAGATGTTGACCCGCCGGTCAACTATGTGATCGAAAAACCAAACGGATCGAATCGACAGCGAGTACACTACAATCGTTTGAAGCGAAGTCGCGGTGATTACACTGAATTACAACGAAGTAGCGAACTGATGACGAAGAGGGTAACGAGAAACATATTACCCAAACGTGGTGTATACATGTTTCCTACTAGTGAACCGAGTGGCGAACCGCGCACCACTCGCCAGCAGTCGACGCGACCGCAACGTGATGTTCGACCGCCTTCGTTTTTGTCGAATTACGTCACCTAGTAATATTAGTTTCGTGTGTTTCACGTGTATGTGTGGGAATGCCCTATTTTTAGTGTTGTTTTGGTCCTGATGAGATTTTTTTTTTATTTTTTTTTATTTCACGTTTGTTTTTTGTCACATTTGTTATGTATATGAAAACGAATAATGAATAATGCCACGGTTTAAATTATTGGCTTTGTCTCCCAAAATGGCATAGTACTTGTGAAATTGTGTGTAATTGTACATACTTCACCCCACTTTTTCAATTGTTCTGTTTTGTATTTATTTTACACCTGTGTGAATTTGCAAACATCATTTTTTTTATGCTAAACTAGTAATAGTACTATCTTTGTATGTGAACCCGCTGATATCATTTCGTCACACTTCGTTACCGCGATTCTGTAGTTGTATTTTGCATTGCTGTATTGTCTTTTATGTCTTCTTTTTTTTTCGTGGGAGGGGGAGAGTGTAACAATCCGAGTAATCATTGTTGAGCCCGCGGGTGATTGCCCGCGCCTAATTAAGTACGGCGTCTCTTGCCGCATTCTTGGCAAGCGATCACGTGGTGATAGCCACGTAACACCACGTGTCGGCTGGCCGGTTATCCAGATTAAATGGTTGGGACTCTCTTGATTGTGATTGTACTGGCCGGACGTATTTGCTGCTATACTATGTGTGTACCTGATTTTATACGAACCGAATAAATAAGTAACAGTAACCACTGGGTTGCAAAAAAAGCAATATTTTGATAGTGACCGGATAAATTTATTGATTTTTATACTTATACATAAAGGAAATGTAAAAACCACAAGTCACTCACCGCGCTGTCAATGCAAACGAGATAAAACATGAAAAAGAACAAAATTGACCAGAGTTGCGGAACAGGCAACAAACTTAACCCATACGGCAAAACTTGAAAAATAAGTCCTGGGCCTAAAATGAATAAATGAAATTTATCTTTTCAGTCACAATAACGACATCGGAAAGTTTATGATAGTGAAAAGACAGTAGTAACGGTAAAGTAACAATTGGTATAACACAGTTATGAAAAAAACAGAAAAAAAAACTCAAACAGTCTTATGACCTTGATTTGTAAGTGAACGGTCAAAAATAAGACTATATTCTAGATTAAACCCATTGCAGCACCTATTCTTTTGTTATAGATCTTATGCTATAATAATTGCTTTACTTAAGCATTTTGTTCGGTATTCTGCTTTATCATTTGCAATTTACCTCGTCTACTGTATAAATTTAATTTCATAAATACATTATTTTATGGGAATCGTCCAATGGGTCTCATATATAAAATATAATGGGTCTCAAACACTTTAAAACAGTGGATATGCTCAAATCTCAAATGGGTCGGAAATAAAAAATACTTGGCTAAAAAACAATTAGTACAATACATGTCTATAATAATCATCAGTTTTCAACTCAGCTGATGACGCTCGTAATTTCAACTTTATTAACGTGCGCAATATGACCAAGGAAACTAAACGTTATTAACCCCATGAATATTGAAGTAAGACATCCAATTGGTATCATGAATACTGCTTGCCTGTAAGTTGAAGTTGAATATGAATAAATAATATTGTAACATGTCCAGCGCCGTGGCATAGTGGTTGGCGAGCTTGCCTGTAACCCACTTAACGACAGTTGCTCCAACCCAGTGGTCACTAATTGGTTGTCCAAATTATCAGCCATACATAAAAAAATGAAAAAAAACAAAAAAAAATAATCACCCCCAAAGTAACATACATGGTAACTCATAAGCTGGCACGAGGTGATAAACCCATGTGATAACGAGTAACGACTGTCGTTTTCTGGCCACGCGAGGATAAAGTAAGTTACATTCATTCATTCTTAATTTGTCTCTTCGATTACTGTAGTGAAGCCTATAAAAGAAAATGAAAACAATAGACAGAAAGTCCTACCCTGGCCTGGTAGACATAAAAATATAAGTGCAGGTAAAACTGCTACATAAAGTGTTAGTAGCACACAATAGAAAAATAAATCCTAATAATAACATTATATTAGATTGAATATATGAACGCAGTTTAATTATCCTTGCGTGGAGGGCAACAACAGTCATTATAATATGGGTGTTCTGTTTCATACACCTCGTTCCTGTTTACGGGTTACCACATAATAACAAATATGTAACTTTGTAGGTGATTAATTAAACAAGAACTATTCATACTTGAAATAGTTGTTGCGCCGAGGATTGAAACTTCCAAATGCTGTTAAACCAGTATAACATACACCAAATGAATACATAGCTTGTGAGGCAGCTTCAACCCAAACCTGCAAGGTGTTTAACATGGTCATTCTATCATAGTTACACCCTTGATCTTTTATTTTAAAATAATATAAGTTTTTATATTTCTCTTAAAAAACAACAGCGAAGATCAGATTATTAAAACAACAACGAGAAGTAAATTAACAGCAAAACAACAGTCGTCAAAACACGCTATGATATGGAATAAGGCACTAATTAAGATGGGTTTATGATTTTATATCTTTCGTTTATATATATATTATTTTTAGATACCTTCTTCTTATTTTTTACTCAATTAAAAAACAAAAACATTTAAAAACATTCTTCTGTGAACATTCACCAATAACCACAAATATTGGCACTAGTAAGTGAAGAATCCTCCGCTACATTACAGATTAGGCTGGTGGGAAGTGTTAGGGGTTATATGGGGGTTAAGGGTTAGTAGTTGTACGAGTTCATGGTAAGGGGTAAAGAGATAATGTAGAAAAACTTGAATGTTTTTTTAATCAAAAATTAAACTATAGTCACCTGGGGAGATAGAAGGCGCTCAAAATCTGGAACAAAAAGTTTCCTCATTCCATTGGAGGCTCCTTCTAATGTAACTCCCCTCACAAAAAGCACACATAATATAACATACGGGAATGTGGCGGTGAAATAAACAACCTAAATAAGGTTACAGTTTGGTTCTTTACACCATTAATGCAATGCATATGAGTTTTGTATAAGTCTGGCGCTGTGGTACAATGGTTAGCGTGCCCGCCGCCCGCCTCTGACCTCTAGGTCTAGGTTATGCGTCCAAGGCCCAAGATATGTTTTGATTCATATGGGTCCCTTTAAAATGTGCGGGTTGCGCGTGGTTGCGCGTGGTTGCGGATATTCTCTTAAATATATTCGATATACAACAAGTGTGCCTTGTGCGAGATTTTGTGGTTAACACGGCTATTTAATATTTAATCTTTATGAATTAAGTAAACTTTTGGTAAACTAAAGCACTTAATCCGTGCTCAAAGCACACTAAACCGTTACAATGTCGTTATAAACCACCTGGCCGCCGTATTAAAGCCCATGCTTATGCGAATAGTTTTCTACATCAGACCTACGCAATTTCGCTTGACATACCTTTCCACTTGACTTGACTCCTCTTACAGTTACAGCAAAAATAGTAACAAATGCTGCCAAAGACGCCAAGAGCATTTGCCAATTGAAATTTTTGTTGTACGGGTTGCCGTTGGGAAGTCTCAAGACGTAATTCCTGATGTATATTGAGTTACATGTACACCAATGAATGAATGAATGAATTAACTAAGTTGATCGTCGCGTGGCCGGAGAACGACAGTCGTTAAAAACGGGTGTTTTGTTTCATACACCTCGTGTCAGCTGACGAGTTACCACGTATATGTTACGTAACGGTAGCACTGAAGGGTCTTGAACCCGTTACCTCCTCTGGGTACAGGCAGGCGCTAAACAACTTGGCTACAGCGCCGGTTTAAACAGGCTTTACACTTCCGCATTTGCTTACCTCCAGAACTGTACTTGTGGCAACGAATCTTGTAGAAACACGATCTCGTTTGTGATATTTACACCCAGTGCTGAGCACGACTCGGTGTTCCATTCGTTATCTAGAAACGGGAATAATTATGACACTTGCATTTGTAGTTAGGCAGAGCAATTACATTACATAATCGTTTTTGCCTGTTCGAAAACGATAGAAGATCATGTTATTTAAACAACGTAGAGAAGGGAATCAACAGCAAAGCAAAAGTTGTTAAAATACGCGATAGATAAAAAGAGTAGAAAAGTGCGGCAGTTAAAAAGCGTGGATGTTAAACCTAAATTAGACGGTCTTAAATGAAGAAATGTAACTTGCTTTATCCTCGCGTGGCCAGAAAACGACCATCGTTATAACACAGGTGTTTTGTTTCATACACCCCGTGCCCGCTTACCAGCAGTTACCACGTATATAACTTTGTGGGTGGTCTTACCGCATGTTGTCCATGGAAGTGGGCCAGTTGTGAACGACAGCGCAAGATATAGAACCCCCCACCCAATTGCCCACATGAAAGGTATCATACAAAATACGGTGATGAACAAAGCGCCGTAACCGATTCCCTGCAAAGGGTGTTTGGGAAGGGTTATTTTGTGGTATTATGTGTCATTGAACAACTACTGGCAAATGCTTTAACCTAGAGGTAATGAGTTTTTCAAAGTGTCGGCCATATATAGTAGGGTGGGGAAAGACGGGACACCATTAGCACATAATATCCAAATATTCTAATTGTGTTTTAAAAAAATAATAACGGTCCATGGGGATCGTGCGGAAACCGTTTTAAAATTCTTTGAATTTTCTTTGTTTATTACCAAACAAGACGAGAAAGTAGAATGGAAAGGTGTCCCATCTCCCCCCACCCTACTATATAAAAAAATCAAAAAAATATTCGCTTACACAAAGTTACGTACATGGTAACTCGTAAGCGGGCACGAGATGTATGAAACAGAACACCCGTGTTATAACAACGGTCATGGCCCTCCACGTGTGGATAAATATGTTATATACGTGGTAATTAAGTTACTTACCTTCATGATTGGCAGTCTATCCCACGCAGCCACTCTACCATACTGGGTAAGTTGACCAAGTCCAACCTCAAACATGTACAATGGTAAAGTAATGAAGCATGCGGATATCACGTACGGTATCAAAAATGCTCCTGCAAATTAGATCGTAAAAGGTTGTCAGTGTGTTTGACCGTTTTAGTATGGGTATACTATACTGTTGAACTAATATTATATCGTACTGTGTGGTAAAATAGGCATTGTTAGCACCAAATCGCATATTTTTTTAACTTTTTTTAAGAATTATCAAGTTCTTTTAGAGTCGCAAGGCTACAGTTATATAATTCTGTACTCTTTGTTTACTATCAAATGAAACGATAAAATAGAATAAAACGTGGACCATATGACTACACAACATGTCCCATCTTACCCCGCAATATATTCAATCTTACACCACAATATGTCCTATCTCACCCCACAATATGTCCCATCTCACCCCACAATATGTCCCAGCTTACCCCACAATAGATCCCATCTTACCCCACAACGTGTCCCATCTTACCCCACAATATGTCCCATCTCACCCCACAACATGTCCTATCCCACCCCACAATATGTCCCATCTCACCCCACAATATGTTCCACCTTACCCCACAACATGTCCCATTTTGCCCTGTGATATGTCCCATCTTGCCCCGTGATATGTCCAATCTTACCCCACATTATGTCCCATCCTACCCCGCAATATGTCCCATCTCACCCCACCCTACTACACTTACCGCCTCCGTTCTTGAAACAAAGATACGAAAACCTCCATAAGTTACCAGCGCCTATGACGTAGCCGAGCAGACTCAGAATAAACTCCGTAGGTTTCGCCCATCCAGTGCTGCGAAAAAATCCATTTTGTCGTTTTTTTCGTTTTATCATCCAATTTTGGTAGTAATTTTTTTTTTGTTACTTCTGCTACCAGGCATAATGTGGATAATGTTCTGGCAGCTCATCTAACATAAAACGTATTCGTTTGCATCTGAGCACCGTAACATAACGATACACCAAGTTTTTTTGTTTTAAAAGAGACTTTAAATGTCCCAACTTATCCCACCCAACTATATGGTCATTAAAAACAAAATACTTTTACGTCATCCAATATTTCGATGTTACAGTCAAAAATGATTTAAATAAAACGTTTCACACACGTATAAAAAAATCATTTTTTTCTCTCCAACTAGAAGCGCAGCTAAAATTCAATAAAAATACGATCTATTAAATCTTTAAGTACATTAACACACACTCGCTATAAAAATATAATAATTATAGCTTACTGTTGTTTTTCGCTTCGCTTTTTCATTATATAGATACTTTCTTAAAACGTAAACTAAACTACTTTCTTTAACAAAGTCGTATCCAAAAAACTGCAAAATTTCCAAGTTACGTTATGTGTTTAAATTTACAAAACGGTGAATATAAATGTAACGTAAAATTCACTTAACTTCCAAAATCACAAATAAAAATCGGAAGGCAAATGTTTAATATATTTTTGTTTTGACGTTACTAACTAAAACTAAAGGCATGTTAGGGGGTGCGAATTCATTGTTCTACAGTCGCGCCCACCGCAACATAAAGACATTATAATACCCTTTTTGCATGGTCACTTTTATGCGCGTAAGAACTCGCATATTTACTCGCAAAAACAAATGCGCGAACCTAATAAGTTGCTCGCATACAACCTAAGAGACCTTAGCGTAGCATTAATAGTAGTACACGTACCACAGTTAGGGGACTTTAGATGATTGAATAACAAACCAAGCAAACCAATTCTGCGTTTTTTTATGAAAACTCAACAGGATCAGGTGAGGTTCAACCATGACTTAATACTGCTTGGGTATAGTAGTTTGAGGAAGATGGGACACCTTTTCAATTTATTTTCTCGCCCCCCTTGGACAATAAACAAAGAACATTCAAAGAATTATAAAACTATATCCTTACGGCTCCCATAGACCGTTGTTAATTGTTTAAAACACGATCAAGATATTTTGATATTATGCGCTAAAGGTGTCCCATCTTACCCCACTTTATTATAGTTAGTGTAAACCGCTTTCCACTGCAATGTACGTAATCAGGCATTTGTTACGTTTCATAACGGTGGTTTGGTCCGGGACGTTGATTTAACGGCCAATCGCGGAGCCTGACTGCTGTGGTCTGTTATAAGCTACACTGATTACAACTCAACTATAAAAATGTAATTTAATAAAATCTGCATAACAACGAATGACATTAAAATATACACTGGACTGTTACAACAACTCGATAAGACAACCATTCGATACGGCTTTTCTCAACGATAAAACAGTTTGTTCACAATCAAATAACTTTTGCCCAACCAAACAATGAAACAACTTTCAGCCAACACACGGTACAACGAGAACCCCTGAATACACGCAAAACTGGAAAGAGGAAAAGCGCGCATTTCGTAACACACGGCATTCTTGAATCAAAAATTAGAGTCTAGACCAACGGCAATAGCGGCAGCAGAGGAGCACGCGGTAAAACAAGTGCAGGAAGCAAGTCGTGCGTGAATAACAGCGATATGGAAGGTAAAATAACTCGTCAAATAGTGAGAAGAAACACATTTGAAACTATAAACTAACAGACAATATACAAATTTTACGTAAACAATAAAAACATTGCGCGTGTCAATAAACTAAGTGTTAAACCCACGACACTACATTGCTTGACTTGTGAAACCATAGTATACTGAAGTTACTTCAGAAAACTATGGTGAAACCGTACATTTAGTTGGTAAAGTGATTTGAAAATAATTAACACCACTTATACATTTAACGCAATAAACTTTGAAAATCATTTTTTAAAAAGGTTTACGCAAACGTACGAACCTGGCGAGCCAAAGGTGGGCGGCGACATGGATGATTTCAGTTGCACGTGAGGCCCCATGTCCGGTGAGTTAGGCTGTTTCATTGAGCGAATAAATGTACTTGTGGTCCCGTTGTTTTTTATTACAACTTGGGGGCCAGTAATCGTGCTTTTCGGCCGACTTCACTGAATATATAAATGAACAATTATGACACTCTTGTCTGGTGAAAATTAATATTACCGCTAAGCTCAAACGTAAGTATTTCGTTTAATGTCTTCTACTGTGTATATCTTAAGATTTGTTGTCCCGTTGTTTTTGTCACACATTAAATAACTTTTCGCCATAAATCGTACTGAATATATAGACACAAATTCCGAACTTAAACCAATCGATGAACAACGATATAGAATTTGTAAATACTTTTAATAGGAATAAATTTGCAACTTATATACGATAACATAAATATATACAATAAATAATGGAACGTCAAATATAGTAGAGTGGGGGTAGGAAGAAGGAATACCTTTACCACATAATATTTAAAAATTCTAATCGTGTTTTAGACTATCAACAACGGTCTATGCTGGGAGTAGTGGTCTATGGGAGTCGTGAGGAAGCGATTTTATGATTCTTTGAATGTTCTTTATGTACTACTAAATAGGAAGGAAACACAGAATGGAAATGTGTCCCATCTTTACCCACCCTATTATAGCTTATTACATTCCTTGCCCCCAATCAAAGCTTATCGGAAGTTGTTATACACGCCAATCGCACTGCTACGGGATTTCGGTTGTCGCTCAAGCACGCCATCAAATCCAGCTTCGAACATCAGGTGATTGTTAATCGCAGGGCCAATCGTTTCACTGAGCGGCTGTTCTATCTCTATGGTTTCGCTGAACATACTTTGTCCAAAGCTGGTAGTTGAGTATTTATCCTAAAATACAAGTACCATTAAAATAATATACCTAATAAATATAACTTTATTTGTCTCTTCGATCATGGCAGAGAAGATTTATTTTAAACGATAAGATGGAGGATATAGCAACAAAAAAAACGATGTCACTACACCTAACAGACAAACAAGAAACATTACGAGTGTCCTCTTTTTACAAAGGTAATTTTATAATCTTATCTGTGTATATCACATATAGTAGAGTGGGGAAGATGGGACACCTTTAGCATATAAAGTCCAAATATCCTGATCGTATTTTAAACAATTAAGAACAGTCTATGGGAGTCGTGAGAATATACGGTTTTATAATTCTCTAAATAGTCTTTGTTTACTACAAAATGGGACGAGATAATTGAATGAAAAAGTGTCCATCTTCCCCCACACTGCTATATCACTGGTACCTTTTGTTGAAAACTTTCTCCAACACCAGCAGATGTGCTTGGGACATTCAATCGAAGCATCGACGAGACTGCGTGCAATGAAACTGGAGTTTTAACATATTTGGCCAATATTTGTTAAAAGAATTTTAACGTTGCTAAACCTGGTGCTACGAAATACGTAACTGGCACAAGTTGTAATAGAATAAAAGACTGACGATGTCATTTAAGCAAAATATATACTTCTTTTATTATACAATTTATTGGACTGGATTCTATTTGTCTGTTGCATATTTCATAGCACCGGATCCAGACTTTCTTTACCCAAGAATCGCGTTGGCATTTTAGCACAAGACCAGGGTAAGATTCACAGAATGTATTACAGAAACGTTACTGAAGTTTGCTCACCGTTTGTGCAACTTTTGCTTTCGTCTTCGTTCAAGCTAAACATGTTGCCAACAGACTTGCTTCGTCGTCTTTGTCCCTTCACATGTCTTGCTTTCTTGAGCCGAGATGTTCTTGCTGAAATTATTGCGTCATCTGTGGCTTTGTTGCTGCCTGCAAATACAAACATTGAAATCAAAAGCAAGCTCAATTCTATTCGTTTCTATATGGATGAGGGCGCATATGAGTGAAGCAGCGTGGCACGCCATGGGACCTGAGATTAAGGCTAGGATTCCATGGAATGCCGTAACCAATGAGACAGATAAAGTTATCAGTATAGTAGAGTGGGGGAAGATGGGACACCTTTTCTCTCCATTTTCTCGTTTCTATTGGTAGTAAACAAAGAACATTTAAAGAAATATAAAACCATATCCTTACGACTCCCATAGACCGTTGTTAGCTGTTTAAAACACGATCAGGATATGTTTGGATATTATGTGCTAAAAGTGTCCCATCTCCCCCCACAGTACTATAGAATAACAACCAGTACAATATTACCTGATACGTTCATCTCGGGGATCCGAGTAAGCTTAGCGACAACCGACTTAACTGGGGACTTCCGTATATCGCCCCAGGTTGTTATATAACCAGACGAGGTTGCCATATCATCTGAACTGATGTCGTCTTGTCTTTTCTTTTTAGACAACGGGGCACCAAACGCTTTCTTGGGGTCAGCTTTTCGAGGATTGCAGCTTCCATACCTCGCTTCTTCTTCTGTTTGTTTCTTCCGCTTTAATTTGCTTTGTTTAGTGAAGCTCCCATGCACGTCGTCAAGCTGCTGCCATTTCATTTCAAAGTAAGCGGCCAACTCCACACCATTGACCATGAAACGATTTTCACCTATAAACAAAAGTGATGTTAATTCAATGATTCTCTTATTTCTGTATGACTGATGATAATTTGAACAGAACATTAGTGACCACTGGGTTGGAGCAATGACTCAAGTCTGACGATGTCATTTAGGGAAAATCTCTTTTATTATACAACCGTTGGACTAGCTCGTTACGTTTTCCCAGCACCAGATTCTTACAGAGATTTAGAAGATCTGTAACCATTGCACGACGGCGACTAACTATAAAGATAATATAAATAAAATGATAACCCTATATCTTTGTTACAACGACTGTCGTTGCCCCGCTATACGGATAAAAAAGTTACATTTATTCATCTTATACCTCTATATTTTTCAATCACTTCCATTAACTGATGCTCTTTCTTTCCTAGTTGACTTTTAAGAGATTTTCGTTCTCGTTCATCTCGAAGAAGAGCGCCACCTGCGTTATTTATATGTTAGCTGCTCATCTGGATTTAAAACATAGTGTTTTCCGACGTTTTGTCTGCCATCTCGTCAGATAGCAAGTCTAACGTAGCAAAAGAAACGTCGAAATACACTACGTTTTCATACCAAACAAGCTGCTAAAAGACCATTTACGTTACGTTATGGCTGATAGCAGAAGTAACAGACTTACAGTCCTATGTTATTACAACCACAGTCAGTTTTTTGGTTATGAATACCTCTGTTTTTGAGTCGGTCAGGGTCCAGGTTTTTTGCTGCCAACGCCATTAATTTATCGAAGCCAAGATCCCACTCTTTTAACGGTTTAATCACTTTCATTCTCTCTTCGTTCATCAAGTCGTTTAACTTTTGTGTTTCATCGTTTATTTGGCTTATGTAAGCCGATATCTTTGCATTCTATGGGAAAATAAACGCAACACGATTTGAAAGTAATACTGTTAGCACCTAAACTTCATATATTTATATTGTTTTTAACTTGGGGTAATACGGTTATATAATTTGTAATTTTCTTTGTTTACTACATAGGAGGCAAAAAGAGAATGAAAACTTATCCCATCTTACCCCACCCCGCTACTTTAATCTTAAACCATCGAAGTGAAAAACATTACAAAGTAAATATAGATACCGTTGAATCGTCGTTAGGGGTATAACTCCACTTCTCGTTTGCATCCAGCATATAAGTTTCAATTTGCAATCGATGTAAAATCTGTTTAGCCGTTTTTAACTCGACAAAAAGTTGCTTCCTTTTTCTGCATTTCAAAGTCTCGCAATATTCTTCTAGATTTGCCATCAGCGTCGTGTTGATCTGTGGATAAATATTGGAATATATATATATATAGTAGGATGGGGGGGGGACACCTTTAGCACGTAATATCCAAATATCCTGATCGTGTTTTAAACAATTAACAACGGTCTATGTATGGGAGTCGTTCACATATAGTTTTATATTTCTTTAAATGTTCTTTGTTTACTACTAAAAGGGACGAGGAAATAGAGTTGAAACTTGTCCGTCCGATCTCCCCCACTCTACTGTTTTTTGTATGAATAATCCTTTATCAGATTATAGTGCTATTAATTTCGTTGTGTTTCTTTAAAGAAGTAGTTTCTTATCATAAGATAACTTACCTTGCTGGAAAAAGAAAAATATTTTTTTCTAAATTCGTCGATTTCATTTTGAGACACCGATGTTTCCTCCCATAAGCGTTCAATCTCTTTCTTATATTCTTCGGCTTGCTCTTTCAAGCAAACTTGTTTCAAATCTTTTTCAAGAATATACAATTGTTCCAGGTAATTCTCACTCATTGCTTGTGGCGGTCCATCATCACCGCTACTTTGCGAAATTTCTCGAAATATTGGCTTAATTGCACTTTGCTGACATTTTCCAAGCAGGGCGGTCAACGACGATCGTATTTTCGTATACACCGCAAATCTAATTATACGTTATGTATAAAATAAACACAACTTTAAAGATCTAAAGTTTATATGTGCTCCAATCCTTGGATCCCTATGGGTTGTCTAAATTGTCAGCCATACTTACAAAAATGAAAAAATCTAAAAGAATTTGTTTTGTTTTTTTATTAACACACGTGGTAACGTGTAAGCGGGCACTAGGTGTATGGAACAGACACCCTTGTTATAACGACTGTTGTAATACGACGTATACTGTCCGTGAATCACACTCCTATAGATCGTTGTTAATTGTTTAAATCACGATAAGGAAATATTGGATATTATGTACTACAGATGTCCCATTTTACCCCACAGTTCTGTACATCAATAATTTTTCGGAGAAATATCTTACCTTCTATCATATTCGTCTGAGAGCTCCACGTTTCGTTTTAAAGCGGCATCGATGTTGTTTTGCGACAGATCAGGATTCGGATCGTTGGCGAAAACACAATCTTCGCCAAGCATCACGCATAGATTGCCTTCTTCTTTTTGTATCTCTACGAAAATCTTCATTCTCTTTTCTCTTATTTCATTAAGCTCGTGAAATCGTTTCCGTGCCTTCTCTTCCTAAAAACATATAGTAGGGTGGAAGAAGGTGGAACATATTTTCATTTAAATTCAAACAAAGAACATTCAAAGAATTGTGAAGCCGTATTCTCACGACCCCCATAAACCGTTGTTAATTGTTCTATACAAAACTACAACCTTATACGCCCCGTCTTATCGAAGTTGTAACCGACAAGCAGTCACATCAAGCCAGAGTCTTAAAAACAACAAGCCAAACAACATTTATTAGGTACACGCACAAGTGAAAGTATCTGTAACGCGAACATACAATGGCCCTGCAGCAGCACTTATACACCCCATGAGGTTAAACTTTTCCAGATAAACAGGTGATTTGAAATGTCATTTTCTATACTTACTAACGTCACACAGTTGGCACGGCTTATTCAATTAGAATAGAAAATGGTTAAATTAAAACTAAAACGATTAACAACCAAAGTATAAGAGCCTTATCGCCACAGCTGACAATGAATGAACTGAAAAGACAAACGCAAGGCCAGACGAAGCACAAGAAAACCAAGGAATGTAAATTGCAATTTACGCGTAGAGTGGAAAACGCGCGCCGACATCCAACTCAAAACACAGAACATAATATTCCATATTTCCTAATCACGTGTTTAAAAAAGTGTTAGCCTAACGCTCTTTTAAAGTCGCGGAGCTTTGGTTTACAATTTTGTAAATATTCTTAGTTTACTATACTAAAAGAGTCAGAAAAAGAGAATAAAAGACGTCCTTTCTTAACCACCCTACAATAGATACAAACAACCAGTTGATTTGAATATCTTTACCCTACTATAGATACCTTAGCGACCAAGCCACCACGCTGGGTCCCATCTCCACCGTTAGCAAGGATTTCCAAAACGTCTTCCCTCAATCCAAGCTGACGTTGTATCAATTCTACTTCTTCTGTATAGCGAGCCAAGTTATGCTGAAGTTCTTTTTCGTTTTTTAATTCTTCCTCCAATAATCGCTCAATCGTGTTTTCGAGTTCACTTTTGATGCGAGTGTTCCATTTCTCTTCTATCTAGAATTGCATAAATGTCTATAGTACAGCGGGGTAAGAGACACCCTTACCGCATAATATCCAAATACTCTAATCTTGTTTCAAACAACTAACAACGGTCTATGGGAGTTGTGAGGATACGGATTTAAAATTACCCAATGGTACGCATATCAAAAACTACCGAATGGGACGAGAAAATAGAATACAGGGTGTCCCGTCTTCCCCCATCTTAAACTAATAAAACTGATAAAGGAAACTTTTCCAGCAACATGTCTTTAGAAAAGAAAAAACTATTCCAAAGTAGTTGCTTTACCTGTTGCTTGTTCAGACCAAGTCGAAGCCAGATCTTAACCAAAGCTCTTTTCTTCTCGAGAAAGAAGCTTTCGTTGATGAAATAATCAGACATTGTTTAACTTGAATTTCTGTCAATTGCTATGTTACAACTGCGGCTGATGAAAATATATTCTTCGGTACAGGTACTTAGTTATCTAAATGCGTTTAATTCAATATACCACGAAGTACTCTGCCTTCTTCGTATTGTCCTCTAACTTTTTAAAAAGTTCTAAAATTATCAAGACAACCACCGCCTATACTAGAGATATCTTTAGCAGGTCGTGATGCAACTAAACCTTTAGAGGCAAGCGAACCATTTTAAGAGATCAAATAATCAGTACAAGAAATAGCGTTTACTGTTTCTGAGTGTTGCAGAAACCACTGTGTTCTAATCTATAGATAAAATCCTACAGCAAGGCACGGCTCGAGTTTTGAGATTCAGGCCAGAGTTGACTTATTGCCGCAGACACAACTGTAATACACGGCTCAAGTCTGCTGCGGGTTGCTGATATTAAACTAAATCCTGGCAGTGCTTTCTTCAAGCGCAATGCAGAAACGTGTTTTACACAAAGCGCATATTCAATCAATCCTAACCGACACTTCGCGTACGTATATTGCATTGAAAAGTCACTGACTACTATAAGTAATAAACTCTTTATTATACTCGTTTTAGTTATTTTCTCAAACAGCAGTCATTGAATCGTTTAATAATCTCAAAAAATATCAGCATCTCATTTTATTTATTTTATATACCATATGAGAACATTGTATAGGCGTGTCTTTCACGTGTTCTGATTTCTGCTTTGATATTTTCTAAGCAATAAATGACAAGCACACACATGAGTTTATTAATAATACTGCCATCATAAAATTTAGTGAATAAGCTATAAGTGTTGATATCTAATTGTTTTTTAACGCGCATTTTTGAACGACTACTTGTTACTACGTATATAGAGAGATGAAGCACAATATAGTACTGTGGGGTAAGATGGGATACTGTTAGCACCGAATTTCTATATATTTCGTGTTTTTAACAATTGACAACGTCTTTTTACAGCCGTGAAGGTACGGGTATATAATTCTATAAACAATCTATGTTTTTTTTTTGTTTTTTGGGGGGGACAATAAAAGAGAATGAAAACGCGTCCCATCTTACCCCACCGTACTACTATATAATCAACACAAAATTATTTTGAGACTTTCTGATCATAAGTTCCATCTCCTTTATAATTTCCAACATAACCTGAAGCATCAACCTTATCGACTCTGCCATCCAAACCTAAATATCAAATATTGGTGGCGTGAAACTAAAAATGTGCCCTGAATAATGGTGTAATCATTTCCAAACAATGAGTTATTAGCTAATACTTTTACATTACAGTATTTAACCGCGATTTTGTTGGAATCTCTTTGCAATATTGTATTTAAACAATGATTTTTCGTTGTTAGTTAGGCTATATTTTTACACTGTCGTATATACGCAAGATTTTACTTGTTATTTAACTTATATTTTTACAATAACGTAATTAACCATTTTTTTGTTGTTATTCAATCAAAATACATGAAACCAAATATGTTATACCTTTTCCTTTGCCATCTGCCCCGAACCTCTCCTTATGACTTCCAGTGTATTGTGACGTGTCTGTCATCTTTTCAACGCCGCCGCTCTTCGAAGTTTTCTGTTATGAAAAATGACAAAAATGAAAAAAAACATCACTCAAATGATAAGTTTGGTAAAATAGTAAGTCTTCATTCGATTTTCTCGTCCCATTTGGTGGAAAACTATAAAAAACATAGTAGGGTGGGGAAAGATGGGACACTTTTTCATTCTATTTTATTGTACTATTTGGTAGTAAACGAACAACGATAAGAAAATACGGGATATTATTTTCTAACGGTATCCATCTTACCCCACAGTACTGTATCATTAAATCTCCAAATATTAAATTCGATGAAGCCATACTTACCGTTACACCAACCATAACAGGGCCACCCCCGTTAATCACTTTGTTGAAAACATCCTCTTTGTTAATCTTTTTCTCAGCGGCGACTTTTTCAAGCCCGACCTTGAACTGTTTGAAATCAATTGTCTTTTCACTGTTGGGTCTAAAAAGAATACACATATAGAAGAGGGTGGGGAAGATGGGACACCTTTTCATTTTATTTTCTCGTTCCATTTAGTAGTTAACAAAGAAAATTTAATGAATTATAAAACCGTATCCTTACGACTCCCATAGACCGTTGTTAATTGTTTTAAACACGATAAGGATATTTGAATATTATGTGCTAAAGGTGTCCCGTCTTCCTCCACCCTACTATATATATAATAAATTCCACGAATCTGACCCGGATCTGGTGCTCATAGATTTTAAATGTCTGCTACGAAAACATAACAGACATAAATCAAGGCCAACCGGTTGTATAATAAAAGATCTATATTTCGCTTAAATGGCATCGTCAGTCTTTTATTTAAACAAAATCGAATATACTGTTGTTCGATTCTATCCTACATGAATGAGGCCTTTTTTGATCTTGGATTTAAACCAGATTTGGCCATTTATTCCAATACGCCATAGTTGCTGCTATATTAAATAAATTTATAGAATTTTGGTCTCCTTACTTAAGCGTTGAAAATATGATGTCCACTGAATTCGTGCTTTCCTTTGGACCAAGAACTTTGCAATCTTTCAGACACTGGGAATGAGGTATATTAGTAGTACCGCTATTAGTGACATTTGTACCAATATATATGACAAAAAATATAGCAGTGTGGGGGTAAACGGGACAGCTTTTCATTCTATTTTCTCGTCTCATTCGGTCGTAAACAAAAAACATTCAAAGGGTTATAAAACCGTATCCTCACAACTCCCATAGACCGTTGTTAATTGTTTAAAACACGATCAGGATATTTGGATATTATGTGCTAAAGATGTCCCATCTCACCCCACTCTACCATACGAGAAATAATATAATACTTATAATTTTTAGTCATCTTTTGCAAAACGATAGCGAAAATCATGTTATAGAACGCAGAAAAGGAAATCAACAACAAAACAATACTTGTTAAAACACGCTATGGATAAAAAGAGTGGGGAAGAGCGTCATTTAAAAAGCGTGGTTGTGGCACCTGTTAAAAAGCCTGTTAAACTGGCTGTTAAAGGGTGTGGTTGCAAAAACTGTGGCTGATGAACCCACAATTTTACAAGATTTACCTTTGCAAAGTTTTTTCCTGTCATTTTCGTTGCTTTTGAATTTCCCATTACCATAAACTTCTTGTATGCGGCTTCCAATTCTTTGTCTCCCATTTTTAAGTTCTATGTTCTATATACTCGCTAATAACTTATATTGCCTGGAATATCCTATATGTTTAAATGGTTATATTGTATTAGGGTGAGGGAAGATGGAACAGCTTTTTATTTCAGTTAATTTTCTCGTCCCATTTGGTAGTAAACAATGACCATTCATCCCTAAAGGTGCGTCGTCTTTCCCCATCTTGCTATATGTTTGGTTCGCTGTATCGTAAATAGTATTAGTACTTATAATTTTTTTACAAAAGTAGTAACTGTTAATACAAGCAACAAATTCTATTATGTATTCTTCACTGTATTAATCTACCTTACTACGCTACAGCTCTTCTGCAGCAGTAAAAGCCTTATCAATATTTCATGCATGCTTATCTATACGAGGCCTTGAGTGCAGGCCGTACAGAACACCCTTGCTTTTATAACTTTGAATTACGTCAGTGATGTAACACCAGAAGTCGGTCAATCCGTGTCAACCAATCAAAACAACTTTCTTCAAACATCAATCTACGTTTCTACCTTGGTAAGTAAACACTTGGTAAACAAAGGAAGGACTTCCTAACAACACGAAACCTAATACATCAATCTATTATCCCAGTTATTTATATCTCAAACAATAGAAAGACAAATTCTCGATTCATAGAATACTTTCTTAATAGAATAAAACACTTCTGTATTTTAACCAATCTTTAATAATTAAATTATCAACTGAAATCGATGCTGTACCGAACGCTTGCTTAGACTCTACAATGTCTGCTTTATAACTGAGCAAACAATCGAACACAAACACACGAATCGAGATTATCCACACAAAGCGTTTTATTCGCTTTCTTCTTAAACCATTGTCAACTATACCACTTGTAAGATATGTGACGTCAGGACCATTCTTCGGACCAAACGTTGTTAAAAAATGGAACCTTTTGTGAGACACACATAGGGCACGACGACGAGCTTTATATCTACACCATAAACCCATCTGACCGCGACCAAACATTGTTAGCGTCTCGCCAATGGTTACACTGACGGAACCAACGCGTTACTTCAACCGTTGTTTTGTCCCTGGTGTATTGACTTTGCCTCGACCGTTAGCGACATTCAAAGTTAAACATACAGTAGGAAGCAACTTCTTATAAAACACATATAACCTGCTATATAGTAGGGTGGGGTAAGATGGGACATGTTTCATTTTCTTTTATCTTCTCATTTGGTTGTGAACAAAGAATATTTACAAAATGTTTAAACTGTAACCTCACGTCCCTAAATAAGCGTTGTTAATTGTTATAAACATGATCAGGAAACAGGGGGAATTAGGTGCTAAAGTATCCATCTTACCCCACAGTAATATAATTATAAACTGTTAAACCGGACGCTTAGTATTAGATTAATATTTGGATGGATCATGTTGCCATGGTGCATTTATCTTGAGGTTTGGTTGCTAAGCAACCTTACCGCGCGTGCGCGTTGCTATAATTTGCTTTATTACGTCACAACACTCTCTGTGTTGGCGCTGTACTTTAAAAGTCCGGTATCAAAACATATTTTTATCTTCACGGCAGCAAATGTAACAGAGCGTACGAGAATTAGTGTACAATGCCACAAACAAATATATAAACACAAGGTGTAAGCTGAAAACAGTAATGCTATACTCAACAATTACAATTTCCACTCTCCAAACTGAATTATTTCCTGTATCGCATACAATTCAAATGCATGCTGGTATTGTGGTCACATTTTCACTGGGCATTCCGTGCTGTCGTTTCTATTCTTTCTATTTAATCAACTATAATGTTGCTTAAAATGAAACGCTACCTCACGGTGTGGGAGAATGGGAAATATATTGTGTTTATCTTCATTCTCATCACGTTAGAAGTTTTGTTGGAGATGTATAACCACAGAAGCCAAGGATCAACGAGGGTGATGCTGGAAGCTAAGTTACTAAGTGATAAATGGTCAGGTAACGTTTTCTTGATTACAGTGGTTGTGAGTTCATTTACAATTAGTGAGTGCGCAAAACGGTAAACGAATTCACACATTATGAATAAATGAATGTATAGTAGGGTGGAGGAAAATGGGACACCTGTCCATTTTATTTTCTCGTTCCATTTGTTAGTAAACAAAAAACATTCAAAGATTTATAAAACCGTATCCTCACGACTCCCATAGACCGTTGTTAATTGTTTTTAGATCAGAATATTTAGATATTACGTGCTAAAGGTGTCCCGTCCCCCCCACACCCTACTATACCTTATTTATCCTCGGGGGTGGGGAAATGACAGTCTTACAAGTTACCATGTTTATAACTTTGAGGGCGAATATGTGTGTAACGTATGGCTAACAATTCGTGGGTTGGAGCAAATTGCACCAATTGTAAATAACTTAGGCAGATCTAGGTTGCACAATAAATGATATATCTTAAACTATTAAACAACCCTGAAGAGAAACCGAAAATCTCAAAACAAAAACTTTTAATTTTTTTTCCTAACAGCAACATCGCCAACGTGTGGAAACTTTTCCTGCTTTGGAACTTCGCTTTGTAAAAACAGGAATCGTGTTCGATTGTCAGAAGACGTTCCAACATTACGTATGTACTGCCTCATAGGTTTTTATGGGCCATTATATATAGTGTTCGAAAAGTCACTGTTCACTTACTTATTTATTAACAGACATGTTTCAGTATAGAACCCAGGAGGTAAATATGAATGACAATTTTAAATGATGTTGAAAGTGACCTCCGTTAGCATCAATACAGACTTGGACTCTTCTTATTTTGTTGGAATTTATAAGAACTATGCCCTGTGACTTTCTAAACACTCTGTATTATCCGGTGTTTAGGATTATTCACAGTGTGCTGGTAGCGGAAGTAACATGCAGGATTAGTACTGCGAGGGAAGATGGGACACCTTTAGCACGTAATATCCAATTATTCTGATCGTGTTTTAAACAACTAACAACGGTCTATGGGAGTCGTGAGGACACAGTTTTAAAATTATTAGAATGTTTTTGGTTTGTTACTAAATGGGACGAGAAAACAGAATGAAAAGATATCCCATCTTCTCCTACCCTACCCTATGCTGAGAAAGTTTTCAACATACAAATATTTTAGCTTTAATTGCACAGGTTCTGGTTGGTTGTCAATATACGGAGAGTTAGTGGATCTCCACCGAGTGAAATTAAATGTAACTTACAAGTTACCATCCACGTTACCATGCAACGGAGAAACATGTTCTGTACAAATCGAAACTTCAGTGTTAAGTGGTAACAATGTTAACAAGTGGATTTGCGATAAGTTTAAAAAACCAACAAACTGCGATGCTGGTAAAGTATTCAAGAGTTGGCGGGCGATGAACAAAATTACTTCTGCTAAAGGTATTAGTACTGTGCGGTCACATGAATACCGTTCGCACCTATATCCAATATTTTCTGATCTTGTTTTGAACGTTTAAAAACACTCTTTTAGAGTCGCGGGACTACGGTTATAATCTATAAATATTATTTGTTTACTACCAATTAGTTTTCTTTTTGTACTATGGCTGACAATTTGGGCAACTCGTAAGGGACTATACTCTACTGAGTTGGAGCAATTACCATTAGGTATCTATTCCACGCGGCGCCGGATAGATATATAGGCAATGACAGTTTTTTTTTTAAAGTCCAACTTTGATACGCATATGGTTTATCCTCCCAGGTCGCTTGGATCCAAATCTCCTGAAAGATATTTCGCCGCCACTCCAATGCCCAAGTACCCGCATAGCCGACCGTATAGTGAGGCGAGTTGCCAATAAACAGGGTGGGGTTCTACTTAGAGATTTGTCTTATACAGAGAAGAAGAGACTGATCTTCACGTGCAAGATGTCACCAGGGTCTGTGGTGCAGGTGAAACCCACTATAAATACAGTACTGTGGCTGTGGGGTAAAATGGATACCGTTAGCACATTATATGTCCATATTTCCCAACCGTGTTTAACAATTAACAACGCTCTTTTAATTAAGTCGCGGGGCTATGGTTTTACAATTCTTTGGATATTCTTTATTTACTACCACATGGGACGATAAAAGAAAATGAAAATATAAACCATCTTACCCCAACATACTGCTGTATAGGCGGAGACGTGATGCAGATTGGAAAAAAATGAAACAGAACACGCACCCGTGTTATAACGACTGTCGTTGCTCGCTATGCGAGGATAAATAAGTTACATTTACGTGGTAACTCGTATAAGTGGGCACGAGGTCTATGAAATAAGAACATCCGTATTAAAACGTTCTATTCCAGTCAATGTTCCCGCCCTACGAAGGCTGGTTGTTCCAACGGACAGTTGGGTCTTGTGGTGCTCTTATGGTGCATGGAAGGTCTATTGTTACGTCATTATACGAGCTTTATGACGCACCGTGGAAGGTCAGATTGGACGTAGCAATACAAGTAAGCATGTTTGCATTCAACTAAGTAAACGTTATTTGACGCCGTGGTACAGTGGTTACCGCAACTACTAGATACATCACAAAAAAATAATAAGTAATAGCCCACAAAGTTACATACGTGGTAACTCGTAAGCTGGCACGTGGTGTATGAAACAATACACCCGTGTTATAACGACTGTGTTGCTTCGCCATGCATAAATAAGTTGCATTCATCACAATGCAAGTCTAGTCAACGTGTGTTTAATGTACAGTTGCTCGACCTTGCCGAACACTTTACATACAACGACTTGAACTACATGTTTGCATTACATCGACTCACACCACGTGATATTGGAATCTCTGATACTGGAAAACTGAGAATCAAGAATGCTGATAACGTCATTTTGATTGACAGTTATGACATCAAACAAAGTAAAAACATTTATAAATTTGGCTGCCTCCAGGCCTGAGGTTACAGTGTTGTTTTAATTTCAGCCAAAACACAATTCCGAAAAATAATTACCCACAAAGTTACATAAGCGGTTACTCGTAAGTGGGGACGAAGTGTAAGAAACATCAGAACACTCGTATTTAACCAAAAACGTCTTTAAACCATCTTTATACCCTATAGTACTGCTTTAACAGTTTGCTGAAAAACAAATCCGTTCTTTTAGATTTGACTGTGCATGGCCTACTCAATACAAAATGTATTGAGTAGGCCATGGACTGTGTAAAAATACAATTTTGTATTTTACCAGATAATAGTAAAAACGACAAAGGTTTATATGAAGTTCGTTACAAGCAAGAAAAAGTTGATATCGCAGAAGAAAATCTTTGCGACCACAGCGAAAATGACGTCAATTACTACGTCATATGTCGTCACTTCCTTGGAGGAACATGGAAAGAAAGAAAGGGGAAAAAATACCCGGGTGGTCTGCTTCATGATCCGAAAGAGTTTGGGGTACATCTTGTTTATTAAAATAATGAACATATTATTTTAAAAAAATCTTAAAAAATTATAACTCACAAAGTTACATACGAGGTAACTAACATAAAAATTATGCATTTAAAAATAGCTAATTTTTCTTCATGTAGGTTTTTTCAAGTCAAATGTTCGTCTTGCTGGATATTTGCTCCCGGGGTAAAACAGCTGTCGCACCAGAGCGTCGAACCTTGTCTCATTCTATTCGGCGGCTCGCAGCAAACCAATTGCGGAATGTTTTAGAAAGACGTCGAATTTGTTCTCCCGATTTTAAATATCGGTACCCGGAGTGTGAACTTGCAGAAGACGCTGGAATTAACTTGCCTAGTATTGAGCTACAATGGTTACATTAAATTAACATTTTGGGATCAAAGATATTTGTTGAACCCCAGGTTGGGGTAATGTGGGACATGATTTAATTGTTTATTACCGTCCCATTTGGTAGTAAACAAATAATATTTATAGAAATATTTAACCGTATCCTCACGACTCTAAAAGAGCGTTGCTGATTGCTTGAATACTGTCAGGAAATATTGGTTAATATTTGCAATGATATCCTTACCCAACAGTACTATATATTGTTTATTTAATGATTATATAGTAAGATGGGTGAAGATGGGACACCTTATTATTCTACTTACTGGTCACATTTGGTAGTAAACAAAGAAAATTCAAATAAATATAAATCCGCACCCTATTGACCGTTGTTAATTGTTTAAAACACGATCAGGGTATTTGGATATTCTGCGCAAAATGTGTCCCATCTTCCCCCACCCTACTATACATTGGTGTTACTGTGTACATCTGACCCAACGGTATTATGTAGCGTCTACCTAATAACTACACTCTGTAACACTAATGCATAATCATGGAACCAGAACTGCCAGGATATGGATTTGTGTTTTATTTGCAGAACCCCAAATCGAGAAAACAATATAGTGGGTTGGGGTAAAATGGGACACCTTTTTATTCAAATTTCTCGTGGCATTTTGTAGTAAACAAACAAAATTCAATGAATTGTAGATCTGTTTTTCTACGACTCCAATATAGACCGTTGTTAATTGTTTAGACATGTTCAGGATATTTGGAAATTATGTGCTAAAGATGTCCCATTTTGCCCCTCCTACTACATATTAATGAGAAATTTATCAACGGTTTATAAAGCATAAATTTGCAATAAATATTAATAAGTCTTATTAGTACGTATATTACAGTAAATGGATTAGAAACGTGAGAAAACACAGTGGTATCTTCAGTTGGCACTTGCTGTTACAACGTGAATGTTGTATTAAGGCACCAGTTTTACGAAAACTATTTTCTTTGTAATTAGTAACAGTGCTTAGTGGTGTGCATGTAGAAGTAAAGGCACGCCTTGGATAAGAAGTTCAATTAGAATACTGCGGCTGACTACGCTATAGTGGTAACTTAAGTGCAACTAGTTGTTTCTAAGCAAGCAACTACTTTATGGTCGCAACAAATCTTGCAGCTTCTTGTCAGGGTCGACGATATCGTCAGCTCGCGTCAGTTGCATTTCAACGTGACGTAGATTGTTGACCACTAGCGCCATCTCCTGACTGGATGTTTGCTGCAGCAGCGGGACTTTGGATCTGGTTACTTCATACGGAGACGAACGACCATGTAGGTATCCTATCTTCCCCGTAAGCGAGTCGGCAACGGCGCATAAACGTTCGGTGAGCGCACAGACATTGGACAACATCAACGCATCAAGGGCGCCACCATTCGACCAAGTTTTTCTCTGTCCTTTCGCGTCGGTTTTTACAGCAGGAGGTGACGGAATAACCATCGTCGGCTGAACTGAGATATCTAAACTATCGACTTCGGATGCTCCTGTTATAACTGATGATGACGTCATCATGGTTGATGACGTCAGAGTGGAATCGAGGTCGTCAAGTGGTTTTGAAGTCAAGATCCTCAAATCTCGAGCGAGATCGTGACTTGCACGAGCTATCTCATCGCTCATTTCACCATCGGGTGGGGACCTGGTGTGTATTTCAAGGTAAATATCAACTTAAGTGAAATGTTTTTGAGTTGTATGACATGTAACAAATTAGGAACACTTTGGCCATGGTTAAATATCAATAATTTGATCTTCGCTATTGTCTTCGAGGAGATAAATAAATAATTATGTTATAACAAAATAACATAAGATACGATTTTATTTATCTTTTCGAATACATCATCTAAGGTCAGATTATTTAAAACAACCAAAAGAAGAGAATTAACAGCAAACAACAGTAGATAAAATGTTATGTATTACATTTAAACAACATGATCTTTGGGATCTAATTCGAAGAGATAAAAAAAATGTATATTATTACGGTATAACGTATTTATTTATTAATCTTCTCAAAGACAATAAGGAAGATCAAATTATTGATATTTAACCTTGGCCAAATTGTTGTTGAAATTATTATTACTATTTGTTCAATACCTGTTGTATGTGTATGTGTCATCAGTTGTATCAGTAGTTATACTGGCACTGGTTGGCATGTTGTTATTGGAATCAAGTTGGCCATCGTACTCAGATTCTGAGGTTGACACGCAGTCAGAATATACATGAGGTGTGGTTGACTTGCGACGGGATTCAAACTTACGGGATCTGTAAGTTGCTCGGTCTAAACTTCCTGACCTGGTGAGTCTACAATAGAGTAATGAATGAATGTAACTTGCTTTGTCCTAGGCGGGAAACTACAGTCGTTATAACACTGGGTTTGATACACCTCGTGCCTGCTTACATGAGTGACTATGTATGTAACTTTGTAGGGTAATGTTTTTGTGATCTTTTTTTAATGTATGGCTGACAATTAGAATTAAAACTGACTGGTAAACACAACTTCTATCCACTAACACATGCTGTTACTATACTGTCAGACAGGGCTACGTATTCTGCAACAAACCTATTATCTGGAGTTCGACTTTTCCGAACTATCCTTGCCCCGAGACTTGTAGTTGTCCGTTGCGTGGCAAGCGCACTACTGCCATCGGTCTCTGTAGTTGAAGCCACGCTGCCACGTGACTGGCGCCGTGACCTCGAAACAGGAGTTGTAGTACCCTGTAATGTTAAGATGATAAGAAAGGCAAATTTTGAGAATTTGTATATGGAGAGATGCTCTAATGTGGTGGTACCTTTAGATTTAGATTTAGGGGGTACCATACCCCAAACCAACACGGTGTCTGGATGGCAATAATGTTAAGATTATTTCATGTCTGTCCACTGGGTGACCACTAGATTGGAGCAATTGATGTTAAGTGTCTTGCCCAAGAACACATACGCTTACAATGGTAGCAGCGTTATTAAAAGTTATCATTATTATAAACTACCCACCCTCTTCCTTGTTGATCGTAGATTATGCGAACCTTCGTTGTCCGACGATTCAGTTTCGCTGCAACGAGACAGACGACGTGCAGGAGGCCGAGCAAGCGCGTTCAATCTTTCCATGCTGCTACGACCTGTGCAATAATGTGAAGTTACACGAATGGTTAAAAAAATGTAATGAATGTAACTTATTTATCCTCACTACCTGCATAATAATGGTAAGCTATACTGTTGCTCATATATGCCATTTATACTTCTATTTTGGCTCTTCTGCCAACAGTTTGTCAAACTGATGTTTCATGACACAGTGTCATTTTACCCTGATAAAGAAGACGGATAAAATGTTGAAACATCAATGAGCCAAAATTTTTGCTCGAAGAGCCAAAACACAAGTGTCAATAATGCTATATAACTTCTCATTTTCTCAATAATGGTAAGTTATATCAATTTTATTCTGTTACTTCTGCTACCAGACACAATGTAAATAATCTTTTAGTGGCCCATCTGGTATAAAAACATAGTGTATTTCTCTGCCAGAAAGTCGGAAATACACTATGTTTTATACCAGATGAGCCACAAAAAGGTTATTTGTCCAACTTATATTCAAAGAAATCACAAAAAAAACAATGTTTCACAAAGTATGCGGTAACTTTTAAGTTTTCATCCACCTTGTGTCTATAAAGTGCCTAACCTGGGGTGGCAGGCCTGCTCTGGAATTTCGCAATAATCAGTACACCATGAAATTAGTACAAAACTATTGCGCAAAAAAAAGAGTGCTTAAAGACTTAAAGGGTATATTTTATTTGAGTACTTGTTATTTTATTCTTTTTCTTATCAGTTGTTTGTTGCGTTGTGGAGGTGCTTGTTGTTTCAGCTTGGCGAGGCCTGGGATGCATAGTTTGAAGGTAAACGCTGCCATTGTGGGCATGTGTGGTTGCTGTGCTGTGGTAACTAAAAAGGCATGCCACATGACGTCTAAAAAATTTAAACTAACAATATTTTTTCAGACACCCACACTGCCAAATAGTTACAACTATGGTAACTAAATAAGCATGGCCTCATACTGCATGGGAAATTATAAATAAATGATATTTAAACCAGGAAATCGACAATATATTAAGTAAGTTTTGATGTGAACAATATAATTATTACAATAGTATTACTAAGTTTTGATTAAGAAATTTTGAATTCATAATATTTGAGACAGGAATTCCAAAGTTCCACAATATTGTTAGTAAGTTTTGAAGTAAAATGTTGATTGAATTTGATTTGAACATTATTATTATTACAATGTTATTTAACCTGTTTTTATCAGAATCTTTAGCCTTGTTTTGACGCAGCAACGTAGTCCTCGTTAGTCGTAACGAAGATTCACAATCAGAGTTTGAATTTGTGCGCGTTACGCCACCCAGTGAGCGGCGATTGTTTTGACGTAAACATTCCGTGTCCGAGGATAAAGTTGTGGACGAGGTCTGGTGATATTAAATTTATGCAGGTTAGTTTGACCATGCGGTATAGTGGTTAAAGTGGCGCATCTAGGACAGAGGATACAGGCTCAAGGCATGACGCTGTTACCATTGTGAGCGTGCTTCCTTGGGCAAGATTATTTAGGACAACTTCTCCAATCCAATGATCACTTATGGGTTGTTAAAATTGTCAGTCATTTGAGCCATACATTAAAAAAGAGAAAAAATAACAAAAAATGATCAAGCACCAATAAGGTAGGTCTGGGGATGCCACATCTAGGAGAGAGGATACCGTTTCAAGCCCAACGTCGCTACCATTATGGTTAGTCCAACGTGATATAGTGGTTAGGGTGCCTGTTAAGTGTCTTGCTCAAAGCCACATACGTCCACAATGGTAGCAGCGACGAGCCTTGAACCCGTAAACTCTTGGTTGGAGTGTCTACATCTAGGACAAAGGATAGGGGTTCGAGGCCCGGCGCTGCTACCATTGTGGACATGTGTTTCTTTGGGCAAAATACTTCATTGCACCAAACTTACGGAATGTTAATATATAATTAGTAAGCAGACATGAAGTGCATGAAACAAGACAACCATGTTATAACATTTAACCAGAAGAATATTAAGCTAAAGCTTAACCCTCTTGTCCAACCCACCTGTGAGCCAAGTGATCTTCTCGTAAAATCCAGCTTCTTTCCCCTTGATGTTTGAGGTGAACGATTACTAACAGTAGGGTTACTTGCCGTGGTAGCGGAGGTAGAACTTGGTGTGGAAGATCGACTTTTCGCTTTCGTGCTCAAAGTATCGCTACTAAGTCTGCGACTCAATTGTGGGGAAGTTTTTTTCGCTCGTTGCGCGAGGCTTTTGTTGGATTTTGATTGGTCGAGCCTTAACCGCGCACTTAGTGGTTCGCCCTTGGAAGTTTTAATTCGTTCACTGAGTGCCCTGCGTGGACTTGGACGACTCCATTTGTCATCTGAGTGACCATCGGCTAAACTAACAACGCTTGAATCATCAAACTGGTGCGAGGGAATGGTGGAACTTGGGAGCACCTGGAAACAATTTAGTTTATTTTTCCTATTATTTCAGCTACCAGTCATAATGTAAATAATTTTTTAGCGGCTGAACTTGTATCAAACGAATTTCCTAGTATGAAATACAGGTTATTTTATTTATTTTGTATTTCCTACTGTTTTTAAACAGATAAATAATTTTCGGTAATAAACAACAGTGAAAATAGAACTTTGGGTATGATTTATGTTTTAGTAGAAATCACAAATCCAAATTAAGGCCAGAGTTGACCATTAGCCCAATATTGTATTGAGGTTCTACATTCTACAGAGTGGCAAGCCATGAGACCTCATATGATTTAGGAACGACTTTATCCATTACTTCAACAATCGTGTCTTACTTTAGTTGATAAGTCTTGTAACTCAACTTCGGAAACACTTGAAGAATCGCTCTCGGCCGATATTCTTGGGATTAATTCCTCAGATATCCCTGGATGGGGTTTCGAGAAGCTGTTTGATCGGATGAGAGGAGGAACCCCTGATATCTTACAAGTTGCATCTGGGATCTCTGAGTCCGGAACCACTCCGCTCGGCTTCTCTTTGGTAAAACTGTTGGAACGGAGAAGAGGAGGTATACGCTCTGTGGAGGACTCCCGTGAGGATGGAGAGGACTCTTTGGGAGTTTTACCGGATAATGGTCTTCTTGGTCGAGAGGGACGAGTGTTTCCTGATGTTTCTTTAAAATTGCGAACAATGTCAACCAATGGAGGGCCCACGTCATCAGTTGTGTTGTTGTCAACAGGAGTAACTTTTGTTGAGGATTTTTTGGACGGTATTGGTTTTATAAGTAACTCGTTTTCTTCATCTGCATAAGTTTGGCTGACTAAGTGTTGTTGGGAAACATCTGCGTTGAAGTCGTCGTCTTGCTGCGAGAATGCTTTGCTTCTATCATTAGATGATGTTGAACTGTAATGTAATATATGTCTTATTTTCTCTTTCAACTATATTATATTACTGAACAATGCAATGTAATACAACATATGTTTTATTTGCCTCTTTGAACTATATTAAATTACTGAATTCACATAATTACCAAATAACTGAGTTATTTCATATTTTGTCTGATTTATTACAGCTTCACAATGTATTTATTTGAAACTTTACTTAAGTAGTGTTCACCCCTAGCATGATTTTAATGACTGTCGTTTTGCTCCTAATTCCCAGTTTTTTTAATTAATTTGATTTTTAAATACAGTAACGAAGATAATTAAAAAAAAAAAAGGGATTTAGCAGCGAAATGACAGTCGTTAAAAAAACTAAGGCTAAACCTACTTAGGTAAAGTTTTTTAAAAGCATGAATGCTAAACCCACAGATTAAGAAATAACATGTCCACTGGTCCAGTTATGCAAAATAATTAAATTTTTGTTTTTAAATAGGATTTAGTTTGTTTCCGAAAATAATAATAAAACAGTAAAATTAACATTTAATATACCATACGATCATAAAATACTATTTTACATTATGCCTGGAAGCAGAAGTAACAGAATATAATAATACAACACTGACCGGTTATATAAATATGCTTTATATGTATTGTATTAATATGCTAAACTGATAAAACACTGACCTGTTCGAATCTTTCCTTGATCTAGCAGCTGCAGCCCTGGCAGCTTGCACTGCATTATGTGGTATAGCTGGTAGCGAACGTCGTACACGATGACCCTCGGATCCCGATCGACTCATGTCTGTTTAAGGTTTGTAGGAAGTAGATACAAATATTTATAAGCATAGGATTTTTACATGCAAGGTAGGCAGGGGTAGCTAAACACACACTCTTTTTAAATAAATCCACTAATTCGTAATTAGTGTAGTGTGTATGAGCATAGGCTTCAAACTTTTTAAAACGCAAGGGAGGTAGGGATAGTTAGACACAATCCTGTGAAACAAGTTTAACTTATTATTGTAAATTGTAATTAAGGCGGGGATAGTTAGACACAATCCTGTCAAACAAATTTAACTGATTGATTGTAATTGAGGCGGGGATAGTCAGACATACATTCTTTTAATAGATATCTTCTCATTGGTTAGGATGTTTACTAATCAATACAGTGTGCAAGGGCATATGTATCCAACTTTTACTTGTAAGGGGGACAGGAATAGTAAAAAGGCGCGGGGATAACAGAACGTATTCTCTAAACTGTACCCTACAGTCCTACACCATTAGGTGTGTCGTGTGTACATAATCATATGACCATTATAGTAGGTGCCAATCTTTTTATGGATAGTAAACACATATTTTTTGGAACAAATCTAACTTATTGATTGTAATGTTAACTGATTAATCCAGGTTTGGCACCTATGAGTCTAAATACCACTAAACAGGAAGAAAATTGTTTAAAAAATTACATTTAGATGTAAAAAACATGATTTCAAATCCAATATGGTTTTCGAAAATATTGGCGCCTATGTGTTAACACATTTCTGCTGTAGAGAAGAGCAACCTTGGTTGGATCTGGTGCTACGAAAATGTAACAGATAAAATCAAGTCCAACCAATTGTTGTATTAAAGATATATACTTCGCCTCAATGGCATCGTCAGTCTCTTATTCAAATAGAATTAAATAACTTGCGTGTTTTTGCATGAGCTGCATGAAAACAACATTTCCTGCTAAATGTTTCATGCCATATAAATTTATTAATCTATATTTTAGATTTTTTTATACCAGATCAGGGTTAGATTCACAGTATATTGTGATAATCACTAAATTTATTAAAAACAAATTTAGTTGTAACTATTTACCTTCATCTGGAGAATCGGTCGGTTGTGGTTGTGTGTTGATTGGATGAGTTGGTATCTGGTGTTGATTCACCCATTCATTCACCCAATTTGTTCGTAACTCAGTAGCGTCCGTTCCCGCCCCACCAATCTATATTCGTTCATAAAACACAGTATATACAAATGTAAGTGGATATAATAGGCAACCTATTTAATACATAAACACCCTATACCGAAGAAAAGAAAATAATAATAAAAACTACAAAAAAAGTTTGAACAAATTTTAAACAAAATGACAGAGTATAGTGACAAAACAAGCAGTCATCATACAAAAACCTGCTATAAAACTTTAACTTTTTTATTCATTCAAAAAAGTTAAGAGATAAAACATAACATCACAACATCACATCTTATACAAAGTCCTTTCAAATCTCTTCTAGTAATAAAACATTCGTTTGCGCCAAGTAAACAAACTATCTTGTAAACTACAACACTGTGTTTCTGTATATCTGGAAACACCTTCAAAGAAATAACACCTTTTTATCTTATTCTTAACTTACAGCGAATTAACTCAAAAGATCAATTCTTCTTAACAAAGAAATTTAATAAGAAGCCTGTTATTGAACTTATTTAAATTTGCGCAAGGCTGGCAAGCGGGCAACTTATGATATATGGTTGCTGTGAGAAGTTGGCAAATAAAAGGCAAGTAAAATTTCCCACAATCTCAGGCCACAGTGTTTTCATTCAAACACAATTCAAACAAAACCACCAAAGCACTTAATACTGAAAGCACAAACGCCACTCCCCCACCCCACTCATGATACACTCTTACTATTATAAAGCTTTGCTACTTGCATGGATATGAACACTGAAGGGCAATTGTCTCCACTATCAAAGTACTTCAATAAATAGAACACGCCAAAGCAATCAAGAATGAAAGGAAAATGAACTTCCCAACTTTTTCCTAACATAGGTGTCAAAACTGGAATGGCAGGGTAGACAGTAGACAGGCCTATCCTAGGATTTCTGCACTGCTTTTGTCAAAAAACATTGCAACAAATAAGTTAGATTTGATTTACATAAATGCGCGTCTAACTATCCAAACCCCCGATGGTGTTTTTAAAAGTTTAGCGCCTATCTTCCTAATTAACATTACCATTTCAACTACTATATTTGAACACCTGATAAAAACAGCTCATACTAAACCATTTCCTGCAGACTATATCTTAGTAAACCCTTAATAACCTCAACAAAACAAACATATATTACGCCAACACAGCGATGAAGCGATACTAAACTCAACAGATGCAATCTTGTTGCAGAAGTTACGATTTGTTCAAACATTACTTGAAAGCAAACACGGCATAAATAGAAAACCATCTGCTGAGGTCAGTCAGTCGATACAGAAAGAGATGAAACTGAATAGTGTTTCTATTGTCCATAACTAAGTATACATTACCAACAAATACAAAGCATTATTAAATATAATATAGGGGAGGGGCATTATGTTTCAAATTAAACTTTGAGGAAATATCCTTAGTTTCCACTAGGGGCAGCAAAGGTACCTGTTCTAAATCTCCTGTTGTTTTCTTTGGCTCTTTGTCGCCCTCTATGGTATAAGTCCCAGTGTGGCTTGGTTTTGAAGATGAACTGCTGGAGAAGTTTGTTCTTTAGCTATTAATAACTAATGAGAAAAACGCTGATAGGAAATAACTAATTATTAATTTTGAAGATGAATTAGTGACTAATGGAAAACTCGTTTTATTTTAAATTTTGCATTAGTTAGAATCTGTAGTCTGTACATAATAGATGATATTAGAAAATATTACAAATTACATGTTCATTTTACACTTTTTGTATATAGTAGGGTGGGGGAGAATGGGACACCTTTTCAGTCTATTTTCCCGTCGTATTTGGTAATAAACAAAGAAAATTCAAAGAATTACAAAACAGTATCCTCACAACTCCCGTTGACGGTTGTTAATTGTTTAAAACACGATCAGAATATTTGGATATTATGTGCTAATGGTGTCCTCACTCTGTCTCTTATATATATATATTTAATATTCCTTCTTCGATTATTTAAATACTATTATAAAGTGGCGCAGCCAGTGGTTTCAGGGGTCACGCCTTTCCTATAATACTTTTTTTTGTAAATTGAAACTTTTCCTTATTTTCTTAGATTAAACCGTCCATTTTTTGGGGCCACGCCACCATTGTATACTAAAATTGGTTTACATACCTACTGCTACTGCTGCTGCTGCTGCTACTGCTTGAGGATGAACTGCTTTTGTGAGACTTTTTCCCCTCAGATTTTGAATGGTTATCTGTGTTATAAACATCGTATTATATATTTACATTACATTCAAAATGGTAAAACTAATATAAATTTCCAATATTTTTTTATTTCTGCTACCAGGCATAATGTAATAGTATTTTTCACCTATTCTTTTGTGGTGTTAATTTTATCCTAATAATTTTCACTAATGAAGTCTTAATAAATAAAACACAAAACATTGAAATAAAATTAATGTTTTATACACCAAATGCGCTGAAAAACCATTTTAAAAATTTATAAGTATATAATATATAAATATAATATAAACTTATATTAAGTAAATGTGGATTTGCTTTAAAAAAAACTAAAATGAACAAAACAGAAATTGTTACATATCAAACAAATGTTGTTAAATATATTGTTGCTTAACAAAAACTAAACAGAAAAAGTGAAATAATTGTCCTTGCCTCCTTCTTTGCATAGTTTATCCTTTCCCTGTTTCACAGATGAAGCGACACTTTTATTTTTGCTCGCCACGCTTGATCTTAAACTGTGGGTTGCTGAGTTTGTTCCTCGTGCTGGGAAAATGTAAATATAATACTTGGGGTAAGATGGGACAAGTTTTTACTCTATTTGCTTGTCCCATTTGGTGCAGTAAAGAAAAGAATATTTACAGAACCATATAACTACTCTAAAAGAGCGTGTTAAAATCAGGATTAAAAAATATGCATTTGTGCTATATTGTTTAACATAGGGCAGATTTTTAAAACAAGAGAACACTGTGTAGACCATGCGCTGCTACATTACTGATACAGGGTATTGTAACCTATTCAAGGGCTTGCATGCATACCCTACATGTTAGGTAGCTATGATGCTCGCTGCTATAAATAAATGCTTTGTAGCTGTTACTACCAGATAAGACAAAAAAAATTGAAAACACGTCCCATTTTACCCCACCTACAATACATCATACCACAGTACTATATATAAAAAAAAACAAGCATTCAGATAAATGCATTGGGTAATGATAAATACTTTTGTTTGGTCTTTGAGGAGATGCACTTAACATAGGGGCCACTGATGTTTGAGAAATTTTTCTGGAAATAAAAATATTTAAAATTAGGTTTGTTTTCTAACAGATTGTTGTATAGATGTTTACCTGATGCTTTCTTTACTGTTTGATTTTGACATTTTTGCTTTTTTATCTGTTTAAAAAATATCATTGACGTGAGGAGTAATGAGTAATAAACTGTTATAAAAGTAAAAAATGCTTGCTTTGAGAAACGGTTACTTGTAGACAAAATTAACTTAGATTTTAAAACTAATATATGAATACATATATATTTAAATTAAAAATTCCAACATTATACGTTTTGAGTATTTAGGTTACAGCATATAGCAATTTAAAAAATAACTTGCAACTTACCAGACTCTGAGTTGTTTAGTTTTTTCGGCGTGACATCCAATCCACGGTTTGGTTTATTCAAAGCAAACCATTTATCCACTGAGTTGGAGGTTTCCTTCTAAAAATATGGATACAGTTATATTTTATGTGGGTGAGGTTGAGTGTCATGGGACCTGGGATTTAGGTCATGGGACCTGGGATTTAGGTCAGAGTTGGTCCATTACCCCAACCGTGTATATGCACATTCTATATAGGTGAGTTACTGCAGTGTGGCATGCCATGGGACCTGGGATTTAGATCTAGGGGAGGGGGTGATCTGTGTGGTGGGCAGCAAACTGTTAACAGTGCAGGGGAAACAGGGAGAGTTTGACTCTCATGCATTACAGATGAAAAGATCGCAAATAAAGAGATCAGGCCACAGGGTCCTCCAGGGCCTAATGTGAGTGGTTTGGAAATATCTACTTATTTTCACATAGTTATAAAAGTTGGTACAAAATCTTTAATCTTAACATTCTTACTGATTCTTGGGAGTTGGTTTGTTTTGATTTCCGTAATGAAGCGTAATGTTGAAGGTTCTTTACTCCATTCACAACTTGTTGGTTGCCTTTTATATCAATAGTAAAAGATGCTGGGCTTGGTTTCGGTGGCGTATCTGACATCATAATCAACATTATTATCTTATGTTATGGAACAATGATCTATTGTTTATACTGAAATGTAAGATGTCTGTTGACAAGTCTACCCTGATGGCCTGTTGTCAGGTGGGTATACAAACAAGCAGAGCCAAAGTATATTGCATTCACCACGTTAATTAATGAGGTTCCCTATGTGTAACAACTGTAAGTGTAACTGTATTTTAACAATGTCACCCTAGATTTTACCCTGCTGTTAGGTGTCTATACAAACAAGCAGAGTCAAAGTATATTGCATTCACCACATTAATCAATGAGGTTCCCTATGTGTGACAACTGTAAGTGTAACTGTATTTTAACAATGTCACCCTAGATTTTACCCTGCTGTTAGGTGTCTATACAAACAAGCAGAGTCAAAGTATATTGCATTCACCACGTTAATTAATGAGGTTTCCTATGTGTGACAACTGTAAGTGTAACTGTATTTTAACAATGTCACCCTAGATTTTACCCTGCTGTTAGGTGTCTATACAAACAAGCAGAGCCAAAGTATATTGCATTCACCACGTTAATTAATGAGGTTCCCTATGTGTGACAACTGTAAGTGTAACTGTATTTTAACAATGTCACCCTAGATTTTACCCTGCTGTTAGGTGTCTATACAAACAAGCAGAGTCAAAGTATATTGCATTCACCACATTAATCAATGAGGTTCCCTATGTTTGACAACTACAGGTTAATGGGTGTAAATTTATTTGGATCCCTGTGACCCTGTATAAAACAAAAACAATTTACTATTCGTTTTATCTTTTGTTGGTATTTTATCCAATTCATCATCGGTTTTCGCACTTCTTATTGACTTTGTGTCTTTGGTTGGTATCTCAAAGTAATATTGTTCAGATTTCTTGGAAGGGGTGGATGGGGCCTTCTCTGTAGATTCTACATGTACATGATGATGGTTGTTGTAATTATAATTACGGAACAATGGTTTGACTTTAAATTTAAGCGATAATAAAAAATGAATGAATAAATGGAACGAATTAATTTTTATCTTTCTGTGGCGAGGCAACAACAGTTCTATAACACTGTGTTCTCTTTCATACACATCGTGCCTTTCTAGACTAGCTTGAGACTGAACCCCACTTGGTCATGATTTGGGGCTTAGTATTACCCATGTTAACCTACATTCCTACAGTATCACAGATAACCACCTGATGAAGAAGAGGTAGTAGTTGACAAAGATGTTGAAGATTGCTTTTTTGGTTTCTTCAATAAATGATTGGAGATATCAGACTTCTTCTCGCGGTGCGTTCTTGATTTCTACATAATATACAGAGTAAAAATACTTTATAAACCTAATTTGCTTTATCCTTGCGTGGTGGGAAGCAGAGAATCATATAATGACTGTAACTTGCAGGGTAACAACAGTCGTTATAACACAGCTTACACAGGTGTTCTGTTTCATACACCTCGTGCCAGGTTAAGAGTTACCATGCGTGTAACTTTGTGGGCGATTGTTTTATAGATGGCTGACAATTGGGATAACCCATTGGTGGCCACTGGGTTGGAGCAATCGCAATAAGTGTCTTGCCCTAGGAAAAAAAAACTTACAAAAAAAACTATAATTTCTAACATCGATGGTAACTACTAACTAGAGCTTTAAAATGTATTGTAAGTTTACAAAGTGACCTTTAGAGTATGCTAGGCATGAAATTCCTATAGAAGATAATGAAGCATTGTATGACCCAAGTTCATATGAGAACTATCAACAATCTTGGCTGAGTTGAAAGCTTACCTTTGAAATGATGAAGGTTTGAGTATCGTAACCGAATCGTATGACGTCTCCCTCCTTCATTGTGATGTACACTTGCTCAGGTAACCTTGTTTCGTTGACAAAGGTCTAAATAAACAACAAAATAGTTTGATTGATTGCAAGCAAAACAACTTAAGTGAACAACGGCTTAAAATATTAAATCAATATACAAACATTATAATGGGTTCTGGAACTTCTGATATAAGAAAACATAACCCTCAATAGGTATAATGTAAATAACATTAGGCATAGGTTGATACTAAAACTTTTGTGTTTACTTTAAACCCTGGTAAAATAACATGATATTTAGTTAGGTATGGTATCATAAGAATGTAAAACAGCAAATTAAGCTAAAAAACTATGCAGCAAACTAATCTTACAAACAATGTTATGTAATAATATTAATGTTGGGTTTATTAAAAATCATCTTTACAATGCCTGATGTATAGAAAGAATCTTAAAAACAGCTTTTAACTTATATTTTTACTTAAGTATGGTAAAGGACTATTAAATAAATGGAACAGTTTTATAAAGTTCTATATGCTGTTACTATGTACCACAATACATATTTCAAATGTACATTATTTAAACCAATCTGGTGTAAGTACTTTAACAGTCTGACACATTATAAAACATGATAAATATTTAATGAAAGGTCATAATACAAAAGGATTAGCAGGGCTTTATACAATGGATCAGTTGAGATGAGATAATAGTATTCACTACACTGTACACACAATGTACAATGAAAGAAACATACATCAGATCAAATAACATTAGTGAAATACTTTCACATGTTACAAAACTATCATTTGATTTAATTGTCTTTGTTTTTATATTTTTTAAATAAGCTTAATTCTTACAGGTTTGTAGATCATAACAGACAATGTGTTTTTCAATTATATATATATGCTTGAATAATGTTTTGGTGCCATTGCTGTCTTTCTTTATCTATTTAAACCAAGTGCTTCTATTTAATAAGCCTTTAAGTACCAAGATAATACAACTCACCACACACAGACATAGTTTAACTTGGTAATTGACATGCATTGCATAGTTCTGGCTAAAAATAGCAGCATGCTGCTTAATAAAGTAAGATAATTAGAAAGACGGCTGAATCGGACGAACCCCATTGAGACTTCCAAGATCTTTGATTCTGAATGCTTGTTGTATGATGTCATAGTTCATTACTGCATGTTGCTTGTCTACACTTTTCGACTGAAATAATTAAGTGTGATTTAAAATTAAAAACCAATCCTATATAATTATACTGTAAAAAAATATATATATATATATAAAATATAAAAATAAAAACTTAAATCCGGCTTTTAGTAACAGTTTATATGTAACGAAAATTGTCATTTTTATTCTTACTGTAACTCCAAAATAAAAAGTTTTATTAAAATAACTATTTTTTGTATATATAATTCAATTCTATAAACAATGTACAATTATAACAATAATCCAATTTTAAACACATAAACACCAAGCTGTAAAAAATGCTCTGCAAATATTTATGTTTTCCTTTTTTTGCTTATTGGAAGAAAATCCATGTACAGGTCATTTGTAATTAATACTATTACTACCATAATAAATCTTAATACAATACCGCCAAAATCCAAATAAAAAAAATTTTTTTGACAAAAATCCTCTAAAAAAATATTGTGAAAATTATGCTCAACGCAGAAGCAACCTGCAATGATATTCACGCTTATCGAACAAAGTTAGTTGGTCACGGTCAATATGGCTACCATGTCTACAGTCGGTCAACTAACATTTCCTCAATGTATTTTTACGTTTAGTCAGCTGACTAAATTTCTGTGCATTACTTAACACAGAAGTTAGTTGGGCAAGTCAACCAAGGTTTAGCCAGGCGACTAATGAAAGCTAAATCTAATTTACGCAGCGACTAATTTAGTCAGTAGACTAGAAAACCACCCCTGGTATAAATACTGATTACAAAAGTCAAAATAAACCAACCAAGTTAAAGCTAAACTCCTACCTTTAGTATCAATTCACAATCCTGTCTTCCAATAAACAACATTTCGTTCGGCAAACGATGAACAGATTCATCGCTGCCATCCAAGTACCAAGACATGATTAACAATATCTTATGTTATAACTGCAACATCTAACTTGGTATTAACAAGACCTATATAACACAAACACATCAATCTGTTAAATATGTAAAGGTTGAATATATTTAGTTTTATGTGGCTGAGCTCCTTGATCAAAACCTTGGATTTAGTCCCGATTTTTCCAAAAGTTGAATATATACAAATATATATATTATATGTTATATTTATATGTATGTTATATATAATATACACTGAATGGTTTCAATACAACCACTACAGCTTATATATAATATATATAACACAAATATTTTTATTTCTACTTGTTTTAGTTTAAAAACAAAACCATCTCCAGTAGCTTTGTATTGAATTAAAACTAACCACAAAATTTGTGTTCATGCACCCAATATATTCAGTAGTTTCGCAAAAAATCAGAAGAAAAGATATAATTCTGTCAGTTTGTTACAGTTGTATAAGACTAGAAAACCCTTGTTAACCAGAGCATACTGAATTTCCGGCTGATGTTGGCACCATTGTATGTGTATGTGCCTCCTTAAACTGGGAAGGTCCATGCAGTAGCACCCCGGGTGTTGGGGTAATGGGTCAATTATGGCCTAAATCCTAGGGCCCATAGCGTGCCACCCTGCGGGACCTCACCCACATAGAATAGAAAAATAGAATGTATATGTGCCCTGGCTTAAGCAAAACACTGAATAGTAAATTGGTAATTGGTGCGACTCAGTGGTTATATGATATATATAGGTTATAAATGACTGTTATATTATATAGGCTGTTTAGGTTTTTAAATATACAGAAAGAACAATCGAAATAGTTGACTGCTGACATTCATTCATGAAGTCACAAAACTTTATCTTTATATATTTAGCATTTATATATATTAATAATATATAGTTATCAAAATAATATGAAATCATTAGGTATAATTGTTACACATTCTTTTACTCTGAAAACACACTTCTGGCACCAATTAAAAAGTATATATAAACTTTAATTGCATACAATGTACAAACATATCAATAAAATAGGGGTGTTTAAAATTTCAGCACACCTGAACTAAAAGTACTATTTTCATACAGCAATATATTAACACGATTGAACATAAAACAAACTAACTGGGACAACACTAAAAGGAGGGATAGAGGGACGGAGGGAAGGAGGGAAAATACCGTTACTAAAAGGAGGGAAGGAAGCAAAATGGAGGGACGAAGGGAAACAAAATTTCCTTTGCTTAAACCCTATGGGCGGAGGGACAGAGGGAAACTGGTAGAGGGACGGAGGGAAACTAATTTTTACCAAAAATAAGTGGAGGGAAGGTAGGGAAACTGGTGGAGGGACGGAGGGAAACTAATTTTTACCCAAAATAAGTGGAGGAACAGAGGGAAACTGTCAGAGGGACGGAGGGAAACTAATTTTTACCTAAAATAAGTGGAGGGACGGTAGGGAAACTGGTGGAGGGACGGAGGGAAACTAATTTTTACCCAAAATAAGTGGAGGAACAGAGGGAAACTGTCAGAGGGACGGAGGGAAACTAATTTTTACCTAAAATAAGTGGAGGGACGGTAGGGAAATGGTGGAGGGATGGTAGGGAAACTGGTGTAAGGACGGAGGGAAACTATTTTTCGTCCAAAAAAAGTGGAGTGACGGTAGGGAAACTGGTAGAGGGACGGAGGGAAACTATTTTTCGCCCAAAAAAGTGGAGGGACGGTAGGGAAACTGATGGATCGTCCCTCCACTTATTTCAAGTAAATAAATTAGTTTGCCTGTCCCTCCACCAGTTTCCCTACCGTCCCTCCACTTATTTTGAGTGAAAAATAGTTTCCCTCCGTCCCTCCCCCAGTTTTCCTACCGTCCCTCCACTTATTTTGAGTGAAAAATAGTTTCCCTCCATCCCTCCACCAGTTTCCATACCGTCCCTCCACTTATTTGAGGTAAAAAATTAGTTTCCCTCCGTCCCTCCACCATTTTCCTCTGTCCCTCCACCATTTCCCTACCGTCCCTCCACTTATTTTGGGTAAAAAATAGTTTCCCTCCGCCCATAGGTTTAAGCAAAGGAATTATTGTTTCCCTCCGTCCCTCCATTTTGCTTCCTTCCCTCCTTTTAGTAACGGTATTTTCCCTCCTTCCCTCCGTCCCTCCCTTCCCTCCTTTTAGTACTCAGTTTCCCTCCGTCCCCCCGTCCCTCTATCCCTCCTTTTAGTGTTGTCCAACTAACTGCTTGGTGTTGAGTTGCAATATTAAGTTCGGTTTGTTAGGCCATTCATTTAAACAGGTAAAAAATTAAAACCTTTCTTTTCGTAATGTCCTTTCGTACACTAATACCATGTAATAATCATACGATAAACATAAATTATGAAACATTTTCATGCAATAGAAAGAAGATGTTATTTACGGGCAAGACATCACACGAAAACACGGCCTCGGCTTGTCTCACCTTAGTTACCATGTTTGTATGACGCCGCTACAAGTCGCAAATCAAGACGGGTAGTTAAAATATGGGCTCTTAAATGTCCGTTGAATATCTCGCCTCTGTGGATTTTTTTAATGGGGACGGGTTCATTTAAAGGAAATTTCACGTTTTATTTAATAATACTATTATCATCGCGTAAATCAGAAGGGAAAACTATTAAAAACGCACATAATCTGTATTTTTTAAGACTTTTGAATGTTGCGTATGTTTATATTTATCAAAACAAGGGAGCAGAGATCTAATGAACGGCCACGTACCATTATAAAATGATTCATAAAAAAGATATTTATTTATATGTTCCTTGTAAAAGACTAGAACCGCTTGTCGTAAAGTAAACTTGGAAATTGGTTAAATTTTTACGCTGATGTGAATTTAGACAAACGTTAATTAAAAGTACAAAAAACTAAAAGTTTAATAGTTGCAACCCTGGCCTAAATTTTGACTATTGGACCGCTTTGGATATGTATGTGTATATGGCTGTAGGAACATTTTTATTTTTAAAAAAGAACTTAAAAATTATAATTAAACGTTAGTGAAGGAAAAGACTATGTTCTGAATAATTTTTGATCTAACAATATTTCTTTAAACCAACTTGAAACAAGTTACACTGTAAGACTTTCTGTAAACAGAAACTTCATTACAAATGTTAGAAGGCATTGTCTTTATTTACTTGTTTAACATAACAGAACTTCTCCATAATGAAACTTGTACGATTTGCTTCATTTTAATTATGTAGCTGGATAGGTCGAGCATTACAAATCTTATATTTTGTACACATGTTTAGCAGCTACCACTACGGTTCACCAACCTAACAAAACTGTTCGGAATCTAAACACTATCTACATCACACCAGTATTAAAGTTCCATCCAAAACTTGTTCAATACAATAAAAAAACACAAATTTAGAATCAAGATGGCAGCATTAACAAAAGGACTACTTTGTTGGCTACACAACATTTAAAAGGGCGAAGGGTCAACTAAATTGAATGAGAATAGGGGAAAATATTGCAAATTTACAAATACGCAGAAGTCTCTGCACTTTACTCTCCCAACCTTCTCCCTTCCCCCCAACGATGGCGACCGCCGTTATTTCCATCATCTCCATTCACATCTCGCCTTCTTGATTGGGGAGCCGCCCCGAACCCACTCACGCCACTCCTGGTGTTGGGAAAGTACTTGTACCTGAAAGAAAAATATGTTCTTGTATTTACTTGCACTTAATAAGAAATAACAAAAATGTTTTTACACTTTCAGTTTATTTAACTTGTACCTGAATGAAAAAGTGGTGTTAGTGTGCCTGCCTCTAGTCCAGAGTTAATAGCTTAGAGGCAAAGTTACTACCATTGTGGGCTTGGGTATGATCTCATGACACTTTACGGCAATTGCTTGAACCCAGTGGTTCCCCTAGGGAACCACTGGTTTGAAGATTTGGTGGCATCAACGGGTCTTAATCCCATAACCTCTGGGTTAAAGACAGTGATGCTAACCACTATGCCACAGCACCAGCACCATGGTAGCAAACGCAAATTAAAAATCTAAATGCATACATATGTACTCATTTTAAACTTACAAAAACTGTGGAGTTTCAATGAGAGACGTCCCCCCAAAATCAAGTGGATATTTGAACTTAAGGAAGAAGTATGTGTGACCAACAAATATTCCAAGTAACTCATGGATACCACTGTGAAAGTTATTTTATTTACAGTGGCAACAGGACTACCAATGATATTAAACTTAAAATACAATGACTGAAAAAAATATGAAATTTAACAACCATTTTTTATGAACTAAAATGAGAAACCTCAAATCCTATTTAACGTTTATTTAACATATAATATACTCATAGGAGTCATAGGCATCTAACATGGTAACATGGGTATGCACTATGCAGGCTTGTCCTGGAATAGGTTATGAAACTGTCCTGGAATAGGCTATGAAATATCCCTAATATAACAAGTAAATTAGTGATAGTGCATCAATTAAAAGGAACAGCATATACATATGACCTAGGAGATCCCTTGATAGAAAACATTAAATCATATTTAAAAGGAAAAGACAGGATGTAGCGACAAAACAACAAAAGCTGAATAACTTACCCTCCTCTAATGATAAGATTGAAAGCAAACAAAACCCATGGTAGATAGGCCGCCTGTAATAAGACATTCAAGTGTAAATGACAACTATAAAAATATTTTAATAACGTAAGTCTAAAGTATTACCACAATCCATAAATTTAAACTGCATGATTTGCACCACAACAGCAAAATTTGCATAAAAGCTCAACCTACCACAGAAACCTGCCTGTTGTTTTAAAGATGCAATATAATACTCAAGACTATATTTCAGCAATTGCTTAATGTTGTGGTGAATTTTATGGGCTAAAATACTAATAGACAACGCATAACTAATTGCTAACTTGTTGTTGATCTACAAACTACAGCAGTGGTCCCAGTAAACAAGTCAGCAGCCATCATAATAAATAAACTTTCACAATTACCTTAAAACGTGTCCCAAACCAGAAAGAAACAATCTGATCTCGGTTAATTTGACACCAGATATACAGAGCAGCAAGGACAAGTAATTCAAATACAATCTGAAACATTAGAAGTTATTTTAAAGAATGAAAAAAACTTATTAAAAACAAAGTAGATAAAGATAACGACTTACAGGGATATTCAGGGCAAGAGCAAGAATCTAAGAAATAAGAGTTAAGGAGTTTTCATGGTTAATTGTTAGGCTTCTTAGTATTTATCGTATACTATAAATATGCATTACCATTAGGGATGCACATTACAGAATAATTAGGTATTCTAGGATATCCTAGAATACTTTATTTCGAATCTAGAATTCCGAATCTAGAATTTCGAATCTTTTCATATTTATAGGAAAAAGAAATTTTACCCACAAAAGTCAGTTTATTGACCCTTTCATAGCAGCCTTGTTGGGTCATGAGCTGTAAAATGATCAAAATTGTACTATTGGGTAGTTTTTGCGTCATGAAACGTATAGCAGGCTATGAAAAGACGTTACGAAACGTTTACTCTCGAAAGTCCCACAAACACAAAAATATTTTTTTTCAAAATTAATAAGTTTCAAAAATTGTTAATATAGTATATGAGATGACGTGTAATGACGTCATTAAACAGAATACCGAATCCCGTAATAAGATTCGAATACAAAAGGATTCGAATCTCATGGATTCGAAATTCTGTAATGTGCATCCCTAATTACCATTGCATTTGTGTAACAAAGCTACAAAATTAATTAGCCCACACTAGTGAAGAATCCTAAGTAATGTCTTATGGTACGTTACAGATTAGGCTGGTGGGAAGTGTTGGAGGTTGGTAGTTAGGGGGCAGGGGCTAGTGGTTGTACGAGTTATAGTTGGGGATAAGTCTGGAAGTAGGTATAACTTGTATGGGTTATTGGTTACAATTACTGGTTAGCATATGACGTAGGGGGAGAACTCTTTACTTACATCGATAAACCTATGGCAAATATAATTAAATTATATTAAATAAAGTATTTCTACAATTATTAAATGAATAGGCCTAGTGATTATAGTAAAGGATACAATGGTGGTGATCCAATTAAATATGAGAAGAAACACATAATCTGCAGGCCGGCCAGCAAATATACCTGCAAACAAATATGGAGGGTGTTATAATAAACAAACATATAGTGATTAAAATGGTCTGTGGCCAGTCTGTAGATTACGGCAGGTGCACAGGCGATTTTGTTTATAAATTTTGGTTTTGTATGTCATAATTTGTTCCATCATCCCAATTAAATAAACATTGAACCAAATCTTTATCAAATTAAGTACGTTTCCTTAATGTGGCATTGAAATGTACTTCACACACCGATTTTTAATGACAACATGCGAGCACGTGTAAAATAACCATTTTGCACATGAAAGGTCTCGTCAGGAGCTGGCAACTGCCATATTCTGCATACTGCGCTTGTGGCATGATATACAACGAAAGGGTAAAGTATTTCCATTACCTGTTTCTAGTCTTATAGAATAACTGTATAGGAAATAGAGTGTGATAAGGTAGTGGAACCCTGTCATGGGGGTGATGGGGTAATAAATAGCAGCAGTAATAGGCCTCCATATCTGTAACAAAGGAAATAATAAAGTTTTAAATAAAATCGCATAAAACATCATTAACATGATTTTTTATTTATCTTTTTCGAAAAAAATAGCAAAGAACATATTATTTAAATAAATAAAGAGGAGGAAAATTCTTTGAGGTATAAATTTAAAATACTTGTTACCTGGAAGTTATGGAAGAACTGGAAATAATCAAGAACCAGCCATCCCCCGCTAACAACACCAAACTTTGCGGCAAGGGGGACAACAACAGCTGCTGTAAACCTGTAATGAAAATATATTCTTGTATGTATGTACTTATAGAGACTCTTAATAGATACTATATTTTATAAATAGATTCTATTTGGATAATTTATAAAAGTCAGTTTTTGGTGAAATATAGAATTTAACGTTAGAGGTTGGTAGGTAGGGGTATATGGGTAGTTACATAATTTTTATGTAGTTACATAATTTAGTTACTGTAGTTACATAATTTAATAATTGCTAATTACTAGTTAGGGACTAGGGTTAGCAGAAAACACAGGGGGAGGATTCTTTACTAGTCATAAATCCTGTTAAACCTACTTTTTGTCAGTTAGGCCTATGTATTTCTTAACATTTGACCCTTTTCTTGCAAATTTTTTTAGTAAAAAAGGTCTAACTTAAAAAATTACCAGTAGCGTGTTATCTTTGGTATTCCTCTGTACCAATCTCCCAAATCATTTTGTGACATTCTGTATAGGTTGTTTATTCAGTATAAAGTTTCTCTATATTAAATATGTAAATGCTGAATGTATATTTGTTAGCGCACAACCAATAAGTGGCAAGATTATAATAACACAATGACTGAAATGTACAGGAATTATAATAAGTCTATGACATGCAGATTGGGCACCCATCATGGTTTGAGCAGCATGTGGAATGTAGCCAACAATCGCAGATTTCACATTGTCGCCACAATACTTGGGCTGTGTCGTTTCTATCATCACTCATAAAACATAATGCGCACAGCTGAGGAGTGATGCGAGCTAACTTTGCCCTCAGTTCTGTGCTTTCGCTGCTGGTCGGATATTTAAGACGATTTTTCCTTTTTCTTCCCACCTTAGCCTGCGTTGAATAAAATCGTTTTTGGGTATCAAAATGTTTGTTAGAGGACATGTTGGTTCCACGCGGAAACGATTCTGTTGGTCGCATGCCTTTTGCAACTGCCACTCCTAATACCAAACGTTTACCCAGTGCTTTTAAACAATCCTCATCGTCAACTAAATCGATCACCTCGTGTATTTTATCGACATACTTATGTAAATTTGCCTTCAAGGATTGTGGACGAACTATTGAGGTTCCAACAAGAGTGTTTTCTATAACAACTTCTGGTTCTTTGTTTCGGTTTTGCTGGAAAGCAAAAGTTTTGCCTCCTGAAATAGATATTTCTATTGCATGAATGTGCTTACATGCAACTGCGTGCATCAAAAAATCCGGGCAAGTACATGTATACATATGAACACATACGTTACACATACTGCACTTAATTTGGCATTTTCCTAAACACTGAGGTTCAATCTTTTTTACGGTGTACTTATGGTCAGTTGGGTTTTCAACCTTCCATTCATTCTCTCCCAAAGACACCACCCCAGTTACCGTCCTTACAAGTCTATGTCGTTTCTGTATTTCGGCGACCCAGTGAGTTGACTTGCCTTTTGGCATTTTAATAAATTGTTCTAAACACTTGTCTCTGGAAAATTTTATAAGGGTCATCAGCAGGTTGTCGACACCTTTGTACTGTTTTTTGCTAAAATCGACACTTTTTAAAACCCGGTGAAATGCTTCGACGTACATGTTGTTATTTGCAATTGAACCAATCCGAAAACATGAGGCCCACAGCTTATATTTATCATCCAACACGTAACTGTTATTAAAATATTCGAGAAATTGTGGGGAAGTTTCACCAAGAACATCGTTTACTTCTTGTAACATTTTTCGAAACTTTTGCTCTTCTGTTTCACAGTGCAGGATTTTTAGGTATGCGTATACGGTTGCTTGGTCTTCCAAGTTTGAAATGGTTTTGGCTATCATTCTTCTCCAACATTTATCAACGTGCCAGTTGCAATACAGTCTTTTGTTAGGTATAGTAAATACTGTTGTCCAAGCATTATAAAAATTGTTGGCCAGATCGCTCATGAATATATCCGTCATAATATCCCCACATTTATGTTTTAGCGCAGAGAAGGCACGAGTTAGAAGCTCAGCGTCCTCTCTGTTAGAAATTATCCAAGCTGTGGGAATGGCTTCTCCAAAATCATCAATCACCATAATAGTGGTTAACAAAAATTTAGTGGTGGAGTGTGTGGAGTCAATGCAAATCATTTTTTGAGCAAACTCTCTTAACATGTGCTTCTGAAATTCTGTTTGTAAGCACAAAACAAAGTCGTCCTTTAGTAAATCGCAATCGGTAACTCCTTGTTGTTTGTACATTACCACGGGGTTAAAATCGTTTCCAGTTGACAGTTCTTTTATCCAAATGTCAACGCTTTGTGTATCGTTTTCATGCTTTTCCACATTTGAAATATGATATCGTTTGCGAATGTTCCAAATGTCTTTCCTTGTTACCATTGCATCTCTATCAATTTTGCGGAAATCGTCTCTAATGTAGTCTAAAACTTTTTTTGGTTCCATCCCACTTGCCAATTTTCCACAAATCTTGCTGCGAATTTCAGTGGACAAACGCAAGTGGCAAATTTCCTCGTCGTGTCCAACGTGATCGGAACAATATTCCACTGAAATAAGACCTGATGACAAGTGCGTACGCTTAATCATGTAAACCGGACATTTCCCACCAAATTTTGAAGTTCCTTGCGATTTAGTACAATGAGTAGCATCATCTTTGGGCACATATTTTCCAGATCTGTTACAACCAAAGTATATCACTTCGTAATCCATTTGTTGACGGGTTTTCTTCAGTTGAACGTACAAAGTCTTTGTTTCTGTTTGTAAGTTTTCTTTCCATGCGGCAAAATCTCTTTCCATGGCAAATTGTTCATGTAACAATTTTAGGCCTTTTTCGTGGATAATGTTGTAGTGATAAATCATGTCTTTGTTACTAGGTGCACTAAACTTACATAGGCTACAGCAAAAACCTTTTCCATTTTGCTGTAGAGATCTCAGGTATTCATTCTGGTGCTTTCGCTTTCTATGGTTGAAATAGGAACCCTTCGAGGCAAGCACCAACGGACAAAATTCACAGGAAAACATTTCAATCTTGTCTAAACTATATAACCTCAATATATCTCACTGAAAATATGACGTTTTTCTGTATGTCTCCCGCTTAACTGTACTTCAGTTAATTTGGTCACACCAGAGTCGTAGAAACACTGAGTAGTCCAACTGCCGCCACCTTGTTTCCAAGATAGAGCAAAAGCGTTGATTTTCGCAATGAATTTAAACGAACTTGTTAGGTTTTGTTTGCGATTTCCTTTTGTGCAAAGGCATAAAATAGCTTTTATTTACCTAATCAAACAATCTTTGGGAAAAATATAAAATTACCCATATTAAATGACTAAAATGTCACAAATTCACCGCTTCTAAATCTTGTTAACTTTTTTTTAAACAAAAAACAAATTACGCATATTTTTTAGACTTTCAAACTTTTAAATTTTGTTTTTAAGTCCAAGTTTCCCTTCATATTACCGAAAAACATCCATTTTCCCTATACCTACTGTGTTATTTTGAAAGATGGCGTTCAATTTGTCTTTTACGTAACAATGGGTTGGGACTACTCGGTATTTCTATGGATTTGTGACTTTTTAGTCATTTAATATGGGTAATTTTATATATTTTTCGCGAAGAATATTTGATAAGGTAAATATAAGCTATTTTACCCCTTCCCACAAAGGAAATCGCAAACAAAATCTAACAAGTACGTTTAAATTCATTCCGAAAGTCCCCGCTTTTGCTCTATCTTAGAAACAAGATGGCAGCAGTTAGATTAGACTACTCGGTGTTTCTACGACTCTGGTAAAAAGAAAAGAGTGATTATCTGATATTTAGTCGCATGTTAAAAAAAAAATAAATCGTAATGCATGTTTATGTGACATTACTGAAACCTGTACAGCTGTAAACAAACAATAACATCTGTCTGACTCTTTATTAGTGTTATACGAAACGTAACTTTCCCTGCGTTTCTAAAAGTATTGTAATATCATAGCTTATTGTCGTTTTAAATAATCCAGAATGACCAGCAAATATGAAAATGCTGGCCAGCTGTAAGTGTTATGCTTCATTGAGCATGTCTGAAAAACGGGGACGATTTATCAACTATTTATACAGAATCGCACAACTTGGTGAGATTGTAAAATACTAAAATGAGATATTTTTTTTTTTAATTTAATGTAATCAAAAAACATAGGTTTTAAATTTTAATTTTCATTTATTCAATTTACTATATGGCAAAAGCAACCATTGAAATCTTATTTGGCGGGATTTGGCAAATCTTGAATGAATGAATGTAACTTACTTTATCCTCGCGTGGCCGGAAAACGACAGTCGTTATAACACGGGTTTAACACGTCGTGCCAGCCTACGAGTTACCATGTATGTTACTTTGTGGGTAATTATTTTTTTGGGATTTTTCTGTTTTTTTTTATGTATTTCTGATAATTTAGACAACCCATTAGTAACCACTGGGTTGGAGCAATTGCCGTTAAGTGTCTCGTCCAAGGACACATACGCCCACAATGGTAGCAGCATCGAGCCTTGAACCCATTACCTCTGGGTTACAGGCAGGCGCGCTAACCACTATACCACGGCGCGGGACAAATCATGGGGGACTATGGGCTTTTATGTCTGTTGTAAATATGTTGTGTCTGTTACGTACGTTTTTAGGTTTGGTGGAACTTTTTTATGTCTGTTGGGACTATTTTTATTTTCGTTATTATTTATATATATACTATTTAAATGATGTTTAAAACAGAACACCCATGTTATAGTACTGGGGTAAGATGGGATACCATTAGCACCGAAAACCCATATTTCCTAAACATGTTTTGAACAATTAATAACGCTTTTAGTGTGGCGGGGTACGGTAATGTATAGTTCTGTAAAACATCTTTGTTTTTTACCAAATGGGACGATAAATAGAATAAAAACATGGACCATCTTAACCCATCCTATTATACAACGGCTGTCGTGAGAATAAACTTGAAGTGAGAATAAACAAGTTCCATATATTCATTCAATGCGTTAAAATTAACTTGCATGATGAGTGATAAATTTTCACTAATTAAATTCTTACAGCACAACATTGGACTTTATCTTTTTCTAGCTTACTGTGCTGTGTGGTCCTTTTAAAATAACAGGTTCCAGCAATTTGTGATTAGATTTAATCGCCTATTCATTTCACGGTAAAAGTGAAAACACCTTTACGGTAGATTCGATATTCACCTTAAAAATAATTGCCCTTCCTGGAATCTAACTCATGAAATATTAATTGAAATGAGGAATCTTCCTTCTCCATTCACACAAGGGCTTTGTGTCCAAGTAAAGAGAAAACCCTGACATTCTTTAACTATCCTGTCAAAGTCGCGTAGTTCGGGTAAGACGGTCAATGTTTTTATTCTATTTTATCGCACCATTTGGTAGCAAATAAAGAATAATTACCAAACCATATAGTACCGTATCGTCACGATTCTTAAAAGAGCGTTGTTAATTATTAAAACACGGATACAAAATATCGGATATTAAATGTGCAAACTGAATCCATCTTACCCCACACTATAGTATAGTAGAGTGGGGGGACATGGGATTCATGTAGCACAGAATATTTAAATATCCTAATCGTGTTTTAAACAAATAACAACGGTCTTTTGGAGTCGTGAGAATACGGTTTTATAATTCTTTGAATTTTTTTGTCTACTACCAAATGACGAGAAAATAGAATGATAATGTGTCCCACCCCCCCCCCCCACCCTACTATATACCATCATACCAACATTATTGCTAAAATCAAGTGCACTGAAAATGAAACAAGTTTATGTTGATGGTTGGGCGATAGAAACACACGGGTATAGAGTTAGAATGAAATAGAGAACTACATTTCTGGACAATATTAAAACGCAAAGTGAACAGTAACATAAACACATAATGAACGGTCAATAAATAATATGAAATATAATATGATGTTTTGTATACGGCTCGTGCGTTTTTTTTAACATAAACACATTGTGTTTTGATAGGATTTTTCGATATATAATAGTATTATGAAATATAATATAGTAGGGTGGGGGAAGATAGGACATCTTTTTGTTCTATTTTCTTGTCCTTTTTGGTTGTAAACAAAGAACCTTTAAAGAATTATAAAACCGTGTCCTTAGGACACCCATAGACCGTTGTTTATTGTTTAAAACACAAACAGGATATTTGAAATTTTGATGAAAGTCCCGTCTTTCTCCACCTTACTATACCTATATTGCAATGTTATTGTATGTTATACTATGTCGATATTATTGCAGTTCGAGAAGCATACATGCGTCAGTGGGCTGACATTTCATATTGATTTTTGATTACTTCCACACCCCCTACGTACTCTGAATAATCAACGAAGGCATCTGCACTTTTAAATCAATATCGATTTCCAAGATTTGCGAATTAACCGAAAAATGATGATCATTGGAATGGAATAGGAGCTCACGGGTGTGAGGTATAAAGAATTTGAATGTAACTTATTTATCCTCGCGTGGCCGGAAAACGACAGTCGTTATAACACGGGTGTTCTACATACACCTCGTATACCAGCTTACGAGTTATGTAACTTTTTTGGTGTTTGTTCTTTTCCGTATGCTGACAATTTGGACAACCCATTAGTAAAGAAGATATAAAGACAATTATAAATAGAACGACACAAAATGGAAGAAGGGAATCGCCCGTTATAGCGTAATTAATATTTCACTAAGTAAACATATATACAGCGGGACAGAAATATATCCCGCTCACCGCAAAGGAGCGCAACATGAATTATAACCGCCATAAAACGTTCTAACTGCGGTATAAAAACTTGACGTCTTATATTCATAAAACATAGCCTAAAATATACGAAAAAATATTCACAAACTGAAAGTTCTTGTCATAACCTGTTGCTGCCTCTTTAGTTTGGTTTTTATAATAGGAATCCAAACTATTCCGCAAACGCCGAGCAGAAGTCCAATAGACAGACATACCGGCCCCGCCATTTGTATGGTGGGGTACCCAGCAAAGTACAAAGCTGCAAGCGCAATTCCAAGGGTGAATATGACACCTCCGACAACCATTAGAGCAATGGCTTTCCTATAGTAGGTTCGTTTAGCTTGCGCAAGCCGCTCCCCTCCTTTAGCAGCGGCCCCAGCCGCCACAAATGCATCAGCAGAGCACGCCACTTTGACGGTCAGGCTCTTCCTTTCGTCAAATGCGCTTCTCTCAGAGTTAGACGATTCAACAGCGGCACTCGAGCGCTGCTTGGCGCAATCTTGGGACAGAGATTGTCGCAAGGATTCCGATGCCAAGACACCAGTCTTCACGGATCCGTTACCGGTGTTTGAGTGCGGACGTAGCAGTGAGTCTCGTTCACAGTTAGTAGTCAAATTAGAAATCGAGGAATTAGTTGTCACGCAATATTCGTTCTTGATAGATTGTTGTGATGTGGAAACCTTCTTTCGAGCCCTTTGGTGATTTATTGCTGTTCCAACTTGGTCGTCATTATTGCTCTCAACATTCTGACTATTCTGTCGCCTTGTTTTAGATGTTGAACGTTGTTGTTGTGGTTTGTTGTTGCTGTTATTGTCCTTTGGCTGCAAATACCATTATATTGATTAGATAGAAATATATAACTTAGTTCACAAAGAGATCATTCTGACATATTGCGCTAAAACAACCAAAACAATTAAAGACTGTTGCAATGGTTTAATATAAATAAAACAAAATATTGCAATTGACAAACTATTAAAATATTAATTGCAATAGTTCAGACAAAACAAAATATCGAAACAAAACAAACTATTGTTAAAACAAATGATTACAAGACGATGATCCCTTTTATAAATACAACACACCTGGGTGTAACAGTATATATAGATAGCTGGATATACAACCTGCAACATTGAAAAATAAAGATCTTTTTAATAATATTTAGATAGGTTACTGTGTTGCTAACAATACGTTTACAGATATAGTACTGTAAAGGAAGATGGATACCGCGTTAAACAGCACATAATAATCTATATTTTCGGATGAATAAAAATAAAAATACCTATAGTTCAACACTATTAGATTTTAGTAAAATTTTTTCATTACTTTCTGCTTTTCCCCTTTTGTATATAGTAGGGTGGGGTGAGATGGGACACATTTTCATTCTACTTTTTCGTCCCATTTAAAAGAATTATTAAACCGTATATCTTCTCAACTGCCGTAGACCGTTGTTAATTGTTTAAAACACGATCAGGATATTTGAATATTATGTGCTAGAGGTGTCCCATCTTGCCACACCCTATTATATACTACTCCAACTTTCATTGCCGGGACCGATGGAATACAGAGATTCAAAACCTCTTTCTAAAAAAGGGTCTATGGCAGACCATAACAGTACATATAATAACTTGGCTAATGCATTATACATAGCACAAAATAACGCGTGAATCAAAATCGCTGGATATCGACAAAAGTATTCGATCTTGCGATTAGAATTCTAAGAAATTCCTTGAATCCATTCATGTTTGCCAGATTCTGGCACGTATGATTAATTAGCATCGGCGAACAAACGGGGCGACTTTAAACCACCGAGAAGCCAGTTTAATAATTAATGAAGCAAACTGTATATGAGAAGGAGAGAAATAAAGGTGTCTTTATTTTTAATACAACAATTTTAATGTAGCGCTGGGCGAAAAGCTACTGTACCTTAAACAGTTTGTGTGTGGTGTTAAAACAATATGTTTCAAACCAAATTCTAATGTAAATGTCACTCCACACTGTTGCGGGAATGTTTCGGATAAATATAGTAGGGTGGAGAAAGACGGAACACCTTTGACACATAATATCCAAACATCCTGATCTTGTTTTAAACAATTAACAACGGTCTATGAGAGTCGTGAGGATAAAGTTTTATAATTAGAATTTTCTTTGTTTACTGCCAAATTTTGAAGATAAAACAGGATGAATATGTGTCCCATCTTCCCCCACCCTACTACATTATAGTTAGAAACTTAATTAGCTTGTTACTTTAACGATAGACACATATAGTAGGTTGGGGTAAGATGGTCCAGGTTTTCATTTTTTATCTTCTCATTTGGTAGTAAACAAAAAATGTTTACCGAATTATATATATATATAGAAATATATATTATGGTGTGCTAAAGGTATCCCATCTTCCCCTACAGTAATATAAAACCCCAGAGCTTTTCAAACACACAATACTCAACTCGTAGGACTAAGATTTCGAATATTGTAAGTGAGACTTCATCAATAAAAAGGACATGTGTTTAGGAACCACGTATGCAACTTTGTGGTTGAGGATTTTTCAATTTTTTGACAGACGATTTCGACAAGCCTTCAATGCAACGAAGGTATCGCAAGCATGTGGAAACGTGGGAGAGAAGTTAACGGTTCAATTATCACACTAGAAACTCAGATGTGTTGTTTCAACACACTGGCATGTTATTACAGCACTGCTAGTGTGTAAATTTTGAGTGACTTCACACGTTTTATGTGTCGTTAGAACACACCGACGTGTTAATTCGCAAAACAACACGCCGATATTGAAAACAACACGCCCGTTTGATAAGGAAACACACGGCTGCTTTTATCAAACGTGTTGAAATGAGGGAAAAAACACACTTGGTGTGTTTTTTTGGTAAATTACACACCATATGTCGTGTTGTTTCCACACCATTGCCGTGTTGTTTTAAATGTAAACCTTTTTAGATACTAATATCAATTGATGCAAACCTGACTAATTACTCCCCCTTTAACATAGAACACTAATATAAAATAAGTTTCAGATGTTTTCGTATTGAGTTCACTTTAGTGTACATGCGATGACAGTAGGCGCATATTATTTTAAATCTACTGTCAAATCGATGGAAATTAAGTACATGAGCGTTTTATTTACTTTTATCAGTGGCTTGAAACAAGCATATTGAGCAAACAACGTACGGTAACATTTTTTGCGAGTGATAAACTTCAAAAGTAAAGAGCGGATCTATGAGAGTGTATTTTCACAATGATTCATGATGTTAGTGAATCTGTGGACCATTTAATATGTTAAATGCTAATGAAAAACCAATGCATTTCATTAAAATGCAACTCACTATCCATATGTGGTCCATTTTCGCTATTGCTTTTATGTTTCAATTTAAACTTATTGATAACTGGCCTCTTTTAAATAATTTTTACATTAACCGTTGTGAAAATTGAAACGCGCGCGAAAAGTCTGAAAGTTTCCTCCAATAAAACTTCAGATAGAAAATGCGCGGGAGCGTTCAATCGGCCATTGCTTTTATATCATCTTTGCGACTGGTATAATACATATTACGGAGATTTTAAAAGGTTTAGTTAAGTGGAAAAGTTCATTGAAAATGGAATGGAAGGTGTGGCAAAAATTCTGAAAGGTAAGAAGTTAAATTCATTTGGTATAGATATGTTGCATTCCTTTCTATGACTGTTTGTTATTAGTGCTAAATTGTTGCATCCAAATACGTTATAACACAGTTACTTTCAGTCAAGTAGTATTCACAACTTTAGCTTTATTTATTTCACAGATGAAAGATTTGACGATGACACTGTAGTCTTTCTCAATGAGGATTTATTGGAAAAGCTTAATATAAAGTATGTTGAATTTTTAAATTATAAAAGTATATTGATTGTTTATAATAATGTGTTCATATTTGCAATCAACGTGCTACACTTATTACCAAATTCACAATTGCCTTTACTTTTTAGCACTATGGGACAACGTTTACAGAATCTAAAAGTCGTCAGCTTATAACCAACCAAGCACCAACATGGAAAAGGTTGGACGTTTTTGTTGATATGTTTTCTTAGTAGAATAAATTGCTTAATTGTTTTTTTTTTATTTATATATATTTTTACAGTAACCATGTAGTATCATTTTATTGTTGCCTACAATACAACTAGCTGAAATTTCGTTTATTCATAGCCTATAGCCATATATACTGTTGGATCGCTGAAAATCGTTAAATTTACTCAAGTGTAAAATCTGAGTCTCAAGGGAGTATCATCGCATTGTTATAAAAAAAATGTCATGCTGAGATATTCCAGAAACTTTATGGAATAGTAGCTTAAATCCTAAATGACCTTGCTAGATGTATGCTTCGCGGTTATACTACGACATTTGACACTATAACGAAATATATGAAATGATCGGTATTAATCAAAATTAATACCCGTGTTCAACTAAGCCAGTTAGAATGGGAAAAAAACGTTAGTTCGCGTTATTTTAGTAACATTGTATTTGTTGCTTTTGTACGAAACTAGGACGCACATTAACGGCTAACTACGACGCGCGTAAAAACTAAACTACGACGTAGGTAAAGATCGATTGTAGAACGCGCATCGCTTCGCTCTAACAAACGATTTATATATCGGTGTATTAACGGCGCTTTTTTACCGATTATCGGTCCACCTTCAGTTATGAAAATTTGGTAAATATTTATATTTAATTGATATATACTTATTTTTAGTGTTTTCTTTTATATTTATCATTCCTAATATTAGTATTATCACTTATATGTTTTTTTTTAGGAACCGCTGATAATGCCGCAACTTAAACCTCCCTGTTTTGGATATAAGATGCTGGATGGAGTTTTTAATCAGGCGTTTCTTTGCGTTGATGGGAAACATTGAAACGCTTTGGTTTCAATGGTTTTACGACAAGTTAATCACACTAATTGCATTTTCTTTCCTTTCCTTTTTCTGTTCTTTTCGCTTTAAATGTAAATAAATAATGACGTGTTATTTGAAAGCGTGTTATTTTAACAGGTGTGTTGTTAAAAACTGGCGTGTTGTTTAAAAACAGAAGCGTGTAGTTTTGAGGCGTGTTGTTTTAAACTGGCGTGTTGTTACAAAACGGCGTGTTGTTTACGGGCGTGTTGTTTTGAAGCCTGAAAAACACGCCATACCAACAACACGCCTCTGCCGTGTTGCGTGTTGTATACGCGGACAAAACCGGCGTGTTCTAACAACACACTTGAATTTCTAGTGCATCAACTGACATTTCGTGAAAGCCATTAGCGAGGCGAATAAAAGCCGTAAATCAATCTGACGTCAAGGGTTGTCACGAAATATATCCAGATTAATACTATGGGTGGAGAACGAAGGATTATTTACGCGACTTTTCGGTGCCGTCTCGTGGGTTTTAGCGCACCTGCTTCTGGCCAAGAGGTTACAGGTTCGAGGCTAGATGTTGTTACCAGTGTAGGCGTGTGTGTCTTTGATTAAGACACGCAACAGTAATAGCTGTTTTAACCCAGTGGTTACAAATAGATTTGTCATATTTCTAGCCGTACATATATTTAACATGAGAAAAATAATAAACAATTACTCACAAAGTTACATACGAGGTAACTCGTAAGCGGGCACGAGATGTATGAAACAGAACACCCGTGTTATAACGACTATCGGTCCCCCACCAAGTGAGGAGGATAAATAAGTTACATTTGGTGTCCATAAGCGGATATATGAGCTGTATGAAACAGAACACACGGTACGTGTTGCCCCGCCATGAGTGGGTAAACAGTTATATTCATTCATTTACTCTGTAGTTACAGAGACACGGCGTTATTTCCCAAGCATATATGACTTAGATGGTAGAAAAGCCACACAGCGGCCAGAGGAAACGTGGTAATACGTGGTAAATAATTGATGAGTTTGAGAGTACTTGCACAGATTTTATTAATCCAAAGTGAAAGACGCTCAGTGGCGTTTGGAACATTGTGCTCACGCATGGTGTAACAACGTACATCATAGGGGGCGGCATGATTATAGCATATAAGGCTGTTGTGAATGAATGAAACTTATTTATCCTGACATGGTGGGCAACGATAGTCGTTTTAACGCGAGTGTTCTACTTGTACCCACTTACGAGTTACCGCGCATGTAACTTATTTACCCTCACATATGGCGGGGCAAGGACCGTCGTTGCAACAAGGATGTTCTGTTTCCTATATACACCACGTTTCCACTTAAGAACTACCGTTTATAGCTTCGTGGGTAATTGTTTTAGACAACCCATAACATGGCCCACAAGGTTGAAGCAATATGCGTTAAGTGTCTTATACACCACCCACCGTGGTAACCGTATTTGGTAAAACTGTTTCCTATATACGTTTAATTCAACATTTCCCTTTTACAAAGATATTTAAGGTACCAGTGTGTTCATTACAAATGTACAAATGTATCCTATATACGTTTCAAAGTTTCAATTCTTACAAAGATATTTAAGATTTAAACTTACAATACAGCCCAATGACGTTGCGGAAAAACAATACTTTTACCCCCTAATTACAAATACGTTTTATATTGCTCTTAATATAATAGGGTGGGGGAGACGGGACACCTTTAGTTCATAATATTTAAATATCCTGATCATGTTTTTAATAATTAACAAAGATTATGGCAGTCGTGAAGGTCCGGTTTGATATTTCTTTAAATCTTCTGCCTTTACTGCCTAATGCGACGAGAAAAACGAATGAAAACGTGTCCTATATCTATCCCCCACACCTTACTATAATGTCTTTTAGCTCTGTACATACAAGCGTTTCTACTTAAATTACCTTCCTCACTTAGCACGTCTATAGTGCAGCAATAAGAACAAATTATTGACAAATTTCAAGACAGAAAATCGTCAGAGATTTTTATTAGATTCGCGCAGTCCTTGCCTCAGTGGAAATTTGATTTATTATCGTTTATTAAAAGACCCGAGGTTCGTCATTGTCAATTACCATCGACAGCTAAAGGTCGCTACAAAACATTTTAAAACGCTTTATGTTCTTTTACGGTTTTACCAAACATAATACATTTTATATATCCTTTCGAACATAGTACTCAAACTAATTAAAACGACGAAGGGCAGGACAAAACGACAATCGTTAAAAACACGTCACGGTAAAAACTATTTGAGTAAAAGAATCAAATAAATCGCGGCTGCTAGACCACAATACAGTTTAATTAACTTCATAATTAATGAGTTAAACCAAGCCCAAAAGTAAAGTATTAATTTATCAAAAACAACTTAATACTATATACTGATGCAACTTATAAAGGCAAAGAAGTATATTGGTACAGTAAAACATATATAGTTTAAAATCCAAGTTAATCATATTGTCGTATATCGTGGGTGGAATCAAAATACCTTTATTCTATAAACTCAGTTATACCCTAGCTAGTTGCAAATGTTACTAGTATTCGTATATATAGTAGGGTGGGAGAAGATGGGACACCTTTTTATTCTATTTTCACGACCTAATTTGGTAGTAAACAAAGAACGTTTAAAGAATTATAAAACCGTATCCTCACGACTCCCATAGACCGTTGTTAATTGTTTGAAACTCGATCAGGATATTTAGATATTACTTTCTAAAGGTGTCCCGTCTTTCCCACCCTACTTTATAAACCTTTTTTTTAAATTAGGAAACAAAACTTATCACGTTTATTTATATAGTAAATTACTACATACCTATTGAATATATAGTTGTTATATATCAGCAATCTAACTTATAGATCTAAACCAGGATGAACCGACAGCAGCTTACAATTATATTTGCATTAGAGCAAGAACCTTCAGCGCCGAACTATATAGTTTGCCATGACCAGCGGTTATACTTATATCGGTTTCAAAGGAGAGAAAGAAAAAATCGAGCGGGTCGCGGGTGATTCTCAACAGTTACACACGGCAACCTATAAATTATGGATGCTATTTTTCTTGCGTGGCTGGCAAGTAAATGCTTTAAGTATCTGAGATACCGTCTCGTGTGAGACCAAAGCTATAACCTGCAACTGTGTTGGTTGAGTGACAAGCCATACACAAGTAATGAATGTAAGCAAGGTTTGTATTGCTGCCACCTAACAGCTTGCGGGCGGTGGGAACGCTACATAACCATTAACAGTAATAAACGCTTCACACCACCATCGTTGTATGGGGTGGCTAAACAACACGAGATTATGCACGGGGTGGTTATGTTAACACGGTAACACCTGTACGGTTAATCCGCAACAATCGTGGCCTTGTTTCCACCTGTATTTCACGGCACGGCTGTTATAGCATTGAGGGGTAAGATGGGTACCGTTAGCACATAATATTGCATATTTTCTAACTACATTTTCAACAATTAACGACGCGCTTTTAGAGTCAGAAGGGTACGGATATATACCTATGTAAATCATCTTTGCTTTTTACCAAATGGAACGGTAAAGGAGAATAATAGCATGTATCATCTCACCACATCCTACTAAACGTATATATACCGTAACAATTGCGGTCCTAGTTTTAATTCACCAAGAAAAAATAAGAACAATGAATTAATGTCTGCCACCAACCACACAAAAGTAACGAATATTTGCCAATGACGAGTGCATAAAAGTAGAAGTAACTTCTATTTTTTGATCTTCGCTATCGTAATCGAAGAGACAAATAAAGCTGTTAGCATTATTATTATTACCTCTATGGTCATGGACGTTCGTTTAAAGCCCCGCGCACGCCAAAAGCACCCCCAGCAATATTTACAAATTAAAACCTACAGAAGCTGAATTCCATGCGGGGGATATAGAACCAATGCTAATTATTATCCTGCATGATTTATATTGTCATATACGAGTTTCATTAACTTTAATGATTATTTAAAGACGAATCTGTTTCGGGTTAAAGACGATTTTAAAATCGTTTTTTTTTGTAGTTATAAACATGGACGGACTTTATGATGAGAACGCGCGGGGAATATATTATGCAGATTAATATTTATAGTAGGGCGGGGAAAGATGGGACATCGTTTTATCATATTTCTCGTCTTACTTGACAGTAAACAAAGAACATTTAAAGAATTATAAAACCGTATCCTCACGACTCCCATAGACCGTTGTTAATTGTTTAGAACACGATCAGGATATTTGGATGTCATGTGCTAAAGGTGTCCCATCTTACCTCACTGTACTATACAATACAAAAAATGATTAGTACGGCTCATAATTTCGCCACATGGGAATCCACACGGAGCGAAGATTATACGCAATTTAGAAACAGACGAATTAGCAATAATAAAGTAATGTCTTTCAGACAATTGTTCCTTGAACCAACAGTTGTATAATATAGTACTGTGGGGGAAGATGGGATACCTTTAGCATTTAATATTTCGTAGTTTCTATTTGTGTTTTAACAACCAACAACGCTCTTTAGGACCGTGAGGATACGGTTATATAGTTCTGTGAATATTCCATGTTTACTATCAAATATGAAGACAAAGGAGAAGGAAAACATGAATCATCTTTATACCCAACTTCTTATATTAGAAACCACATCCGTAATTATAACGAGGACGACCTTTTACAAAATGCCGTAACCTTTTTATTCAATAGAGTTTGGCATTTCTCAATATTTAGCTTTCCGAAATCACCCGAACCTTTCCGAAATCACCCGAACCTTTCCAAAATCACCCAAACATTCGGTTAAAAATAAGGATTAAAAAACCCGAAGACTTTTTTTGTGCGTTATCATATAGAGATCAAATTTGTGGCGAAACTAAATGTTCCAGCCGGTGATTTACAATTTATCATTTACCTAAAAATGTCCAACGACTTCAACTGAGGGCAGTTTTAACTAATATGCTAAAATACGAAGCATCTTGAATTATTTATTTCGACTTTGCCCGATATATGTGCAAGTGCTATTAAAACACCGCTGGCTTCTAAGTCCCGGTTCTGCCACTGTTTCTATTATGCCAGCAACCATGCTACGTTATCATCAGTCGATTATAACGTGGTTATCACACAACGCATTGTACTTGATAGAAATCTATTGAATTTTATGACGAAATATTCCTTCGTGCGGCGACTGGTGAAATAATTTCAACAATTCCGTCGATACCCAGCAATATTTAAGATGTCAATCTGTGAATTAAACTTAGTTTTTCTCTACTGTATAACGGTGGCAGATGCTTTGTGCTACATGCGGTTATATTTTACTTAAATGGCTTGTTTTGTTTTTTCTAACAAGTTTTGTTCCACCTTAAAAATTCAAACATTTTTTTTAAAAATGGCTTGTGATTAATTTAACTGAGATGAATTTATTAAATGTGGCCTTCATTTATATACTGGTCATAAAGTTGAATGATTCTCGTAACGAAATAACAGTCAGAATCAAGCGCTACGAAAAGTCAAATTCAGCGACTGATCTAGCTTTACTGATGATTAGAAACTTTATTGTTCTTTAATTAAATTACTTATTAAATTAAATTGTTTGCGGGTGAAACTGTCACGCCTTTTATCGAATAAGTTGTGTACTTCTGTTTTATCCATAAACGTGTTATAACGTCTCGTTTCAACGTTTCTTCCCGTCTTTTAACGATGTTGTAAATTACTTTGACCTTCGTTACCGTGACCGAGTCAATAAAATAAAACAAAGTAAAACAAGCTTCGTTAAACAGTGGGGTGGGGGAAGACGGGACACCTTTTATCTCTATTTTCTCGCCCCGTTTAATAGTAAACAAAGTACATTCAAGAAATTATAAAACTATATTCTCACGACTCTCATTGACCGTTAGTAATTGTTTAAAACACGAACAGGATATTTATATATTAGGTTCTAAAGGTGTCATATCTCTCCCACCCTACTATATGTGAACTCTTTAACCGAATGCAACAAGCCCAGAATTCTCAAACACCGGAAACCATGAGGTCTTAAAGTGTTAAAACAACGTCATTTTAATTTCCATGCCTTTCCTTCCACGATTCCCGTGAAATTGTTCAAATTACACATCATTAGTGACGTGTTAAGATGATCCACGCGAGGATGATGTGCGGCAAAGGACAATAAAAGTGTAATACAATGTAAATGTTTGTTTTATTTAAACAACCCTGAATGTTTTAGTTTCTGAGGAGTGAATGGATAAATGTAACTTATTTATCCTCGCGTGGCTGGGCATGTTATGATCAACACGGGTGTTCTGTTTCATACACCTCGTGCTCGCTTACGAGTTTTACCACGTATGTAACTTATTTATCCTCGCATGGCGGGGCAAAGACATTCGTTAGTAACACGGGGTCCTGTTTCATACACTTTGTGCTCGCTTACGAGTTTTACCGCGTATGTAACTTATTTATCCTCGCATGGCGAGGCAACGACAGTCGTTATAAACAGATGTTCTGCTTCATACACCTGGTGCTTGCTTACGAGTTACCACATATGTAACCTCAAACCTTTTTCTAAATTCCCACGTTTGCAAGTTAGACTCTAACATTGCGAGACTTCTAACATTACTCTCATAATAAGAGTTAGACATCCAATTTAGCCCGTTATCCCATGGGTGTTTGACGGATTCTCAGTTTTGATTTTTCATTCGCAAACCGAGGCATCTAATTACACTGCGACGTTTCAACTGCAGCAAAATCAATACGAGCCGAGACACAAGAAGGCCAATTATTGCTCACTGTAAATCGCAATCAACACAAAGTAATTGATGTTTTTATCCCAAGATACCATTGGGTTACTTCATCTAAGTGTAGCAAGGTTGAAGTATGGCAATGCATGCGAATGAATGAATAAACGTTACTTTATTTATCGTTATGTTTTATATTCCTCGTGCCCGCTTACGAGTTACAACGTATGAATGAACGAATGCGTACAAAAGAATAAATAAATAAATGCAACTTTTTACCCTGGCATGGCGGGGCAAGGGTAGCTGTTATAACATGGATGTTCTGTTCCATACACCTCGTGCCTGCTTACGTATGTTACCAAGTATGTAACTTTGTGGGTGATTATTGACTCTAATAAATGTGACACCCACATTATAGACAGGTTTTGATACGGTTTTATATTTCTGTAAATATTCTTTGTTTTCCACCAAATATAGAACAAGAACTAAAAATGATGAAAAGAGTCCTACCTCCCCCTACCCCGCCCAATTTATTGCATACGGCATAGAAAAGCACGCATTACAGGGCGCAGGGTAATGGTGCCAACTAGCGAATAAGGTTGAGCTAATGTAACACCTCACTGCAGTGTATATCACCATACACTACGGGCATATCAGTTATAATCGCTATATAGAAACAGACAAAGAAAATTTTACTACGAGTATAGAAAGAATTACTGTGTGGTAGGGTGGGGTAAGATGGAACATGTTTTCATTTCTTTTTTATCGTCCCATTTGGAAAAAAGAATATTTACAGCATTGTATAACCGTATCATCACGGCTATAGAAGAGCGTTGTTAATTGTTAAAAACACGATTGGGAAACATGGGATGTTATGTGCTGACAGAACCCATTTTACCCCACTACTATTTGTATATTGTAATCTAACTAGCACATTATAACTACATGTTAGGCAATTCACGTCACAATTGTAGGCAATACATGTCACAAATTCGAGCAATGTACGTAACAATAATTGTATTTACGTCATAAGCTATAGTGTTTCTTAATAACATATTCTATATTTCGAAGACTTGATAATTAATATTCATATTACCCCAGGAAGGTTGTTAATAAGTCATTATATTTAGGATATAGTAGGGTGAGGGAAGATGGGACACCTTTTCATTTTGTTTTCTCTTACCATTTGGTAGTAAACAAAGAACATTCAAAGAATTATGAAACCGTTTCCTTACGACTTCCACAGACCGTTGTTAATTCTTTAAAACACGATCAGGATATTTGAAAATTATGTGTAAATGTGTCCCATCTTCCCCCACCCCACTATATATGAATATACATAAAAGTTTAAAGCAAGCGATCAACTTGCTTACCTTTAATTTCCGACTGGCCGCTACTCCCGCCCTCATGTTGAAGTTGACGATACAACGTGGGATATTCCTATATCTTCATTTGGTCAAAACGGTTCAATTATAAATCTACACCATGTATTACTTGCTGTAAGAAACGGGCCTTTACGCTGCGGTAAAAGTTAAGTTATTTGTAAGGTTTAAAGCGACGGCCTGCCATGGTATGGTCCTTCTTCGTTACTCTGCCGTGTGGGCTAATGAGAATCTATTATCGTAGAACGGCGATAAATAATTAATTGGAACTGAAAGGCGTAAAACTGTAGATGTAGTATGAACAATTAGAAAAGTTTAATTTGGTATTGGTTAATCACGTTTTGACTTACAATGCTAGTGGCCAGCAGCACGTTTTCCAAGTCCTTAATTTCTTACAAACTGAATTTATATTGAACTGTTTAGCCAAGTAATAAGAAAACGGTCGATTCGCTTTAATTTGAAGGACGCTTAGGCTAAAACGATTGATCGAAATGATTAAGCAATTAACGAATGTTTGAACGACTCTTTTATTTATTGCTACTTCCCTACACAGATACCACAACATTTTTCCCTTTGAATTTTTGTTTTCTATTTTTAGTAACCAATATCAAATTAATTAAAACAAAAGAAAAGAATGAAGAATTAGCAGCAAAACCTACAGTCGTTAAAACACGAAACGAGTCCAAACTACCCAAGTAAAAGCGTGGCTGCTAAACGCACAATTAAACAGCAATGATTTACTTGAATTCTATGCTATTGGGCGGATCTATATATCAAACACTAATCTGATTTGTTTTTCTTCGATTAATGATAATTTGTCTGATGCCTTCAATTGTATTCCTAATGCTCGAGTTTCTAATGTTACTTGCAATTCACTGTATAGACCTTAGGCCGTTACTAAGCCTAATAAAATCTGATAACAATAATGTTATTTGCTTCTTCGGTTACGATAGCGAACAGTAGATAAAACAAAAAGCGACAAATGACAGTTGCTGTAACACGTTTAAGGTTAAAAACGTACTTACAATTAATTGGAAGAAAGAAACGTGTTCGCTACACCTACTGAGACAAATCTAACTTCCTATTACCTTGTGGTTGGTGGAAACCATTGCGGTTATTCTGTCGTTATAACAAAAGCGAGCAAAAGTGGACACGAGGACATAAATAAATTATTTAGTTTTTTTTAAGTGGTGACCCGGCCGCGTGGTGGCGTAAGTGAGTTGTTAGCTATGGCTCAAGGCATAACCACGCCGTCGGGTTTTATATAAAACGAAGGTAACATTAAAGACACGCTGCCCATCAATACAAATATAAATAGACGCCTGATTAACGAAGGGAAAGCGAATAAATATTAATGACATTATTACGACCCGTGAGATAAGCAGGCTATTTAAAGGGATGACACCTCGAATGGACATAAAACAAAATACGGGTTTCATTTTTGAAACGGAGATTAATGAGGTGTCACTTAACGCTAAACACTGATGGGAGAATTAATATCTTCTTTTAAAAAATAACCAAGCTCGTATAAGTGTAAAACGCGATGCTGCATAATTTTAAATATATTACGTCTAAACTTTATATATATATATTGGGCTGGGGTAAGATGGTTTATGTTTTCTTTTTTATTTATCGTCACTTTAAGTAGACAAAGATTTTTTACAGAATTTTATAACTGTACCCTCACGACTCATAAATAAACGTTAGTAATTGTTAAAACACAACTAAGAAATATGGGAAATTATGTGATAATGGTATCCATCTTACATCTCTAAACAAACTATTGTGCTTACACATAAACCACAAAATTAATGTGCAACTAAATATAAGGAATGATACGCTAACAACCTCTCTTTTGTTTTCTCGCCTAATTAATTAAAACTATTTTTTTCTTATAGTGTACGTTTTACTCGCATAATTAATCAAAATAAAGTTATGAACTAATGAATGATTTCTACGCCTGAAGTTAAACCTATCCTTGGCTGTACCACAAGTCTGAACCCCTTATTGGCTGTTGTTGCTGCTAGTAAACACGCTGAAAACAGCAGCAACTGTTGATATTTGGAGCGCTGACCAACAATCGCTTCGCGTGCCTCATAAGCAAGCCTCACTGCGTTGGACATATTAGTTTTGCTCATCCATAATTAATGGTTTGTTCCAACGTGCCACGGAAACATATGTCAATAACTAGGCTTCCTACTTTCTGTCATTAAACCACAAACCATTGCGTTGGATGCATTTCAAACGTCATAAGTCTTTATTGCCATCCAAGGTTTTAACTAAACTGACAAAGCGTTAGAGCTCGGGCTCGGTTAGGAGAAACGCGTTACTGCTTCCACGCAGTTTTATGAATGAATGTAATTTATTTATCCTCGCGTGGCGGGGCAACGACAGTCGTTTTAACACTGGTGCCCGCTTACAAGTTACCGCGTATGAGAAACTTATTTATCCTCGCGTGATGGGGTTATGTGAGCAGGTATAACTGTTATATTTTTTATATGTTCTTGGCTTTTTTAACCTTGTAAACCCAGCACCACTACTTAGAGCAATATATTCCTACATCGTAGCAGGTTGAGGCAAGATGGTACATGTTTTTATTATATTTTAATATTTACACCATTATTTGACCGTTTTCTCACGAATCTGAAAGAGCTTTGTTAGTTATTGAAAACACGATTATAAAGTCCGGGATATTGTGTGTTAACAGCATCCATCTTACCCCACAGCACTACATGCGAGGGCAACAACGTTAATTACTCACGCGCGCTTTGCAGACAAAGCTGTCGCATCCAATCTTACGCTCCATAAATTTGCGCTAATAAGTTTTAACCTCTAGGTCAACGTTTTATCAACAGGTAGTTTTTATACGAACTTTTAAACTGTTTCCAAGTCAATATATGTTGGTTATTACAACCTTCTCATAACCGCGACCGTTCTGCTCCATGTTTGTTTGTCAATAGGAAAGCTAACTAAAATCGAAAGCAATCAGTATGATATATTGCATTGTTGGGATAAATACCGTTGTAGCACATAGTAGGGCGGGGAAGACGACATATTTAGCACTTAATATCCAAATATCCTAATCGTGTTTTAAACAATCAACAATAGTCTATGGGAGTCGTTGGGCACAGTTTCATAATTCTTTGAGTGTTCTTTGTTTACTACCAAATGGGATGAGAAAACAGAATGAAAATGTGTCTTATCTTCTCCCAGCCTACTATAATATCCCATATTTCTTAATTGTGTTTTTAAAATTTAACAACGGTATTTTAAAGACATAAGGATACGTTTATATAACTTTGTTAATATTCCTTCTTTACTACAAATGGGAAGATAAAAGAAAATTAAACGTGAACCATCTCACCCCAACGTATATACTATACATAAATAAATCGTAACATCAACTATATTTGAATAAAAGCTAACTTCTAACTAGACTTATAATATGCAAAAACTATGATGTTTCACTTACATTCCGGTAACGCAGAATCTACATACAACTGATATGCAAACTCTATACCTACTTGGATATTAAACTTGCACCTAAAACTTATATGCTGATGACCTGTATAAGACGTCGAAACGTCGGTACGCAAATAAATGTCAAATATAGTAGGGTGGGGTAAGATGGGACACCTTTAGCACATAATATCCAAACATCCTGAATTAAACAATTAACAACAATCAATGGGAGTCGTGAAGATGTAGTTTTATGATTCTTTCGATGTCCTTTGTTTACTACCAAATGGGACGAGAAAATAGAGTTAAAAAGTGTCCCATCTTTCCTCATCATACTATATAAAACTGATTAGACTTACTTATACATACTTTATCACAATCCCCCACCCATACAAACATACAAAGCAACATTACAACTTCAGCTCCTAACTGTTTCGAACAAGTCGTTCAAATGAGATCCAACTCTTCGTATTACTTAACCGTTTACGCGTAGGCGAGAATCAGAAAGCGCCTTCGACGTTATTTATAATTAGGAGCGAAGGCACTACAACGAATTTAACTGCTTTTATGGCAAGACGCCACACCAAACTTAGACACGTAACGTAAAACGCTGCACGCTACAATTAAAGACACGAATAGTACATTGGATTCAACAGCCAAGCTTTATAACTGATGCGCTTCCCCATACCTTTTATCAATAGTTTGTTTTAACAACTTATTGCTTATGCCCTCCTCTTCGTTTTTAAATAACATGATCTTTTTCTTTCGTTTTCGAAAAAATATATATAAAATTATGTTATTTTTTGTAAACTAGTTAGTTTTTTTATAAATAGGCTGTTATACAAGTCAGTACCAAAAACTATTCCATATATATATATATGCGTGCAACGTTGAACAAAATCAACATAAAACTACACATTCCTTCAGTATTAGCTAAAGAGTGGAAATAATCGATGAAGAACAACAGAGCTATTAACGTGTCCTTAACATTGGTAAATTTCGTAAATCTGGCCTCGATCTGATGCTTATGGAGTTAAAAGATTCTAGTAACGAATTACAATTAGGAACAAGTACTACGAATTGCATAATAGACAAAATGAATATAGTAGGATGGGGAAAGATGGGACACCTTTTCGTTTAGTTTGCTCTTTCCATTTGGTAGTAAACAAAGAACATTCAATAAATTATAAAACCGTATCCTCACGACTTCCACAGACCGTTGTTAATTGTTTAAAACACGATCAGGCTATTTGGATATTATTTATTAAAGGTGACCCATCTTTTCCCACCCTACTATATCTTACAGAATATAATTCGTTGTACTTTTTTTGGCGGTTGCGTGTTTCACACCTTCACACTTAAATCTCCTATATTACTCTGTTACGATAAGACAATAACTTACATGTCTCATAGCTTTACACTCCTAAACCTACGACACTACTTTGATACGCAATACCGGTTAGAAAGACCTTTCAACAAGAGTTAGATTTTTAATCATTTACTGACAGAACTGTTTTCTTAAATCAGAAATACCGTTGCAGCTGAATCACAAACCCTCAACTTGAAAGAATCGATAATTTGAATAAAAATCTGACGACAAGTTTCGTTTTTGGTTAACGACTGTAAAGGTCAAAGCGGCCTAAATAGTTAGTTGGGTTTCACAGCCACGCTTTTTACTGACACTCTTTCTCACAACTTTTAATCTTTTCTTTTAACAACTGTAGTTTTGCTGATAAAATCCTTCTTTTGCTTGGTTTAATTAATCTGATCTTTGCTGCCGCAATCGAAAGATAATCAAATAAATATGTTATATAACGACTATTTATGCCCAGATTTCTAGGTAAATTGGACATGTTTTTTAAACTATGTAGGGCTATCTCTCTATCCTTCTTAAACCGACATATACCCTTTTTGCATGGTCACTTTTATGCGCGTAAGTACTCGCATATTTACTCGCAAAAACAAAGTTAACACGCATAACTTCAAGCGTTTGCGAGTAAATATGCGAGTACTTACGCGCATAAAAGTGACCATGCAAAAAGGGTAATATTTGACTTGTGGTTCAAATTCTATTTTAACCTTTCGTTCCTTTATACCAGACTCCATTATATACCGACCCTGCCTTCCTCCAACACTTAGATTTACACCCGCATAGCATGGCCATGTAATCGTCTTGTCAACACGACCTGTGGTGTATTGATTGCAGTAACAACCGCAACCGCTGCGCCCGCATCTCGTCAGTTTTAATCCTGCCAAAGTCGCCGTTCAGCCCCAAAGGATTCAGCTTTTAAGCAGGCTTTTATAACCATTGTAATACGACGTTGCGACTCTGTATAATTTGATGTTGCCGTGTTAGAGTCGCTCAGTGAGAAGCGAAGCGTCATTTTCAGTGTCACACACAACGCATTAGCTTAATTAGCATTAAACCACACCTTAGCGATTGATTGCAACGCATGGTAAATGGGGATTTGCATTTCGCATTTAATCATTTGCAAAGAACGGAATGTTGGGGTAAAATGGTTCGTGTATGTTGGGGTAAGATGGTTCGTGTATGTTGGGGTAAGATGGTTCGTGTATGTTGGGGTAAGATGGATCGTGTAAAATGGTTTGTGTATGTTGGGGTAAGATGGTTCGTGTATGTTGGGGTAAGATGGTTCGTGTATGTTGGGGTAAGATGGTTTGTGTATGTTGGGGTAAGATGGTTCGTGTATGTTGGGGTAAGATGGTTTAAGCAGGGTAAATAAGATCGTTTGCGTTTTTATTTATTTTTTCGACCCATTTGGTAGTAAACAAAGAATATTTTCATTATTTAGAGTACCACATTTCGATTTCTATCCTAATTTGGGAGATAGGAGAATTGGACGCCAACAGCATCCCATCTTACCCCACAGTATCAACTAAGCGGTCACTAAGCAGTTGTCTAAATTATCAGCCATACATAAAAAATCCACAAAAAAAAATGATCACAAAGTAACATAACATACCGGGCACGAGGTGTATAAAACAAATTAACAAAACACCCTCGTTATAACGTTGTCAATGGCGCCACAAGGCGAGGATAAATAAGTTACATTCATTCACTCAACAGTTTATCTATAGTGTACTTTTGAGTTACGACGATAAAATGCAAACGTTTAAAATGTAATTATTTCACAGCCACTAATGATAGAAGATATATAATTATATAAAATAAGGCGATGGTACTTTTATATCAGCAACATTTTTCTAAGGCAAATATGATACAAATACAGCGAAAGATAATAAGGCACTCGTTATAAGGTAAAGACATCTACCAGATAAAACATTATATACAGGAAAAAAATTATTTTGGTAAATAAAGTATTCTAATATACCAACACTTCTGCCAAACGTTTGGTTTGTTATGTCATAACCGGATGATGTTTCACGGTGTGGCAGAAGCAACGTTGGTATATTAGCATTTATGTTTTTACCCAAGTAGCTATTTACTTAGGCTATATAGTAGAGTGGGGTAAGATGGAACACCTTTAGCACATATTATATCAACGAGAAAATCGAACGAAAAAGGTGTTCTATCTTCCCCCACCCTACTATACATTTAACAAAGCATTTTGCTTACGCAGAAGTAATGCAATGCAATCAATAAAAATCTTTTGAAAGAATAAGTTATTAACTGAAAGTCTAAAAGCGAAATCAAGTGAAAAGAAATTCAAAAGAAACCGGTTGAGTCGGTAACAGCATTCTGCCATTCCCATGATAAAGATACGAACTCTTCGCTACTTACCGGTTCCTTTCGGTCCTCGGTAGGATCGAATACTTTGCGTAGAAAAAGGGCGATTGAGATTCGATATAAAGGAGTCACACACCATGTGTCGTTGTGCGTGCCGTTCGTTATTTCTACAACTGCTGATCGTGGGTTTCTTGACCCTTCATGTAAAGCTCGCGCCATTTCCGACGGAACGACTTCGTCGTTATCTCCATATATAAGTAACAGCGGGCATTGTATGTCTGGAATCTTCTGCGACGACATGAACTTATTCTTCACCGCCCAACGTGGTAGGTAAGACACGAATGGTAGTATGTTGCGAAAAAGATGGCACGCCACTGCTTGTATGTTAGTGAACGTATTCTCTACAATGACAGCGGCTATTCGATCCGCAAACTCTGACCTAGTTGCGAGATGTATAGCAACGGCGCCACCTAGCGAATGGCCGAATAAGACGACTTTTCGAATGTTAATATCTTGTCGATCGAATAAGTAAAGCAACGCCGCTTCCCCGTCTAAATACAACCCCCCCTCAGAAGGTGAGCCTTCACTTTTACCATAACCCCTGTATTCCACAAGCAGAATGTTAACATGGCATGTCATATACAAAGGTATGTAGCTTGGGGAACCAATGTTACCTGGGAGAAAAATGTAATAATATGAATTTTTATTTGGTATTAACTTAAGTAGTTTTACCTTGAGTGTGTTAATCACCATGTTTTTGCTGATAAATAAACAAAAGCAGTAATATTAAATGTTTTTTGCCTTTACTATTATTTTACACAAGCAGTTTATACTCATAACATGTTTAATAACTTTTGTTTTTGCTGCTACTTGAATAACATACCAACATGTATTTGTCCATTTGATTATTATAGCAACGATTAAATTGTTGAATTGATTGAATTTGAAAAGACTGAATTGTTAAAACAAGAAGACAGGATATGGCGACCAAATTACAGTTTTTTAAAATGGTTGTTGAATGAAAGAATGATACAGAATGTAACTTATTTATCTTGGCATGGCAAAGCAATGACAGTTAACACAGCTGCGGCTGACGGGTGTTCTGTTTTATGTACATTGTGCCAGCTTACAAGTATACCTGTAGCCGTAACCAAACTTTGTTGGTGATTATTTTAATTACTCTACAATTCAACCAATTAAACTAACCTGCGTTTCCATGGAAATAAACGAGTGTCGGGGCATCCTGGATCTCATTCTCCTGTTGCTTTATGAAGTAAGCGTGAAGTTTCACTTTATCAGATGTTGTGATGAAGACGTCGTCATATGGGATGTTAGGTGGGGGTAGAGGGACGTATATCCTCGACGATGGGGGCATAGAGGGATGGTATAGAAGGAGATCCTGGCATTTGTAGAGGACGCCAAGAAAGAGGATGATGATGGAAGTTACGAAGATGTAACGAGGTACGTCATCCAGTATTGGAATGAAAGGATGATCTTTAGATGTTTTGTAAAGCACAGTGACAAGTAGCAACGCATGAGGGGAGTATTCAGCAATGCAACAAAACAACTTCCCTAATATTGAGATAATGGCTTGAACTTTTGAGTTCCTCACTGAGGGTTTGATCAACTGTGTGTATCCGCTATGAGATCGAGAAGCTAAACTATTTAAGAACTTCATGAATGCACTTGGGTAAATTACCTAGAATAAAGTTTGTATTATAATTTTGAAAGCAAGAGTATTTATGCCACAACAGTGTTTAATGTAGGTTACTTGTTATAACAATAACAGCAAAATAAAGATAAAGTAATTAATATTCTGTATAGTACATCCTAAATAATCTGAAGAATGACATGTCACAAATCGCAATGATTGTAAAAACTAAAGTGGAATATATCTGCAGTCTTTCTGTTTTGCAAGATGTCTCAGTAGCGAGCATTTCTGTGAAAAGAATTTTTCACATTTTTCGCACTGAAACATCTTGATCCCACTGTGTGTCTTCATATGAACATCAAGAACTGATTTCCTGTGAAAAGCTTTGTTGCAATGGATACAAACATACTCCTTGTGTTCGTGGGACCTCATATGCCGAGTTAAACTGAATCGGTTCATGTACAACGCCCCGCATCGCTCACAGACATATTTAAAACAATCAGGGTGTCGTGATTTATAATGTTTCGCCAGAGAAATTTTCGACGTATGAGTTTCAGTGCAAACTTTGCAACTGAAGATTATTGAACCTGAAACATGAGTCTTTTTATGCCTTGTCAGTTGGTAGGCGGTTACAAATGACTGCTGGCAATTGTTGCACTTGTGTGATTTGATTGGGTTATGAAACAAGAGGTGCCTGGAATATTTGCTGCGATATTTGAAAGTTTTCTTGCAAACTTTACACTCAAACTTAGCGCTTCTATGTTTGGTAACATTATGATCATACAGGTTCCGATGACTTGTAAACTGCTGGTTACAAACCAAGCATGTATAGTCCATCACCTTTGCATGAGCCAGAATGTGATCCAAATATCCAGTTGCGGTGGTGGTTATTTTATTACAAACATTGCAAACAAATTTACTCGGATCGTTTTTAACTCCTACCCCACCATGTGTTGCATAATAATGCAAGCCATACTTACATCTAGAATGAAACACTTCACTACAAACAAAACAACTGTACAACTTTCGTTTCCGACAAGATTTTTTTCTAACATATTTTTCAACCTCTTTGCTGTCAATACAGTTTTGGGAACTATCAAGTGTATTACTGGTAATGGAGTCTTCAATATTAACAATACTGTGACTTGGTGTGTTTAATAAGCTTACAGATTCAGTGTTTGAATCAAAACCATCATTCATGCTTGACGTCATGGTAAAAGTAGATCCCGTCTTTCTAGCAGTTTGAAAGATTGTCAAAAGTTGTTCATCTGATAAATATTGTGGGTCCAACACACTTGCAACTGCCATTATTTATTTATCCGATCTTTCCTTATAAAATGGCAGAGACGAAAGATCAACTGATTCGGAAACAACTTCTTTCAGTTCGTCTTCGATTAAATGATGTAAATATTCTCCGTTGTGTAAATATTTCCACGAATTATCTTCAAAATCATATCTTTTTGGGCCGCTGATTGGAGAAGACAACCAGATCTGTTTATTTGGTGCCTGTTTGTTGATCACATAGGTTCCAACCGCCTTTGAAACACGAACAGTAAGAACCCCACTTTCCAAAAACGCGTCAAACTCGTTATTAACTAAATCAGAATCAGAAATCTCATCGAAAAAGTCAGACAAACTCTCTAACGTAGCATCACTGTATTTTTCATAATCCAACTTACAAAGCGTGGAATACTTTGGAGTTAAATACAAAACACATGATGTTTGGTCGAATAATTTATGCCGGCAATTGGTGACTTTCGAAGTAGAGGACAAAATGTTTCTCCTTATAAAACAGTTCCCTAACCGACTAAGTAGACCTATCGGCATAATTAGAAACACCTGTAATGAACCAGTTATAGGTAAAGTTAGATGTTACCATGCTAGTAAAGAATCTTGGTCAACAATGTGCGTCAGGCTTTCCCGTTACCTGCGGTTTATTATATGGTGCTAGTGAAGAATCCTCACCCAACGTTATCTGATAATAACTATTAACTAACTACTAACCCATATAACCCTTAATTACTAACCTAGATAACCCTTAACTACTAACCTATATAACCGCTACCTAATAACCCACAACTACCAACCTCCAACAAATTTCAGTGCATTCGTCAATAAATTAGATTCTATACACTGCTGGTGAATAATCAGCCACCCCAATAACGTTAACCGGTTAACGTACATTGATTATTATTCGTGCTAGAGGATTTTTCACCATGTGCCAAACTTTGATATGGTATAAACACAGATAGGAAACCACGAACTATATACCATACTTCATAAAGTGTTACCTGAATTCTACGCAGGAATCAAATTACGAAAGCAAACAGTCTCCTGTCTCCCTACCACGAAATGTATTTCTACCGCTGGTAACCAGTAAAAATGTTGCACCAGAATTGTCCCTTATACTTTCTTGATATTCGCTGTATAATCTTTATTTAAAAGGTCGGGCTTTCGTATATAAAATCAACTTTAAAAATGAGAAAATAGTGCACAAACAGATTCTACTACATTTCGCGTATGCATTTATTGATACTGTAGCGTTTTCTTCTTTAGACAAAAGTAAGACCGCTCACGAACTCAACCACAAGCAACTGACTTTATTCTTAAACTATAAAATGCAACGTCACGCCCACGAAATTAACCAATCAACAGCAGCACGCAAAATACAGGAATGTGCCAATAATGTAAAACGAAGGAATGCGGTAAACGAAGGAATGCGTAAACGAAGGAATGCGGTAATAGCAATTAACTCACGCTCTGTAACTTAACATAGACATAGAATAAAACATAAATCGCGCTCTGAATAGAGGAAATACACAGCTAAGACATAAAATAAATACACAACTATAAGAATTCATCACACTCCCCCCCACTTAAACACGTTTGTCCCCAAACGAATAACACACAAAATGAAATTACACCAATAATACACTAATACACATCATAGGTTAAACGTCGCGGTGGACGACGAACTCGACCAAACAGGGAAACATTGTCATTTGCTCCAACATCGCCACCGGGCAGCATCTCAGCACTCGACCGATCGCCGGTCTCTGTCCGTTCTTGTGGTGGTGTACGCGCATCACTTCTCTGCTGTCCAACGTTCACAGCGTCGCGTTCACGCGTCCAGTCCTCCGGTAAATGTTCGGCTTCATATTTGCGAAGATTGTCGGCATGTATTACTTTAAGACGCGCGGTAGCCGAGCCTTGTATCACAAAGAGTTCATTATTGAGCTGTTGTCGCACTAAATAGGGGCCAATCCACCCATGTCCCAGTTTTCTTCTAGCTGCCGGAGGGTAAAAATACCAAACCCAATCCCCGACTGTAAACGGTTCTACCACTTGCATGTTGCGGTCGTAGTTGCGCTTTTGGCGAACGGCGGATTTCTTTAACGATCGATGCGCTTCTTCGAACGAGTTTGTCAGGGTGTACTGCATGTCCTGGACAAACCCCGTGTGGCACCGAAACGTTCGCGACCCTGGTGGCGACCCAACCATCAGCTCTAACGGCAGAGTCGTTTCTCTTCCCAACATCAGTTTGTTTGGTGAAAACTTGGTAGATTCATGGCGTGAACACCTGTAAGCTAAACAAAGGTAAGGTAGGTGACTATCCCAATCGTCGTGGTAATCATTTACGCAAGTAGACAACATTTGTAAAAGGGTACGATTAAACCTTTCCACAAGACCGTCGGACTGTGGTCGATACGGCGTGCATCGGGTTTTCCGGATGTTTAACAAACGGCACATCTCTTGAAAAACGTGCGATTCAAAATCTCTACCCTGGTCCGAGTGTAAGACTTTTGGAAAACCAAACCTTAAAAAGAATTGTGTCACCAGGGTTTCGGCCGTGGTAGTCGCTAACTGATTCGGCAAAGCAAAAGCTTCGGTCCATTTTGTGAAATAATCCACAACAACCAAAATGTATTGATTCCCATTCTTTGTTCGAGGTAACGGGCCGAGAAAATCTATAGCTACTCGTTCCATAGGGCCGCATGAAATGTTTTGCACTAGTGGACGATGCGGTCGGCCATGGGTTGGTTTGCGTCGAGAACACGGAATACACCATCTACACCATTGTTTAACGTCTTCCGCTAATCCCGGCCAATAAAACCGACGACGTATGGCGTATATAGTTCGAGTGATCCCAAAATGACCACCCGTTCTGAGTTCGTGTAAATGGTGAAAGATTTCCCTTCGTAAACCTTGTGGGGCGACCAGCACTAACACTGGGGAATCAAAGTTATTGTCTGGTCTCCACACGCGATATAACAAGCCCTGATGTACCTCTAGTAGATCCCATTGCCTTATATAAGAAAGAGTTGTATCGTGCAACGCCAATTGCGAAGTATCCGGCGCGTGTTGGCTGCAACTTTTGTGCCTCAATATAAGAGAAATCGACGGATCCTCATTCTGCCAGCGACGCAGCTCATCGAGAGACCATTGTTCGAGCCAACCAGAGGCGTATTGCTCGCTCGGTCGGCGAGACTGCGTTTGCAATACCGAAACCACCGCCTCGCTTTTAGCGTTGTCGCAATCAAGACAGGCGTCCCGTTTACAGCGTTGCCTAGACAACCCGTCCGCATTTACATGCTGCCTCCCCGGCCTATGTTCAACCTGAAATTGGTAGGTGCCCAAAACCGAGAGCCACCGGGCCAACATACCCTCCGGGTTTTTCATAGTCAGCAGCCATTTTAAGGAAGCGTGGTCAGTGCGTAGTGTAAATTCTCTTCCCCACAAATAATGGCGAAACTTCTTAATACACTTTACCACAGCTAACAACTCCCGAAACGTGGTGCAATAGTGACGTTCGGTCTTGCTTAACGTGGAGCTACAGTAAGCAACTACTTTTTCCTTACCGTCCACGCTTTGAGCAAGTACTCCCCCAACGCCAGTGTCACTGGCGTCTGTGTCTAAGGTGAACCTTGCCTCGCGTAAAGGATATGCCAACACTGGAGCATATGTCAAAACCGACTTTAACTCGTCAAACGAAGATTGGCACGCGGACGACCAAGCAAACCGGACGTTCTTGTGCGTCAGTGCTGTTAAGGGAGCCGAAATAGAGGCGAATCCTCGAATAAAACGGCGGTAATAGGAAGCAAAGCCCAAAAAGCTGCGTAATTCTTTGACATTATGGGGCCTCGGCCACTCACCAACCGCTCTCGTCTTCTCCGGGTCGCAGCGCACTCCGTCGTGTCCAACTATGTGGCCCAAATATTTGGTCCTTCGGGAGAGAAAAGTGCACTTCTTCGGATTAAGCTTCAAGCCTGCAGCACGAAGGCGACGGAACACTACCTCCAGCTCATGTAAGGCAGTACTAAAACCAGGAGAAAAACAAACAATATCATCAATATAGACAACACAAGAGTTAAACAATAAACCAGCTAACACCCGTTCCATTAAACGCTCAAAAGTGGCAGGAGCATTAGTCAACCCAAAGCACATTACCTTAAATTGAAAGTGACCCTTCCCGGCTAATGAAAACGCCGTTTTCTCTTTGTCTACAGGGTCCATTTCTACTTGCCAGTACCCACTAGCTAGATCCAGTGTGGAAAACCACTGTGACCCTCCCAACACCTCTAACATCTCTTCTATGTTAGGTAAAGGATAGGCATCTTTTTTCGTGACAGCGTTAAGCTTCCTAAAGTCCACACAAAACCGCTGAGTGCCGTCTTTTTTTGTGACCAGTACAATGGGAGACGACCAAGGGCTTTGACTGGGTTCAATTATCCCTTCGCATAACATGCGCTCGATTTCTTTTTCCGCGAGCTGGCGCTTTACCCAAGACATCCTTCGCGGCGGTTGTCGTATAGGCTGTGACAGTCCAGTTACAATTTTGTGCTTTACAATCGCAGTCCGTCCAAGGGTCCCGTTACTCTCACGAAAAACATCTTGGTACTTTACAACGAGTTTAACGAATTGTGCCCGCTGCGTCGCCGTAAGCTCGGCGGGAATTAAACAGCTCAAGTGATCGGGAAGGGCCTTAGAGGAAACATGCGATACCTCAAGTGATGGTTTACTAAGTCGGCGTAATTGACCTGGATTGGTTTCTAAATTCACAGTTATGGTTTGAATCTGAATTTTCGAAGACATCAAGTCCAAATAGCACCGATTCCGTTTTAAAAAGTCGATGCCTATTATACCGTGACAACCGGATAGCTCCGCGACCAACATTGATTGTTCAAACCGGCGCCCTCCAATGTTAAGTGAAATACGGGCCTCGCCACAACAAGCTAGACTCTCGCCCTTCACGGTAATTAAACTCAAACTTGTCTCGCGCAACTGCGGCCGACATTCTTTTGGCACTTCATCAAACACGGAGGACTTATTAACAATGGTGGCCACGGATCCGGTATCGACCAGAAAGTTACAATTCAAACCAAGAAAATCGCAATTTATATAAAAACAGGATTCGGTTGTGGAAGATTTTCCGGCCGCCGCCAAAGGCAAGACTGGAGTGGGGGCGAGGACTCCAGTCCTTAGTGGTTTAAATGATTTCCAGTCATAAAACGTTGGTTCGAGCCCCGCGTGGTGGAAGCACGGTTTTGATTTGGACACTCTCGTTGCCAATGGCCAGGCGCGCCGCAAATATAACATCGTGCCGCTCCAGCTGAATTACTGCCTGTAGAACGATAGGTTTGATTCAGTTGCGGGGCGTCTACTGTAAGGCTCGCAATTAGTTCCATCGCGGCGTCGAGCGTAGATGCCTGAGACAACCTCACAGAATGCCGCAAAGAAGAATCGAGCAACCCAGCCGCGTACTGTTCTATCAATAATCTCTCCCCGTCTTCTCTCGACACATTAACATCCGCTTCTTGAAACAGCGACTGTAGGCGGTACGCAAAGTCTATTGGCGATTCGACCCGATCTTGTCTTGCCGTAAAGAACAGGCCACGACATTGCACCGAGTTAGACTTTTCATATTTTCGATTAAACGCTTTAGACAACGATTCAAAGTCCAACCGCTTAGGTTCCGGCAGACTGTTTTGAATAAACAAGGCTTCTCCCTTAAGGCAACACGCAAGTTGAAAACCCTTAACCTCCTCAGTCCAGCCATTAGCCATGGAAACATTCATGAAATGCCGTTTAAACCCCCACCAGTCAGTACCGTTAAACGTTTCCTTCAACTTAACGACGTCCTTGCGCACAGGGAAACCACTAACCTTTGTACCGTCAGCGTTCTCGGATTTAGCCCTCCTTTCGCTCCTGTTCGTTGGTAACTGATCCAGTCGATCGGTCAGACTCCGATACACTCTCGTAATACGTTCATCGAAATGGTCTTGAAGTTCACCAAACTTCTTCGCGAATTCTGCTTCCATCTCTTCCATGTTGAGCCCACCCAGGGACGCCAGAAAGAAGTGTAGCGTTTTCTTCTTTAGACAAAAGTAAGACCGCTCACGAACTCAACCACAAGCAACTGACTTTATTCTTAAACTATAAAATGCAACGTCACGCCCACGAAATTAACCAATCAACAGCAGCACGCAAAATACAGGAATGTGCCAATAATGTAAAACGAAGGAATGCGGTAAACGAAGGAATGCGTAAACGAAGGAATGCGGTAATAGCAATTAACTCACGCTCTGTAACTTAACATAGACATAGAATAAAACATAAATCGCGCTCTGAATAGAGGAAATACACAGCTAAGACATAAAATAAATACACAACTATAAGAATTCATCACACTACCAATGTATGTATAAGTTTTGTGTTTGTTGTCCCACTACAGAAAACTAAACAGTATTATGTGGTCCCACTAGACTAGAAACTGTTGATGTACTCTTGTTAATTCTTTTTCGAAGAACATTTGTTGTGCAACAAGCATGTTGCCAAAAAAACATACTTTCCTTGAAACATAAACTAATACTCTATACTGACTGCATACAGATAGATCCAAAGGGATTAAAATCAATATTTTGGGTAGAGCCCTGTGTGCATCACAAAACTTAACAACGAAAATTTAAATGCTCTTAAAGAAATTGTAAAATTTATTCATTAAAATTAGACAGCAAAGCATTTGATCTTGTTGCTTTTTTAGCATTAGCAAAACTGCATTAGACCAATCCCGTTGACGCAAACTTTCTTGGAAGTAAAGCAACGATCCAACATTCCAGCTTGCTTATTGAATAAGTTCCCTCCTGGCTTGAATTGTACAGCCAGCCCTTCTCGCGCGTCCACCAGCAAGTTATTAAAGTACACGGCCCCACCAATCTGGTTGGACGTTGAAAGATATAACGTCCCAACACCCGGTAGGAAAGGAAATGAAGACTGAAGGTTAATGGTTTCTGATGTATCACCAAAGTTGATCGCAACGAGAAAGGATTTGGCTCCAGGCAGTTCACGAACGTACCTAAGAATCGTGTTGATGAATATAATATTTGAATGAATGAAAGTAACTTATTTATCCTCGCATGGCGGGGCAAGGACAATCGTTATAACACGGGTGTTCTGTTTCATCTTGCTCGCGTTTTACGAGTTACCTCATATGTAACTTTGTTGGTGATTGTTTTCTGTTTGCTGACAATTTAAACAATCCATTAGTGACAACTGGGTTGGAGCAATTGCTGTTAAGTTTCTTGCCCAAGAACACATCCGCCCACAATGGTAGCATATATATCCCCTTGGCTTTAGACATGCAGGCTAACCAGTGCGCCACGGCGCTGAACCATAAACTTACACAATTGTTTTGGCCGTAGACATTAAAACACAGAGATATCCTTGACGAAAAGTTTCATCCGAACGCAAGTTGATCAACTTCTTGTACAGGTTGAACATCGAAGTGGAATTGGTTTTCTGCTCCTGTTACGCGAAACAGTTTATTTTAGGAATGGCGGATAATAACTGTGATAAATTACGTGACTCATAAAGCTGGACGAGTCTTGTAACAAAATACATAGTCAGGATCAAGTGCCACGAAAAAGGTAATAGACAATTACCTTTATTTTACCTTTTCGTGGCACTTCCAATGCATTTTACTATAACAGATTAGTACTGTGGGGTAAGATAGGACACCTTTAGCACATAATATCCAAATATCCTGATCGTGTTTTTAAACAATTACCAACGGTCTATGGGAGTCGTGGGGATACGGTTTTATAATTATTTAAATGTTCTTTGTTTACTACCAAATGAGACAAGAAAGTAGAATAAAAGGTGTCCCATCTTTCCCCCACCCAACTATATTTTGACACATCATCATAGTTTATCATTCAAATTCAATCTAATTGTATGGGGACCAAATTACCTCTACGTTGATGCCTTTACTCAAGTAGTTGTTGTTCACTGGTAGCCAGCTTGTACAATTGTCACAGAAGCCAGCGTTATTAGTTATGTCCCATTGCATTGGGGTTCTCTCTGGGTCCCGAGTGTCCGCCTGTATTTACGTGTGTTTACTTAGTGTCATGGTATAACAATAAGTAATTATGTTTTAACTAAAAAAATCAATTGTCAAAAAAAGCAATTGTTTTTCGCTTCAAATGGATAAAACAACGAAGAAGAGTGAAATAGTAGCAAAACGAAAGTCGTTAAAACACGCTTATTTATTTAGCTTCAACAACTGTACCAAGGTGATCCTAGAATACAGATATTTTAGCGGCCATTTTCGATACCTTCTACTGGTGCCACCAACCTAAAATTTGGACACTGTACTAACTAGACCCCAGCGGTACCGAATCTAAAATAAAAAATAAAAATTTCGAAAAAATATTAATTATGAATATTAATATTCGTCATAAAAACATATTTATAGAATTTTCTCCCGTTCCAGCTTCGAATATGTTATAGCGCTACGTAATAGCTACAAAATGAAACATTATTTTCTTTAAAAAAGTGCGGGGATAGATGTTAAATATAAAAAAGTATGATCATAACTCGAATCATATAAATATTATATTTTCGATTTTTTTTGCGAAAATATAACTCACGCATACATCTATGTAGGTCACTAGCATGTTATCCCCATCGAAAAAAAAATTAATTTCAATTTTTTTTTATAACTGAATATTAATATTCGTCATAAAAACATATTTATAGAATTTTCTCCCGTTCCAGCTTCGAATATGTTATAGCGCTACGTAATACCTAAAAAATGAAACATCATTTTCTTCAAAAAAGTGCGGGGAAGGGTTCAGAATACAAACAAGTATGAGGGTCATAACCCGAATCATACAAGTATTAAATTTTAAATAATTTCGGCGAAAATATAACTTACGCATGCATCCATGTAGGTCACTCACATGTTATCCCCATCGAAAAAAAAATTAATTTCAATTTTTTTTTATAACTGAATATTAATATTCGTCATAAAAACATATTTATAGAATTTTCTCCCGTTCCAGCTTCGAATATGTTATAGCGCTACGTAATACCTAAAAAATGAAACATCATTTTCTTCAAAAAAGTGCGGGGAAGGGTTCAGAATACAAACAAGTATGAGGGTCATAACCCGAATCATACAAGTATTAAATTTTAAATAATTTCGGCGAAAATATAACTTACGCATGCATCCATGTAGGTCACTCACATGTTATCCCCATCAAAAAAAAATTAATTTCAACTTTTTTTTATAACTGAATATTAATATTCGTCATAAAAACATATTTATAGAATTTTCTCCCGATCCAGCTTCGAATATGTTATAGCGCTACGTAATACCTAAAAAATGAAACATCATTTTTTTTCAAAAAAGTGCGGGGAAAGGGTTCAGAATACAAACAAGTATGGTCATAAAGTGAATCATATAAATATTAAATTTTCGATTTTTTTCGCGAAAATATAACTTACGCATACATCTATGTAGGTCACTAGCATGTTATCCCCATCGAAAAAATTATTAATTTTTTTTTTAAATTTGAATTTTAATATTCGTCATAAAAATATATTTATGAAATTTTCTCCCGATCCAGCTTTGAATATGTTATAGCGCTACGTAATACCTAAAAAATGAAACATAATTTTCTTCAAAAAAGTGCGGGGATGGATGTTAAATATTGCGGAGAGTATTAATTACTCGAATTTCGTGTTTATATATATTTTTTGCACGAACGCAAAAATAGTACATATTAATCCACATAAATGTTTTTATAACAAAATTAGAGTAAAGTGTTTGGATTACAACTGCACAAAACTCCTCTCCTGGTGGACCTTACCAACAGCGTTAAAACTCTTTAAATGCCAAAGATGAACACATTCGCCAATTTAAATAACGGAGGTGCAAAGATTATCATAATATGGGCGAAAGCGACCTTGCACCTCTACTTCAGGCGTTTCTAAAACAAACAGGTTTATCTTCCTTTCCTTTAGACATTCATTATTGTCTGCGACAATTCGATCGAGCCTATCAATTAATCTTAGAGGCTTCAAGAACAAACAATCCTTTGTATTAATTGAAACAAATAAATTAAAATTCTTGGTATATTTCCAGGTACGTAAGTACGGACAGGATAACCGTAAATAACCCAAAATTCGAGTAATTAATACTCTCCGCAATATTTAACATCCATCCCCGCACTTTTTTGAAGAAAATTATGTTTCATTTTTTAGGTATTACGTAGCGCTATAACATATTCAAAGCTGGATCGGGAGAAAATTCTATAAATATGTTTTTATGACGAATATTAATATTCAGTTATAAAAAAAATTGAAATTAATTTTTTTTTCGATGGGGATAACATGTGAGTGACCTACATGGATGCATGCGTAAGTTATATTTTTGCCGAAATATTTTAAAATTTAATACTTGTATGATTCGGGTTATGACCGTCATACTTGTTTGTATTCTGAACCCTTCCCCGCACTTTTTTGAAGAAAATGATGTTTCATTTTTTAGGTATTACGTAGCGCTATAACATATTCGAAGCAGGATCGGGAGAAAATTCTATAAATATGTTTTTATGACGAATATTAATATTCAGTTATAAAAAAAAATTGAAATTAATTTTTTTTTCGATGGGGATAACATGCTAGTGACCTACATAGATGTATGCGTGAGTTATATTTTCGCAAAAAAAATCGAAAATATAATATTTATATGATTCGAGTTATGATCATACTTTTTTATATTTAACATCTATCCCCGCACTTTTTTAAAGAAAATAATGTTTCATTTTGTAGCTATTACGTAGCGCTATAACATATTCGAAGCTGGAACGGGAGAAAATTCTATAAATATGTTTTTATGACGAATATTAATATTCATAATTAATATTTTTTCGAAATTTTTATTTTTTATTTTAGATTCGGTACCGCTGGGGTCTAGTTAGTACAGTGTCCAAATTTTAGGTTGGTGGCACCAGTAGAAGGTATCGAAAATGGCCGCTAAAATATCTGTATTCTAGGATCACCTTGGTAACAACTGTCGTTGTGCTATTAATTCCTTTCCATTCGTTGTTAAAATAATCGTATCTTGCTATCGTATTCGAAGTAATATATAAAAAATATGGTAGCCTAAGTTATGGGAAAAAGAGATAAAAAGTAAAAAAAAGAACATCACCAACAAGCTGGGATCATTCTGATTGGCCAATATTTTGTGGGATGGTTTTAATCTTTTCGGTTATGAAAATACTCACCGGGTTGGTCATCACTAAATCCTCCATCCCTATTTCCTCTCCATAATACATCCCCGGGGTACCGGATAAAGTCATCGTGAGGAAAGCTGCACAGGAAGCTAACTTGTTCCCCAATCTTGTTGATACTCGGGAGTTATCATGGTTGCCAATCTATATTACAAGTTGTGAGTATAACTTATTCATTCTCGCGTGGCAGGTAAGCGACTTTCGTAAAACGCAGGTGTTTTTTTATCCGGCCACGCGAGGATAAAGTAAGTTACATTCATTCATTCATTCATTCATTCATACACATCGTACCCGTTTATAAGGTGCTTTATTAGTGTATATATTGGCCATGTTGTTTGGCTGACAATGTAGACCACCTATATTGCACCACTGGGTTGGAACAAATACCCAAGTCATTTTTCCATAAATACTAGGAAAAATGTTCTCTATACAGTACTGTGGGGAAGATGGGACACCTTAGCACGTAATGTCCAAATATCCCGATCGAGTTTTAAACAATTAACAACGGTCCATGGGAGTCGTGAGCATACGGTCATATAATTCTTTGAATGTTTTTTGTTTATTACCAAATAGAACGAGAAATAGTATACCGTTTCCATCTGCACCCTACTATATATATGTGTGTATTGTAGCAGATCCACTCACCACCCAGTTAGGCCACTTGGACGAAGGCATTTTCCGCATCCATTGTAGAACTGTTGACTCAATGTTACTTCCTGTCCATGAGGCGGGCTTTTGGAGGTCTATTAGTTTAAAGTTCATTGGGAAATCCGCCTCGTCAACGTAGGGGGTCCCGTAGTAACGAATAACTGTGTCGATGTCGTCATACACCTCTGTCTCCATAAATCTGGGGGAAGACACGAATGTGAAAATGGTTCGAAAAAATACAGCAGTATTTTCTTAACATAAAGGTGAACACTACTGTGGGGTAAAATAAAACACCGTTTTATTCTATAAATTCCATACTTTCTTATCGTGTTTTACCAATTAACAACGCTATTTTAACTAAAGATACGGTTATATAATTCGGTGAAAATTTGTTGTTTCCTACCAAATGAGACGATACTTTTATAAAAACGCATGTAATGATAAGGAATACCTATACACTCCTGGTTCAGTGCTGAATTTGTCCAACACATGTCGCCACCTTGCTATGATCTCATGAACTCCCATTTGGTTTTGAGTGTAATCAGGATATACGTTTGTGTAGGAAGGCTGGGGTGTAATTGAATAAATAAAAACTACAATCATAACAACGCTAGTGGTATGGTTATGATTAAATGAATGAATGCAACTTATTTATCCTCGCATGGCGGGAAAGTCGTTATAACACGGGTGTTCTGTTTCAAACACCTCGTGCCCGCTTACGAGTTACCACGTATATGTAACTTTATTGGTGATTTTATGTGGCTGATAACTTACCACTATGTTGGAGCAATTATCATCACGTATCTTCCTTTAAGGGAACATACGTAGCCAGTTCATGAACTGACGTGTCGAACTTACCGGTTTGGTATCATCCACTAACGGGTTGTCACGCAGATGGGTAGCTTCTAACATGAACGCAACAGCATCGCATCGAAACCCATCAACCCCTTGGTCAATCCAGTACGTAAGAACAGCCTAATAAAACAACACATGTATACACGTTTAAAGTTACATGATATGCGTTACATGTGTGTGTTACATATACGACGAGTACGTCGCCACAAAGTTACGTACGTGGTAAGTTATAAACGGGCACGAGGTGTTTGAAACAAAACACCCGTGTTATAACGACTTATGTTATAAATCGAAGGGTTGAGCAGTAGGGTGGGGAAGGATGGGACACCTTTTTGTTCTGTTTTCTTATCGCATTTGGAAGTAAACAAAAAACATTCAAAATATATAAAACCATATCCTCACAGTTCCCATAGACCGTTGTGAATTATTTAAAACCCAATCAGGATATTTGGATATTATGGGCTAAAGGTGTCCCATCTTACCCCACCATCTAATATATGATCTTACATCCAGTTCAACAAGCACCGCTTCGTTCCTGAGGTTTAGATCAGGTTGTTCTTTATAGAAAGCGTGATAATAGAATTGTTTCCTCTTATCGTTCCATTCCCATGCTGAAGGGTCGGTGTCAGAGAACACACTTTGCTGGAATATTCGTAATTTAAGTTGTTGTGATTTATAATTCTCATAGGCTGCACTACACATGGTTAGAGCAATGCTCGTTAAGTGTCTTGTCCAAGGACACATAAGCGCACAATGTATCTGTATTGAACCTGGTATACATCGGTTACGGTCCAAGTACTCACGACAAACAGTTTAAAAGGTAAGTAACGGTTTATGATCATCGATTACAAATTTTATCTCTCACCCAGTTATTGGGCACGCCAGTGCTCCCTCCGTTCGTACTATCCGCCCATATATAATAATCCTTGTACTTCTCATATTGGGCATGAGATGGATTCGAACTTGCATTGAACCATGCATGCTTATCGCTCGTGTGATTCGGTACAAAGTCCATGATGATTTTCATTCCTAAATAATAACGATGTTTGCTGCACAAACTTATATGTGTGTGTAACTTATTTATTCTCGCATGAAGAGGCAATGACAGTCGTTATAACACGGGTGTTCTGTTCCATACACTGTGTTCCCGCTTATACAAGTTACCACGTATATACCTTATTCATCCTCGCATGAAGAGGCAATGACAGTCGTAATAACACGGGTGTTTTGTTCCATACACCTCATGCCCGCTTACAAGTTACCACGTATGTAACTATGTTAGTGATTGTTTTTTATGTATGGCTGATAACCTAGACAACCCATTAATAACCACAGGATTGAATCAATTTCCATGTCTTGCCCAAGGACACATACACACAGAATAGCAGCGACAAGCTGAAAGCACCGCTCCCTATATTTAGGTCATTCAGGTCCCAGTAACTCCGTTAACATGAACGACAAACATGTACATACAAGTGATACAACGCTCTTTATATGAACGACGTACATAAGCGGTCTGACTGTTGCTGTAATTGGCCAACTTTGCCCAAACCCCTAGACCTACTAGACAAGGACGTCACCCATATAGAATAGAATATAGTAGGGTTGGAAAAGATGGGACACCTTTTCATTCTATTTTCTCGTCCTATTAACAAAGAAAATTCAAAGAATTATGAAACCGTATCTTCATGACTCCCATATAGACCATTGTTAATTGTTTAAAACACGATCAGGATATTTAGATATTCTGTACTAAAGGTGTTCCATCTTCCCCCATTCTACTATATCATAATGTTCACTTTAAAATACCTCTATCATGTACATCAGTGATCAACAATTCCATTTCCGCCATCGTTCCAAACATGGGGTCGATGGTGACGTAGTCCATGACGTCATACCCGTTATCTACTTGTGGGGATAAGTATATTGGGTTGAGCCAGATCATATTCACGCCAAGGTCGTCCTTCAAGTAATCTAACTTGCTCCGGATGCCTAGATGGTTGTATTCAGTATAAGCGGGGTATTTTAGTATAAGTTTAAAAGGATATAAAGGTAAAAGGTTAACGTCAGTGCATAGTGGTATAAGTGCGTCTGGGCCTAATTTAGTTATTGCTCATGAAATTGGATGATCCTCGTAACGAAATAACAGCCAGGATCAAGAATAACCGCAGTAAGTTTAAGTAGAGTATAAGAAGACACAGCAGTGTTTGGAACGTCATAAGGAGATTCTCGAAGCTGGATGCCACCATCAGCATGCTGGGCGTATGTGTGAATGAAAAATACGCAATTGCTCCAATCAGTGGTCAAAGATGTTGTTTTACATGAATACACTGATATCTTCGGCAGAAAGTTTTATATTTTGCAGGTATTAATCTAAATTGCAGAGATATATGTCTATAACAAAAAAAAACAAAAAATAATAATAATAATCACCCACAAAGTAACATACATGGTAACTCGTAAGCTGGCACGAGGTGTATGAACACCCGTGTTATACAACTGTCGTTTTCCGGCCACGCGATGATAAAGTAAGTTACATTCATTTATTACTCTCATATAATAATCTATAACTGGAAGTTATATCCCGGTATAACGTTACCTGCGATGTCTCCAACACCATCGTTGTTATTATCAGAATATGACTTGGGATAGATCTGGTAGATTGGACTTGTCTGCCAGAATGGTTGGCAACCTGGTGATATGGCGATAAGTGCAATCACCAACGACAGAAGGACAAGGATAGCAAGGATGACGGCTGCTGTCATGATGTTACGTGCCCATACAAAGTGACGCTGGCGGGAATAATGTAGGAGGACGTCCTTTGGCATACCTATGAAAATAAAACAAAGGGTGAGGAAAGTCGGGACTCATTAAAACATAACACCCAAATATCCTGATTGTGTTTTAAACAATTAACAAAATGCGTACCATCTTCTCCCACCCTACTGCAATACTGCGAGGTAAGATGGTTAATGTATGGACAGAATTACATGGCTGTGTTTTTATTATTTAAAACAAAGAAGAGATAGAAATTAGCAGCAAAATGGCAGTCGTTAAAACACTCTAGAAGTAAAAACTACTTGAGGAAGAGTTTCAGATAAAAAAGTGCTAGATAAAAGCGTGGCTGTCAAACCGACATACAGCAAGGTTTTGCTAAGGTCTCTGCTTTATATGCGGTTTCATTGCTTGAGTTGGTTATTATTGATAGTTAACTTAAGTTGTATTTAAATAAATTTGCATATTTGTGACCGGCTTCAAAGCCCATAGCGAATTAACAAATATTGAGATTGATTAAACCAAACTAAACACAACGCATATAACAAACCAACCAGCGTAAGGCTTCGGGATATCCGCACTTTCATCGTCCAACTTTATATTAGTGAACCCAGTGTCGTCAAACTTCTCATAATCCCCATTACTCTCCTCATTGGTGAACGATGTGGATTGCTTACCATTGTCGTTCTCATAGGCGTTGTTGTCCGCCATAATTCAATCAGTGATTATATTTAAAATATAAGCTCAAATCTACACACTGCAAATGAAGGTACAGTAGCCCACTGTAGGGTATTGTTATTGTGTAGTGGGTTGGGGTAAGATGGGACATCTTTTCATTCCATTTTCACGTCCCATTCGGTAGTAAACAAAGAACATTCAAAGAATTATAAAAACCGTATCCTAATGACTCCCATATAGACCGTTGTTAACTGTTTGAAATACGATCAGGATATTTGTATATTATGTGCTAAAAGTGTCCCATCTTCCTCCACCCTACTATATAACAAATGCAAGTTTAGTTTTACACAATGCAAACCGAGGCACTGTAAATTAACTTACAGTATATATAACGGTGTCCCCACTCTAAAAGACTGTTGCTTGTGTTACGTATAACGGCAGTTTGATCAAGCACGCTGCTTAAACTGCCAATCGCGGGATCTGTATGCCGTAGTTTGCTGTAGGCTGCACTAAATATTACTCAAATATGAAAGAAAGTAATTTAATAAATATTCCTAATACGATGTATATATAAAAAGGTAACCTCATCCGTTTTGCAACACTACTATATACAGTAATCACTAACACAAATATCTACTTTATCAGTTCAATACAAACATAACGATTCTCTCACAGCAAAACGACCTTTCGCAAACGCAGTACAACGAAAACTAACTTTACACGCTTAAAGCATAGAAACAAAACCGCAGCAATCAGACCAACGGCAGGGAACACGCGGCAACGTAAAATAACCGTCGAACAAGTCATTTTTAGTAAAAACGCAGATTTCAAATATAGGAAATAAAAACTAACACAATAAAATTAAACTAACACACATAGTTTTCGGCAATGAGACAATCCTGGTTTAAATCCTAGGTCCCATCATCGCGTGCCATTCTGCGGGACCTCACCTACATAAAAAAATAGAACAGACAGTTATAACGATTAATTGAGCAAAATAGATCAAACGCGATTTAAACTAGAAAAACATACGTTCATCTTACCCCACAGTATAAAATATTCTGCAAAAACAACTTTTGCAATTTAAAAATACCTTTATCAATTATTGCATAGTTTCGGTGTATAACTATATCACAACCTTCGTATATATGGTGAGGGAAGATGGGACACCTTTAGCACATGCTTTCAAAATATCCTGATCAAATGTTTTTTGTTTACTGCCAAAATCGGATGAGAAAATAGAGGTAAAAGGTGTCCCATCTTCCCCACCCTACTATATGAAACCTAGCTTTTCTCAGCCCAACCTGCAACTAAACTGATCCTCTATGTCCCACACAACCTATTACGCCTATCTTACCCCAGCATAGCACGATCCTCGTAAATTAAATTCACTTAATATTTGTCTATTATAATACAAAATGCAAATGTATAATAGTGTGGGGTAAGATTGGACACCTTTAGCACATAATATCCAAACATCCTGACCATGTTTTAAACAAATAATAACGGTCTATTAAAGTCGTGAGGATACGCTTTCATAATTCTTTGAATGTTTTTTGTTTGCTACCATGCGGGACAAGAAAATAGAATGAAAAAGTGTCCCATCTTCCCCAATCCTATTATATAAATATAAAACCTACTAGCTTTACTTCAAACTCGCTCTGCACCAACTAATGGTGTTTGTCCCATTACATCTCCCTGCATAACAGCACTGCTCAAGCAGGAGGGTAAATATTAACTAGCGAACAAATATTCAAACAACTTTACTGCGCAGTCGTTCATTCATTGCTCCCTGTGTGAAAGGATTAAGCACAACGACAATGGAGGGAACCACTTCAATGCTCTCGGGTTAAAAAGAATGTTTGTCATAGTTACGAAGGGTTTTAAAATATTTTTTAAAAAAGGATAAATGTGACTTATTTATCTTCGCATGGCAGGACAACGACAGTAGTTATAACACGGGTGTTTTGTTTCATACACCTTGTGCTCGCTTACGAGTTACCATGCTGTATGTAACTTTTTTATAATCTCGCATGGCGGGGCAATAATATTCGTTATAACACGGGTGTTCTGTTTCATACACCTCGTGTCTGCTTACGAGTTACCACATATGTAACTTTTTAGGTTACAATTACCCAAGATTTCATGCAAAACAAAACAACTTTAGATTCTTGTTTAACTTTTTGCTCTTTTCTGTTTATCTCTTGCTCTGCATATTTGAAATATGTTAGCAGTTTAAATATTATGCTGCAAGTCAATAATTAAACAGAGTTGTTCAAACAATATTGTATTTGAAGAGCTTTAAAGATTAACACATTCCTTCAAAAAAGAAGCATTACTAATTTTTTTTTACTTTACTATGAGTGTGTATATAGCCTAGTCTAGTATACGCAATTACGTTTAGCACTAATATATACCACTTTTGAATTAGTTAAGCAGGCGGTACGCTATATATAGTAGGGTGGGGGAAGATGGGACACGTTTTCATTCTATTTTCTCGCCCCATTTCGTAGTAAACAAAGAACATTCAAATAATTATAAAACCGTATCCTCACGACTCCCATAGACCGTTGGTAATTGTTTAAAACAAGATAAGGATATTTGGATATTATGTGTTAAAGGTGTCCCATCTTCCCCCAGCCTACTATATAGTTTTTACCCATAGCGTGTTTTTACGACTTTCATTTTGCCGCGAATTCCCTTTTCTTCGTTGTTTTATTCAATTAAACTTTCGTTTTTGTATTTTAAGATAAATTATGTCAATAATGAAATTTTATCTTTAAAAAGAAAAATCATTTCCACCGGCAATGTTTACCTTTGCATTTACAAACACACTCACCAGATAGAAGCTGCCATTATCTTTAGGAAACCGAATGTAAATATTTCGTTGTTCGGAACTTTAGTGGTACCTTTAGACCACTTTTTTTGCATTTCCAGAACACCCGTGTTATAACACAGAACACCCGTGTTATAACGACTGTTGTTGCCACGGGAAGTGAAATCCAACCATTATTAAAACTTTTAAATAGATATTTTTGCGGCCATTAGCCTACAGCGTGTGTGGTAAATATAAGTTTCTAAACCAATCTCGTCGCCACTTATGACAAATAAGAAATATTGGCTTCTCTAAAATGGTGGAATTTATGGAAGTAGCTTCGTTTCCTGTGACCGAGAAACAAACGTAGCATCTCGATTGTCGCGTGTACATCTAGCGTGACCGACAACAGTGACGTAACAATGAGCTGTATCTTTGCTGAGCCATCTTCGCGTTGTATTCTGTCGCGAGGTGGTTTAACATAAACTTAATTTATCTCTTTAAATACAACAGCGAAGATCAAATAAATACAACAGCAAAGAGAAGGATTTAGCAGCAAAACGAGAGTTGTTAAAAATAATCTACGAAAATCTCGGAGAATTAGACAGACACATAACGTTATTCTACATAGCACAGAAACGTATAACAAGTTACATACTAGATTTGCAAAACGAAAGCGAGTAATAAATCGCAGTGATATAGTAAGGTGGGGGAAGATGGGACACCTTTTCATTCTATTTTCTAGCCCCATTGGGTAATAAACAAAGGTCATTCAAAGAATTACAAAACTATATTCGCGCGACTCCCATATACCGTTGTTAATTGTTTAAAATACCATCAGGATGTTTTGATATTGTTCGCTAAATGTGTCCTATCTTTCTATATTTCAGTTAAGCAGCCACATAACACTTTGTTCGGGATGTTGTTACATTGCTGAAACATCATTAATGTGATTAAATGTCGCCAGGATAAGTGGCTTCGTCGAAAAAAGCCATTTCTGTCTCATTTACTGGAACTATAGGTTGCCATCGGCGCTTTAAACGTTAAGACCAGGCGTCCGGTTTAAATACGAGAAGGTATAGATATTTCTTTGATGTGGTTGGTGTGGGTTGGTGGTGGCAGGGTAGAGGTAAAGTTAAATCGCTCATGGTAAAACAGCAATACTCGTTTAAGCAGAAAGTGGTTTGAATATTGCGTGAAAAGGGGGTGTTTGTTTAGATATAGTGGAGTGGGGGAAGATGGGACACCTTTTTATTCTATTTTTTCGTCCCATTTGGTAGAAAACAAAGAACAATCAAAGAAATATAAAACCTTATCCTCACGACTCCCATATACCGTTGTTAAATGTTTAAAACACGATCAGGATATTTGAATATTATGTTCTAAAGTTGTCCCGTCTTCTCCCACCCTACTATATAATAGGTTGGGGTAAAATGGCTCATGTTTTGAGCCTATTTTCTCGTCCCATTTGGTAGTAAACAAACAACGTTCAAAGAATTATAAAACCGTATCCTCACTCTTAAAGAATGAATAAAAGTGATAAAACAGAGATGGTGGGATATTATGAACTAACGGTTACCCCACTATACTATATCTAACTTTTACCCATCATGCGCATTAAGTACAGAAATAGAGGGTGCAGAAAGACAACAGTGATGTCATAATAACAACGTGGTCATTGACTATAAAATGTTTATGCGGCGACTACTTCACAGTCACCGTAGAACCATCCATCCATAGGTACTTCAGTAAAGGTTCACCAGTTAAATCGAATGCTGTAGATCATCTCTAGGTATTGGTTGGGTAATATTGTGCATTTGTTTGTAAGCGAAGAATGTTTCTAAAATTATATAACCGTATCTTTACGTTTTAATTGTTAAAAGCACGATTAGTAATAATGGGACATTATGTGCTAACGGTATCCCATCTTACCCCGCACTACTATGTACAATATTAACAAAGCAATCAGTTGTATGCGTTCGCAATTGCTAAACACTTTCTCCTAAACAAGTATTTACAGATTAACCTTCTCGTAGCATTGCATAGAGTGGATCGTTCAGGTCGGTTTCACAAAGTTTGTATCTCAAGTTAAAATGTGAATTGGATGTATAAAGTAAAACATGGATCGAATAGATGCAGAAATACCTGTTCGGTGTCCTTCAAGACGGAAATATCATGATGTCAATATCAGCAGTTTGCTTCATATTAAGCACGGTAAGTTAACATTTGTTTGTTTCATGTTTTTTTTTATCGAGTTTTCCAACAACTTTTATTTTCGATATGTTACTCGAATGAAAGCGTATAAACGCTATAAAGTATTGCATGTAGCATAAAGCTGCTAAGTTAGGGTATTGTTATTTTAACGATTTTCTGTGGGTATTATGTTACTTCTGTTTCAAGCATAATGTGTTGAAGACTTTTGGCACCTTCGGCAAAACACGTTGCAATTTACGTTAATACTTTTAAGCTTTAACGTTTTAGGAGCCAAAAAAGTCTTTGCGGTTTTGTCTACCATAAATCACTATAGAAAGATAAAAATTAAACTTATTAAAGGCTATATAGTTATAAGCACTGTATTATATGGATATAAATGAAGAGGTATAATGGTATAATGGTAATGGTAGCAATACCGGGGTTAGTTATGGTTGATCATGGAATGTAGCGGTGGATCTTATGCGACGGCGTTTGTCTGTCAATGTAAGCGACGCTAGCATAGCAGAAGCGAACACAGCACGCCATGCTTCAGTGGGTCCATTGTGTGACGTATATCATGCCCCGAAACCCAATGCTGGGGTAAAGTAGGGGTGTGTGGGGGGAGGTGGGGGCAATTGTGATTGTGGGACTTGAAGGAATTAGAGAGCTTCAGGAATGTGGTTTCTATTGTTGCTTGTGAAAACGAAAACAAACCGCGCAACAAACACCCGGGCTCAATGCTAGTTTCACACATGAGGTTGTTTGGAAACTCTTGGCTCATGCCGCCATTAATGTGCCCGAAGATGAAATTAATATTATGTGGATTAAACCTCTTTAAATTTGAGACCCCAATTGATACATGTTGTGTCTTTATGCTAACTTTTCATTCTGTTTTCCCGTCCCATTTGTAAACAAAGAACATTTAAAGAATTATAAAACTATAGTGGTTCTTAAACTAAAGGCAAAAATAAATCGCAGTTAATTGTTTAAAACACGATCAAGATATTTGGATTTTATTATTATATACTAAAGGCGCCCGTCTTCCTTGCCCTATATATATTATGTTCTCTGTTCCAGTGGGCGCTGGGAAACGGCCATCTGATGCACAACAACAAGCTTCGAGCTATCAAAGCAAATCGAAGAAAGAAGCGAGGATGGGCATACTTACAAGTTTACCGAGCGAGCAAACGAACAGGCATTTAACGAGGGGGAATATTCGGAACTTTCTTGAGGAAGAAGTGTTTCAAGATCACAACAATAATATTACAAGCGGTATGGTATTGAATGAATGAATGTAACTTATTAGCCTCGCGTGGCGGGGAAACGACAGTTATAACACGGATGTTCTGTTTTAAACAGCTCGTGTCTGTTTACCAGTTACAATGTATGTAACTTTATGAGTGATAATCTTTATGCATTTCTGGCAATTTTGACAACCCTTTAGTGACCACTGGGTTGGAGCAATTGCCGTTCAGTTTCTTGCCCACGGACCCATATACGCTCACAATAGTATCAACGTAGAGATTCAGACCTTCTGGCCTTTTCCCCATGGCGCCGCTTCATGTTCTAAATATACTTATGATTGCAATCTAAACGCAATGCTCCATACAGATTCTGACACATCCGACCACCTTCATGCTTATCATGGGAAAAAGAAAGCTAAAGTGAGGAAGAAACCACGTCGTCACACGGTGGCGACATCGAGCTCGATAAAACTTGATGAGATCGAGGTATGAATGAATGTGAACTGTTGACAGCCGTTATAACAAGATGTTCTGTTGTAAGTGTCTTGGCCAAGAACGCATATACTTTCAAGCTGAATAAGCGAACGAATTAATGTAACTTGTTTTTATCCTCGCGTGGCAGGGAAATGGAACCAGATGGCAGGGAAATGGAAGTCTTTATAACACCAGCGTTATGTTGTAAATGACTTGCCCAGGAATGCATATACTTCCCAAACTAATAAATTTCATCTGTCATTCTCGCCGGCATGCTAAGATAAATACCTTACATTCATTCATATTTTAAACGCCAAAACAGGTATATACATTTAGCATTGTAATAAACGAAACAAACCACACTCGATCTAAGACACCAAAATATAAACCAACCTATTAAGCGATCAGGTTAACTGGAAGCCACTCTACACCCATTAGGAATCCAATCAACCTTATAAGGTAATATAAACAATACTCGTGATGTTTAAACAACGCGACGCATATACCTCTGTTAAGATAAACACGGATATAGTTTTAGGATACTTAAAGGATAATTGAATTCGCTGTGACGTTATATTATGGTCTGTTTTGTGAAAAACTTCTTTTTGTCTTTCCGTCACGTTAAGAAAGGTAAGAGTAATATATATGGTAGAGTAGGGAAAGATGGGACACCTTTTAGTAGGGAAAGATAGGACACCCCCGCATAATATCCAAAATCCTAATCCTGTTTTAAACAATTAACAACGGTCTATGGGAGACGTGAGGAAGCGGTTTCATAATTCTTTGAATATTCTTTGCTTACTAACAAATGGGACGAGAAATCAGAATAAAAAGGTTTCTCATCCTACCCCGCCCCACTATATTAAAGTTTTCATCATGATAATAGTATGCGTATAACGCCCCTTACAGTTATAAAGTAAAGAAAAACTTCACGGTTTTCTAACTGTTGTTAAAAATAATTTACTAGTCGCCGCGCAAAGAAATAAAACAAAGACATATTTTTTTTTGTCTTAAATGTTCTGAAATTCTAATAAGTGCTACACGGTGTGTGATAAACACAATATAATCGACTGATATCAAAGTGTCGTGATGTTAATTAACAAAAGTAAGTAGAAACTGGTCAGTTAAACAAAGCTGTGATGAATCTTTTGTTTGTTGTCGCATTTTATATCAAGTAATTTAAACCGACTTCAAAAACTAAGGCACGCGGTGGGATCAATGGTTTGTTTACCGCTATAACATTTAGTTTAAACTAGTCGCCTAAATGCTAGTTAGTTTGTGCCTTGTATTAATATATAGTAGGGTGGGGGAAGATGGGACACCTTCAGCACATAATATCCAAATATTCTGATCGCGTTTTAAACAATTAACAATGGTCTATAAGAGTCGTGAGAATATAGTTTTATAAATTTTTGAATGTTTCTTGTTTACTATTAAATGGGATGAGAAAATAGAGTCAACAGGTGTCCCTTCTTCCCCCACCCTACTGTAAATCTACGAGTTCTTAGTTAGGTATAAACTGTAGGTTTAGCAGAATTTATTTTTAATGACACTTTTCTTCGAGTATAGTTTTTACCCCCAGCGTGTTTTAACAACTGTCGTTTTGCTGTTAATTTGTTTTTCTTCGTTGTTTTAATTACTACGATCTCCGCCATACTGCTGTATTAAAAGAGATAAATTCAATTTATGTTATAGTAGGGTGGGGGAAAGTGGGCCACATTTACAATCTATTTTCACGTCCCAATTGGTAGTAAACAAAGAACATTTAAAGCCGTATCCTCACGACTTTTATATTCTATTGTTAATAATTTAAAACACGATCAGAACATTTGGATATTATTTCCTGGAGGTGTCCCATATTCCCCACCCTACTAAATGCAGTTCATACTAAACAATATATAGTAGGGTGGGGGAAGATGGGACACCTTTAGCACATAATATCTAAATATCCTGATTGTGTTTTAAACAATTATTAACGGTCAATAGGAGTCGTAAGCATATAGTTTTATAATTTCTTGAATGTTTTTTGTTTACTACTAAACGGGACGAGAAAATAGAGGTAAAGGGTGTCCCGTCTTCCCCCGCCCTACTGTATAAGCATACAGCTCGCTTTGCTGGTCTAGTTTCCCAGCCAATCAATATACAACAGCAAAATTAGACGAGCAATTCCACTTTTAATTTTGCCTTCCTTTGACGAATTGAATAATTTAGGAGTTGGCGAGTTAGGGTTGCAATTTTGAGGCAGGGTGACATTTCATGCTTGCCATCGTTTGCAGAAGTGGATTGCCGACTCCAAGTTACATGATGCTTCAAACGTTGATGAATGTTGCATCCCTGAGACGAAGATAACTAGGACGAAGTTGGCGGAAAACAAAACCAACTATATTTTCTCTAGCTTAGTGGGAAACGAGAGAAGGATGCAGCGGTCGGGTGAGAGAAGAAGGCGAAGCAGCTGCGGCGATCTATCGCGTAACAATAACGCCATTTGTGACGTAATACAGGGGGCGCTCAATGTTCGGCACCGCAGCGTTCAAAGCGTTGAGGCGAAAACTAAGACTTCGAGTTTTGGGCTAAACAGAAGACATACCTGTTTCTTGACACCGAGACCTTACGGTAAAATTTGGGACTCCACCGCTTATCGAATGGCATCGATTAGCGAGAACCGCGCGACGACAAATGGGGATTGTGACGTCATCAAGGATAAAGTTCAACAGACGAACGGAAGAATTCTGGAAGATTCTGACGAAGGTTGGTGTGTGTGACCTTGTGCTGTGTAATGTATATGTGCAATATATAACACGATTGTACTGCGTCTGCAGTTTGCGGTATGTCTGTAGCACAAGAGTAATATATGTAGTAGGTTGGGGGAGATAGAACACTTTTTGAAACTATTTTCTTGTCCATTTGGTAGTAAACAAAGAACATTCCAAGAATTTATAAACCATATCCTCACGACTTCCATAAACCGTTGTTAATTCAGGATATTTTGATATTATGTGCTAATGTCCCATCTTGCCCCACCCTACCATATATATGTGGTTGCCGCCAAGTGTATTAAATGTGCGGATCTAACTATTTATTGGTTTGTGATCTTAAAAGACCAAAAGCTACAACTTTCTAGAGGGTTTCCTTTATGATACAGCTGTCGACAACAGCATATCCATATTTTATTTCCATTTCTACGCGTGCTATATACCTTGTGTGGGGCTGTAGGTGTACAGGTTATGAATGCGCAATGCTCAAAGCACTTTATTAAAGTTTTAAAACGTCAACTTGAAAAATCATCCACACTTTGTTATGAGTGTATGCGTCGAAATGAACGTAGAATCGCCAACGGGCAAATACAGTTGCGAAACACCACGGTTATACTATTTATATTTGCAAGGTAAATATCGTATATTGACACCAATGTCGCTTGGAATAAATTTCTTTAAGGATCGATATAAAAAGAACCTTCGTTCGCCTGCTGCTATATAACCGTGTGTATATGAGTTGATTAGGCTGGCTATGGGACTTATATAAATATTTATGTTTACCTTTAGTTTTAATGGGGCTATAAAAGTATAACCAGGCGAACTTAGGTATAGTAGGTTGGGGTAAGATGGTTCATGTAGGTTGGGGTAAGATGGTTCGTGTATGTTGGGGTAAGATGGTTCATGTAGGTTGGGGTAAGATGGTTCATGTAGGTTGGGGTAAGATGGTTCATGTAGGTTGGGGTAAGATGGTTCATGTAGGTTGGGGTAAGATGGTTCGTGTAGGTTGGGGTAAGATGGTTCATGTAGGTTGGGGTAAGATGGTTCATGTAGGTTGGGGTAAGATGGTTCATGTAGGTTGGGGTAAGATGGTTCGTGTAGGTTGGGGTAAGATGGTTCGTGTAGGTTGGGGTAAGATGGTTCGTGTATGTTGGGGTAAGATGGTTCGTGTAGGTTGGGGTAAGATGGTTCGTGTAGGTTGGGGTAAGATGGTTCGTGTAGGTTGGGGTAAGATGGCCCATGCTTTGGTTGGGGTAAGATGGCCCATGTTTGTGTTTTTCTTTTCTCGCCCCATTTGGGAGCAAACAAAGAATAATCACATAATTATATAACCGTATCCCTGTGACTCTAAAAACGTTGGAACTGTTAAAACACGATTAGGAATATGTGACATTATGTGCTAATGGTATCCAGTTTACTTTACAGTATATTCTGACTGTCGTGAGTTGTATGTAAGTTCAGAATTAACACGCTTCAGTGCTTTAGACCGCCGTTTTACCACAAGCTTCTATTTTTAGAGGTAATAATTCCCGTGGGTGTTCGAGTTAGGGTGGGAACCGTTTTATCCTTGCGACTAAATCGATTCTAATTCACAAATTTTGAAAGAGTGTCACGTCTTAGGACGCTTTACTGCTGTATTCCTTTTAACTCGGGTGTTTTATGCGCTGGGTAACTCGTTGCGCGGGTTGTATTGTATACAGAACCCTGTCAAACTGTTAAATGATTTATGCAGATCTCGTGAGCGCTGCTGGAATGCCATTCAAGAGTAAGAATGAAGGTTGCAATGGCGGTTCGGTGTACGACACTTTCCTTGATCTGAGTAAGTTACCATGTGACGACGTTGGTGTTGAAAAGCAATTAGCAACTTCGACGAGTGGTACTTGTGCTGTGACGAGGACTTCAACTATATCGGATATCGATGAGCGCACCAATAGTTGTGAAGATATACAAGACGTTGTGTCGGACCTAACCTACTCAATAATCGACCAAGTTGAGAGGAATATTTTGAATGAAAATATAAACAGTAACAATGTTTTGCCGACGCAAGGCGAAGTAAATACACAACAGGTGGCTACACCGTGTGTTTTGGGAACCTGCAGCCCTGAAACAGTGAGCGAGGAAACGCGGCCTGAGTGTGACCATAATGTAGACCGCAGCTCCAGGAATGACGACACGGGTGTTACCGTCACAACAAAACCAACAAACCTGTTCTGTGAAGATACGGTGGAAGACAAACAAGGAGAAGCCGCTGGCAAAACAAACGGGGATTGTGGTGACAATGTCAACTATAACGACGACGTTAAAGTATGCGCTGGTGCATCTAATGCTGCGGGACAAGGTAGCGACAATGAGGTAGATACAAGCTCTGTGAATTCAAGTTCAACTGGAGAAATTCCCGATAAAACAACTTTGAAACTGAATTTGGATTTCCCGACCGATAAAACGATGTCGTTAGACCGGAACTCGTTTAGTTCGCCGGATATTGGTTTGCTGCATAATCTTGTGACGAAAGAAAAGGGTTGTCGGTGTAACGGCGAGAAATCTGAACTACCTTATGACAGTAGCGCAGAAACTAATGCAGACAACGCGGTCGTAAGGTCTGGTTTAAAACGCTTGTTTCAAATTGCCGTTTCTACAGTAGACGGGCAAAGGCGGCCAGGCGCAAAAATAAAGGATGTTTTGGACCTTCTTGAAAGCAAAGGCATTCGACTCTCGGATCCGAGAATGCGCGAAACTTTCCGAAGAATCGACGCAGAACCGAAAGGAGCCGAGTCCGAACTAACAATAGAAACATTCAGCAGGTTCGTGGTTGTTATGTGTTGGTGTAAGATGTTTGTTTTGTGGGGGGGGGGCAAGATGGTCCATGTTTTTTTACAAGGGGTGGCGGGGCAACGACAGTCGCTATATATATTTTTATTATTCTTTATGGGTGAGGTCCCGGTCAAGGACCTCAGATTTAGGCCAGCAACACAGTCGTTATAACACGGGTGTTTTGTTTCCCACACCCCGTTTCCGCTTACGAGTTACCACGTGTGTAGTTTATTTATCCTCACATGACGGGGCAACGACAGTCGTTATAACACGGGTGTCCTGTTCGTACACTCTTTTAGGATTTTTTATTTTTAAATTTATGCCTGATAATTTAGACAACCCATACGTGACCACTGGGTTGAGGAAATTGAAAATAAATTACAGAATTTGTTCTCCGTCCTTTCACTTTATACGCGGGGTTCTCCTTAGTCAACTCACCATACCCGGGATGAGCATATTCAAACTTCGAATGGAAAGAATATTTGATAAAATAAAGAAGATACTTCAACAACAGGTAAAGAAGAGAATATTTTGTTTTGTAAAACACCCACAAAGTTATTTATGTGGTAACTTGTAAGCGGCACAAGGTGTATGAAACAGAACAGCCGTGTTACAACCAACGTCTATACTTACTTTGGTTACAACGATTGTTGTTTACCGGCCACGCGAGGAAAAATAAGTTACATACATTTATATCGGCTTATAACATTACATTATGTTTTTTCCACCGAGTTCTTTACGCACAATTTCCCTTTGATTAGAACATTAATCACATTATATTGTTTGTAGGTGTAACGATCACGTCTTTGATCGAATAACCTTTGTCCTTTTTATTTTATATTTTAATAAGCGTGTTTCGACGACTGTCGTTTTACCGTTTTTTTTTGTATTTTCGTTTTGACTACTTCGATCTTCGTTACCGTGAAAGCTTAAGGAAGCCAGCCAATATTCAGCATTTCGTTAATGTTGTTTTTACCATATACAGCCCCACCAACCAACCGGTTCTATTGATCCATTCTCAAACTATAACGTAATGATGCGGAGAAGGAAATCTCACCACACAGTGTCGCTAGCACTATGCACGGTGGACGGACAGAGACTTTCTTTTGGGGACAAAGGTAAGTAGGACAGTGGTTAAGATCCCTGACTCCGAACCAGGGGTTATAGGTTCAGGGCTTATGGATGCTACCATTGTCGGTGTATATATATATAGCAAGATATTTAACAGTAATTGCTCCAACGTATTGGTTATGCGAATAAACTTTACGAACTGCCAATAAAAAACCTAATCACCCACAAATTAACATACATGATAACTCGTATGCGGGCACAAAGTAAACGAAACAAAACACTCATGTTATACCGACTGTCGTTTTCCGCCACGCGATGATAAATAAGTTACATTCGTTTTTTTCCCAGAAACACCTCACCCATTAAACGCGTGCGCCACCATGTTCAACTACTGCCTTGCCCACGCCCAGAACGGCCCTGAGGTGATGTTGCATTATTTGGGGAAAGAACCAAAACCAGAAGATAAGGTGAAATTTTTATTACGTAGCAGAAGTAACTTCAATAAAACGGGGCGGGGTAAGATGGGACATGTTTTCATTCTCTTTTACTATCCTGTTTGGCAGTAACAAAGCATATTTACAGAATTGGATAATAACCATATTATTTTCTATTTTTTGTTTACTACCTAAGTACGATAAAAGATAATGAAAACATGTACCATTTTACCCCAACCTGCCATAATTGCGTGTTGGTAGTTTTATAACTTCATGTTGTACTCTTGTACATGGATGCCAGTAATCAAAGTGCCAACTAATGTACTGGATTAGCAACAGCGCATCTGCATTAGGATTCCCTATGGAGTCTCCATATAGTTTACACCCTGTCACCTATACAGTGTAACGTCTGCATTCTAGGGGGAATTAACCTTTAACAGCGACGGCAAAGTTTGGAACCCCCTCACTAAATCCGGTGCGTTCATGACCTCGTGTTTAGTATTCCGCGAGATGGCGGTGGAGGAACGACTCGATGCTCTGCACGCTTTCTACGATTCCCTGAGTGGCCACGAACCGCTTTGCTGTGACAATCTTAGGTAAAAACGAACGTAACTTATTTATCCTCACTCGCGTGGTGGGGCAACGACAGTCGTTATAACACGGGTGTTCTGTCGTCACCTCGTGCCCGCTTACTAGTTACCACGTATGTAATTTTTTCTTTATGGTTAGTTTGACAATCTAGAAGTGACCACTTGGTTGAAGCAATTACTTAATCTGTGCATTGTGTCTTATGTATTATCTATTATGCCTATCCGCCATTAATTTCATTCCTTTTCCTCTGCAGTTACAATTTCAAGCGAAGTTACGCCCACGAAGAAATAGGAGCCGCATATAACCTTAGTTCAACACAGCGATTACCAAGAGGAACATCAGAGTTTATCGCTGAAGCGCTCGACTTCCACTTCCAGTCATCTTCAACTGCTATGACATCGGACGCTTGTGCCGTCAGTGCTGCTACGCTAGCTAACAACGGCATCTGCCCGCTAACAGGTAAGGATAGGATAATCCTCTTGGTCTGGATTAGTTAATGGCTTATTAGAACAGTAACCCAAAATGTCCAATTTCTAACTGTCTGCGCGACAGTAGAACCAGCGGTATAAATTTATTACGGGTTTTTGACTATGGAAACAGTGTGTAATGTTATTTATATGCAATATACTGTGGGTAAGATGGGATATCGTCCCATATTTCCTCGTCGTGTTTTGGACTCTTACAGCCGTAAGGTTGCGTTTATTTAATTCTAAAAAATGTTCTTTTGCTTTCTACTCAATATATGACGAGAAAATGAGAATGAAAATCCCATCTTACCCCACCCTTCCATACATTGTGTGGTACCAGTAGGTTTTGTATCTACATTACATATGTTTTAACATCCCTTTGTTGGAAACATATTAATCACCGTTCTAACATGGCGTATATATATATATATATAGGGCGGGTAGTTGTTCAGCAATCCTCAGTAGAAGCAACATTACATACAATGCGGACGTGTGAACCCGATATACATGCCCAAGCTGGTGAACGGGTAAGACCACTTTAACACTCTCTATTGCTATTTTACTTTGTCCTAGCAACCAATGTAAAAATATATGAACAACGAACATAAATGTACTTGGTTTAGAGAACCACGAAAGATGTAAATTGAGCAATTTTTAGATTACATGGGTCAATGGTTTGACACTTCCACCTTACCTAAGGATACCGGGTTCAATGCTTAATACTGATAGGTGTATTTGTGACAATGTGTCGTTGGGCAAACACATTTAATGGCAATTGCTCCAACCCAGTGGTCTCTTATGGGTTGGAGCAATTGCTAGTCGAACCTTCAAAATAAAAAAAATATCCATAAAAACAATCACCCACAAAATGACACATATCTGGCAAGTGGTGTATGAAACAGAACACTGTATTACAGTGACTGTCGTTGCCTTGGAAAGTATATATATTTTACACTCATTCCATTTAAACTTTATTTCACACCCGTAACACATTGCGTTATATAGTTACAAGGTGTAGCAGGAGGCTGGAGCGAAAACGGCAGCATTATGTTAGTGGTCCCTGGTGTGGTTGGGATCACCTGTTTCACTCACTGTCAGTCGTTACACACAATCAAGCAAGTGGTGCGCTGTTTATTCGAGGTAAACTTGTGTTTGTGGGTTTAGCAGTTGTCAATAAAGCTCGTCGCTGCTACCATTGTGGGCGTATGTGTCCTTGAGCAAGACACTTAACGGCAATTGCTCCAACCCAGTGGTCACTAATTGGTTGTCCAAATTATCAGCCATACATAAAAAAATAATCACCCACAAAGTAACATACATGGTAACTAGTAAGCTGGCACGAGGTGTTAAACCCGTGTTATAACGACTGTCTATTTCTGGCCACGCGAGGATAAAGTAAGTTACATTCATTCATTCAATGTTTAACTTGTAACAAAATCTGTGAATCTGACCCTGATCTGGTGCTCATATAGAGTTGGATGATTCTTGTGTAATGAAAGACAGTTAGGATCTGGTGTAATGAATTTGTAACAGTCAAAAACTAAACCAATTTTATAATAAAAGATAGATATTTCTTCTAAATGGCATCGTGAGTCTCACTCAATTTAAATAAGAAACTGACAAAGGCGTTCAAGGGAAATTTGCTGCTAATGCCTTTTTCATCAGTGTGTAATTAAAGTAATCTTCGCTACTGTATGCGAAGAGATAAAATTTATGTTATGTAAGCAAAAAATCGCTCAAAAAATTGGCGTATTTTAGAACTCTCCCCTTGAAAAGCAGATAAACAATTTTTTTGTTAAGTTTTCACAGAACAGTGATCTTAACCAAACCTAACATCTTCTAACTAAACCTTCTTCCCCAGGAACTCAACATCAACTTTAACTTTATGGTTTATCGAAGTTTAAAAGACAGAGGTAACATGATGTTCCGGCGATGATGCAACCAACAAACAATCTTTGCTAAGCTTGCCTTGCTCCCTTGTTTTCCTCAGTTATTTCTGATGTTCGTTCTTAATCATTTAATAAAAGAAATGCAAAATTTTCAGATATGTTGAGAATATGTGAAATTTTGTGAAAAGAATGAGTATAGTTAGGTAATTACACCTAAACATATCAAGGCAAACCTGATGATGCCTCACTGTATGGCAGACAAAACAACAGTTCTTTGAGATAACAAAAATGCAGAAAAAAACATCATTTTTAAGATCACAAAATTTACCAAAAGATCTCTTTAAAACGTTAAATACACATAATACAGCAAAATAATATTCTATATTGTTGCGTGGTAACTTGTAAGCACTATTTTTTAAATCATTATTTGTTTAAGTTCACAAACAAATTGCCAGAAGATCTCATTCAGACTTAAACACACATAGCATAAAATAATAACTTGGCTGCATAAGTTTTGTTGTGAGTCAATTTATGTTTTAACTCAAGTAATTTAAAACAGCACAATTCCTGATATGTTATACGTAATGCAATATATCATCATAACTAATTTTAGACATAATTTATGATCGTAATTTTAGAATCTTCAAATTGTCCCAACACCTATACCATAAGAAAAGGCTTACAATAAACCAAATACAACAACAAGAGTTACAATGAACAATTTAAAACAAAGTTTTCCGCACTTGAACATCAAACTATGTTTTATCTTGATCCAAAATGTGTTTTTCAGCTCCGTACAGTTGACCAATAGTAACCTGTGATTATGTGCAGTGTTAGGGGAGTCTGGGTGACAAACTTTTAACACAGGGGTAAGATATCATTCAGCACATCAGTTTTAAAAACTTTTTCCCTGCTGTTAGGTCTTTTTACACTTTTACTTAAAATATTCTTAGAAAAGTATAAACCCTACAGCCAGGACTGCCTAACTTTTAAAAAGTCAAAAATGCGCATAAGTTTTAAAAGGGTAAAGTTTATTGAACATTTTTGTATGCTCAACTTTATTAAAGTTATGTGCAAGTTGTCACATTACTATTTAAGCTTTTTTTTAGAATATAGACTGATCATTGCACTATCACCAGTGTATAGTGTTTATTTTAACATATGTTTCTTGAGATTAAATTTGAATGTATTTATACTGGGTACTCATGGGTGCTTTGATTTATTTTCGGGGTGTATTTGAATACCTTGCATACCCGTGTGAGGCGCCTATACCTCCAGCTTAAAAATTTAGTGTCACAACCTTAACTGTTGATACCTGTCTATTCACAAGTTACCTGTCTCGTTGTGGCTTCAATTTCTTCTTGAATTTTTAAGTTTATCAAATTCAGTTTTGTTTCGTCATTTTCGTTTAAATATTTTTCATAAACATGTTGCGCTCGTCTTAAAGCATGGCTTCTGTTGAAAAGATGGGATGCGTTTAAATAAAGTAAAAAGAATATATTGTGCTACTGAAGAATCTCCCCCTCCCCCACCCCACCTTATTTGCTAACCACTAACTCCTAATCCCTAGGTTAGGGGGTTAGTGGTTATAGGGGTTAGCAAGTAAGGTGGGGGGGGGAGACTCTTCAGTAGCACAATATATTCTTTTTACGACTCTCTTAGTGAGCAGAGGTTAGAGGTTATATGGGGTTTGTGGCTGGGTTATACAGAATAGTAGTTACATGTTACTGGTTGGTGGTTATGTTTAGTAGAAAAAGTAAGAGGATTCTTCACTAAAAATCTAAAACCACTTGACCACTATATACCATTGATTTCTTGTTACAAAAATAGGGTCAATGAGCCAACTGTGGCCTAAATCCCAGGTCCCATAGCTTGTCACACTAAAGGATCTTACCCATATAGAAAAGAACCTTATAAAATAAAATTCTAATAAAAATCTTAAATTTTAAAACACATTAGTTATTACTAGCACCAAATAATGAAACAGCCAACACATATAATAAAATTACCTGAAATTGTAATCGGAAAATTTACTGCATTCCCTCAGTAACTGTTTGTAAAGCTTGGGAAATACCGATGTTGCCATTGTGGTGTTAAGTAAGTAACCAATTGAAGGATATTAACAATATTCACAATATTTAGTTTCAAATCTAACTTCGACCGATCTGTACCCTTCCTGTCTTCGTTGAGAAATTGTGCTATGAACCACATGTGCAAAACATACAAACAAACAAACAAGAGTGTCTAGCCCTAATGAATGAGTACGAATTATAAGTAGAAAAATTTAATTTGGCCTTTTCACTACCAAGGTCGACTAAGCTCGATCAAAAACAAACCAGAAGTAACCAATAAAGCGGAATTCGGTCGCCATTTATCGTAGGAGAAATTGTGACCTTACCGTTAAAGCAAGTGGAAATATACTATAACGTCCAAGGTCATATTGCCGAAAGAAACATTTTTTTGTATTTTTTTTAATAATAGATAGGTAAGTTTTTCGTTATATTTATTTAATTTTCGCATAATTGCACGGCGTGACGACTAAACAAACTTAGTAACTAAACCAGGGAAGACACAATGACGTCGTACTTTGAAATGACGTTTTGTAATACGAAGACACTCTTTCGTGCCATACCAAGATTTTGACATTATATACCACAAGTAATGAAGCAGGAATTATGCTTTGATAATTTATTTTGCAACAGGACAGGACAAAGTTATAACACAAAATAAACTAAACGTAATGACGTTTATTAAAGCTTCTGAAAAATAGAAACCGGATTAAAATACCTTCATATAGTTTATGTGGCTGGCGTTGGTTTACGTTACATTATATTAAATGTGTTACCATCACATTTACGCGAATATTATACTGGGTGTTGGTATTACTCGAGTATTTGTGTAACAACGTAGCGTTCTCACTAACCAAATACAGCTTAAAAATCGATCCTTCGCCCAAGAGTGTACAATAGCAAAATCCGATCCAGCAAGATGTTCGCCATAGCTTCATTGCATATATTTCATAGACATGCAAAATGCACTATAGCAGTGACTGACTAAAAACAGCTGGCAACATTAGGTCCAGCAGAGTAAGAATACAGCAGCGCAGACAAAAACATATATCGATATACATACGACCCAGTCGTATAAACCTCATATCCAAACCGTGTATCCTTTATTGGCGTCTTCGTCTTTGTTCTTCGTCTGCAAAAGTAAGATATTTATCGTATAGTTAAGTCACTTAGTTCCGTTTAGGTTTTTTCACATTTAAATTTATTCCAAAGTTAACGTTTATTACGAAATCATAAACAATGATATTATACAATACCTTGCGCTTTTCTTCGGCAGCTTTATTCGCTGAATTTTCTGCAAAAAAAACAAAACCGTTAAATATCGGTTTGTATATAATTACTTCACAATTACCTTCATTATTGTTTCGCGTCATGGTCCACTTGATCCTCTGTAACGTCACATACCATGTTCTGAAAAATTAAATACAAAATTATATTTAAAGCAAAAATTGTGACGAAACAATAAACCTACGAAGCGGGTTCTTCTGTTGCGTTATCACCACTTCGTGACGTCACATCATCGACGTTTCTAGAAAAGAGCTTATGTACGTAATAATGCCAATTGTGATTTACACTATACCAGGTCTTTGATCTTCTTGCTTCGCTCATAGCGCAAATATAATTAGAACAAATGTGCCTTGGGTCGACGAAAAACGCGCATGGGGCCCCATGAAAAAGAAAACGTGGCGAAACGAAAGCGTAAAACAGACGCGTGTTCTTCGGTCATGACATAACGCGAGCGGTGAAGAGCGAAATTCGAACGATTGTGTCGGTTTGTGACGAAACAACGCAGCGCTTGTGAACCGAGATAAAGCGTGTATCATCGCGAGTGACGTAATAAAGTGTCGCGATTCTTGAAACAGAATGTGATAAAGAGAAATCTACACCTAAAAAGTAAGAAAGGCACACAACTTTTTTAGAATAGTATCATTGTATAGGTCCGGCGCCGTGGCGTAGTGGTTAGCGCGCCTGCCTGTAACCATTAGGTAATGGGTTCAAGGCTCGTCGCTGCTACCATTGTGGGCGTATGTGTCCTTGGGCAAGACACTAAAAGACAATTGCTCCAACCCAGTGGCCACTAATGGGTTGTCCAAATTATCAGCCATACATAAAAAAAAGAAAAAATCTCCAAAACAAATAATCACCCACAAAGTTACATACATGGTAACTCGTAAGCTGGCATGTTAAACCCGTGTGATAACGACTGTCGTTTTCCGGCTACGCGAGGATAGTAAGTTTCATTCGTATATTGTAATGCAATAATACATTACAGTATATAGTAGTATAAAGCTATACAAGATATATTATGGGAAATGGTATGTCGTAATATAATAATAATGTAATGAAACAATACATAATTAACTCAAGTCTTGCAAAAAAACTTGTTAAAACCTTCCAACTTGTAACCCTTTGTGGAACCAACTCCATTTAAACTGAAACGTGGTAACTTTGTGGAAGTTCTGTTTTATGCGCGGAGCAATCAAGGCGGGGGAGATCAGCTGATGCGAGGCATCAGTCACGTGAGCAAACTGACCAATCTACTTCGAGAATGGATAGCGGATTGTGACGTCAGTTCATTATTGTGACGTAACATACCAAGTTTACAATGATTCGAGATTTGGAATGAATCGCGATTTTTTCTGAAAAATTATTTAAACACTTACGTTACTGTAAATATTTTTATATTATATAAAAAATATTGTTGCACATTCAAATTAGATTTTAAATTTATTTCATTTAAAGTTTTTTTTCTTATTTTTAAATATAAAAACGTTGCGCTTATAGGATTTAGATATAGTTGAATGCGTAACCAGCTTACACAAAATCCTGTAGGTCAGATTTCAGATTTCAGGACTTTTCTTTTACCGTTGATTGGAAACCGATTATCTAGTAAATATGGCAGAGAAAATTGCCGAAACCGTCGCAAGAAACGGAATTGCGCTTCACCCAAAATATTATGGAGCAAAACGTAAGTTTAATGTCGTAGTTGTGTTGTTATTTGCAATTAAACCAATCGCAATTTTTGTAAATTTCAGTTGAGCCTGGCATGAAGCTGCCTGGTGATACGAGGCTATTTCGAGACATTAAACTTTGTGAAGTCCCTCAGTGGATCATGAAACGCAACTTTACACCTCTAGGAATGTGGTTTTGGGTAAAACGATGTAAGTATACAAGTTAACAAGTATATACCAAATACTGTTATATGGGTTAGGAAAGATTTAAATAAAAATGTCGAATAAATTTTAAATTTATATTAACACAGTTAAACTACGCTAATATACATTCTTTAGTCGATAGGATAACTTAAAAATTAAAAGCTAAAATAAGCCATGCAAGCAAAATGTGTTTTCGGTCCATATTCACATTTGTGCAAATAGAATGATATTGAATTGAATTCATTGCCTTACAACATTGGGAAAAAATGTGTCCCATAAGAAGGATAAGTCGCACCGGTCGTTTGTGATCAATAGCATGTTGAATTTCGATTTTTGACACAATTATAATTCTATTACAGTGAAATGGGGTTGGCAATCCAAGTACCTTCACGTTCGAGCACCAAAGGGACATTATTATGCTCAACTTGCAGTTTGTGCCAGCATTGCTTTCTACTTGTCAGAATATATTGATGGAGGGATCAGTAAGTTTCTTTTTTTAGTATTTTTTTTTTAAAGTATCTCATGGAATATTATGTAATGGTCACACCACCGAATGGTTTTTGGATGCTCCACCTTTTACAAACTATTACCCATATAGTTATTACCTACTAAACCATGTAGGGCTACTCACCAATAACCAACTCTTTTTTAAAAACCTCTAACTACCAACCTCTTGACACCAGCCTACTCTGTAACGTACCAGAGGATTCTTTAGTAGTGCAAAATTTTGTACTTCTGTTTTATCCAAAAGTGTTTTATAACGACTGCCGTTTAAGCCTTTCTTTCTCATCTTTTCACTTTCGCATTCTACTCTGGCCTTAGTTATCGTGACCAACATAACAAACAAAGCTATTCCTTCATTATCTATCTTTATCTCACAGAGCACGAGCGACACAGGAAATATCACTAGAAGAAATCTGATCTTATGTTTATCAAAAATTGATGTAAATTAAAACGAATTTAATAAAAAGTTCAAACTCTGTTATACTTTGTTTGTATTCGGTTCATTATATGTTGAAATAACCAATGATAAACTCTGAAAAATAGTTCTTGGAATAATCTTTTAATCTTTAGTCATAAAAGATAGACACCACATTTATATTAATATATAGGCAGAAAGTTAATAGCAAGAATAAAGAATACTGCTAGTAACATAACTTCTAATTTGACCGCTAGATTTTGAATGAACGAATGAAGTTAATTTTGCATTTTTGAAGATATGGTTAAAAAAAACTATCCATGGAATTTCTGTGTTAAACTGTCAGGTAAAAATGGGTTCTTAAAATACATTTTTAGGCAAGGAACTAAACCAATAGCAAGAATGAAACATGCTGCTGGTGTTTTAACTCTTATTTGACCACTAGCAAGTAGTAGTTTTTAGGGTAATACAAAACCACCTTTGTGAGGTAAAACAAATGAGGTAATGGACAACTTTCGGCTAAATCCCAGGTCATAACTGAGGACCTTACCTATAAAGAATAAATACATATACATAACATTGTATTTGTATTACCCAAAGTCCAGGCACACATGTGGAGCATGTTACATTTACATGTGAACATAGTCTGGGTGTTGGGGTGATAAGTCTAACCTAAATGCCAGGTTCTTGACCAGGATCTCACCACACAGAATAACATATAGTAGTTCTGTGTTCAATCATCATAATGACATTTGAGATGCAAAATTATTTTTCAGTCTTTCACACGAGTCGCCTCCTTTTTCTTTCCTGTTTTCTGCTTTAGCAATTCTTGAGCCAAACTGTATTGCTCGTTTCGGAGCCACAGCTGCCCCATGTAGACCTAGATCATATGCAGCCCCCCTAAGTAGGATTTTCTCCCCAATTCCTCTTTCCAATCGTAAATCAGCTTTAACGTGAACCGGTAAACTACAAAGAAACTGAACAACTTCTTCATCAAAATAAGGGAACCTTGCTTCCTTCCCATGGTCTGAAATAATCCTATATATGGGATGAATGTAACTTATTTATCCTTGTGTAGCAACCACAGTCATGATAACATGTGTGTTATACTTATACACCTAGTACTTGCTCACAAGTTACCACATATGTAACTTATTTATTCTCACATGGCGGCAAAGACAGTCGTTATAACATGGGTGTTCTGTTCCATACACCTCATGCCAGATGTTATTACAACGCACTTAGAGCGTTAAAAATTACCAAAACAATGTTATTCCATCTAACATACAAACATCTGTATTTACTATTTACCTATCATCGCGTCCCAAGTTTCTTGCTGATATTCTTTCAACTTCCATGTTGATCTCATCACCAACTGCTCCCCAATCATTGTTGCGATCGTATATACCTCTATGTCTGGAGTAACCAGCCAGTTGTTCATCTGCACCCATCCCACACAACAGAACACGAGCATTAGACCTGGTTACACAAATGCAACACTGCATAAAATTCACCTTTGCAGCATTTTTGGCGAATGACCGTTTTTATGAAGCAATATTATACCACAAAGTATGCACATTGGACTTGGTAACACAAATGACACTGAAAAATTTGTTAAAAATCATTAAAGAAAAATAATAGTAGCGGCAATTTTATTGGTTATCTTACAAGGACTACAAACGAAATATTGTGGGAAAATCTGTTTCTGCTGCCATGGTGGGCGTATGTGTGCCTTAGCGGCAATTGCTCCAACCCAGTGGTCACTAATGGGTTGACTATATTGTCATCCATACATTAAAACAATCACCCATGTGGCCATGTAACTTGCACCTGCAACCGGCATGATGTGTTTGAAACAGAACACCATTGTCAAATTAACTGTTGTTAGCCCGCGACAATGGATAAAGCAAGTTACATTCATTCAGACTTTAAACTATAAATAAAAAAAAATAGCAGCTTATAACAACCTGTACTTTTGCTCCCCATTTAATAAACCTTCTCCCCTGCTCGCAAACCAGATAGCGCAAGCAATGCTGTCATCCAACACCGTTGACTTGGGGCATGACAGCATCGAAATTCTTTCAACACGTTTTTCCCCTAACTCTTCCAACGTAACGTTAATCTCCACAAAATTCCACTTTCGTTTCGGGCAGAGGTCTTTCAGTTCTTGGTAAGAAGATCTTCCTGTTATTCTATCTGGGACCTCATATATATTATCCTTTACCAAAGCATTACTCTGCTTTGTTTTCGATAATTTTCGCCGCTGTTCAAACGCAACATTCAACAAATCAATTGCTTCATTCTTTGGTATGTATATATCAGCTAACAAAGCAAGCACAGAACAGTCAACGCCACCAGAAAACAGAACTCCTATGTTGCAATTTTCACCAGTGCTTGTATGAGCTGATGTTCTCTTCATAACGGAACGCTTGAGTTTGGCAATAAACTCTCGACACACCGGCCATAAATTTTTATCACTGCATGATTTTGCCAGAATTGTCAAAGGTTCTACATGTGAGGATATGTGTGGCAAGTCAACCAATGGATAATTATCCAATTTATATTTATACTTAGTGTGCATTGCAGTGTTAAGGATCCTTCCAGTTTGAAAATCTTCACAAACCTTTGGCCTAGGATTTGTAATACACTTCCATGGATGAAGAACGATGGACTTTTTAAACCCAGACTGACCATCCTTTATATTTACGCAGAATATTCCACATCCGGCAACTTCCTCCCAGCTAGCATTGCGTGAACATACTGACGCCAAGGTCAAAGTGTTTTCGTCCCAATTCCAAACCAGACTACGTCGACCAAAATAATCTCGTCCAAAATAAACTTTAGAGTTAGCGAGGTGATAATACACAAAAGACCAAGGACCTTCAATGCAAGAAAGCAGTTGAAGAATTTCTTCATCATTACATTTGTCTAATGAAGATAGAAGTGCTGTTGTGTCACTTTGACCAGGGGATACCTTGAAAACAACACAAGGTTTAATACAAGAGAGCAAAGCTAGAAGATAATGATAAACTTTATAAAACACAGAGGAGGCAGAAATAGTTGGACATCACATGCATTCCTGTGAAATAAATCTAACTTTTTGGTTCAAATGTTTGCTGATTAATGCAGAAAATCTGCCACTCCAAGTTTGGCCCATACATATAAATATGTTATGTATATATTATATAATTATTCGAATATACAATGTTTTATTTGTCCAACTTACCTTCAAACCATCGAAAATCTCTCCATTCCACAGCAAAATATTCCCTTTCTTGCTTTGTGCAGGTTGTGAGCATATCTGTTGACCTTGCATGTGCAACACCCACCCAGCAAAGTAGAGACCAACGTTCCCACATTCAGTTTCAATCACTTGATGATCATCTGGACCTCTTCGAGCAAGACTTTCCGAGATGTCTTGGTAGATTTCATTTCTACGGCAACTTGACTAAAGATATGAATAAATGTAACTTATTTATTCTTTTGTAGCTAGGCAACGACAGTTTTTATAAGAAGTGTGTTTTGTTTCAAATACCTCCTGCCCGGTTATAAGTTACTACCAATGTAACTTCGTGGGTAAACTTATATTTAGATTTTTATGTATGTCTGATAATTAAGACAGCCTGTTAGCGACAATGGTGTGGCAGCAACGAGCCTCGAACCAGTATCCTCCTTGGTAGAGCCAGCGGCAGCTGTGCTAACTACTATGCCATGGTACCGCATATAACCAACCGTAATGTGGCATTTATCCAAGCTGGATCGAGTAGTTAATTGTTTTCATTGTATTTTATCTTCCAAACAGACATCTTGCACCTAATGAGTTGCACCCGGCTAAAGTGTACGCGGGGGTTACGGGGCCTTATACCTAAAAACGACAGACTATTGGCAGTTTATTAATAAGACTTATACTGTACTATACGGAACAGTTTAACGTATTTAAAATGTATCTTGCAACAACTTACCGGTTGGTCATTCCGATTACAAATAGAGAAGAATATTCCACACATTGTTGTGTATCTGTGACGTCACAATACCACCGCGAAGCGGTCTGTTGCGCCACCGGTGTTTCCCCGAAACCCGCACTGTAGTAGTTGTGTTTTATCAGGCGTAATATAAATGTAACTTGTTTATCCTCGCATACCGGGGCAACGATAGTCGTTATAACACGGGTGTTATGTTTCATACACCTCGTACCCGCTTACGAGTTGCCATGTATGTAACTTTGTGAGGGGTTTGCCGTTTTTGATTTTTGGCATATTTTTGTAATCTTTGGCCGACAGTTTGTTAGTCAAAATTGGATTGGAGCAATTGTCGTTAAGTGTCTTGCCCAAAGACACATACGCCCACAGTTGTAGCAATACCTTCGATTTCAAATAATAGAGAGGCCGTAGGTAGTATACGGCGAATGGTATTGCAAATCTGAAAATCTCCTAAAAATTGAAAACAATTTCCTTTCGGGTCCGTTTCTTCTTGTGCGTACGAGAGAGAAAGGTTACGCGTCCCGGGGGGAAAACCGTTTACTCATTTAACCAAAGAAGTTACGAACTGAGTTTCAGTTTCGTAAACGATTTGACTACACGACATTGAGCGTATTGCTTTATTCTTACAGTAGATTTATTCAGGTTGACTTAATGATTAGATATAAAGTAAAAATTATAAACCGTAACATGGGAAATGGAATGAACAAGGTAGTTTTGGTGTTTAATCTATATTTTATATTGTATATAATAACTGTTGTTTTTTACTTTATATTTGGTATGAAAGTTCATAACGTTATACTTAAAGCTTTACTTTTCATAAATAGGGTTATCATTATTAACCAACATTAATGGCATTATGCTAAATCCATAAAGAGACTTTAATAGCAAATATAATTAAAATATATATCTAAAATACCCTTTTTTCTGCAGATAATACCAGGGTTATACATTGGAAACTTTAGAGGTGAGTTTCTCATTGATTTAAAAATTATTCCAAAATACGAGAGAGCATAACGTTAACATTTTAACATGAGCTCGGGTCCTTATTTATCACATTAATTTCATTACAGATGCTCAGAATAAAGAGCAACTGGAAAAGAACAATATTACACATATCTTGGCAATTTATGACAATGCAAAACCAATTTTACAGGTTAATTTTGGTCTATATATACTCTCTTTTCTCCGGCTTTCCTAAAAAAATATATATATATATATTTTAATATTTGTTTTTGTATGTTCCTGATAAATTAATATTACTTTTCCGAAGAACCCACAATTCTTCTAAAATCAATTTTCCAAATTATTTTACCCAAAACTGTTTATCAACATGAACTCTCAGTCATTCACATTTACTTTATTAGAAATATAATAATTTCAATTTGACTAAGTAGGGCTGAATAGATCTGTCATTTCAATGTTAAAACAAGGGTAAGTAAGGCTATATGTAGCTCAGCCCACAATGCTAACATATTAAGCAATCAACTATTTTGGGGTTCAGCTGTCTAAGTGTATCTACTATTTATTGCGTGATTACATCATTTCATAAGTTCCCTGTATTAGCACAGCTAGTAATGTAGTAGTAGTTTTCCATGATGGTATTTGTTCTTCGCAGGACAAAGTATATTTGTGCATACGGGCTTCAGACACTCCAGAACAAGACTTGTAAGTTGAAATTAATAATCCCATTAAACAGTAGTAGAAGAAATGGATATATGACACTTATTTGTCCCTGGTCAATCAACCCATAAGTGACCGCTGGGTTGAAGCAATTGCTGTTAAGTGTCTTGCCTAGGGAGACATGCGCCCACAATGATAACAGCGTCAAGCCTTGAACTCGTAATCTCTTGGTTATAGTGTGTATACATATGCATGTACGTTAACCACTGCAACGGCTAGAATTAAACAATTCTTAATACAATTCCCATATATATGATATAAGTATATTATGTAAAAAATATCAGTTATAATGTTTATATCCAACATAGTTCTATATCACCAATGTTTTATTTATAGATCCCCCTTCTTTCAAGAGTGTTCTGATTTCATACACAATGCAAGGTTAGTGGATAATCTTCTTATACAAACCTGATTCTTTTCCTATTGATTTTAGTCCATTAGTCTTAACAAATCAATAATGATCTTTCAAAATCGATGTTTTAAGCACTAATAGTTATCTAAGCATGGCAACAATATAAGAAAAGTTTAAAACAAAATGAAAAAATGTCCCTAAAAAGTTATCACCTGTAAAGTTACATAATATGTGGTAACTTGTATACGGCACGAGGTGTATGAAACAAAACTCCTGTGTTATAACGACTGTCATTGCCCCGCCATGCGAGGATAATTAATTTATATTCAATACTCATGAAAAGTTATTTTAAACACAATGATTTCCAATAACTTTTTCAATATTCGCTACTACGCTAGCTCCATCAGCGCGTGCATATAATTGAAATATTACGTCTTCGACTTCATTATAATCTCTACCAGTTGTCATTCAAACATTAGACCTGCGGTAACTTCTAAGTGGTGTTTGATTACTCAAGTGAATTGTGGGTTTAGATACCAGATGGTCCACAATGTTGAACTATGTAGCCCACTTGGTAGTTTAGGATTAAACCAAGATTTTTTAGGCATTTTTTAAGGATTATTATATATAGTACTGTACCCTGTAGAATAAAACAGGACACCTTTAGCGCATAATATCTGAATATTCTGATCATGTTTTAAACAATTAACAACAGTCTATGGGAGTTGTGAGGATACGGTTTTATAATTCTTTAAATGTTGTTTAGTATCTAATGGGACGAGAAAATGGTTGGAAAAGGTGTCCCATCTTCCCCCACCCCCTACTATATATATATAGGAATATACTTTAAATAATTATATTTCATTTTTTTTTTATTATTCCAGATTAAAAGGAGCTACCGTACTTGTTCACTGGTGAGTGAATCCAACATTACAAACATTAAACTTATTTAAACATTCATTCTACCATTTTGTTGAATGTGAATGTGAATGAATGAATGAATGAAACTTACTTTATCCTCGCGTGGCCGGAAAACGACAATCGTTATCACACGGGTTTAACACCTCGTGCCAGCTTACGAGTTACCATGTATGTTACTTTGTGGGTGATTATTTTTATTGGATTTTTTTGTTTTTTTTATGTATGGCTGATAATTCGGACAACCCGTTAGTGACCACTGGGTTGGAGCAATTGTCGTTCAGTGTCTTGCCCAAGGACACATACGCCCACAATGGTAGCAGCGACGAGCCTTGAACCCACCTCTGGGTTACAGGCAGGCGCGCTAACAACTATGCTACGGCGCTTATATATGTTTCAATAAGCTTAATAATGAACACTTGTTTTATAAAATAAAGCCCTGTTTAGAATTTTGGTTCCGAAATAAATGCCAGAAGCTGTTTAAAAACCAAGTGTTATATGCCTGGCAGAAACAGTTTATAGAATAATTAGGTGAGATTATTTGCATGATCATGTAATCATGTATATTGTATTTAAAAGTATTTATATTAACTGACGTTTAACGTCCTATTCAGATCGTCTTCATCAGTGTGAAATTACATTAATTAGTATATATATATATATATTATATATTAATTAGCAGTAAACACAAGAGTGAAGTATTTTATGTTCACATTCATATACACTGCCCCCCACTATATAATTGCCAATCTGACCCATACCCGTTACAGCCTTGCAGGTGTTTCACGCAGCGTAACTGTGAGCGTGGCTTACATCATGTCAGTGACCGACCACTCATGGCGTGACACACTTAACGCCGTACGTCAATCAAGGAGCGTGGCGAGCCCGAACTTTGGTTTTCAACGCCAACTACAAGCGTTTGAGAATAACAAAGTTGTTCAGGTTTAATATCTGCTTAGATAGATTGCTGGATTGTCGCATATCGTTATAACACGGGTGTTCTGTTTCATACACTTCGTGCCCACATACAAGTTGCCATGTTTGAACGTATTTATTCTTGCAAGGCGGGCCAACGGCAATCATTATGACACGAGTGTTCTTTTTCATATACTTTGTGGCCTTTCACTTCGTTATTTCTTTAACTTGATCTTCTATAAACTTTTCTGTCACTCTTACAGGAACGACAGCGAATGACGTCATCATTCGGTGACGTAAACAAAGCAAAAGACCAATCAGCCATCCAGAAGTTAGTAGATGATCATAATAGGAAAGAGGAGGAGAGAAAGAACTCCTCTCCTCCCAAAGAGCAAGGGAGTGGGAGCACTAATTCCTCCTTTCCTCTCAATAAACCCGATGACGTCCTTTCTTATGATTATAAAAGTAAAAAACGAGGGGGAATGATAGTAGATCTAGACACAGAGTAAAATATCTTACCTTAGTTTAAATCCAATGTTATTTTCATTCATATTTCAATACTAGTTTGCTTGTTATTGAATTGTTTTTGTTTGCGTGCATAAATTAACATATATTTAAAGAACATTCAAAGTACTTCAGATATTATTTTTCGCTATTATTTCAGTAGCTGACTAGGTGATGTTATTGGCGTCGTTAAATTGTTTCGTACAAGCACATGAATTGCCATGTAGTAGGCTGGGGGGGAGACGGGACACCTTTTGCACAGGATAACCAAACCTCCTGATTATGTTTTAATCAACTAACAACGGTCTATGGAGTCGTGAAGATTTAAATTAATAATTATTTGAATTTTGTTTGTTTACCACCAATTAGGACGAGAAAATAGAATGAAAAGGTGTCCCATCTTCCCCACCCATACTTAATACAATGTCCCATAGTATTATTACGTGAAGATATTTATTCTTTCAACACCATCTGTATAAGCACATGACCATATATATTTATATAGCATTGGTAAAGCATATGCAATGAATCTCGTTCAGTAAAGTACATTTCTACCATGTGTTTGTACCAAACTGCGTTTACAATTAGATTGATTCAATCCAGTCGTATCTTATGGGTTATCTAAAGTGTCGGCCATACAGAAATTAATCACCCACAAAGTAACAAAGCGGGCACGAGGTGTATGGAACAGAACACCCGTGTTATAACGACTATCATTGCCTCGTCGTGCGAGGATAAATAAGTTACATACATTGTAACTCGCAAAGGTGGCTGTATACACAGTATCCGAATTTGTCCGGATTTTTGCTGCCGCATGCGGAATTGGACACGAGTTTGCATACAACTTCGCAAGCGAATTCGCATGCCGGATACCGTGTACAGCCACCTCTAGCCAGCCATGCGAAAACAATCATAATATAAATAGCAATTCCAATGCAGTGGTTTTACTGTTTTATAATTCTGTGAATGTATTTTATTTACCACCAAATGGGACGATAGAAGGTAATAAAAAGTGTCCCATTTTACCCCAACCTAATATACTTTAAGCTTAAATTAAAACTCCGCTTTAATCAAAATAGATGCACCCAACCAACATTGTGGATTCAACCAATGGTACATATGCATTACATGCCCGATCCATATACATGTGTATTGTTGTTTAAGTGCTAGGAATCTGAACCACAAATCTGTTGTATACTACAATGATCTCTGTTACGTAGAACGCGTCATATAAACATGCCACGAAAACAGCAAAACATACGTTTATCAGTGTTAAGACATTACAAAGACAATGGAGTGTAGACCTATTCTATATCGTGTAGTTCCTTGTCGAGGACCAAAGATTTAAGCCAGAGTTGGTACATTACATCAACGCCTATAGACCGCTTATACGTCGTTCATATAGATCTGTAGACAGTTGTCTGTTGTATATATATTGGCCCATCAAGCTGTGTAGTATAGCTTGGTGTAGTGTAAACAATAGCGGTCATAAGTTTAGCAGCCACGTTTTTATGTGACACTTTTACCCAAGTAGATTTTACTTTTAAATATCTTTTTAACAACTGTTGTTTTATTGCTAAGTTCCCTTTCTTCGTTGTTTAGATTAATTCTTTATTCGCGTATTTGGGGAGATATTTGAAGTTTATATAATGTTGCGTATAAACACATATAGCCTACTATTGCTCCTGCAGCAGCTCTGCGACGTTCAACTGCCAGCTGACGAGTTTCCGGGACCGAATCCACACAAACAAGTGATATATTATTCTGTCACAAATATTTTTGCCAGGTTGAGTCAGGCGGGCAGCGCTATATTATTAGTCACTTATATTTAATGTATCCTGGTATCCGGGGTATCAATAGTTAAACAGTGCGGTGTAATACGCGCGTTAAATACTGTGTTGTTAGTCATTGCATGGCATAGATAATCTATAAACAACGTATATAGGTTGCATAATATTTTTGTTTATCTCATCCAATATGGTAGCGAAAGCCAAAGTAATTAAAACAGCAAAGAGGAAGGAATGAGCAGCAAAACTGCAGTCGTTAAAACGCGCTAGAGGAGAAGGGTATGGGAGAGTGTTAGTTGAAAAGCATGGTGGTATATTACTCAAAGTGTATACCAGTAAGGCACGATGTGTATGAAAACACCCATGTTATAACGAATGCCGTTGGCCCCAACCATGGGAGAATAAAACTGCTTGAATGAAAGTATAACAAAAGTATAAATCTAATACCAGTGTAACGAAAGTATAGAAGATAATATATGGGACACCTTTAGCACACAATATCCAAACATCCTGATCGTGTTTAAACAATTAACAACGGTCCATTGAAGTGGCGATGATGCGGTTTTATAATTCTTTAAAAAAATTTGCTTTACTACCAAATGTGCCAAGAAAATAGAATGAAAAGGTGTCCCATTTTCCCCCACTCTACTTTATTCTAATAACAGTGCTATAGGTTGTTTATTGCAGTCGTATATAAATAATGAGCAGCAAAGAAGACGTACCGCCCAAGTCTTTGCCAGGACCTTGGGGTTTCCCATTTGTTGGATCCGCGTTCCATCTTGGCCTGCATAAGGATAAGACGCTGTATGAGTGGACGGAACTATATGGACCGGTGTATGCGCTGAACCTTGGGACAAGGCCAGCAGTTGCATTGCACGGGTAAGTTAAAACTTGTCTTAAAAACGAAGTGTCGCGTTATAAGGCTACATACGTGGTAACTCATTGGAGCATCAGCGGGATGTCTGAAAGAGAACACCCGTGTTATGACGAATGGAAAACCCGTATTCTCACGACTCTAAAACAGCGTTGTTATTTGTTAACTGTTTAAAACACGATCAGGAAATATGAGATTTAGGTGCTAACGGTATCCCGTCTTACCCCACAGAACTGTATGTACATTGTCGTGAAGATACGTGTTTTACAATACCATATGTACATTACTTTAATACTTTGTTTCATCTCATCCAGATACAGTGCGATACACGAGGCTCTGGTTGATAAAGCGTCCTCATGCTCGGGCCGAATATGCGCTCCTATCATCGACGCGATGGTGAACCAGCAGGGACTTTTCTTCGTCGACCACGATGAACATTGGAAGAAATGGAGAGAAATTGCTCACAGCGGGTTGTCTAACTCGTGGAAGAGTAAGAACATTTAATTAACATAATATGAATGTAACTCAATTTGTTTTGTATTGGTGAGGTCCAAAGGTCCATTTTTAGCCAGAGTTGCCCATTATTTCCCCAAAACCAGAATCCCTGTATATAGATTTGTGAATAAAGTATCAATCATCGCGTGGCTGCTGAGCAACGACAGTCGTTATAACACGGGTGTTCTGTTTCATACACCTCGTGCCTGCTTACGACTTACCACGTATGTAACTTTGTGGGTAAATATGTTTACAGTTTTTTTTATTTTGTTTCAGCAACTCAGTCTGGGTTATTAACTGAGAGCGAACGTTTGAAGAACTATTTATCCGAAGCCGACGGAAAACCGATTAATATTGAAGAAACTCTTCAAATAACGATGGCGAACGCTGTGTTTCAGGTATCAGTGTAATTGCACACAAAGTTACATGAGTGGTAACTTGTAAGCGGGCACAAAGTGTATGGAACAAAACACCTGTGTTATAACGATTGCCATTGACCTGCCATGCGAGGATAAATAAGTTACATAAATGGTAACTCGTAAGCAAGCACGATGTGTATGAAACGGAACATCCATATAAAATCGGCTGTCGTTTCCACGCCATGCAAGGTTAATCAAATTACATACATACCTTCGTTAACACTATAATAGTAATATGCAGAATAAAACAACACTACAGTCTTGAGACGAGAGCGCTTAGCGTACTTCCGGTACGAAAAAGCGTAATATACGTCACCGCCATTTACAATATATAAGCATATATATAACTCGATTTATGAGTACACATACCGCACAAAAGCATGAGATGCGTAATCCACGTAGTTTTAATAAACATAAATAGCCGTCATACTCACAACACAACAATGCATTATAATATTAGGGTGTGTATCTTTATGCGTGCATTAAAATTTTCAAGATACTGTTTCGTGCAGTTGACTCATACTGTGTATGTAAGAATACTCGGTAACAACCCGGCGTTTTCCGAGTTAAATGAATGTAGCTTATTTATCCCCACATAACGGGGCAACGACAATCGTTATAACACAGGTGTTCTGATTCATACACCTTTTGTGCTCGGTTACGAGTTACCATGTATGTAACTTTGTGGGTAATTATTTTCTGTATGGCTGATAACCCATTAGTGACCACTAGGTTTAAGCAATTGTCATTATTTTTTTTGCTAAAGACACATGCGCCCACAGTGGTAGCAGCGTCGAGCCTTGAACCCGTGTTCTCTGGGCTAGATGCATGGGCGTTTACAACTGTGCCTTAGACTTAATTATTAATCCCATTCACCCACCCAGACTTGCCTTTCACGTCGTTTCGACCTCGATGACACCGAAGCGGCCAACTTTCTGGTTGACCTCTACGCTACTAATCGTGACCCTAAGTTCGGGAAGATTCTTTTCCTAACTTTCCTTCGATTCCTTCCTTCGTATAAAAGGTAAAGTGAACAATTCTTTGGTATATATAGTAGGGTGAGGAAGATGGGACTTAGCACATAGTATCCAAATATATAGTAGGGTGAGGAAGATGGGACACCTTTAGCACATAGTATCCAAATATCCGGATCGTGTTTTAAACAATTAACAATGGTCTATGGGAGTCGTCAGGTTTTATAATTCTTCGAATGTTCTTGATTTACTGCTAAATGTGTTGTGGAAACAGAATAAAAAGGTGTCCATCTTACCCACCCTACTATACAAGAGGCATTAAACCGAGCACCAGTGTTATAACGTAAGTAGCCTAGCTATATCGCTTTTTTATGAAAAAGCACAACAAAGACAGTTGCCCATAAAAACAACACAACAACAATTATGAAAAAAGATGACTACATAGCTGTTAAAAGTTGCCCAAACTGTTTACACCACAATCTACACAACAGCTACTTGATCGAGGGCGACACCAGGCGGAAGAAAGTTCGTAAAGTTTTGCGAGGATTTATTGAGGAAAGACTTGAGGATGACGACCAATCTCGTGACCTGGTTTCGCTTTTCTTCAAAGGTAAAACATGAATGTTTTTTTACAATCTGTGTCCACCTATGAGTTACTGTAACTCCAACTTCTAGCTTATAGTAACTCGTTAATGTAATTGAATTAAGGAATAAATTTAACTTAATCACACTTTGGGAGTTACTACTGCAACCCCAACTACCGCTTAGTAACTCGTAAGCGGGTACGAGGTGTATGAAACAGAACACCCATGTTATAACCACTGTCGTTACCCCACTATGTGAGGATAAACAAGTTACATATGTGGTAATCCACTCATTTTACGCGTGTAAAGTTTATAATTATATTTTAGCTGGACCAACTCCGAGCTTGGAGAACAAGACCTTAGTTGCTGGTTTGATACAAGACATGTTGTTTGCTGGGTCCATCACCACGTCGTCTCAACTACTGTGGGTGATTCTGTTTGTCCTGAAGAACCCAGCTTGCATGCACAAGATGCAGAATGAGTTGGACGCAGTGCTCGGGGGTGAGGACCGGCTTGTGTGTTTTCTAAATTGCCAGCCAGCAAAGCAATAAAAAGTTAAACATTTTAAATATAACAATTAATCATCATAGTTACATATGTGATAACTTGTAAGTGGACTTAGAGCGTGAGAAACAAAACATCCGTGTTATAACGACTGTCGTTGCACATCCACGCGAGAATAAATAAGTTACATACGTGGTAACTTGGAAGCGGACATAAGGTGTACAAAACAGAACACCCGTGTTATAACCGCTGTTGTTGCTAAGGATAAACACGTTCATTCACTCATACAGATTGCGAGAACCCAACAAAAAGTGCGATCAGTGATAAATACGACGAACTCAATTACACAAGAGCCGTTGTACAAGAAGCGATGCGACTTCGATGTATTGCGCCTACAAGTATGTTCCACAAAGCTACAGAAGACACCACGATTGCAGGCTACTTCGTCGCCAAAGATACGGTCATCATGCCCAACCTTTACAGTGTACATCATGACCCGATTACCTGGGCTCCTGACCCCGAATCCTTTCGCCCCGAACGTCACTTAGATTCTGATGGCTCGTTCGTCAATTCTGATCACGTGATTCCCTTCTCGGTTGGGTGGAGACGGTGCGTTGGGGAGAAAATCGCTCGCACTGAAATATTCGCACACCTCGTGACCATTTTCAAGCATTTCGAGGTCGCCCTTCACCCTGATGACGTAGGGGTCGATATGGAAGGGGTCCCTGGCCCAATATTGAGGCCAGTCTCCTACCGTACACAGTTTACGAGCCGTTGATAAAAAGTACTGTGGGGTAAGATGGGTACATCGTCGAGCATATCACTCCATATTTCCTAAAACCGTGTTTTAAACCTAAAACACTATTGTATGGTTGTAAGAACACGGTTCTATAATTCTGTAAATATTCTTTGTTTACTACTAAATGGGAAGAATGTAAACATGGACCATCTTACCCCAACCTACAATTTATAACGCCACAAATGAGTGAATTAGTTTAGTATATATTTGTGCTGTTTCGTTTTTATAAACATAAATTAGTCTAAGTTGTTGTTTCCTGTGTTTTTATGTTTTAAACATGCTATAATAGTATTTTGTACTACAGTGATTGTAATAGTATCAAAATTAATTGAGATCTAATCACGTTTTAACATTGCAATAATCGGAATAAAGTTTACACAGATAAAACTAAAACCTCGTAACTTGGTTTACATGTTTTAATCGTGATTAGGCAACATTTCAAGCAGGAATAATAAAAATCATGAAATGAGTTAGGACTTGGACTTTGACCATTACACGACAATGCATACACTTTCTGAAATACGCTGTGTCACTTCGGATTTGAGAAAGTTCCTGGCGTATATAACATGATGCGGCAGTAATACGCTTAATAGTATGCAGTGTTTTCGATGTCTACGTTAGCTAGAAGGTGTTCACATACGTTATTAAACGTGCTTACGAAGCGGATTTACGTAAAAACATCACGTATTACCAATTCACCACTTCTGTTCCAAGGAATCGCTCGCATAAGGTATGTACTTATACTATTTTGTTTTTATATATCTTTGAAAACGGTAACGAAGGTCAGATTAAATAAAAAAAAACAACGAAGAAAACGCACTCAACAGCAAAACGACAGTCGTATTTTAATTAAACACATATGATATATATATTTTTAAGCATATAGTTTGCAGAGGGAAATATAAAGCAATTATTTAAACCTAAATTTGCAGGTCTTTTGCAACAACTGCTAAGATGGAAAGCAAGTCTCCGTATATAGGAACAAGCGAAAGAGGTAATTTGATTGACAGGTGGACTGTTTCTAAATGCTATTACATTAATACATGGATGCATAGGTGTAGCTTCGGGCTGACATTTACCCTAACTTTTAAAACAGGTGAAAACCTGTTTTAGCAGACCAATTTTAAGCATAAAGTAACTAGAATTGAGTGTCTATACAAACAAGCAGAGGCAAAGTATATTGTATTCACCACATTAATTAATGAGGTTCCCTATGTTTGACAACTATGAGTGTAACTGTATTTTAACAATGTCACCCCAAATTTTACCTTGCTGTTAGGTGTCTATACAAACAAGCAGGGCCAAAGTATATTGCATTCACCACATTAATCAACGAGGTTCCCTATATTTGACAACTATGAGGGTAACTGTATTTTAACAATGTCACCCCAGATTTTACCCTGCTGTTAGGTGTGTATACAAACAAGCAGAGCCAAAGTACATTGCATTCACCACATTATTCAGTGAAGTTCCCTATGTTTGACAACTATGAGTGTAACTGTATTTTAACAATTTCACCCCAGATTTTACCCTGCTGTTAGGTGTGTATACAAACAAACAGAGCCAAAGTATATTGCATTCACCACATTAATCAGTGAAGTTCCCTATGTTTGACAACTATGAGTGTAACTGTATTTTAACAATGTCACCCCAGATTTTACCTTGTTGTTAGGTGTCTATACAAACAAGCAGAGCCAAAGTACATTGCATTCACCACATTATTCAGTGAAGTTCCCTATGTTTGACAACTATGAGTGTAACTGTATTTTAACAATTTCACCCCAGATTTTACCCTACTGTTAGGTGTCTACTGTCTATACAAACAAACAGAGCCAAAGTATATTGCATTCACCACATTAATCAGTGAAGTTCCCTATGTTTGACAACTATGAGTGTAACTGTATTTTAACAATGTCACCCCAGATTTTACCTTGTTGTTAGGTGTCTATACAAACAAGCAGAGCCAAAGTACATTGCATTCACCACATTATTCAGTGAAGTTCCCTATGTTTGACAACTATGAGTGTAACTGTATTTTAACAATGTCACCTCAGATTTTGTTAAAATGTTCTAAATAAAAAATGAAATTCACTGTATACCTTATTTTATGTGTATAATAATTATATTATAGGTCTGAGCAAAGAAATTGCGATTCCGGTTCCATGGGGAATTCTTGCAGGGAAAACTTTTGGTGATTCGACCAAGCCAGCAGTTCTGTGTTTGCATGGCTGGCTTGATAACTGTAATAGTTTCGATAAGTTGATACCACTGCTACCAAAAGGTATGTTATTAATAATATTTCTAGTGAAGAATCCTTCCCCTACCTTATGTGCTAACCCCTAACCTATATAACCCCTAACTACCAACCTCTAACACTTTCCATCAGCCTATTCTGTAATGTCAGCCTACACTTGTGCTTAAGAGTCTGTGGCAGTTTATGCAATACTGTAGCGGTTAAGATTCTTCAGCAGCACATAATATATACAAAGTTAACAGTTAACCTAAAGCTGTTAAACTTAAATGTGTCTAAATAAAATGCACCAACGCTCCATTACCCAGGGTGCTACAACCCATTAGTGACCACTGGGTTAGAGCAATGTCTGCTAAGTGTCTTGCCCTAGGACAAATACACCAATTAGTATCACTATCAGTTTTAAGCATCAAACTCTGTATTCTTGAGTTACAATGCCAACCACTAAACTATAGCATCAGACAATGTATAAGCTAACATAACCTACTGCACTAAATATTCATACTAATAAAGGCCATTGTAGGGTATTATCACTTACATTTGCAACCATAGACAATCAATTGAGCTAATTATCTAACATAAACACTAATAGATAATCATACCATTGATGTAGACCATTTGTAGTGTAAATATCACTATTTGCAACCATAACACCCCCATGTTAACAAAACTGTTATGATGTTCCAGATAAGTTTTATGTTTGTATTGATTTACCTGGCCATGGCTTGTCGTCCCATATTTCACTTGGAATGTTTTATACTTTGTTCTTCTATGTTGCTACTGTGGAAAGGATAGTGAATCGTAAGTTGTGTGTTTTGTAATGGACAATTACATATATATATATATATATAATATATGTTTTATATTATGAACAACAACATATGTTTTATGGAAACAATTAGTCAGTCACAGATTAACCCTGGTGTTTTAGAACTTGAATGAATGCAACCTGTGTATGCTTGCTTAGCAGGGCAGCGACAGTCGTTATAAAATGAGTTACCTGTTTTATACACCCCGTGCTCGCTTACGAGTTACCACTTATGTAACTTATTTATGCTTGCATGGCGTGGCAACGGCAGTCGTTATAACACAGGTGTTCTGTTTCATACACCTTGTGCAGGTTACAAGTGAAGTTATAACATATGAAACAACTTGAATGAATAAATGAAACTTATTTATGTTGTGCTCTGTTTCAATAATTATATACAGAGTAATAACTATTTATGCAGCGTTTGTAATTTATCATATTTTTTTCAGATTTTAAATGGAAGAAATTTTCTTTTCTCAGCCATAGTTTGGGTAAGACAATTATAACTGAATGCTTTGTTCATTTTAGTTAAGTTGTTGTATTTTACAGGAGCAAATATCTCTGGAATGGTGAGTTAATATATTATGGGTTGCGTAAAATTTCGAAAATTTTGGACTCTAAATTGTGGGTTTAAAAAAAATCCAATATAAAGTTATAGGCCTATACATGGTAACTTGTAAGCGGGCACAAGTTGTATGCAATAGAACACCCGTGTTATAATGACTGTTGTTGCCACGCAAAGATAAATAAGTTACATTTATTCACTTTTGGAAATTTGGAATAATGTTTGCAACTTTCCGTTACAGTACAGTGGAACTTATCCTGATAAAGTTGACAAACTTATCATTATAGATGTGATTGGAGTCTTCCCTTTGGATGGGGTAAACCACTTTATATTATAAACTATGTTTTGCCAAATTTACTAAATCCTTTATCCCCGATCTGGTACTCATAGAGTTGAACGATTCTTGTGTAAAGAAATACAGTAAGGATCTGGTGCAACGAATACGTAACAGTCTCTAACAGACAAAAATCAGGTCCAGCCAATTGTATTATAAAGAATAGAATGTTTTGTGCCTCTGTTGGAATAAGAGACTGATGATGTCATTTAGAAGAATTACATATCTCTAATTATACAATTTGCTGGGCTTGAAATTTGTCCGATATGTATTTTATAACACTAAACCTGACCGATTCTTTACACAAGAATCGTCCAACTATATGAGCACCAGATCAGGGTTAGATTCACAGAATATATTACAAGTTACTATGTTTTGTGAATTATATTATTGTTACACCAAAGAAATACGTCTTCAAGTACATGTTGTTATAAATAGGTATAATAAGTAAAATTGTTATTGAAGATTTAAAAAACAAATATTTATTTTGACATAGAAACTTGCTGTTGAGAATCTTCGATCTAGTATCGAGTCATATTTAAAATATGAAGATAAACTGAGTAGTGCAGCTCCGAGGTATACTTATGAAAAGGCTAAAGAAAGGTAACGAAGTCATTCCTTTAATCGAATATGTTCATATCGTTTTTAACCATAAGCTTGTTTTAACAACAGTCGTTTTTACATCATCCCGTCTTTTCGTATTTGTATATAATTCTGTCCTTCGTTACTATAACTGAAAAGAAGAAAAAATATATAAGTTCACAGAAAAAAAATACAGTTTCCAGTTTGTGAATTAAATCCCAATCCTAGTAGTTTTCATTCATGCATCCATAGATCAATGTCAATGTCGATTTTTCTTGCATTCAATAAATAAATATTATATGAACTAATTTCAGATTATTGGTTGCAAATAAGTCATTGGACAGTCATTCAGCCGACATTTTATTGGAACGAGGAACAACAAGACATGAGGATGGTAATTGTTTTAACAGTTTAGTTTTTACATTACAAAAAAACTCAAAAAGTGAACAACTATCCACCAACAAAGTTGCATATCTGGTAAGAGGGCACGAGGTGTATGAAACAGAACACCCGTGTTTTATTTGCTTTCGTTGCCCTGTAACGAGAGGGTGAATAAGTTTCATTCATTAACATGTATTTAACTCAAAAGTGGTGTAAATATTGTAGTTTATTTTTGCCTCTTTATTCAAAGGAAACAGCGTATATTTATTATTCCACAGGCTTGTACACGTACAGAAGAGACCTTCGACACAATTATCGCAACCCAGTATTTGCAACACCTGAAGTAGCCATGCACTTATTAAGGAATATCACGGCTTCTACGCAACATATAATGTAAATTCCTTGGTCTAAGTTTCTAGTATTCGTTGACACCAATTAAAGTATTGGTTTCCTAACTGGGTTCATTTAACAATCAGATTTTGTTATTTACCCAAACACCCAGATTTTGTTATTTACCCAAACACCCAGATTATTTTGTTCGTTACCCCAACACCCAGGGATTTAGGTCAGATCTGGCCCATTACCCCAACACCCATGTCACTTATCGCTTATGTACAATGTTTGATTTACTCTACAACTCAGACCCCGTTGTAGAATAAGTCTTACATAAAGTATTTCCCTCTTAAACAGAGGTATCAAGTAAAGGTTCAAGACTCAATGCTACCACTGTTGGTGTATATGTTCTCGGGCAAGAATAAACCAACAGGGACTCCTACCCAGTGGTCACTAATGTTTTCCATATTATATCCAATAGTTACAAACATTTAACACTCTAGACCTTTGTGTGGAATTCAAGAGTAAACACTTACAAAGTTACATATGTGGTAACTTGTAAGGGGGCATGAGTTGTGTGAAACACCTGTGTTATAGGTTATAACAACTGATGTTGCCCGGTCATGGGAAGATAAATAAGTTGCATACTTTTTAACTCGTAAGTGGGCGCCAGGTGTATGAAACAGAACACCTGTGTTATAACAACTGTTGTTGCCTGCCATGCATGGGAGGATAACTAAGTTACATATATTCTTATTGAAAACATTAAGTTTGAAATTCTTCCAGGGCAAGCAAAGGAAGGACACAAACAAGTGTAGCAGCTCGGAGTGAAAATGTCTCTCGGCTGTTTGATTGTTTTACTTCAGTAAAGGTAGACAAATTGTTTGGTAAATGGATTAATTAATACATGATCTCTTCTGGTATAAAAACGTCTATTTCTAATGTATCGTCCGCCATTTGGATAGACTTTATCACGGAAATGTCAGAAAAACACTACATTTTTATACCAGATGAGCTTCTAAAGATTGTTTACATTATGCCTGGTAGCAGAAGAAACAGGTTATTCATATGTGTTTTATGATCAACAGAAGCGTGAATACGTGGTGGTTGAAGGCGACCATCACCTGCATATGGTGAATGCTAAAGAAGTAGCAAAACAAATATCTCCCTTTCTTAACGAAGATATTCCAATATTAACAACAAGTGTTGAAACTTCAAAGTGATAACTTCACTACAACTTGAGTGGAAGAATATTAAGACGGCGTTTTTGAATTTTTAGCAAAATCTGGGGTGACATTGTTAAAATACAGTTACACTCATAGTTGTCAAACATAGGGAACCTCATTAATTAATGTGGTGAATGCAATATACTTTGGCTCTGCTTGTTTGTATAGACACCTAACAGCAGGGTAAAATCTGGGGTGACATTGTTAAAATACAGTTACACTCATAGTTTTCAAACATAGGGAACATCATTGATTAATGTGGTGAATGCAATATAATTTGGCTCTGCTTGTTTGTATAGACACCTAACAGCAGGGGAAAAGCTGTGTTAGGCCCAATACTGGTATGCTATAACATATGTTGACCTCTGTTTTAAAAGTTAGGCCGACATGTCACCCCAGGCAACCCTAATATTTAGGTTTTTTTTTTGCCAAACAGTGTCGATTTGCCTAACCCTAAGCAATCCTGTTGTTAGGCGGATTTTGTGTTGTTTAAAATTAGTAAATTTAAATAAGTTCATCTTAGTTTTCCCTATGTTATATCTTAATTAACTTAGGCATGGGTTAAATCAAATGTACAATATACTGGTATTCCTAAAACCCTATTATCTCCCAAATTAATTGTTGCAAATAGATGTCTATGCAATTTACTGTATAATTATTAAAATACTTTCATGTTTTAATTTACATTCTTTTAATTTATTTTTTGTTACTGTATTGTAATTCATGTAAACCAATTTGTCAAAGCTACTTCGTTATGTTAGGTTGGGGTAAGATGGTCCTTTTTTCATTCACTTTTATCACCCCATTTGGTAGAAAACAAAGAATATTTACAGAATTATAAAACCGTGTCCTCCTGACTCTATAAGATCGTTGTTAATTGTAAAAACACGATTAGGAAATATGGGATATTATGTGCTAGCGGTATCCCATCTTCCCCCACCCTAATATATTAAGTTGTCCCACGGTAATATTTATTTTTGTGATCAACAAATGTTATTTCAACTTCAAACCATAATGTTTAGGTTTTAAAAACAGAATTATATAACTGTATCCTCATAACTCTAAAAGAGGGTTGTTAATTGTTAAAAACCAAATATGAAATTAGGATATTATGAGCTTGCTGTAGCTAACTTACCCCACCCTACTATATTAGGCCTAGTAATATATCTTGATGTGATTAAGAAATGTCCTTTAAAATTTAAATATGGGATATTATTTCCTAACAGTTTTCATCTTACCCCACCAAACTATAAAAAGTTATTGCTTAGTAATATATCTGGTTGTTATCATAAATCATGTGAACTTGAAACCATATTGTTTAGGTTTTACTGTAGTCACTGTAGTATGTACTGATGTGTTGTTAAAATTAAATTTAGTTTAAAACATAAAGAATGAAAGAAAGATCACAATATGTTGGAACTTCTAAACGAGGTATTGATGGAACAAATATATAAACTGTTGTTGCTAGGCTTATTATACTTGTAACACAGCTTGTCGGGCGTTTATTTCGGTATCAGCTTTTGTAGTCCTAAACAGGGCTTTTTAAGTTTGTTCTTTTGGAAATTATTTACTTTTCAATCTCCGCTACAGGTCTTTTTTATCAGAGTAAATGACACTCAACATGCTGTACTAGTATTTCACTGTTCGTGTCATTCACCCTAATGAAGACGACCTGTATAAGACATTTAAAGCGCGAGTAATTTTCAAAAGAGTAAATGTAGAAAAAAATTTAACCATATTTTCTGTCAAAACCCTTAGTATTATGTATTTGAATTTAGTTACTTATGTTATGTGTTTAAAATTTTTCCATGGCTCATCTGATATGAAAATAAACGTAATGTATTTTCAATGTTTGTCTGTCATCCGGTGAGACTTTTGAATGTTTTTTTTTACCATATTAGCCGATAAAAGTTTATTTACATTATGCCTGGTAGCAGAAGTAACAGATAATTTAGTTTTATTATGTATTAACATTAAGCCAATTGGGAAGAATTAGGAATTCTAGAATAATTAAACAATGCACTTTGTTTCACCCCAGGAATCAGCAGGGAGTTTGAGATCCGCGTACCATGGGGGATAATTGCTGGGAAAACATTTGGAGACCCTGCCAATCCCCCAGTGTTGTGTTACCATGGGTGGGTGGAGAACTGCAACACATTCGATCAACTTATTCAACTTTTACCTCAAGGTAATAACTATCAAGATTACCTGTTTTTTTAAGGTTTTAAATGAATGAATGAATGAAATTCATTCTGTTTCTTCGGTCACGATAACGAAGAACAAGAGAGTTTACAAAAGCGAAAAGACGGGTAGTAACGGTAAAACAACAGTTGTTAAAACACGCTTATTGATAAAAAAAGAAACAATGTCTTGGATAAAAGGTGTGACCGTTACACCCTACAGACGATTTTTTAGTTTTCCACATATAGTTGTTTAAGGTTCATCTTTTAGGGTTTCCATTTGAAGTTGTTCTTACTTACACCTATTCATTATATAAGATTTCATAAACTTGTGATGCCAAACTGCAGTTGGTTAGCACACCTTTTTACAGGTTGGAGCCTCGAACTATGTAATAAGTTTGCTGAAACTGCGAAACCAAAACAATGTTATTATTTGCAGAGAGATACTTCGTTGCCATAGACATGCCAGGGAACGGGTTGTCCTCAGGTTTCCCACAAGGAACTTATAACACTTTGTTTGATCAGGTTGCTATCATTGAAAGAGTAATAAGACGTATGTAATGATTTATGCATAATATCTGACTATTTATTTTAATGCAGCTAGCTTGATGTATTATTTATATTAAGGTGAATATAAAACACCTAGAGAACTGTTGTCATTTTCAATAACTATTGAATTAATGATCTTTAATCAACGAGGTGTATGAAACAGAACATCTGTGTTATAACAACTATCATTGCCCCGCCATGTGAGGATAAATAAGTTACATGCGTGGTAACTTGTAAGTATAAGTTTTAAAAAGTGAAAATATATAGGCAAATTAAAGATAAAGTTTTATTGATTATCTTTAGATCGCTCACTTTAACTTTTTCAGATTTCAAATGGAAAGTTGTGACACTTATGGGGCACAGCATGGGTAAGTCATTATGTCTTGTAGTTCAGCAGTTCCTAATCTGGGGTCAGAACAGCGGTTTTGGAGGGTTCCCAATTTGCCATATGTTATACTTTTTTTTCATTGGTGTGGTTTTTACATTTTTCCTGTTGCATTCTTTGATTTTTATCGGGCCACGAATTACCAGAATAATTGCAAAGGGTCCACTTGGCAAAATTTCGAAAAACTTGGGAACCACTGCTGTAATTTTTTTTAAAGTCTTCAATATTTCTCTTTATTTTCAGGTGGTAATGTTCTTGGAATGGTGAGTCCAATATTTAATATAGATTTTTGCAAATTTCTTATCTTTAGTAGGCAGCCTATAACCCCATATATATCAAACAATTGTATTCATTTTTAACTTAAATGATTCAGTTTAATAAACTAAAACCATCTTCACTGATGTCTGAAATTAAAAAATAAACTTCCATTTTTGTACATAGGCTGTCAACATGCTGTTATTTTTGTATTAAAACTCATCAAACGTAATTTTTAAACATCCTTCTGACCACAATAACCCAAATTAATTTAACCTAGCAAAAGAGACGAGATTGTTTTAAAGTTTTTTATACCAACCTTGTGTCATATATATTTATTTATACATTTATGCGCTTGAATCCCCTCCGAAAAAATGTTTGTTAAAAAAAAAAATTAAAAAAAAAACTCTCAAAAAATGTTTTTCTGCTGTCGGTAAACCAAAGTTTTTATACGAACCTTGTGTCATATATATTTATATTTATGGCTTTAATCCCCTCCCATGTCCAGTACAGCGGAACGTTTCCTGATAAAGTTGACAAACTGATTCTTATTGACACGCTTGGAGTTCACCCAGTGCCAGCAGTAAGTCATTTCGTAATTTTAAACTCTCTATTAAAACAACAACAAAATAATCACCCACAAAGTGTTAACTTTGTAACGGACACGTAAGTGTTAACTTGTAACCAGGCACGAGGTGTATAAAACCGAACATTCTTGTTATAACTACTGTAGTTGTCCCGCCATGCAAGGATAAATGGGTTACATACATGGTAACTGGTAAGCGGGCATGAGGTGTATGAAACAGAACACCCGTGTTATAACGACTGTCGTTGCCGGCCATGCAAAGATAAATAAGCTACAATCATTCATCACAAAATATGTGGTTTAGCAGAAAACAAAACCATACCATTCATAAAAACTCCCAGGTTACAGCTCCCCGTTTGATGGGTGAATCAATCAAGGCAAATTATTCAGTTGAATATCCTCAAGCAAGGAAAAGATATCCATATGATGTAGCTAAGTCTAAACTTCTTGATGGGAATATTGCATTGGATGGTGAAGCTGCAGATATTCTGCTTGAGAGAGGTTTAGTGGAAAATCCTGATGGTGAATATTTAAAATATGCATTATGTTGGTGGTGATACTTTGTTTTGATACCCTAGTCTTACACTTTAAAACAGATTTTACCCTGCTGTTAGGTGTCTATACAAACAAGCAGAGCCAAAATATATTGCATTCACCACATTAATCAATGAGGTTCCCTATGTTTGACAACTATGAGTGTAACTGCATTTTAACAATTTCACCCCAGATTTTACCCTGCTGTTAGGTGTCTATACAAACAAGCAGAGTCAAAGTATATTGCATTCACCACATTAATCAATGAGGTTCCCTATGTTTGACAACTATGAGTGTAACTGTATTTCAACAATGCCAAACCAGATTTTACCCTGCTGTTAGGTGTCTATACAAACAAGCAGAGTCAAAGTACATTGCATTCACCACGTTAATCAATGAGGTTCCCTATGTTTGACAACTATGAGTGTAACTGCATTTTAACAAAGCCAAACCAGATTTTACCCTGCTGTTAGGTGTCCATACAAACAAGCAGAGCCAAAGTATATTGCATTCAACACATTAATCAATGAGGTTCCCTATGTTACTATGAAACTCTAGCATATGCAGGAACCTACTTTTGGTACCATCATTTGCTCTTTTAACATTTGTACCCGATAAATTAAATCAACCCAGAGATTAAATAATAAATTACAATAAAGGCTGTGCGCCCAGAATATTTAAAAAAATTCCTAATTAAACCAAAAACGTTTTCTATCAGGAACCTTTACATTCACCCACGACATAAGAGACACTTTTCCTCACATAGTAACTACCTCCCCTGAGGTTTGTCAACAGTTTGTCACAAAGATTACCGCGGCTACACAACATATCATGTGAGTAACATTTATTTAAAACTTAAATATACGAAACAATTTTTTTGTTATTTTAATTTTACAATATGACATCAGCTATACAACATATCATTTAAGTTTTAAACAAAAATTAAACAATTTTTAGTGGCTTATATGGTACAACATACTGTGTAAGTTCTTTATGAACATTTTTCTCCTTATTAAAAGTTTAAATAACTAAACATTAAACATTAAACATTAATGACTTAATGTTTGTCTGCTAGGTGTAGCTACCATTCTTTTTTCTTTCTATTAAATATAAATATGTTTTTAACTGTAAGCAACGGCTGTGGTTTTGACTATATCATGTTTTTAGTTCAAGAAAAGGTAAAAATAAAAAAATAGATTAAGTAAAAACCTACATATCTATACCTTGTCTTTAGTTTACTCCTTGCACAACAAAAATATTTGTTTGGTATAAAAATTTTACAATTGTTAAGTGGAAAAAACAATTTCGCTTACAATTGTGATTTACAAGAGTAAATTACAAAAAGAATAAACAAAGTTTCATTCATTCTTACATTTAGAGCAAGTGATGGAAACTTTTCATCATTGTCAGGTCATCGTAAAGAAGTCACCGAAAAACTAATGGATTGTTTCACTTTATGCAAGGTAAGTTGGCAAGCTATGTTTCTATTTGACTTGGGTGAGGTGGTATAAATGAATAAATAAATATAACTTGCTTTTATACGTGTGGAGGGATAGCTACGGTTGTTGTAACACACCTCGTACCCACTTACAAGTTACCAAGTGTGTTACTTTGTAATGCCTTGGGATTTGGACCACAGTTGGCCTATTACTCCAACACCAGAGTATCTTAACCCATTCATAAATAATGACAGCTAGTAGCAATGTCTGCTAAGTGTATTGCCCAGTTCGGTATTCTACCGTAACAGTACAAGTGTTTGAAAAGGCTTAATGTAATGTTACTTTACCCTGCTCACCGTAATTTTTTTTATAATATATAGGTAATGTATTTTTCAGTATCATGAGAGTGTTTATGTTGAAGGCAAACATTATGTTCATCTAACTCATCCAGAATTGTTGGTTCAACCAATCTCATCTTTTCTACAAAGAAACATTTCTTCCAATCTATAGTTTTATCTGCTATAGTGTTATCAGAACTTTAAGATAAATTTTTGGTCAAATTTAACGATCTTATTGGGCCACAGTATGTGTATTCCCAATACTGTGAAGGTGCTTGTGCATATTCTGCTGGTTTTAATTTCCTTACAATTATTCTTCTGTAACTTCAAGTATTAAGTTCATTGTTTTTAATTCAAACACAATTATTGGGAACATATATGTCTTTAAAGTCCCTTTTATCGAACAGTTGTTGATTTATGTTTCATCTTTTCTTACACCTCTTTTAAAATCAATGGTGCCACGTCAAGCCTTGAACCCTTTGGTCTTCAGGCTTGCGTGCTAACCACTGTGCCAAGTCTGCCACCATTAATTATGCAGCTTCAAAATGCACCTTATCCATCATTTAATTTATTCCTATTTATGCAATATTTTAACTGACAATTACTATATAAATTATATTGTTTAAAATCGCCTAATTAACGAGTAATTTATGATCACAAATCTATGGAATTTTGATCTTGTTGACCTACGTCGTATCCACTCTTAGCAGAGCACACGCGTGAACAATTTTCTTAATTTAGTTTTGGTAAATAGGAGAGTATAGTTTATTTAGAAAGTGCGATAGTTTACTACATTCAATACAAAGATGGTTTTAAGCGTTTTTTCTGAAGAAAATAACCCGATACCCCGTGAACAGGTATGTAAAACCCTTGTATAAGACTGTGTCGTTTTACTGCTAGTTCCCTTGATTGTTTTTTATTTAACTTGATCATCGCTACTGTTTTTAAGGATACAAAAAGTAATGTTTTTGTAAAATATGTAATACACCATTTGCGGCGCTGCTAAGGAATGCTTCCATTATATTCCTAATGTATTGCCTATAATCTGTAAGGTAATGGAGGATTCTTCACTAGTGCCGATTATTTTTAGCAATGAAACTATTATACATATACAATTTTGTTGCTATGTTTAGCTACACAAAGCTGCAGAAGCATTGTTAAAAGTTGTGGAAACACAAAAGAAAAATGAAATTCTTGCCGAGACTTGTCGAATAAACCTCGTTATTGCAATGAACAGAATTCCTTCGAGGAAGATGAAAAAAGTTTTTATGTAAGTTAGTATAAATACAATGAATTAATATATCTAAATGTGCGCAGTCTATATATATAATAATGTTGGTGCCAGATTGCACTGTTTTTTTTTTAATAAGGTCTTCTGGCATTTCTTTGTTTACTGAAGTTTCAAAGTTTTCTTGTTACAAACGGAAACTACTACTGACACTATAGATAGCTGTAACTAGGTGACATCATAATTTATAGATTTTGGCATCCCAGGCTTTGGACAATTAGGCCTTTCCTTATGTATTAGATATTTTTAAAGTGAAAAAGCGTTGCCGCTCATGCTTCACACCGCCTGTTGTTACAGTCCTCTACCCCACCCAGTGTTCACGACTTCATCGGAGATTTGTGTTTTCACGAAAGACGTCGAAAGTAAAGACATCGAAAAATCACAAGAACATTATGAAGATTTATTCAGAAATAAAGTTGGTTTTGTCCCCAAGGTACGGCCGCAAATTTAGTTAGATTTGTTTCAACGGAATGCACATTTAACTATTCCTGCCTCTCCTGTGCTTTAAAAGTTTGTCTTGCACTTTCTTATATTAATATGAAATCAATAATCTGTTCAATATAAACATACAACAACAAAATTTCATTTATCATTTACCTTTTTTCAGATGCCTTTAAAACTTCATTTCAAAACCTAATATTTTCACAGTTCATCCCACTTACTTCAATGAAAAAAGATTACAAATCCTTCGAAGCGAAACTAGCCTTATGTGGATCTTATGATTTGTTCCTCAGTGATGCACGAATAACAAGATTATTACCTCCATTAATTGGGAAACACTTTTTTACAAAAGCAAAGTAAATATTCCTTGGTGTTTTAAAGCATGGCAACGAAAAACCACAATTTGTATACGAGTCATAACTATGGACAGAGATGCATAAGCATTATCTATTGCATTGTTGCATGCCAAATTTTGTTTTTCACTTCACGCGTTAGTTTTTATCAGAAAGCTGTTTCATTTTTTGAAACTTTAGTGGTACGACTAGTAGTGGTGGTATTGTTGTGTTTAGGTTACATTTGAGCATCTCTATGCACTTACAAATTTTGATTTTTGCTTGGTACCTTATTTTAATGGTTTAAGTTGATATGTAACAAGTTTATAAACTTTACGGTTATTTCTTTGAAATTCCTTATTAAATGGGATAAGAAAATGGAACGAAAAGGTGTCTCATCTTTCCCCACACCGCTATATTATATACCATCCCCTAATACAATATATATAACATTATAACAACTTTAACACTCACAGAAATCCCAGAGATATTGACTTAACTGCCACTGATCTTAAGAAGGAATTCTTCAACAGAATATCTCGTGCTAGATGGTTAATAACTGGTAAGTTGGGTTAGTATATCTGTTATACATCGGTGCTCTACTGAAGTGTTACAGGTACAATTTTATCCTTTTGACTTTTAAATCTTTGGTGGTACCTTTACATTACATTTGAGAATCAATCTTTATTTATATACAAATTTTGGTATTTGTTTGTGTGCTGATCTAAACAGCATACAAAATAACTCTCAAAATACTAACTTGTTGGTGTCCTATAACATATTCATTTCCACCTTGTGATTTAAACATATTTATACACTTTGTTTTAAACCGACAGCCCACGGTGACACAACCATGATACACGCTGCTTCATCGAACTTAACAGCCGAACAAATAGCTGACAATCTTGAGCATTGTATTAGCGCGGTTGTGTCGCAACTTCCAAGGGTAAGTTATTGTATCTGCTACACTACAGTGCTACTATGCAACTTTTGCATAAACAGGGATAGTTAGACACAAACCTGTGAAACAAGTTTAACTTATCATTGTAAATTGTAATTGAGGCGGGGATAGTTAGACGTACATTCTTTTAATAGATATCTTCTCATTGGTTGTAATGTTTACTGATTAATGCAGTGTAGAAAATTCAAAGGTTGGCCTGCCTTCTTTTTAAGTTTGTTACATTGTCTGTTAGCATAGTGTATTTAAAAAAAAGACTGGTACATAGCTATAACAGAGTGATTTGATTGGTCAAAAACAGGAATAGCTGCGTACTAGTCTATACTTTAAATATTAGTAAGCAGAAAATTTCAGGGTTTGCCTAATTCTCTAGGTTTTGCTTCAACAACCACTTGCACAGCACTTCTTTAAAACAGAAGTTATTTATTATTAACTTGAACATCCAGGGTTGGAGCAACGTAAGAGCTTTACGGATCAAAACGAACGATTCCATCGCAATCCCGGTGTATATTAACACTATAGAAGCTGAGGATACCAAGGTAAAAGACATGGAGGAAATGGACTATATTGAAAAGAACAAGAAAAGGAAATCTGAAAAGGTAACTGAGTATAACACATAACATGATAATGTAGATAATATGATTTGGGTTAGTGAAATACAAATGTACAATTCATGAAATTTACCTCGTATCACCGTGGCAACATAATTGCCATGGAAACTCAACTTACTAAAGCAATTTTCCACATGCTTGTTTTTGAGGGAGCATACCAATATTCTACTCCAGTATTTAAATATGCATTTGTTTAATGAACACGTGTTTTATAGTTAATAACATGGCAATATTCCACCCCACGCTGCATTTCTTAATGCTGTGGTAAATTTCATGAACTATAGTAAAGATTAATACCGGTAACTTATCCTTTTGCATGCAGGGGTTGTTAGCACCGAAAAAGAAACCAAAGATACCACTTAGGAAAAGAAAAGTTGAACCAAAAAAAGTTGAACCAAAAAATTAGTTTTCAGTTTCCAATAAAGCAAGTAATATCATTGGGGTGTCATTAGATATTTTATGGAGTCGTAAAAGCTCAGATTCCAGCTCGGTCAGAACATTATGATGTCATGAAGGAGTTTTACGCCTACGGTTTTAAATAAACACTGCATTGTAATAATAGGCACAACAACATTGACACAAACACAACACTTAAACGGTTCTGACCCAGTGGTCCAACTATAATCTCTTCTTAATTGTAAGCAGGGTGTAGTTAGGTACTACGCTCTTTTGTGTAAAATAATTTATAAAATAACCGGCTTTCGCGCGTTGGGTAAAGAAATGTTCAAAATTAAGTTGGATCCCCACATCTCCCCGCTTGTAAACTCCTGGATATTCCAATAATATTCATCATGTTTTAAGAGACAATTCCACCCCTTGTTCTTGTCGTACTTGAGTTCGAATCTCTTCATTCCACACGAGGTTTAACAGGGAGGTCGGTACCTTGAAGCAAAGTTAATATTAGTAACTCTACTTCCAGTCAATCTAGATGAAAGATAAAGGTTTTCTGGAAAAGGTAGTGAATTTCAGTGGGTAGAAAGCAAGGTATAAAATATTACTGTTAGTGTAAATTGATTTCGCTAAATTTGTATTAATTTGTGTTTCATGCTCTGGTGTCAGTGCAGAAAAACTGGAAAAGGTCATCAGAAAATCAGAAAAACTGGAAAGGGTAGTGAATTTCCCACACTGCATTAAACAGTTAGGTTGCTTTAGTGGGTAGAATACTGTGTATAAAATGTTACTTTTAGGTGGGAGACAAAGCGATGGTATGTAGGTTAATATTCTGCACAGCAATAATTGGTAAACATAAACAATGAAATGTGTTTATCATTACTTCCACTGTATTTTAAAAAGCAATTCCCCAAATAATTTCTATTTCCTGGCAGCTGTAACAAACTTAGTTGTGCGTGTTCAAAGTTGTGAAATGTCATCACAATAACAATCATGGAGTCCAAACCCCATACAAGCACCATTATGAACACTCACCAAATCTGCATTTGCTAGAGTAAGACTTTCATCAGATACAGTTTCTCCAATCGATGTTTTCAACGTAAATACCGCCCATTCAAAGTTGATATTATCTCGGATGAATTCATTCAAGGCAGAAACTGTTTCACTGGCACGGAACGTACCTGCAACAATAATAAATGAGATGTAGGATTATGTATATTGCAAGATACAGTAAAAGCATCACATAGAATAGAATGTGCATACACCAGTAAAGAAGGTTATGTTATTCAAGTGGGCGGGCATGCCATGAGGAAAAGAGGTTTAGATCAGAGTTGGTCTATTACCAACACCAACACTGGATTGGAGCAATGTCCATTGAGTCTTGAATGTCTTGCCCAAGAATAAAATAAATCAGTATTGAAAAGCATCAAATTCATATCTTTCAGTTAGTTGGGAAGTGTCTAATCATTAACCACAGCGCTGGATGGTAATTTATGTTACAACAATAGTTCAGCTTTGAAAATATTAGCTTTTTTCAAAAAAAATGAGATGATTGCGGTTACAACAGAATATGATGATTAACAAGAGACAGTATTATAAACAACCCACCTTGCAGGATCTTTGCATCAGGAAACTTGATTCGTATGATAGTATATCTGTGTATGGGGGAGCTTTTTGTTGATTCTCTCATTGCTTTTGTCCGTAATTGTTTGTTTAATTCAATTTCCTCAGTCCTGTAGCGATGATTTATACAGAGTTAAAATAATATATTCCAAAAAATAAAAATTTGCCTATTCATAGCTTATAGATGCTCAAATGTGATTTAAAGATACCACCAAAGTTTCAAAAAATCAGTTCTAAAAAAAATTTCCGGCAAGAATTTTGGTTTTAGCCAAGGAAAAGCAAAAGTACAGGAATAAAACAGAATTTAGTAGGAGCTAAAATACAAGTACGTCATAAACCTTATATTCCATACCTTGCGATTTGTTCTTGTTTTACTTCCTGGGAAGTTAATTTGAAAAAGTCGTTTGAAAGTACAACTGGTGACGGGGGTCCATCTTTGATTAAGATGATCTGAGAAGAATATGTTTGATCATATGCTGTAAATGTCATAAGTGGCCTAACACAATAGTAGTTGAGTGGAAATGAGACATTTTATTGAAAAAAAACAAGAGAGTTATACAAAATGGGCCCCTGTGTCAAATCAGGGTGCAGAGATTTGCACAAAAGTTGCTCCAAGATTTATGCTAAAGTTGGTCCATTGCCCCAAAATTGTATGTACATTCATTCAGGCACTACAGCATGGCATGTCATCGGACCGAGATTTACCCAAAGTTTTCCCAACACCCCAAGTGGTACAACCCATTAGTAACATTGGAGCAATATCCGTTAAGTGTCTTGCCCAATGAAACCAACCTTCTTATCTCGATGAATCTTAACTTGAAGGCGTCCCGTTGTTTGCAAACTTTCTTTTGAACTTTTCAACGAATCCACTTCGGCGTCGTTTAGGACAAAATAAATCTCATCTGAAAATTTAAATATCTCTTACTTTTATCATACCAATAGTCACATGTTTCAACTTTCAACCCAACTTGATTTATAAATAAGTGGTCACTCACGAGGTGTATGGAACAGAACACCAGTGTTATAATGGCTGTTGATGCCCCAATGTGAGGAAAATAAGTTACATTTATTTATTTAATTTTCAACTATTATTATTTTATTATTATGCAAACCCAACTAAAAACTTTTGAGAAAGATCTGTTTAACTCTTCACACAAGGTCCCACAGTCAGTTAAGGTTGAGATACATGAAAAAAAAATTCAATCAGAGTTAAATTTAAATGCGAACCATTTTCTCCGATTCTTTTTTGAAACCCAGCTGCTTCAAGGAATTCTTCGGCCCCCTCAACAGAAGCAACTTTTTCAGTAAAAACTTTGTTATTTTTTCGTATTTTTTGATATTTTTCTTCACCAGGGTGGGCTATGATGTTGTCTATGTATCTGGATGAACATATATTTGAAAGATTGTTTATTTGTGTATGTGTACAGTAAAAAAAAGATAAGAATAAACGAAGGGAAGGAATTAGCAGCACAAAAATAGTCAATAAAACACGCTATGGGAGGAAACTAGTTAGGGAAAAGTTTTAGATGAAAGTGTTGGGTTATGGGCCAATGGTGGCCTAAATCCTAGAACCCATGGCATGCTACGCTACGGGACCTCACCCAGATAGAATAGATGAAGGCGTGACTGCTAACGTGTAATTACACTTGGTATTACAGCAGATTGGGCAAAACTTTTACGCTCAGATTTTGTAAGATATCGTGTCAGTTACATAAATGGGTAAAAAACATAAACTTAAATTACATCACCATTTACCTAATAATAATATCAACTGCAGCTTGCACTTTATCCTGGCTTGTGTTTAATGTTTTCATCATCTGAACGGCAACTGTGACGCCATTTTGACCCAGGTTCTGTGGAGTTAAAATAAATGTGTTGTGAAATTTCTAGCAAAGCCATTTTCATAGTTAACAGTTAAAAAAAACAAAAACATTTTGTTAACAATATAAATACACTGTATCAAAATATATATACTATGTGTATTCAACAGTGACATATATTAAATAAAGCTTTTTTTTCCTATTTTGCAAACCAGTTTATAAGCGTACAAGTATTAACTTGATAAATATTTCTGTAATTTATTAAAAATCAAGTTAAACGACAACCAAAATTCTAACCAATATAAAGTTTTCTTGCAAATAATTTGATAAATCAGGTTTTATATTTTTTGTATTTTATTATAAACCATGATAATGAAACATTCTGCTGCCAACCAAAGTTATTACCAAAATAAAGTTTTCACGCAAATGATTTTGTAAATTAGGTTTCGTAACAACTTCATTGGTGAATGGAGATATGAAACCCACATACGTCTCCATGCTCGTACGTGGTGATGCTACAAGCAAAAAATATATATAGTTAGTTTTAAAATTCTTCATTTTCTTTTTTTAATGCCAGATTGAAAGATTAGTTTTTTGGACTGTGAGGGTTTTACAAAAAAATTACCTTGTTATTTATGGAATATTTTTTTACTAGAGATTGTTTACAAAGGAAAATGAAAGTAAGTTATTTATCCTCTTGGGGCAAAAACAGTCTTTGAATTTTGGGGGGTTTTGAGAGAAATTGTAATATTTTGTCTATTTTCCAAACCCTGTGTTCCCATGATACTTACGTGTTGGTGAACTTCTTTCATTGTTTCCCATCCCATTGTCAGCAACCTGTTAATAACAACGTGGTCAAACATAACGGGACAACCCATCTTACTTGGATCTTCAAGTATGATATTAACATAAAAATTATTTGTATTTATCTTTATCTAACAAGTATACATACCTTAACTGGTTTGTTCTTTATTACTTTCGGAACGACGGTTTTAACTTGTTTGCTTTTTTCATCATGTCGTGCCAACGCAGCACACCCAGCGTTCATCTGCGACGACGACATTGGTTGGGTTCGAACATTTGGTGCGTTCGATGGACCAGGGTCAGTGGGTCTGGTTCTGTTAGGGGGGGGGTTAAAGTTTAGTTGGGGCCGCCCAAGCTTGTAACAAAATATATATTTTTAAACGCCAGTACAAACTACCTCGTATCATCTGTAAGTTTATGTCCTGGTCCTGCCCTAGAGAACTTTGCTTCTGTTTTTAATTTGTTAAAAAAACTTTTCATTCTTGTTTTTAACTTGCGATTACTTAGCAATGCAATTTGTAAACAAACATACAGTTACACCTGTGCAGTAGACCGTGACATGACTTAATTTATCACGTGAGCACATGCAAGTGTCAGCTGTTTTGACATTTTGTTACGTTTTTGGGCACGTAAATGGCCATGTAGATCGCTCAGAATCAGACAGTTGGTATTTTTGTTTTTTGCCATGATTTTTCCAAAGTCTAATCCTTGAAGCTGATTGGTCCTATTTCTCACGTGACTGATGCCTTCAGCTGATTACGCCCGCCTTGATTGCTCCGCGCATAAAACGCCTCTTCCGCAATGCTACCACGTTCCAGTTTAGATGAAGTTGATTCCACACCAGGTTACAAGTTGGAAGGTTTGAACAAGTTTTCTTGCAAGACTTGAGTTAAGTATTGTTTTATTACATTCGTATTATATTATACTAAAATACAGCATTACTATTGAACGACATTATACACAATAAAATTATTCTAAATTGTGCCTTGCGTTTATTACTTTTTAAGTTTAGATTATTCTTTATCACACCCTGTTTCAGGAATCGCGACGGTTCTTTATTACGTCACTCGCGACGTCACACGCAACATCTCGGTTCACAATCGCTACGTTCTGTTACGTCACAATCATTTAGGTATCGCTTTATACCGCTCGCGTTCGTCAACCGGTCTGCTACGTCATAGCTGAACAGTACGCGACTATACGCTTTCGTTCCGCGACGATTTCTTTTTCATGGGGCCCCATGCGCGTTGTGCGTCGACGCAAGGCACATTACTTGTATATTCTAATTATATTTGCGCTATAGGCGCGAAGCAAGAAGATCAAAGAATTGGTAAAATATAAATCACAATTGGCATTATTACGTACATAGGCTCTTTTCTAGAAACATCGTTGATGTGACGTCACGAAGTGGAGATAACGCAACGGAAGAACCCGCTTCGTAGGTTTATTGTTTCGTCACAGAGTTTATGGATATATTTTAATTCCCTTTTATTACAAAACATGGTTTATGACGTCACAGAGGATCAAACGACCATGACGCGAAAACGGAATGAAGGTAATTATGACGTTATAATATACAAACCGATATTTAACGACTATTTTGTTGCAGAAAAGTCGGCAAATAAATCTGCCGAAGAAAAGCGTAAGGTATTGTATAATAATTTTATTATTTAGTATTAAACGAATAACTTAGGCTTCGTAACAACTTCGTTGCATGTCCCAATCATAATTTTAATATTTTAGACGTATTTAGTATTTTTTTAATATTTAGTATTAGACGGATAACTTAGGCATACATTTAAATGCGGGATGAACTTGTTATATATTTACCTATTACGTAACTATATTACGTACAATAGGGTGGGAGAAGATGGGACACCTCTTGATTCAACTTTCTCGTCCACAAAATAAAAGAACTACGAAAACCGAATCTTCACTACTACCATAGACCGTTGTTAATTGTTTAAAAACACGAAGGATATTTGAATATTATGTGCGAAAGGTCTGTTTTCCTCCACCCTACTATAACTCTCATACTTTTGCAGACGAAGAACAAAGACGAAGACGTCGGTATAGGATACAGCACGGTTTGAGGTTTGAGTATTATAAGTATGAGTTGCGTGTTGTATGTGTGTCTTGTCTGCGCTGCTGTATTCTTATTCTGCTGGACCTAATGTTGCCAGCTATTTTTAGTCAGTCACTACTATAGTGCATTTTGCCTGTCCATGAAATATATGCAATGAAATTTCGGCGAACATCTTGCTGGATCAGATTTGTTGTTATACACTCTATTGGGTACTTCGTCCACAAAGGTGGAATCTTTTAGCGATTCTGTATTGTCCTGATTGCTTGGTGAGAACGCTATGTTGGTACACAACTACTCGAGTAATATTAACACGCAGTATAATATGCGCATAAATGTCAATCATATAGTAATCTATTTAATATACTGTAAAGTAAACTTCCCCACGTGACTAACTTTATATTACGTCATGTAGCGTGATTGGGACGATGGCCACGTCACAATTTCGCTACGACGTGGATACGATGGGGCAGAGCATTGTCCCAACCCTGCGTTCGGTGCGGTTGCGTCAGTTTTGATTGAGTTACTTAACGGTCAGGTTGTTGCGTGGACGTCGCCGCCAGTGATGCTACGCTAGATATTTGGTCACTGTCATTGCGGTTCGTAACAATCTGGCGCAGTTTCGTAACGGTGTGCGTAACGTCCGGATGTTATTATATTTTGTGAAGATACGACGAGAGTATCGCGGTACCAACATGGCGACTTACCTTTTGATTGGGACATGCGGAGCTGTTGTTGGCTTCGACTCATCCTTGCTTTCGGACATTCAATATGGTGTACACTGCAGATAAAATTATCCTTCAGGATTTGAACCATATTTTTTTTGTAGATATTTCAATGATTGTGTCCGCGTTAATTACTTTTTGACTGCGTCCCCTTTTTGTATGATTTGAGCTGTTGTGTTTGTTGCATGTTTGGCACATGTATGACGCTGCACTCGCTGTACCTTTTCTGTCTTTTTGTTGGTGTGTTCCTTACTATTTTTGTCCAGATGGTTTGGTTTTACCTTGCCTGGGGATGGCAAGGGGTTTCTCACCAGAGTAGAAACCCACTACCATTGGCTGGGGGCTTGTCGTGCCGTAGTGGCTTTCCACCAACGCCAGCCACATAAACTATGAAGGTATTTTAATCATGTTTTCTATTTTTCAGAATCTACTTTCAACAAAAGTCACCCCTTTCAGTTAAAGTTTATTTTGTGTAACTACTTTGTACTATTGCAAGATAAAATATCAACCGAACTTAATTTCTACTTCATGGAAATGGTATGATGTCCCGACCTTGCGTCATAAAGTGACGTCAAGCCGCCATACGTCACTTTATGTGAATGGGTTTGAAATCCCGTGTTATAACATAGTAACACGGAACACCTGTGTTATAACGATTGTCGTTTTCCAGCCACTCGAGGGTAAAGCAAGTTACATTCAGTATACAGAGTGGCAATTTTGGCATCAATTTATGTTGAACGTTTACTTTAACTAAATCCGCTAGACGTCAGTAAAGAGCATAGGAATTGCTATGCGACATCTAATGCGATATGGAAGGGAAACTGCATCAGATCAAAATTGATGATCAGGTGTACTTTATACAGCTGTCTTGCGCAGAAAATAATAAATATGAAGCAGTTTTTACCGATGGTAGCACTTGTTGGGCCGGAGGAATTACTGACAATGAAATTCAGACGTCGGTTACCGAGCTACAAATGAATACAGATACATACGTTACTCTGATGCATTCTGCGTTATGTGGGGTTGATCAGACTGGTAATTCCGCAACGTTCGATTACGCTTTACAGCATAACGGTCAAGATCTTACTCTACAGTGGAAAAAAGTTGACGGTGACATTAAATACTGCTTGGGGAGTATAGACTTGAAACATTCCGACTCTGCAGTCACAATGAAACAAATTTTAACTTTCTGCAGTAGTTACATGAGTAAAATGTGCACTGATAAGGGAAAGACTGAAAGAAAATGTTTGCATTTGGAAGAGCAATTCAGTAAATGCAATGAAAGCCTTAACCAGTGTTATAAAATAAAAGAAGAGCAACAAACAGAACTTTTGTCGAAATTTGTGCTGGTTCTTAATGAAAAGAAACGGAAAATAAGAGAGCTTGAAACAATAGTTAAAAACAATTGTAAAGAAAAAGACACTGGGGAAAGAAAAATCCCCCTAAATACACAAACTACTGAAAAATGTGTTCAAACTGATGACAATAAAAAACTGGCGACAAAAAACGATGATTTTGTTTCTCACTCTAGTCGAAAGCGGTTTAAAACCCCTTTACAAATACAAGTGTCCCCTATTAAAGTGACAAAACATAAATCCCTGGATGTGTCGTTGCCATCAACTGATATTTCTAGTTCAGATGATTCAACTGTGAACGCAAGCAACCTATTAGAAGGCTGTGACTGAAAACATATTTAACATATCGTACAACGTGACACGCCATGGGACATGAGATTTAAGCCAGAGTTGGCTCATTACTGCAACAGAAAGTTATGGACAGAGTTGGCCCATTACCCCAACACCCAAGGTGCTACTGCATGGGCCTTACCATATGTTAAAGTCTGTTGCTTCCCCAAAAGTGGGTCTGGGAAGTTTTCTGAATATCAATAACTTATATATATATATAAGTTATATCTTGTGTTGTGTAAACTTATAAAATATGGCCTTGAAAAATATGGAAAGTTGCTATAAGCATCCAAGTGTGAATTTGTGATCTTAAGAAGTTTGAAAATCATACCCTGTGCAACTACTAACTATTGTACTATGTTGGAAATAACTGTGTATTGGTAGGTTGCATATTGCACCGTAACAATATACTTAATGAATGCTCTTGGATAATAATAATAACTTTTATTTCTTTGATCACGGTAGCAAAGATTTAGAAATGTTTTAAACGAAAAGACAGGATTTAGCGACAAAACAACACTTAATGTTTATTGTATGATTATAAAATAGTTAATCATTTTTTTACCGCAATTCTTATTTAGATCTTCTGTTAGGTAAATTTAGCATCACCTTATACAATTGGTGCAACTTGACTACGCAAAATGGATCCTGAAGATATAATGGACATAAACATTCGCATATTCCGTGGGCATAAAGGAGAAGTACGTATTGGTACTGCTATATAAGGTTTAAAATGAATAAATGGAACTTTCCTCGCATGATGCGGCAACAAAAGTCGTTACAACATGGGTGTTCTGTTTCATACACAGCGTGCCCGCTTGAAATATTGCCATAAGTTCTCTCTGTTGCAGCATTTCCTAGAAGTGTTATGTCCAATTATACATAAGCACACAATGGCAGCAACGACAACCCTTGAACCCTCCAATGATTGACTCATATTTATGACAGGTTAACTCGTGCTGTTTGTCCTCCGACCTCCAGCTGTTGGTGACTGCTTCAGATGATTCTCGTTTAATCGTATGGAATGTTCGGCAGAGGAAGCCGTTGTGTGAACTTGTAGGGCATACAGGGCCGGTCAATTCATGTCAATTCACACCTGATAATAAGGCAGTGGTCAGTGGTTCATATGACGGGAGTGTCAGGTGCTTATGTTACATTTATATGGTTCAATGTCTGGGTGGATACCTAAATATATATATAGTACGGTGGGGAAAGATGGGACACTTTTTAACTCAATTTTCTTGGCCCATTTTGTAGTAAGCAAAGCATATTATGTGGTAAAGGTGTCCCATCTTCCTCCACCCTACTATATGAAATTTGGTTCAGAACTACTGAATGTGTTTAATTGTATATTTTTGTAAAGAATAAGGAACCTCATTGATTAATGTGGTGAATGCAATATACTTTGGCTCTGCTTGTTTGTATAGACACCTAACAGCAGGGTTAAATCTGGGGTGACATTGTTAAAATACAGTTACACTCATAGTTGTCAAACATAGGGAACCTCATTGATTAATGTGGTGAATGCAATATACTTTGGCTCTGCTTTTTTGTATATACACCTAACAGCGGGGGTAAATGTGCTTAAAGTAAAAAACAGGTAGGCTAAAACATATGGTGTCACGTTTTCACTCTAGGGACCCGTAAAGTTACACCTTATGTTAAAACACAACACCTATGCTATGTCTACTCCTTATAAACCTGCATATTTTAAACCAGGGTTTGGGAGACATCTACATCACGTTGCAGCATGGTGTTACATGGTAAGTATCATCTTAAATACTTTATAATAGCTGGCGCTCTGTCGCAGTTTTATCTGGTAAAGCGAATGATTAGAGGTCTTGGGGGCGAAACGCAATTAGATATAACAATTAGATATTCATGTTCCATGATAAATAATCATTTAGTCTGTCAAATTAACTGCCATCAATTAGTTAACAAAAGTCATCTTTAACTGGTAACTTCATTTTATGGATAATTGACTAGCTCCTGTCTAAATTCCAGGGTGTTGGGGTAATAGGACAACTCTGGCTTAAATCTCTGGTTAGTTAACAAAAGTCATCTTTAACTGGTAACTTCATTTTATGGATAATTGACCAGCTCCTGTCTGAATTCCTGGGTGTTGGGGTAATAGGACAACTCTGGCTTAAATCTCTGGTTGTTGGGGTAGTGGGACAGCTTTGGTCTAAATCCCTGGGTGTTGGGGTAATGGGACAACTTTGGTCTAAATCCCTGGGTGTTGGGACCAAATCTGGCTTATATCACTGGGTGTTGGGGCAATGAACCTAACCTAAATCCCAAGTGCTTAAAAAGAAGAAAAGAATGTTATAACCTCATGTCACCACTAACACTAAACTAACATTATCATGATCAACCTTACTTTAGAACACAAGAAAAGTGTGGAATGTGTGAATGTTTCGCATGATGGTTTATTGGTGGCATCAACATCATGGGATGGTTGGGTTATAGTTTGGAACTTGGAGGTAAAACCATAGGCAGTAGGCAGCATGTGTTTTATCAAAAGCTGTGGTGACGATGACAACTATATTTAAGACAAACATATAAATGTTAAAATACAGTTACACTCATAGTTGTCAAACATAGGGAACCTCATTGATTAATGTGGTGAATGCAATATACTTTGGCTCTGCTTGTTTGTATACACCTAACAGCAGGGTAAAATCTGGGGTGACATTGTTAAAATACAGTTACACTCATAGTTGTCAAACATAGGGAACCTGATTGATTAATGCAAGTCATGAGACCTGAGATTTAGGCCAAAGCTTGCCTATTATCCTAATATTCATGGTCTTTATAATAACAATCCAAGCAGTTTTGGTATTGCTATTCAATGAATTAAATATTTAACTTTCTTCAACAGACTGGAGCGTTGCTTTACAAACTACTCGGTCACAAGGATTGCGTAAAAACTTGTTCGTTTTCACTCCATGATGAATATCTTGCATCAGGCGGCTGGGATTATACTGTACGGGTGTGGAAGCTTAAAACAACAGCAAGAGGTTTAAAAGTTTTCACTATTTGCCTTAATATGAGTTGTTATGTGAATAAATGAAGCTTATTTATCCTCGCCTGGCAGTGCAAAGACTGTCGTTATAATATGAATGTTCTGTTTCATACACCTTGTGCCAGCTTACAAGTTGTCGTTATAATATGAATGTTCTGTTTCATACACCTTGTGCCAGCTTACAAGTTACCATGTATGTAACTTATTTATTCTCGCATGGCAGGGCAACGACATCCGTTATAACATGGCTGTTCTGTTTCATACACCTCATGCCGATTTCAAGTAACCACGTATGTAACTTATTTATCCTCGCATGGCTGGGCAACGGCAGTCGTTTTAGCACGGGTGTTCTGTTTCATACACCTCAAGCCCGTTTACAAGTTACCATGTATGTAACTTATGTATCCTCGCATAGCGAGGCAATGACGAAGCAATGTTCCCATGTCACCATATACGTAATGCTACCATAGGTGTTGTTAGATTATCTGTTATATAGACTCTGTTATATTCTAAATGATTTCCACCAATCTCAAATATTATTGCTCACAGATAGTTGCACCAATAGCAAATGGCTGCTACAAAGGTTTAAGAAACTTCCCGACCACGATATATATATGATGGTGTTGGAAGGACATACGGGGAATGTACAAGATGTCGCGTTTTCCACAGCTGGTTTGTTGGTGAGAATAACATTACATTACATGCGTATTTTTTATCTCTACAAATCAGATGAGAAAGTTTTAAATATAACAGCAGGGTTTTGAATACGATAGGAAAGTTGGGGGTTCTGCTTTATTATAAACATGTTATAGTGACTGTCGTTTTACCGTTCCGTTCTTTTAAGTTTGTTATCCAAGCCAAAGCAACTACTTTATCATTTTCATTTCATGGGTTCAACAGCAACGCATTTTAACTCACTCTTATCTTTAACTGACTTTTATCCATAGACTTTAACGACTGTTGTTTTAGTGAAATTTACTCAATTACCTTCTTTTCGTTGTTTTAACAAGTGGATTTTAGTTTTTGTTTTGAAATTTAAACAAAAAATTAAAATGTGCTAACCTAGTAGTATTAGGTACTTAAGTTTTCCCTGCACGACTGCATATCCCAACCCAAAGCTTTTTGTTCATTGCCCTGCCATAGATAAATAAGTATCAATCTTCCCACCCCAGGCATCATGTTCATGGGATCGTAGTGTTTGTTTATGGAATCCACATCGAGGGGATTTGATTCGGCGTATGTTGGGGCACACGGGGTGGGTGAAAGCGATCTCGTTCTCGTCGTCTTCGCTCGAACTTGCATCTTCTGCTGATGACGATACAGTAAGTTCTGTGGGAAGATTGCAATGCAGCTTAAAGGAGAGAGAGATTTAAATAAAGAAAATTAGATTTAAAAAAATGATCTCAGAAGAGAGGGCTTCAGAAAAAGGGAGAGCCTATAAAAGAGAGATTGAACAAAAGATTTAAAAAAATGCAATACTTAAAAACTCAAATGGGAGAAAAAGAATAAAAAGGTAATTTTAAAAAATGCATGCAACTCCAGTAAGAAAGAGATTTCAGAAAAAAAAAATGAGGTTTTACAAAGATAGATGTCAAGTTTTTTTTTGTTTTTAATGTTTCTGATGATGACGACTAACCCCTCAAACTCACAGATACGAGTTTGGAGCGTTATGAGTGGAGAATGTATAAACATACATCAGGTAATGTTTTAATATTAAAGCATAAGAGTGTATGTAGCTTATATTCTATATGGGTGAGGTCCTGCGATGAGGCACACCAAGGACAGACTTGGCCCATTATCCCAAATTTGTATGTACGTCAAATTCTATATGGATCCTACAGCATGGCATGCCTTATGGCCTGAGAATTAGGGCCGATTTGGCCAATTACTCAAACACCCAGGATGCTGCCTCAATTTGTGGCCACAGGGTTGAAGCAATGTCTGCTAAATATCTAACCCAAAGACGCATAAGCTGTCAGTAAAAGGGGAATGAACAGCAAACCCTGACGATGTCTCACTAGATCCAAATAAAAAACAGACCTTTAAAATGAAGGAAAAATTTTAACTGACTTTACCCTTGCTGGTGAGGAAAACGTCAGTCTTTATAACACCGGTGTTTTGTTACCTTTGAGATTATAATAACAAACCTGCTCAAACAGTTCTTCCATATATACAATACATACAGATATACAAATATACCTTCAGTGATTAACCTCTTCTTATCTACAGAGCCACACTGACCTTGCACAAGTTTGTTTATTCTCTCAATCAGGTGCCTTGCTAGCTTGTGGTTCAGCTATATTCAACCCACTACCTAAGCTTAATAATAAACCTGTGGTTGATGGATGTAAATGAAACAATATTATGCTTTAAACCAGTGGTTCTCAACCTTTTTAGCTTACGGACCCGTAAAATTTCAAAACAAGTTTTGCGTCCCAGTGGACCTTTAAAAATAAGATCAACCTAAAATGTAATTACGACAAAAGTAAGCAACTCAAAAGCAAAGAATGGAAACTTCAATTTAACGAGAACTTGGCTGACTTCTTTGGATATTAAACATGGTTCTATTACAGCTTTTTTTTGCAATTAAGATATTAAGTTGTAATATATATGGCTGACCGGTATGAAAGTTGAAGTGGCCCGGCACCGATTTTGAGAATTCTACGGCAGATGAGAACCACTGTTTTAAACAAAATCTATTTTGAGATGATTTTTACCTTATTTTCCCACTGTTACCTGAAGCACTTTTGTAAAAACTAGTTTCCTAAACGCACTTTAGCAAAACACTGTTATTTACTTTTACACTGTATTTTGAACTGAATTGTTTATTGTAATGCAGTATGGGTTTCCTATGAATGAATGTGGTTTATTTATCTTCGTGTTGCCAAGACATTCGTTATAACACGGTTGTTACCTCACGCCGTTCACGAGCTACCACCCATGTAATTAGTTGCTGTCTTGACACCTACCAGTATTAAGCCTTATCCCTCCATTAGGGTGCAAGCAAGTTACTACCATTTACCCTCGCATAGTAAAGCAACAACAGTCGTTAGAACACAGGTGTTCTGTTTCATACACCTCGTGCCTGCTTACAAGTATGTATGTAATTAGTTGAATAGCTGTCTCATTCAAGGAAACCTACACCTACCAGTATCAAGCACTGAAACCGATGTCCTTTACTTGTTAAAAGCAAATAATTACCGAGCCATGGTGCCAAATTGGATATTTCATCACCATTAAAACAAGGAGTAACATCTGTTGCATGGAGCTGGAACCTGATACCCCCCTGTCAACAGGAGACTGAAAACCTCAACAAATCAGTTTTGTCCCCATTAAAACAAGAATGTAGTTTCTACAGATAATGTTTATTCAGCATCTCACTTACTCACTGTACATGCATTGTGTTGTCATCATGACATCACAATGAGCAGAAGCATGCGTTCACATATTGATCAAGCAGAACACCAGGTTGGGAATTAATTTGCGCCGTTTCCCACCTTGGTGTTAAAACTATACACAGCTACTAGTGTGGAAACATAATGTGAATGTTGAGGCATGAACAATTCCTCTGCTGTGTGGTACACCCTGAAGCTATGACTCCAAGACAAGTATACGACACCAAGCGTGTAGTAAAACAAAACACCCTCTAAAACCACACATGCAATTAACGCTATACTAGATATATGCAGGAAATCGTGGCTTCCTTAGTAAAGGAAAAGAAACCACTTCAGGTCATCATGGAAAAGAAATTAAAATTCGCAGCAGATTTCGCGCTGCTGATAAAATATGCAACAAAAACATCGAACAACATAAAATAAATAAGAAATCAATTATATCGCTGGGAATTGTGGCGTAATGGCCATGTTATCCTAGAAGAAACATTAGCTATGTAAGTGTGATTAAGAGATTAAGGGCAGCAGAAATATACAAGTGAAAGTTATTATAACAGGAATACTAAAACAACCTACAGGTTAATGTATTATACTGTTTCATTGGACGTATACAGCTAAATATTCGTCATTATTTTCTATCGCATGCTATTAGAAAATAGGTATAACCGTGAGATTACTTGCAGATTAATCCTGTTTAATATACACATGTTCACTCAGCCTAATAATAAAGTAAAAGGACAAAACGAAAGATTTTCTACACAGGTTTGTGGAGAGACCACGTAATAAAGTAAAGTTTTTTAAATCTTGTTGATCTTTTCGCCGACAATAACTGGGTTTTCTTTTCGTATCTTTGCTTGGGCATCGGCTTTGTAATCAAAGCCACAAGCATGTTGGTCTGAGTAACGATGCAGGCTGCAGAATATTTGGCCACATCTGCAGTAGAAACCTACGGAACACAACAACATATTGAAGCAAGTACGGGAATAACAGTCAGGATTAAGTTAAGCCCAACAATAATGTAAGTATAGATTGCACCCTAAAATACATAGTGTATAAGAAGCTAAAATACATAGTGTATAAGATAGAGTTTTCATCTAAAATACATCAATAAACCTCATAGTGCACAAATTTTTAGACGGCATTTTTGTTTGTTACAAATAATAGCAAGTGATCCTTAATTCCTCCATTATATTATCCATGTCTGACACAATGCTTTGCTTTACCATATAAGGCAGTAAGCTTGTAATTTATGCGAGTTTTATGATGTTATTTTGGCGTTTAATGTTTACTACAAACGGACTACTATTTCAAATACAAAGAAATGAAAATGCTCGTTAAAACACCAGACTCTCTCAATAAACCACATCATCTTTAACAAGATAATTATTAAAACAAATCCTAAACTTTAAGCACAAATCATGGAATGTAAAACAACACCTGCGGTATTATTACAATATCTTAAAGCCCAGAAAAATATTATTAAAACAATTTTTTAAATACCAGTGAAAAACATCAGCATTTTATACCAATTTCTAAATCTTTAGGCACAGATCATTGGGTGTTAGACAATATCTGTGTTATAACAATACCTTAAAGCCCAGATAAAAGTAAGTATTAAAAAATAGAAAATTTTAAGCATGGATTATGCCTATCATGGGTGTAGTATAACTTAGTGATTATAACAAACCACCCACCGGTAAGTCCGAGTCGTTTCCTACACGTCGCGCAACGATTCTTCTTTGGTTTTGAAGGGGAAGACTGACTGTCGTCCAATGAAGTGCTCGCCTCATCAAAACTAGAGTTCTTTAAGAAAGATAAAGTTTAATTGCAAAATTTAAAAAACTATAGGAGCACCTGTATAAAAAGTGCCTATTTGTAAAAAGTGTCCGATTTTTGTTTTTTAAATGCCTGTATAGGAGTGTCTTTGACATAACTCCAATTGGAGTTCTGTTTAAGCAATTTAAATGTTATTTATAACAAATGTTCTTTTACTTATGCTACCAGGTTTAATGTAAATATCCTTCAAGCAGCTCATCTGGTATGAAATCAGTGTTTTTTCCAGAAAAAAAACGCCAACTTTTTTTGTTTTTTTTCAATGTTTACAATTTCAGTGAAAAGAATACGCTGTGATTGTGAAGAGATCAACTTTGTTTGCATTTCAATCAATCATTGAAATAATTGAAGCTTACCTGTGGTGAAGGTGAAGTGAGGGAGGTCACGGGGTTAGTTGCCGTAGGTATGGAGATAGGGGGGCTGCTGGGGGGCGTGGAGGTACCACTGTAATATAAAGTGAACAATAAGCATACATATAACGGGTATTATAAATTTGTTAACAATAAACATAAAGCTTGTGGAGGTAGCACTGTAATAAAATAGAGTGGATGACAATAGGCATATATTAGTTAACTTAACGTTACGACTAGCTTTTGAAACAGAGGTGACATATTTTATTTCTATTCATTGTAAAAAACAAAATAGGGGAGAAATATGGTTTAGCACTCAACCTAAACAGATTTATGCAGGTAAAACAAAAGCAGAGCCAAAGTATATTGCATTCACCACACTAATCAATAAGGTTCCCTATGTTTGACAACTATGAGGTGTAACTGTTAATTTAGAAGCTAAGTTAAGTAACCTTATGGTTGTGGTTGGAACATCATTGGTTGCAAGGGAAGCCATCGCGTTTGCTACTGAACCATCTTGTTTGTCACTGGAAAAGTTAATCTGTTTAACCTACTTCATATAATATGGCATACTAGCCTAGCAGTGTGAATAATCACTTAGGTATACTAAATTACTAATGGTTCAGCTATGTGGAGTGAGTGACAAAAAAGTGATTTAAATTGTTTTACGGTAAGCCCATATTTTACATAAAAATAAACCAAAGAAAGCAGGTAAATATAAATGGTTCAACTTTGTTACATGATTGTAGCATTGGTAACAAAGTTTAAATATTCTTTTAAAGCCACTTTTTACATAAAATAAATAAAGCATTTTAACATCATTTTATTGTGATTGACATAAGAAGTAAAATAATTCCTAAGTTCATAATTTAATTTAGTCTTTAATTGAAACAAAAATAACGCAAATATAAAAGTAGGACTTACATAGTAGTTGCAGATGCTGGCTCTGGTGATTTTGAAGCAAGGGAAACAGCTGGAAAAATATCAACAATCAATAAATATCCAACCACCCATCCCACGGTGCTAATCTTAAAAACGCTACCCCCTAAATCCGTAAGCAGATTTAAAGCATTAAACATTTTAGTGAGCAAATTTTGTTACGCTTTTATCGACTTAACCTGTTTATTGTCAAATATTTGGCTACATTTTTATTGGGTTTACGTCCGAATGTCCCTGCTTTACTTTTGCTATTAATTTTCAAAGTCTTTTACTTAATTTAAAAAAATAATTTTTTGAAGTCCTAATAAATGTCATTAATGAATATTGCAAGAATTAAATAGAAAGCACCAATATAAACCATGGTTTAGTGTGTAACAAGGGTGGCTAGTGGGTACAACAATCCCTTAACTTGTTTTGCAGGTTAGAATATACTTGATTGCTACCCAAGTAGGGATAAATAACAAGTACTAGAGGAAGTAAACAGGTTTTAGAAGTTTCATGATTTATTGGCACTTTACAACTTGTTAAGTTTCCTTATGAACAGTTGGTTCACACAAAATAGTGGTAATGGTTTCAATGGCAACCATTGTCTTATATCTTAATATTATGAGTTTGGTTAACTCTTGATTTAGTAAATTTGGTTTAATTTTGTGAAATTGTTTTAAACTAACAATTTTTTTGGGTGATTTTGTTAATGGTAAAACTAGAGTTGTTAGTTTCACTCACACAGAAATAAGTGAGAAGTGGGCAAAGGTGAATATATACAACAAATGGTAACAAACATTCACTCAGGTTAGTTCGCCACTTCCTTAACTATTTAACATAACCCCTTTGGTGTTAACAGTTTTCCGCTAATACATTTATAACAGCTAACGTTTAAACTTCCGGAAACGCTGTAAATTTAAGACAATATAGAAAAGGGGGAAAAGAATTTCCTAGTTTTTACCTGGTGATTTACGTCCAGAATTATTTTTCTTTTGCACAGTATCCTTGTAACACATAGAACACATCCCTTCAAACTTGGAGTTCCCATAAAAACCACATCCATTTTTTCTACATAGCTGACCTTGACTTGACTGACTGGGTCCTTCCATACTTGCTGGGAAAATATATTGGTTTTAATAAGGATCACATAACATATTATTTTTATACAGTTTTTAAAATGGCTCACAACTCTAAAGGATAATCTTATTTTGCTACAACCCAGTGGTCACTAATGGGTTATCTAAATTGTCAGTCATACAGAAAAATAATCCCCTACAAACTTATATCGATGGTAACTTGAAAGCGGGCCTTGAGGTGTATGGATCTGAAAACTCGTGTTATGACTGTTGTTGGGAGGATATAAAAGTTACATACATTTATTCTGCGACGTCACTTTAACTACAGTTTCAGTTTTCAACTTATATGACTGTTATGACTGTTGTTTTCAACTTATAGTAAACATTGTCAGTCATTTTTTGGGAACAGCAAAAGCAAATTAGGGAAATTTAAACCGAATGCTCCACTTTATGGCATAAATTATTTTTAAAGGTTTTTTGATGAATAATGAAAACTCACGAGCAGTATCCACAAAAACAACAAATATTTAATAAAGTAAACCTTTTTTTTATAATGTTCAGGTGGTACTACTAGTTTACTACCACCTAATATACTATTACAGAAAAAGTTAAAACTGATCTTAAATGTCATTTTATGCATATAGTCTTTAACATTATACTACGTATACAACATTAAACCAACAATTAGAATGATCTGAATCATGTTAAAGGGGAATTGGAACAAAAATATTAAATTTGTAAATAGATACAGATGCTCAAAGTGATTTAAAGTCATCACAAAGTTTCAAAAAACGAAAAATCCCAATAAATTCGAGTGAATTCCAAGTAAAAATATCATAATCAGCATTCTATTATAGCAATGATTCAGAAAACCAAATGGGAAATGAGTTTCAAGTCTTATAATCCATAACAAATACATGAATGATATAAGTTCCTTGCATGACCCAAATAAGTGATGTGACTCACCAAATATTCAGGTTATGTTCAAATATTCCAAGGTATTATTCGGATATTTTGTTGCTCCTTTAAAGAACAAACGTAGCGAAACACTACTGTTGCCAAACCCAGCAAAATCAGAGGATTTTTAAACAAAAACACTAAGTTTAATACAGATGAAAATTGATACCAATCTTAAAAGTACTGAAATATAAATAGCATAAATATAATATATTATATATGTATAGTTTACTTCTGTTTACTCTGAATAATTGTATGGTGTTATTGGTGTATTTATACATTCTCATTTCTAGTTCTTTAATTGGAATAATTACACCGTACACCTGTTTAATGACCGATTCCTTTACGTGGAAATCGAGTGATTAAAAACATAGGCACCAGCAAACTGATAATCAATGTTTTGTTTATCAATAAATATAGAACACAACATCATTTACATTTATTACAATAAACAAATATAAATCAAATATCCAATAATAATCCATTTTGTAAAATAAAATAAATTATTAACAGTTAGATTCCAATATAGCAACACAGCATATTAAAAGTGCAGTGGTTTTGTTAATAAACAAGTTAAAAAAGACATTCACAATAATTCAAAGGGATTAATTTAAAAATATGGCAACAATTAGGAATTACTGAACCTACTAAACAAATGAACAAATATATTTTCCAATACCATTCCAAACTTTTAGCGTTTTAACGTTTAATCAATTTACAATAATATATATATAAAACATAATTCTTAAGAACACAAAACGTAACCTTACTAAAGATAACTATAACTATGTATATTCTGACAAACGGAGTTAAACATTATAGATAAACATGGTGACTAACATTAAATAACTATTCTAAACCCTTATACGTTGATGTAAAGCATAACATGACTGCATAGCAAAGCTGAAACCGACTAACTGCTTTGTGAAGGTCAGAACAAAGCTATATTATGTACTTGTTGTTTACAGACAATAGTTACGCGTCATGTAAAAATCGCCGCCTTTGTTTCGTACTTGGCAACAAAAATGACTTTTTCTCACTAAGCAAAACTGACTGTAGCCGTAAATAAGCTGCGAATCGTAAAAGTAACGCCTGCAGTTCTACGGTTGTCCAGTTCTTTGTTAAACATAAAGACCCAACCTACGGTTTCCCTGTGACCTGTGACGTCACAGAGTAGCGTCACACAGCGTCAATTCATCGGAATCATAGCGCCGCAACTAATCGAGCACAACGGTGAATTATACATCTCTAGACGTCGACAAAAGCAAAGCTATCGTCTGTTTAAGCTTTATATACGTTAAAATAGTCATGTTCTATGTATACGTCAACCCAGTTAGGAAATTCTGCTCTTTTAAAGCAAGTCGATGAAGAATTTGGCACAAGTGAGAGGAATTAATATTACTCTGTTTCGGTGAAGCAAGATAATAAAGTCTTGCGTCAGAGTTATTTTCTCCTTTCATGATTTAGCACACGGTTAGAACATGCACTGATTCGACGTACTGTTGTGTTGTGGTACAGAAATACGCGCATCATTGCGATTAGTAATTACAACTAAGTAATGTATCTTGGTATTGTGGCTAAATTGTCCGTCATGTGTTTGTAAGAATTCAAGCTATATACGTGGTAACTCGTAAGCGGGCAAGGGGTGTATGAAATAGACCGACCGTGTTATAACGACAGTCATAAATATGTTACATTCAATCATTCAGTCATTCATTAATAGAAACTTGTGTGTTAAAACTGATCTATACTCTGAACTTTCGTGTCCAAAATTTTCGGTCAAATTAAAGTCGCGACGCCTGTTGGCCGCCGGATGGTAAACAAACTAATCGGTGAAGATTCTACCACGTCGGGTGACGATTCATTGCGTGTATATGATAAAGCGGTACGTCATAGCTCAGTGGGAAATATGTGTGAAACCGCTGTGTGATTTGCCATAACCTAGATTTGATCGAATACATCATTTATACGAATAAATGAATGAATACATGTGTGAATCTATCCTAGCGTGGTGGGCAACAACAGTCGTTATAACACAAGTGTTCTGTTTTATACACTTTGTGCCAGCCTACAACGAGTTATCGCGTATGAAACTTATTTATCCATGCTGCATGGTGGGGTAACGACCGTCGTTATAACACGGGTGTTCTGTTTTATACACTTTGTGCCAGCTTACAACAAGTTATCGCGTATGAAACTTATTTATCCCTGCTGCATGGTGGGGTAACGACCGTCGTTATAACACGGGTGTTCTGTTTCACACACATCCTGCCAGCTTACGAGTTCCCACGTATGTAACTTCGTTGGTGATTATTTTTTTGTGATACTCACTGGGCGAGTTAGCAGTTAGATCTTCTCTAGACCTCTTCTGTTCCTTATCGTTCCCCTCGTTACTGCTTGGCCGTTTCATTATTGAATTTGTGAATTAAGAACACCGTTGAATTGAAAACGCACGCTGGGTAAAGGTTTTTATGTGAAAATAAGACATATAAACAATTAAATCTGGTTTTAGTCGGTCATACATCTAAACCAGTCGCTTAAATGTATGTCTGGATACGTACTTACTTATCATAACGTATTTAACCAGTCCGTTTCCAGGTTTAGCTTTTCCTCATGCTTATTCGGATAAACTGAACGTTATCTTGGCTTAAACAGGCACACACAAACGTTTTATGTGGTATATTTGTAGGACAGATCAACCTTATACACCCCATTATGTCACAAATGTGTCTGTATATTCACAAAACGTATATTATTACGTACACAGACGTTGTATAAATCATATCCGACCGCAAAGATATGCTTTGCTTTCTATATATACCTGCTGTAGCTTGTGTGGTAAGGGTTATGCCGCATGTTCATTTCCGTACAACACGTATGGCTGTAACGTAAGCTTGATATACGTCACACACAATTACGTCAAGCCTTCCCGGTAATTGTAATCGACAAAATGTGGCTCCCTTCTTCTTAAGCAGCTCGCCACATTGCATTGTACCAGTACCATATGTCTTCTAGTTACCGCTTGCTACCGCACTACAGAAAGCATGGTGATACTTTTAGGGTTTCAACAGCTACGCTTTTAAACTGACGTCGTTTTTACGCAAGTTGTATCTATAGCGTGTTTTAACGACTGTCGTTTTTCGCTGCTTCTCTTCGATGTTTTAATTAATTTGATTTCCCCTAGTATACTTAAAATAATACAACCATAAACATGTTTCTGTCGTTCACACCAAAGCCATATATGTTTATTATTAATGAGCGAATGTAAATACACGATCAGAGATAATTTACACATACAACAACAACCATGCGAAGGTAAATCAAGTTAAATCTCTTGGTGGTAATAATAAGTGCAACGATGACAACATTAGTACGTAACAAACACATATTGTTGACACGGCAGTACGTCATTTGTACAACACAATATTAACAGGTTAGGTTTATTAAGTAAAGGAAATAAGCTTAATACTGGACCATTATGTACATAGAAAACATGAATGTCGTTTAATATAAAATTTAACAAGTGCTTCTTAAATGCATTAAAACTTAATAAATGCGAATGAATCTTAAATATAAATTTTAAATCTAAGTGCTTCTCAAATGCATTATAAGTGACAGAATCTCACATAAATAATACTGTAATGTGTAATATATGTCAGGAAATATAAATAAAAACATTGTGTAATTTGTGTTTTATACAAAATAATCTCAATTGATGAAAATCCACAGTTGTTAATATTTGGTAGTACGTGTAACAACAAATATATGCATTAAGTGCTGGCAAGCATTACAGAAATTAAGTCGTGCTTAAAAGTAAACAAAGTTGATTAATTGTCAACATAACATAAATAATGGGCAAAGCAAAACATGTTTTGATAACTACATTAGAAGAATGTATAATACAAGGGAAGTATGAATTAATAACACAAAATTAATGTCACTTCTGCTAACTGGCATAACTTAAGATAGATCTTTTAGGATCCTTTGGTAAAAAAACATTAATTGTAACGTTTCGTTCGCCAATCGGCAAGACTTAATTAAAGTTTGACGCATATTTAAAGTCTTGCCAAATGGCAGATGGAAGAGTGTAGCTAATGACGATTTTAATTGTATGGAATGACCTTGAAAGATTAGAATTACCAGTATCCATCTTACCCCACAGTAGTGCACGGTAAGATTAAACATTTGATACAAAATGTTGTAGGACTTCAAAATGTTGGAGCTAAAAACGATTTAAAAGATTAAGAGTACCCATCTTACCCCGCAGTAATGCACGGTAAGATTGGATTAGTGATGCAAATTCTATGGAATAACCTTATAAGACTTCCCCACAGCCACAAAAGCGTTGATTGCTCGGTTTATATCTTCCATGGAATGCGAGGCTGAGATTTGAACCCGGATCCGAGATTTTCCGATCGCAACAACAGGGTAACTGAACCCAATGACAAAGATACCTGTAAGGGAAACCAAAAGTTGATACTTGTTATATAGGAACATGGGAACTGCTTATCTAGCAGAAAATAAATAAAGTCTTGGCAGACAAAGTTTTGGTCAGCAGGTAGTCCAAGAAAACATAAACTAATATTTTTACCAGAAAAACAGTTTCTCAAATACATCAGGCAGTAACAGCAGCAGAAAAAGGCTTTTCATTCAAAGCATTTATTTAAACTTTTGACATCACCAAACACGGTTTTAGTTTAAACTGAAATGTTTGAGAAGAAAATCGTACTATACATATGGACTGTCACTTTTGTATTGAAACTGACCCTAAAAAAGGTTTAGATTAAAGTTGTTTCTTGGTGGTCTGTATATAAAGAGATAATTATAAGTCATTGTACCTTGCTTAAGCAGATCATCAGCCATGTTCATTGCCAGTTTAGCATCACCCAACATAATGGGGCAAATTGGATGATTATCACCAGCGATTTTAAAGCCTGCTTTTGTCATTTGCTCACGGAAACTGTGAATGCAAAGTTAAGTTAGATCATAATTTATATGCGATAATTCAAAATAATAATCTCCACAAAGTTATATACACAGTAACTTGTAAGCGGGCACGAGGTGTATGAAACAAAACACTAGAGTTATAACAGCTGTCATTGTCCTGCCACGTGAGAATTAAGATACATTCCTTTGTAACAATTCGACCAAAAATCCTGAATCTACAATTGCTAGGCACAAATTCTTACTGTGTTGTCTTGTTTTGAATATCAGCCACAAATGAAGAATCTTCACTCAGCATTTCAAATACTTTGCTTGCACATGCTACCACTGGGGGGGGCAAACTGTTGGAGAACAAGAAAGGACGGGATCGGTTACGCAACAAGTCAATCACTTGTTGTGGACCAGTGGTGTATCCACCTGGAAATCGCATTTACCAACTGTTAGGTTGAGACATTTGAAGCGGGATTGAAAAATGCAAGCAACAAGTCTGTCAGATTAATGGCAGTAATTGAGCCAAGGAATCTTAGTCATCACAATATTTTTGAAATTTTACCAAAGTCTAGGATTACATTGTTAAAATGCAGTTACACCCATATACACATTGGCTCTGCTTGTTCATATAAACACCTAACACCAGGGTAAAATCTGGTTTGGCATTGTTAAAATACAGTTACACTCATAGTTGTCAAACATAGGGAACCTCATTGAATAATGTGGTGAATGCAATACACTTTAGCTCTGCTTGTTTGTATGGACACCTAACAGCAGGGTAAAAACTGGGGTGGCATTGATCAAAGTAAAAAATATGTCACACGAACTGACCCGCAGCTCCTCCCAATGCTTTACCAAGCGTTGAATTGATAATTGCAACACGACTCATTACCCCGAGTAACTCATCGGTACCTCTGGGAAAAAATAAAGTACAATTTCAGTAATCAGTGGGGATACTATTCTATGAGGTCAAGTTCCTACATAGGACCTCAGGTTTAGGTTGAAGTTAGCATATTACCCCAAACCATAGATGTTCTATTTTTTATGGGTGAATTCTTACAGCAGAGCAAAGCATGCAATGAGACCTGAGATTTACCCCAAAATCAAGGATGATATACTCTATAAGGGACCACTGGGTTGGAGCAATGCTATTTACTGTCTTGGCCAAGGACACATACGTCCATCAGTATAAAGCATTGAAACCTGTATCCTTTGGAAAAGCACCAAACACTAAGCAACAACTCCATAGAGTTACGTAAATTACCTTCCAGTTTTGCCCAGGAATCCAGTAGCATGGCATTCATCAATGAACACCAGAGCATTATATTTATCAGCCAGATCACAGATAGCAGGAAGTGGGGCCACATCTCCATCCATGGAGAAAACACCATCAGTGACTATGAGACGGTTTCGGAATTTCTAAAACAGAAACCAAACTTAAAGTAAGTTGTAAATTTAAAAAAAAATAAGTTGTTTTAAAAACATGGCAACCCATAGAGTAAATACTTTTGCACAGCGCAGTAATAGGCATTGGCCAAATAATATTTTGAATACACTTTGCATTCTTAATCAATGTGGTTTTCTATTTTTGACAACTATGAGTGTAATTGTATTTTAACAATGTTAGTTATCCCAGGTTTTACCCTGCTGTTGGGTGTCTATACAAACAAGCAGAGCCAAAGTATATTGCATTCACCACATTAATCAATGAGGTTCCCTATGTTTGACAACTATGAGTGTAACTGTATATAACAATGTCACCCCAGATTTTTGTACAAATGCAAAAACCTGGACATCCATCACACCATGGTACGGGTAGTTTTAAAACATGGGTAATCTAACTAAAGGTTAACCACTTGTGAATCTTTAAGTTTTTCCTCCAAGTCCACCATGTCTAGATGTTTGAACCGATATTTGTTAGCTTTACACAATCGTATCCCATCTATGATGGAAGCATGGTTTAACTCATCCGATAAAACGGCATCTTCCTGGAAAATATGAAGTCAGCTGTGAATATTCTGTTACTTTAGCAGGTATAATAAGAATAGTCTTTGATTGGCTCATCTGGTATAAAAAACTTTATCTTTTTCCATGAAAGGTTGGAATATTTTATGCTACAAATATCAAGAACAGCAAATGAGAGCAGAGTATTATTTGTAGGGCCATGAAGATATATTTTGAAGTGGAATGCCATGTAATAGGACTTATAGAAAAAGACTACCAAAACATTTGCTTATGGAAACTATTATATGATGATTATCCCATACAACTACTTACATTAGAAAGCAAGGTTTCAAATATTCCTGCGTTTGCATCAAAGCAGCTTGCGTACAAGATCGCATCCTCACGTTTATGGAACTCAGCAATTTGTTTCTCCAACTTTTTATGAATGGTTTGAGTACCACAGATAAACCTTGTATGAATAAGGTTTAAAAAACACAGACAAAGCAATATAAAAAAAAAAATAAGATACCAAATCACCAAAATTATATGGTGTATAAAACATAACACCTGGGTTATAACAACTGTCGTTGCTCTGCCACGCGAGGATAAATAAGTTACATACACTGTATCTTGTAAGCGGGCACGAGGTGTATAAAACAGAACACCTGTGTTATAACGACTGTTGTTGCCCAACTTGTATAAAACATAACACCTGTGTTATAACAACTGTCGTTGCTCTGCCACGCGAGGATAAATAAGTTACATACACTGTATCTTGTAAGCGGGCACGAGGTGTATAAAACAGAACACCCGTGTTATAACGACTGTTGTTGCCCAACTTGCCCCGCCAGGCGAGAAAAAATCTGTTACATTTATTCGTATTACAGCAGATCAGACTCACACTGTAAAGCAATGTATTTAGTAATATGAAGTCCATATGTACCTCACTGAGCTAAGACCCGCCCCAAATTCATCCAAGGCTTCAATTCCCGCTTGAATAACCTTTGGGTTGCTTGAAAGGCCAAGATAGTTGTTTGCGCAAAAGTTCAAAATCTTTCCCTCAGTGTTTTCAACACCAATGTTTGAACCTAAAAATATATAAGAGAATTTATACACAATATCCGATAAAAAAAGTGAAATTTAATAAGAAACAAAATTTTATCTTGTTTAATATGAATAAAATGATCACAGAAAAACAGCGAGCCATTTTTGTATTCTACAAAATACAAAAATGGCTCGCTGTTTGTCTGTTTAGTGTAGCGGCCACACTTCTTTCGAACAGTAAATACATTTTTAACCCTGATCGTGTTTTATTGACTGTTTTTTTTTTGTTGGTACATCCTAAATTTTTGGCAGACAAAACCTTGGTTTTGTAAGAAAAAGATCACTAAAGATCTCTTTCATACTTTTACAGTATAAAAAGCAAGAATATCTGTTTTATACTAATAATAGTGCAGCTTACTGCAACATACCCTGTTTAGTTGTTATCACTCGTTCAGTCTTCCACAGTCCAGCTTCACGTATAGCTTCCAACTCAACGTCTAGTTGATTCCTCAAGCTGTTTAATGCGACACTTGATTGACGTGTAGTTACCGATAAACAGCGATGAGAAAACGGTGTATTAAGCTTGGGGTATAAACGTCTTATTGCAAGCATTCTGGTTTTATAGATCAATGCTCGACTACTATAGCTAGCTGGACTGTTGAGACTGTGCACAAAACACTAGAAAATAAAGTTATAAAACAGTACAGCGAAAAAAAGCGCAGAAAACGAAGTAACAATAGCCCTTAATGCGTAATAATCGATTGTTTTGTTTTCTAATCGCGTCGGTCGTTACGCGTCGCTTGTTTTACAGATAACAATATATCATAGATAACTTATATTTGGCGCCTTGCCAAAGCGTCTGTATCACCTCCAATATTTGCCCAGAGTTAACGGGTTCGAGGCTCGATGCTGTTACCATTGTAGGCGTATGTGTATTTGTGCGAGACACTTAACGGCTCCAGCCCAGTGGTCACTAATGGATTTTCCAAATTAAATAAGTTTAATAAGATAAATAAGTTACATACGTGGTAACTTGTAAGCGGGCATGAGGTGTATGAAACAGAAGACCCGTGTTATGACAGAATTTCAGTTTCGCTTTCACGATGAATGTCGTGTTTACAGATGAACAGGAAATCATGATTATACAAATACCACTCAGCGGACAGTCGTTATGCAATCATTTGTATTATGCGGGTTAACCATAGTGCCCTAACAGTTAGCGCAGCTACTGTACTATGCCCATCAAACTATCTACATAACGTCATTTTCAAAAGTTTTGTCAGTTTATAGTATGCTAGGGCGGGGTAAGACGGGACACCATTAGCACATATTATCCAAATATCCCGATCGTGGTTTAAAAAATTAACAACGGTCTGTAAGAGTGGTGATGGTACAGTTTTATAATTCTTTCATTGTTATTTTTGCTTACTGCTAAATGAGACGAGAAAGTAGACTGAAAAAGCGTCCCATCTTCCCCTACCCTGCATAACGTGTGGCTTGGAGTTTAACGTTTATGAATATAAAGTAGAGTAATGACTAATATGAATCGAATTCATACCCGTTTTGCACAGTAGGCTAAAATAGTCAAGCGAATTACCTAACCTGAGAATTTTGGCAACGGTAGCTGTATACGCGGGTGCCCTAACTAAGGCCTAATGCACCCGCAAACGAGTTATTGTTTTTGTGGTTTCTTAAACATTATGTTCCAATACTTTCAGGGCTATGGTATGAATAGAAATTTGAACATCTCATATAAAGAAACACTGTCGCAGCAATTTAATTTCGTTAAATATCTTGCTCAAGATTAAACACACACACAATAGTCTCAACATCAAGCAGCGAATACAGCATCCTTTAGTTTGAGTGCGAGGGCTCTAACCACAAAGCCACGGCGCAGGCTCGCATTTTTTCATTTTCCGAATGCCTTTTTCTTTCGCTAATCTTTTTCCCTTTTATATCAAGCGACGTTCCGCATTTTCTGCAGTCATTTGACTGTTGTTCGTCAAAGCGTTGTCTAAACGAAGCGAAAGTTTGATTTAAATGTTGTATTTTAATCTACAAAGTGAAGAGTTTGTGTATAATATATGTGTTGCATTTTACAGCCGTTTCTGACATACATCGTCGGAATGCTTTCTTTTTATTTATTAATTTCATTGAACTTTATATGTTTAACCTTTGCGGCAAAATCAGCTGATTTGATCACGAGTTTGCCTGGTCTTTCCAACTTCCCTTCTTTCAAGCAATACTCAGGCTACCTGGATGCGACATCAACTAAGCACCTACACTATTGGTAATGTATAAGTTATAAATTGTTTTTGTGGTGTATGGACAAGGACAACCCTTTAAGTCAAACTAAAATATTTCTTAGAATTATGCGAATGTCACAGAATTGATACATTTATACGTGTCGCGTTTTTTAAATTTATAAAAAAATCTGGGGTGAAATTGTTAAAATGCAGTTACACTCATAGTTGTCAAACATAGGGAACCTCATTGATTAATGTGGTAAATGCAATATACTTTTGCTCTGCTTGTTTGTATAGATACCTAACAGCAGGGTAAAACCTGGGGTGAAATTGTTAAAATGCAGTTACACTCATAGTTGTCAAACATAGGGAACCTCATTGATTAATGTGGTGAATGCAATGTACTTTGGCTCTGCTTGTTTGTATAGATACCTAACAACAGGGTAAACCTGACTTAAGGTGACTGTTGTACACAGTATCCGGAATTCGTCCGGATTTTGCTGCCGCATGCGGAATTCGGTAATGGGTTTGCATACGACTTCGCAAACGAATTCGCATGCCGGATACTATGTAAAGCCACCTTTAGGCTTAAAACAAAGGTCCAGCCCTTGTTTCAGAAGGGTGGCATGTCACTCCCAACGGTACATCTATATATACATACTAATCTACTGTAGTTGCTAAAATTCAGACAAAGCATGGGCGAGAAAATTTGTGTGAGTTAGCATGTTTATTGTTTGTTTTTCTTAACTCTTATCTTCTTACCAGGTTTGTTGAATCCCAAAACAACCCAGCAACTGACCCTGTAGTTTTGTGGTTGAATGGAGGTCCAGGTTGTAGCTCACTTGATGGATTGCTATCAGAGAATGGGCCTTTGCATGTATGTGTAATGCCTATAAATTATTAATATGTCAGCCTCTATTAACTCTCTAAAAACATAAAATTTTGCGTAGGGCCCGACTTTATGTAAAGAATCTTTAGAAAGCAAACTGTATATACTGCATTTTTTTGTCTGCAGTGCAGACAGGAGTGTTTAGACTTCCTATAAAACAAATCTAACTTATTGATTGAAATGTTTAATTACAAATCTTATTGATTAAAAACTTTTTGATTGAAATGTTTACTAAATATTGCAATGAAGAAAATTTCAGAGTAGGCCTGCCCAACCTGCCAATTCAGATAGCTGACCATGCCCCTTGCTTTAAACTTTAACTTTATTTCAATAACTTATTTAATTGACAGGTAAACAACGATGGTGAAACACTCTACGCTAACCCATACAGCTGGAACAAGATTGCAAACGTTCTTTACCTTGAATCACCTGCAGGTGTTGGTTACTCGTATGATGACAATAATGACGTCAAAACATCTGACGATGAGGTATTGATGTTTTTGGTAGAATAATCTATGGATGTTATGAATTTGAAAAATTATCCTTTAAAGTTAAAGAAAAGTTTATTCTGACCAGTGATTATTGACGCCAAATTGTTTAAATAGAGAGAGGCAGGTATAAGTAGACACACATTCCTATGAAACTATTTAACATAGTTGTAATATTTAGTACTGATTGATTGGCCTGCCCACCCCGCCACCCCAGGTTTGGCTGTGGTGCATAACTGTTTATAAAACAATATGTAAATATACAGTGTGCAATATAACTGTTTATAATATGTAATATTCCAGAGTTCTTGTTCTATTCTTAAAATAATATAGTTCAAATTATTTCTTCTCATGATAAAACTTTTGTTGCTAAAATACTCTCAGGTGTCGCAACACAACTATAACGCTCTGGTTGATTTCTTCAAGAAATTTCCGGAATTTGTTAAAAATCCTTTCTTTGTTTCTGGTGAGAGTTACGGGGGTATTTACCTTCCAACATTGAGTGTAAGGATAATGCAAGGGAGCTTTCATATTAACTTTAAGGTATTTGTTTATTTAATTTTTTTAATTTTTATAATAACTTATGTTATATATATAGTAGGGTGGGGGTAGATGGGACAACTTTAGCACATAATATCCAAATATCCTGATCCTGTTTTAAACAATTAACAGCAGTCTATGGGAGCCGTGAGGATACAATTTTATAAAAATTCGATGAATGTTTGTTTACTACCAGACAGGTGAAGAATGTAGATTAAAAAAGTCTCCCTTTTTGCCCCACTCTACTATATGTCACACAAAGGGATGAATGAATAACGTGGGTCATTGACTCATTATATATTTCAATATTAACTTTCAGGTAAAAGTTTTATAAAAACATTAATAAATAATAACATTTGTCTTCATTTTTAAGCATAACAGTTATATTACTGTTTAAGTTGCTATACCAAGTTAAGTTACGTCTGTTACTGTTATGTCTACCAAGATATGAATTAAAAGGAAGGAAATAATCAAAGGTTTTATCCTAAATTGTGGGTGGAAACTATTGCGAAATATTTTTTAATAAATACAATACATTTTTAGGGCATGGCTGTTGGTAATGGTATGAGCAGTTTTTCTCTAAACGATGAATCTCTTGTTTTCTTTGCTTACTATCATGGTCTGTTTGGCAAAGTGTAAGTAGCAGTTAATATGTGTTTGAGAATCGCTTTGTTTGTATAAACCACCCATTTGCGATCAGTGGGCATTCTATTCTATGTGGGTGAGGTCTCGCAGCATTTTAGAGCATTTAGTCCCACTACCTAAATATTGTATATAACTGCGTGAATCTAACCCTGATTTGGTGCTAGAGTTAAACGATTCTTGTGTAATAATACAGTAAGTTCAACCCTTTAATGCCATTTATATCTTTACAATTGGTTGGACTTGATTTTTGTCTGTTATGTTCCCAGAGCACCAGATCCTAAATATTGTTCTTTTTTCCTTTAGATTGTGGGACAGATTAGGTGTTGATTGTTGTAATGGGACAATCACAAGGGAGAATTGTAAGTTTGGGAATCCTGTTGGAGATTGTGCTGATGATGTAAGTTGTTTAAATAAATGTAACTTGTTTATTCTTGCGTGGCAGGGCAATGTCAGTTATAACACTGGTGTTCTGTTTCATACACCTCGTGCCCGTTTACAAGTTACTACGTATGTAACTTATTTATCCTCGCATGGCGGGGCAACGACAGTTGTCATAACACGAGTGTTCTGTTTCATACACCTCATGCATGCTTGAAAGTTACCATGTATGTAACTTTGTGGGTGATTATTTAACCAACTTTACTAACCCTTTGCCACTATGGAAATCACAAGAACACGTTATTATAATTTTTGTAATGTTTTTGTTTACTACCTATTAAAGAGACGAGAAATAAAATAAAACGGTTTTCATCTTCCGCCACCCTACTAAAATTATAAACCATAGAGTTGGTTTGCAGAGTAGGAAATTAATCGGTAAACATTTTTTGTACTGCATCATTTTTTTGTTACAAAAACATTTAAATTTAAATTTATTAATAATCTTTAACCCCAAGGTTGCTGAAGTTTTTCAATACGTTTACAATTGTGGTCTGAATGAATATGCATTGTACCTGGATTGCGCAAGTAACATCGATATTGGGAACGGCAAGCGTTACAAGTTCGATATGAGCAACGTGTTCCGTTCACTCAAGCCAAAGTTACGAGCAAATGTGCTGAGTCAGAAGGTATGGAATATTTGAATGTTTGCTTTAATGTCACATGCAGTCATGGGGTAGCATACAATGGGTGTACGGCGCTGTGTTTTGCTGCATAAACGTTTATATATGGTCAGTGGCGCAGCCAGAAAAAAATGAGGCGGGGGGATTAATCAAAACATTTTTTTAAATTTTTTTTATGGGTTTAAAAAAAGGGGTCGTGACCCCCTTAACCTCCTTGGCTGCGCCACCGTATATTGTTGTATTGTGTGTGCAGGGATGTTTTTCCTGAACATTAATATTATGTTGTAAATGCATACAATGGGTGTGTGGCCCGGTTTTGCTGCATAAACGTTTATATCTGTACATTATGTTGTAATGTAAACAGGTATACGTGCATATTATGCTCAAAAACTTTTACCAACACGTTGTAAAAGTGTTTAATGGATGTACGGCTCTGTTTTTTGTCCTCAACATTTATTTATTATGTTGTAAAAAACTAAAATGCATACAATGAGTGTGTGGTCCAGTTTTTGCTGCATAAACATTTATAGTATATTCTAAAGGTGAATGTGCTTATGTGCGTTAGGTTGTAAAGTATAATCGTGTACTTAGGTAACACTGGTACCTGTCATGCTGGTTCAGCAGTTGCTATTATGTAGAAAAACGTTGATGTTAAAACTAACAATGATTGATTAATAAATAGTGTCAGCACTATAACAATATAATGCAAATAAAGTGTTGGTAAGCAGATATGTCCGTATCATAGGTGTAACAGTATGGCCCAACTTTTAAACAGGGATGACATCATATTTTTAGCATCCCATTTTTACAGCTAAAACTGATTTTACCTGCTGTTAGGTGTCTTTACAAACAAGCAGAGCCAAAGTATATTGCATTCACCACATTAATCAATGAGGTTCCGTATGTTTGACAACTATGAGTGTAACTGTATTTTAACAATGTCACCCCAGATTTTACCCTGCTGTTAAGTGTCTATACAAACAAGCAGAGCCAAAGTATATTGCATTCACCACATTAATCAATGAGGTTCCCTATGTTTGACAACCATGAGTGTAACTGCATTTCAACAATGTCACCCTAGATTTTGTTATAAATTTAAAAACATAACACTTCTAAATGTATCTCAATTCTGTAACATTTTCACATTTCTAGCAATAATATAAAGACATTACATGAACATAATCTTGTACAGATCATGACGAAGCCAACCTCGCGATTAGGTGTTGTTCCCCCATGTATTAACGCAACTGCACAAACCAATTACTTGAACAAGGCTAGTGTAAGGCAAGCCTTGCATATAAAGGAGGGCCTGCCTACATGGGCGGTATGCAGGTAAAATTAACAAACTGTTTTTCTAACTTTTAGATAAGGTTGATATGTCCAGTGGAAATTGCTCTAACTTAGTGGTCACTTTTCCTATTGGTTGTCCAAATTGTCAGCCATATTACAAAAATTCCCCAAAATAATCACCCACTATTTTACATACGAGAAAACTTGTAAGCGGACACGAGGTGTATGAAACAGAACACCCGTGTTAACGACTGCCGTTGCCCTGTCATGCGAGGATAAATAAGTTACATACATGTTAACTCGTAAGCGGGGACTAGGTGTATGAAACAGAACACCCGTGTTATAATGATTGTCATTACCCTGCTATATAAAGATAAATAAGTTTCACTCATTTACTCAATGCATTTTTACCACCTACGTATAACATATAATTTATATTTTCCCCCTACACAGCGACGCAGTTGGTGCATCATACCAGAGGTTATACGATGACATGTACAGTCAATACCACCAACTATTAAAGCATCCAAACTTCCGTATACTCGTGTATAACGGTGACACCGACATGGCGTGTAACTTCTTAGGTGACCAGTGGTTCGTAGATGGACTTAAACTAACAAGCACCATGTCCCATAGGCCATGGTATGTAGAGGGACAAGTGGCAGGGTTTGCACAACAATTTGGGAACCTTACATACACAACTATCAGGGTGAGTTGCTCTATTTGCTGGTTATTAAAGAAGCCAAAATCTTAAGGAAGTTGAGTTGCATTTGGATGCTACAGCTTTTGCTTGCATTGACTTTCTGTCTGGAGCCAAAGATTTGTTGCCATAATAGTGGTTAGCGTGCCTGCCTCTAACCCAGAGATATTTTACCAACCCAGTGGTCACTAATCGGTTGTCCAATTTGTCAGCCATACATATAAAATAAAAAAATCCCCCAAAAATAATCTCGTACAAAGTTACAAACATGGTGACTCGTAAACTGGCACAAGGTGTATGAACATTAGTGTTAGAACGACTGTTGCTGCCCAGCACGCAAGAAATTTTTTTTGATCTTATAGAACGATGTTTCAACGTCCTATTTAGGTTGTCTTTATCAGGGTATGCAGTTAACTGTCTTTAAAAAATTGCCAGAAGATCATCTTCAGACCTATATTCCTTGTTGTAACAGTATATATATATCTAATGTTGCGCATACTATATTTCCAGGGTGCAGGACACATGGTTCCACAGTGGGCACCAAGCTATGCTTACTCCATGTTTGAGAAGTTTGTATTAGACAAGCCCTTCACCAACTAAACAAGCCATCGTGTGAAGCATATATGTGATCATTGTATTGTCATTCTGTATAGTGGGGTGGGGGAAGATGGGACACCTTTTCATTCTATTATATTGTCCTGTTTAGTGGTAAACAAAGAACATTAAAAAAAATTATAAAAATGTATCCTTGTGACTCTCTTAGACCGTTGTTAATTGTTTAAAATATGTTTACATTGTTCAGTATATTTGGATGTTATGTGCTAAAGGTGTCCCATGTTACCCCACCCTACTTTATCATTGTCAAATATCTGCTTAATATAATTCATTTCGGCTTTATCAATATTTCAACAAGTTATCACAAATATCAAATAGTTTCTCTATATGAAGCATTTTTTAATTTGTTTTTTCGAAATATCTCGCCAAAAATTAATTAAATTTGTTTTCTTCCTAAAAATAAACAGACTTTATTGTTAACTTTTAATTACTGTGACTTTAGTTCTTTGTTGAATATTTAGCAATTCTTCTGTTCAATGATTTATTACATTTGATTTTGTGAATACAACATCCAGCGTCGTAAATACACAATGTTTGTCTGGTGTCGCGGCTCTGCGGTCACGATAACGAAGAACAAGAGAGTTGACAAAAGCGAAAAGATGGGTGGTAACGGTAAAACAACAGTTGTTAATACATGCGAAATAACGTTTTGGATAAAAGGCGTGACGTTTACACCCTACAGACAATACAATGTAAATTAAAGTAAACAACATTCAATTAAGAATATTAAAGTTCTAATTGGGAGAAAAATGTGCGTAAGGACAAAACCCGTACAATGGGGGTAGTTAGCCTCCAAAGTTTTAAAGAAATTCCACCAAAGTTTACAATAAGCAGTTTCAACACGCTTACATGTAAAATTTAGAACAAGTGAATTAGATTAATGCATGTGTGCGGTATGATAAAACATATATAGAGTATTTCCGACGTTTTGTCCGCCATCCGACAAGACTTTATCCTGCTACGATTTTTCATACCAGATAACCCGTTAAAGGATTGTTCAATTTGTAGCACGATAATCGTAACACTGACAATCGTTATACCGCGGGTGTTTCTTACATTCGTGGTGTAGTCCGGCGCCGTGGTGTAGTGGTTAGCGCGCCTGCCTGTAACCCAGAGGTAATCGGTACAAGGCTCGACGCTGCTACCATTGTGGGCGTATGTGTCATTGGGCAAGACACTCAACGGCAATTGCTCCAACCCAGTGGTCACTAATGGGTTGTCTAAATTATCAGCTAACATAAAAAAAAAGAAAAAAAAAACAAAAAATAATTACCCACAAAGTAACATACATGGTAACTCTTAAGCTGGCACGAGGTGCACACCCGTGTTATAACGACTGTCGTTTTCCGGCCACGCGAGGATAAAGTTAGTTACATTTATACATTCATTCATTCATTCATTTCGTGCATGTTTGCTATAAGGGTGCGGAAAGATGGGTAACCTTGTCAGACGAAACTTTTTAATTTTCTTTTTACGGACCCCCATTTATTGATAATCAAGAAAAAGGTTACATACTTGAAACTATTGGGCATTATGTGCATAAGTGTCCCATCTTCCCCCTTAATATATACTGACATCGTGTGTCTGATCGTATGCAGCGTCACAATGTGACTTGCTGCAGTAGAGATCGAATAACTTTGAAAGTGTGTAGACTGCGCGCAACATTACAATTAATACATGAACAAATTATATGTTTGACGATAAAGGGCCAATATGGTTGTGTATTAAGCGGCCCAGTAGCAATAAAAACGTTCAAGGTTGGTAACAGTTAAATTTAGTAATGGTGTATATTACAAAGTTTATATTTAAGTCGACACACATATAGTACAAGAACGATCAATGCTCCAATTAACAACTTTTCTTCATTGATTTCAAAGGTATGACTTCCATTTGCTGAAATAAATCAAATTAAAAACAGCATGCAGAAAACCACGCGTTACGGTTTAAGGGGTAATTTAGCTCTTTTGGGGATGAGTAATGCAAACATGCATTCTGAAACAAAAAATATTCATAACTTCACTTATAATTGGTAAAAACTATTTCACAGAGTCTGTATAAACATGTGTTTGTATGCCGACTCGGCTCTTAATTACAGTTGAAAACGGTTTTGTTTGATAGAAGATATAATTATACCAATATAATGTTTCAAAATGGCATTATAGCATTTAAAAGGTTTTAACAAATTTTATTTGAAAACCGTGAAGTCTATTTTAAGAAGATGGTTCATATTCTGTCTGGAAAAAATGCGATTTTATTTGTTTAAAAAACGAACCTCGCCTGTATTTACAAGTATTTTAGGTGTTATGCAGCAGTTTATTTTGTACCACATCCAAAAACGAACCAACGAAAGAGTAACCACGAAACCACTATTTACTCTTAGGAGCTTCAATCCCCCTCACTTTATTACGCTGCAGTTTTTACATAAATTCTGCTGCTTTGTGCATTATCCAACTTCCTTTTGCTGCTACTTGTTATTTTTACAGTTATATAGCGATTTATATTCGTAATAAATGTTTTTTTTATAAAGTTTTGACAAGTGTCTGCTGCTTGGTGGAAATCAAAAAAGAATAGACTGTGTTTTGTTGCTTAAAAAGGTTTTAACTGACCTCTCCATGTGGCCCATAAATTATAAGATGTTTTAACTTCAACAGTTTCTTCCGTAGCTTCAAGCGTATCATTTCTTTGCTTCAGTGAAACACCTAAAATAGTATCAGGGTAAAAGGTTCAACATTTATAATTGATGTACAGATTTTTTTATTATGGAATCCACGCAGATTTTATGAATCTGGTAATGCCAAGTTGTCTTTTTAAAACCTTTCCGTTTTTGAGTTATCGCCTTTTCATTTCATTTCATTCTGTGGTTTTGTCCCTTATCTTTAAACTTTATTTATCCTATAATATCCACAGAACTATAAATTTTAAAACTTTTTTATTATTTTAATAAAAATTACAAACAACAGTACGGTTGCAGTAACAACATTAACAAACGGCTACAATCCCATTTCCTAAGAGGGGTGGAAGAAAGACCACCTATTTTGGCAATTTGGTATTCAGTGGCTCGGATCCTTTCCACTTCATGAACAAATTTTTGGTACGGGAATTTATTTCTGCACTCTACATCGATAAATACAAAATCAAGTACACAACAATACTAAGTTTCAAAACAAGTTTTTACTCATTCCATCGTCAAATACCTGTTGTGAATGCCAGCACCGAAACAAAACTTATTAAAAGTAAGAAACTCCTCATCATGACTGCTTTATCCGATGTCAATATGTAGAAATGAAAGTTATTTCTTGTCTAAGGCTTTATATACACAGCGTTTAGCACGGCATAATAACAATAGCTATAGATGGCACCCTAAAAATATTCTTTTATACAATAGACGATGGTTATATACAGCGTCGAAAAACAAACACAGGGAACTGTAGCTCAATTCGCGCTTTAAAGAATAATAAAAAATCGCGAACCGTTGTGAACTTAGTTTTTTTACGGCACAATGTTGAACTGACGTCACAATCAGCCCACCATCTAATCCTTGATGTTGATTGGTCAAATTGCTCCATGACCGACTCCTCGCTTCAGCTGATTACGCCCGCCTTGATTGCTCCGCGCATAAAACGCCTCTTCTACAAAGTTACCACGTTTCAGTTTAGATGAAGTTGGTTCCACACCAGGTTACAAGTTGGAAGGTTTCAACAAGTTTTGTTGCAAGACTTGAGTTAAGTATTGTTTCATTACATTATTATTATATTACGACATACCATTTCCCATAATATATCTTGTATAGCTTTATACTACTATATACTGTAATATATTATTGCATTACATTTTATACAATAATATTATTCTATAAAAGTTTTGTGCCTTGCGTTTCTTACTTTTTAAGTTTGAATTATTCAAAATTACATTCTGTTTCAAGAATCGCGACGGTTTTTATTACGTCACTCGCGACGTCACACGCTTTATTTCGGTTCACAATCGCTGCGTTGTTTCGTCACAAACCGACACGATCGTTCGAATTTCGCTCTTTACCGCTCGCTTTACGTCATAGCTGAACAACACGCGACTGTTTTACGCTTTCGTTTCGCGACGATTTCTTTTTCATGGGGCCCCATGCGCGTTGTGCGTCGACGCAAGGCACATTACTTGTATATTTTAATTATATTTGCGCCATGAGCGCGAAGCAAGAAGATCAAAGAATTGGTAAAGTATAAATCACAATTGGCATTATTACGTACACAAGCTCTTTTCTAGAAACATGGATGGTGTGACGTCACGAAGTGGTGATGACGCAACAGAAGAACCCGCTTCGTAAGTTTATTGTTTCGTCACAAACTTTATTGATATATTTCAATAACGATTTATTACAGAACCTGGTGCATGTGACGTCACAGAGGACCAACGGACCATGACACGAAACAAGACTGAAGGTTATTATGACGTAATTTTATACAAACCGATATATAGTGGGGTGGGGAAGATAAGACACCTTTAGCACATAATATCCAAATATCCTGATCGCATTTTAAACAATTAACAACGGTCTATGGGAGTCGTGAGGATATGGTTTTATAATCCTTTGAATGTTCTTTGTTTACTACCAAATGGGACGAGAAAATTGAATCAAAAGGTGTCCCATCTTCCCCCACCCCGCTATATAACGATTATATTGTTGCAGAAAGGTCAGCGAATAAAGCTGCCGAAGAAAAGCGCAAGGTATTGTATATATATATATATATTAACATTGTTTATATCTTAGTAAAAAACGATAACTTTAAATTAAATTTAAATATGGAAAAACCTAAACCGGACCCAGTGCAATATCTGCCTGTGACGTAAACATTACGTATCACTGTGACGTAACTGTCCTACATTTGCAGACGAAGAACAAAGACGAAGACGAAGACGTCGATAGAGGATACACGGTTTGAGGTTTAAGTATTATAAGTATGAGTTGTGTGTTGTATGTGTGTCTTGTCTGCGCTGCTGTATTCTTATTCTGCCGGACCTAATGTTGCCAGCTATTTTTAGTCAGTCACTACTTTAGTGCATTTTGCATGTCTATGAAATATATACATTGAAACTATGGCGAACATCTTGCTGGATCAGATTTTGTTGTTGTACACTCTATTGGGTACTTCGTCTACAAAGGTCGACCTTCAGCGATTCTGTATTGTCCTGATTGCTTGGTGAGAACGCTATGTTGGTACACAACTACTCGAGTAATATTAACACGCAGTATAATATGCGCACAATTGTGACAGTAACCTTAATGAAATGTAACTTATTTACCATAAGCTAGTATAACTTTAATTTCCCCACGTGACTAACTTTATATTTAAACGTCATGTAGCGCGATTGGGACGATGGCCACGTCACAATTTCGCTACGACGTCGATACGGTGGGTCAGAGCATTGTCCTGACCTTGCGTTCGGTGCGGTTACGTCAGTTTTGATTGAGTTACTTAACGGTCAGGTTGTTGCGTGGACGTCACCGCCAGTGATGCTACGCTAGATGTTAGTACCCTACCGGAACAGTGTTGTTACCGGCACAGTGATGCTACGCTCAATTTTAGGTCACTACCAATGCGGTTCGTAACAACCTGACGCAGCTTCGTAACGGTCGATGCGGTGCGTAACATCCGGACGTTATTATATTGTGTGAAAATACGACGAGAGTATCGCGGTACCAACATGGCGACTTACCTTTTGATTGGGACATGCGGAGCTGTTGTTGGCTTCGACTCCTTGGGGTCGGACATTCAATATGGTGTACGCTGCAGATGATTATCCTTCAGGATTTGAACCATATTTTTTTTGTAGATGTTTCACTGATGTCCGCGTTAATTACTTTTTGACTGCGCCCCCTTTTTGTATGATTGAGCTGTTGTGTTTGTTGCATGTTTGGCACATGTATGTCGCTGCACTCGTTGTACTATTTTTGTCTTTTTGTTGGTGTATTCCTTACTATTTTTGTCTGACGGTTAGTTTAACCTTGCTTGGGTAAGGTCTATCCAGCAAAGGGTTTCTCACCAGAGTAGAAACCCACTACCATTGGCTGGGGGCTTGTCGTGCCGTAGTGGCTTTCCACCAACGCCAGCCACATGAACTATGAAGGTATTTTAATCCTGTTTCTATTTTTCAGAAGCTTCTTCAATAAAAGTCCTCACGTTTATTTTGTTTTGTGTAACTACTTCGTACTATTGCAAAATAAAATATTAACTCAACTTAGTTTCTGCTTCATGGATTAATAGTGTGACATCTTGCAACGTCATAAGATTTACCTCAGGCCGTCATACGTCACTTTAAAAATGACGTCATTGCGCCTTCGCATGTATCAATCGTTATAGTTCAAAATAATCAAACAGGAAACTTGATGTTACGGCCGTTATTACCATCAACCCACCGTGGACAGGAACGTATCTGTAAAAGTTTTTGTTGCCCTTTTTGTTTAGTTTTTTTTTAAATGTAATCAAACTTGGCAGCGGTGGGATTCGAACCTGCGCCATCGAAATGATTTGTGTCTTGCAGCGGCTTTAAACAAATGTTTGTATTTATTGTATCCGAGAGTTCCAAGGCCTTCAGTACAGAGGTTATGGGTTCAAGGCTCGTCACTCCTGCTACCAGCATTGTTTGCGTATGTATCTTTTGGAAAGTCACTAAATTCAAGCGTCTAACCCATTAGTGACCAGTAACGGGTTCTCAAAATTATCAGCAATAAAAATAAAAAGATATAAAAAAAACAATTACACGCGAAGTTACCTACGTGGTAACTTGTAAGCGGGCACGATGTGTACGAAACAGAACAACCGTGGTATAAAGACTGTCGTTTTCCTGCCATGCGAGGATAAAGTAAGTTACGATAAGCACCCATTCAAATAACAAAGTAAAAATATTTTTAAAAGTCAAAACACGTTTCACGCTTGTTTTATTGCGGTACAGCTTATGGTTATCGAGCACAAGAGTATGGCATTTGAAGGGAAACAAACATAAATAAATGTAACTTATTTATTCTCGCATGGAAAGCAACAACAGTCGTTATAACAATGGTGTTCTGTTCCATACACCTCGTGCCCACTTGCGAGTTACTACGTATGTATAATTTATGTAACATATTTATATCCGCATGGCAGGCCAACACCAATCGTTATACCACGAAGGTAACTGCTTAGAAATAAAATACGCTTGGCAACACTGTTAAGAAATAAAAAATGCTTGGCAACACTACCCCACTATTTATTTCGTGCCCATATAAACAATTAAGCTTATCCCTTGGCCTATACTTACATTTGTTTGATCGTGACTCGCTTATTCGTTAAGGGTAAGAAGAATATAACTCTAAATCATTGGGAATCCTGTCAAAGTTTTTCTCAAACCGAATTATTAGAATGTCATTAATGATAAAAGCAGCAAAACTCTTTTTTTATTTATCCCTTCAATTTGGGCTACACGATGTAACCGACTAAACAAATAAAACTTTATTATTATTGATATAACACGTGTGTTTAAACATTTTGGCTATAAACATGATACAGTAGGGTGGGGGAAGATGGGACACCCTTTCTTTCTGTTTTCTCGTCCCATTTGGTAGTAACAAGGAACATTCAATGAATTATAAAACCGTATCCTCACGACTCCCATAGACCGTTGTTAATTATTTAAAACACGATCAGGATATTTCGATATTATTTGCTAAATGTGTCCCACTTTACCCCACCCTACTATATATAACATGAATTTCTATCCATATACGGTAGCGAACATTGAACTAATTGTAGAGAAAGAAATTAGCAGGAAAACGATATTAAAATAATTAATACAACGCTTTGCCCCAAGTCTTGTAGTTTAACAATGTTTCTCCTTTAAAACCGGCGTTACATCATATTTTTAACTTCAGCGTGATTGGCCAATGTTATGTTGTGTACATATTATGCCCCAGCTTTTGACCTAAAGAGTGTAAGGTTCCATATACGGATTCGAGTTCGCTGGTTAAAAATTAATTGAGGCAACCGCTGATGTTGCAATATTTGTTCACGTAACACGTCACCGTGGCAGAGGCGCATATAAGCTGAGGTCGGAGTCGTCGAGGGTTTAGTGTATTTGAGACGTTGTAGCGAACAGATATAGAAAGGACAAATAGGCAGAAGTTTTTTAGTGATAACTTTTTAGTGGGCACGTTTTTTTCCACGAGTTTTTAGTTAGTGATTTATTTCGGCGAGGTTTTAGTTAGTGATTTATTTCGGCCAGGGTTTAGTTAGTGATTTTTTTATAGCAGCACTTGTGTGTTTACTTTAGGTTAGCATTGTTGCAGTCGGCGCCGTGGCAGAGTAGTTAGCGCGCTTCCAACCTGGAGGGTACGGGTTCAAGGCTCGACGTGGTACCATTGTGGACGTATTTGTGTCCTTGGGCAAAACACTCGCCGGCAATTGCTATAACCCAGTAGTCACTTATGCGTGACTAATTTGTCAGCCGTAGTGTACAATAAAAAATCAAGGTGTGAGCCATCGTGTCAAATATTCAATCTGGTTTATTATACGCACTGCCACAGTCTATATAGGGAGTCGAACCTGATATAGAAACATGAATGGGAAGAGTAACGTCGTTGGGACACGGTTTGGTCCAGTTGGCGACGAAACCGATTCAGTAAAAGTAGAAATCGTTTCTAACGGAAAGTAAGTTAAACTTGGTTTATTTTGAAGTCAAAGCAAGTCATATATTAGGGTGGGGAAAGACGGGACACCTTTAGAGCATAATATTTAAAGATCCTGACAGTATTTTAAATAATTAACAACGGTCTATGGGAGTCGGGGGGATACGGTTTTATATTTCTGTGAATGTTCCCCATCGTACTTTACCTTGCTGTTGGTTTAGTGGTTTCGGGAACTTTCCCTGTTGGTACTTTCCCTTCTTCCCTGAAGTTTATGAATGAATGTAACGTGTTTATTCCAAAGTAAATACTATTTATACAGATATCTATGTGCTTTGGATTATTCTAGTGAAAGAAAGACGTTATAACATGTGTATTCTGTTTTATACTTTTCATGCCTGCTTACCAGTTACCACGTATGTAACTTTGTGGGTAATTTTTTTTTTCACAGTAGCCATAAAGAAGACGATAAAGCAAAAGTCAAAGAAAAAGAAGACGAAAAAAAAGAAGACGAAAAAAAAGAGCCGGACCCATCAATTAATTATTATAAGATCGTAAGTTGACATTTAGCTGCGCCTAAGTTAACCTACAGTAATGCAAACTTTGGCACCAGGTCAGGGACAGACACCAATGTTTATGATAACAGCATCTTGCTGCCAATCCACATGTTCCCTTTCTCTGCTGTAAAACATGTTTTATTTTAAGCGTGTTTTAACGGCTGACGTTTTGTCGCTATACCCTGTATTCTAGTTTAAAAAATCGCGTAATTTAAAAAATCATTATTCTTATTAATAAAGCAACAAACTAAACAAAATTAATTCATTCCACCAATCTTTTCATTCCAGTTCCGATATGCTGACAATCTCGATTACCTTCTCATATTTATCGGCACAATATCTGCAGCTGTACATGGAGCGTCCCTGCCCGTCATGTTCATCTTTTTTGGTGACATGACGAACACATTTGTTGACTTTGGTTCGTTCCAAGCATGTAACTTCACACTTGATTTATGCAAAGAACTTGGAGTTGTTCCTAATAATACTAATCAAAGGTAAGTAGTGATGTTATATTACATTGTGCCTGGTAGCAACATCAACAGTTTTTTTTTAAATATACTTGGGCAAGACACTCAAGTATATTTGCTCCGATCCAGTGGTCACTAATGGGTTATCTACAGTTACACGAAGATCACATAGGTCTCATCTTAATCATCCCTTTACAGTGACATAGCCTTATTTTCTTCCAATTAAATGTAAATATGTTTTTAACTCTGGTGTTAAGCGTGGTTCGTGGGTATATCTTGTCTTTTTATTTAAAATATTTTCAAATCTTTGCTACCAGAGTCAAAGAGACGAATACAGTTTTTATTATTATCTATATTTTATTTCAATCATAGTTACGATTAATGGGAACACTAACTCTTTAGCCGACAAAACCCACAAAGTTGCATACGTGGTAACTTGTAAGTGGACACGCGGTGTATAAAACAGAACACCAGTGTTATAACGACTGTCGTTTCCCCAAAATAATAAATTAATTGAATAAAATACAAAATGTTCAAGACAAATTTTTTTAGTTTAAACTGTTTAACATAATTATCTTTACATTTCAGCGATTTTGTGCAAATTCTAGCGGACGCACAAGACATTCAAGGGCAAATGGCACAGTTCTCGCTCTACTACACGTACCTGGCTATTGGGATCATTGTGTTTGCCAGCTTACAGGTTTGTATCATACAGTACAACATTATATTCACCCAACAAAGTTACATACGTGGTAACTCATAAGCAGGCACGAGGTGTATGAAACAGAACACCCGTGTTATAACGATTGTCGTTGCCCCGCTATGCGAGGATGAACGAAGTTACATAAGCACATACATTATAAATTCTTTATAGAACCACTAGTAAACAGTAGGACATAATTTTATGGTAGCACATAGGTAAAAATCAACAACATTGTTAAAACCAATATAGCAGCATAAAAGTATGGTATTGTTTATATTATTTATAGATTACTGTAATTTGTCAAAACTAAGTAAAAAAGTTTCAAATAATGTTACGCAAACAGACAACTTTAAAAGAGTAATATAATAAATGAACTTATTTATGCTCGCGTGGCAGGGTAATGACAGTCATTATAACACGGGTGTTCTGTTTCATACACCTCGTGCCTGCTTACAAGTTACCAACTTTGTAACTTTGTGGGTGATTATTTTTTGTAGATTTTTTAATTTTTTTATGTATGGCTGATAATTTGGACAACCAATTAGTGACCACTGGGTTGGATCAATTGCTATTAACCAGTATACCGTAGTGACGGATAATTGCAAACATACATCTACATGTAATATATAAATATATCGGTGTTACATTAGACACTTCTCCTGGTTACAGGTTGCATGCTGGATGATGCAAGCAGTTAGACAAGTCAGGAAGATCAGGATTCTCTTCTTTAAAAGCATCCTACGACAAGATATCTCGTTTTTTGATCTCAATTCTGCTGGGGAATTAAACACAAGATTGGCAGAGTAAGTTTGGAAGTAAAAAAACCATTACCCGCAAATTTAAATACGTAGTAACTCGAAGTGGGCACGAGGTGTATGAAACAGAACACCTGTGTTATAACTTATAACAACTGTTGTTGCCCCGCCATGAGGGATAAAAAAATAAGTTACATTTTTTTTGGGGGGGGGGATTTGTTGATAGCCTTTTATCTTTTATTCCTAGTCTGAATGTTCCATTTACTTTTGTTTCATTTGGCACAAATTAGTTTAAAGGTTTCTTTATTTTTAAGTGAACCGTTTAGAATTATTGTATAATTTTTATATTAAATGTAAACAACATTAATATGTGTGTTTGCAATGAATATTTGTAGTTAATGATAACAGGCCTTATGGCAGACGAAACAATCGGTATTATAGAATTTATTTAACCCAATGGTTATTAAGCTATATATTACATTAAACCTTGTAGCAACAACAACATTTTTTTTAAATGTTTGTAATACCCAATAATAGTCAACTTATGCACTGCCTCCATTTTACATTTTTTCCTATATATATATTTAAATTTAATCGGTGCATTAAGTTTATCCATTACAAAGGTGTCTCGATTTTATTAAAAGAAACCGAAATTAGTTGCATTGAAAGCATATATTGTAGTAAAGGATCACAGAGTAGCATAGTTTTACTTTTTTGTGGGTTATGTATTTCGCAGCGCTTGATTCTGACTGTTATTTAGTTACGAGAATCGTCCAACTTCATGAACACTAAATCAGGGCCAGATTCATGGAATTCATTCGAGTTAAGTTAAGATAATATATTGTTTAATTTTAATCATCCTTTACAGTGATATATCTAAGATCCAAGACGGAATAAGCGACAAGGTGTCAATCTCGATACAGATGTTGTGTCGTGCCATTGCTGGCTTGATCGTTGGGTTTGTTTACGGTTGGAAACTTGCGCTCGTTATCCTGGCTGTCAGTCCTCTGCTTATCATGTCTGCTGGCGTTATGTTCAGGGTATGTAGGTGTTTGGTGTCTTTTTGTCGGGTGGGGAAAGATGGGACACATTTAACACGTAATATCCAAATACTGTGACCGTGTTTTAAACAATTAACAACTGTCTATGGAAGTCGTGACGATACAGTTTATTATTCTTTGAAAGTTCTTGTTTACTGCCAAATGGGTTGAAAAAATACAATAAAAAAGATCCTGTCTTCCCCCTCCTACTCTGTATGCCTGACAGCAACAGTATAGGATTTATACTCTACACAAATATCTATACTATAGCTATTTGTTAATGTTGTTGGAATTAAATCTGTTTTCTTGATACTAATAGCGAAAGAAATTAAGTAAAAGTGGGAAATCACAAAAAAAATTAAATGTGAAAATTTGTAAGCTGGCATGAGGTGCACGAAACAGAACACTTGCATTATAACAACTGTTGTTGCCCTCTTGACTATAAATAAGTGACATCTATTTATTTATTTAATCATACAAAACAAACAATGAGCAAACATTCAAGTTTTTATTTAAAAAGATTCCTAACTTTATATTTTGTTATTATGTTCAACTGTTCATTTTTTTGTTTAACTGTTCATTTTTTATGTTCAATTTTGTATTATTTAAAATAGATTGCTACAGCATTCACAAAGAAAGAGTTGGACGCTTATGCTAAAGCTGGGGCAGTGGCTGAGGAAGTCTTATCTTCAATTAGAACTGTTGTTGCATTTGATGGACAAGATAAAGAATGTAAAAGGTAGAGTTTTCTGTCATTTTCGTTGGTATTTTATAACAAAAATTGTTTATTAAATGGTTTTTGCTTTATGTGCTTTTTTATTATCCTTTTTACATAAAAATCTGTTTAATTGAATGAGCGTAGCTTCTAATTAACCTTCCATGATGAGCAACGACAGTTGTTATAACACAGGTGTTTTGTTTTGTACACCACGTAATCTCTTATGAGTTAACACATGGTTGACCACTAAATTGAAGCAATCGCCAATAAGTGTTTTGCCCAAAGACACATGTACCCACAATGGTAGTCATTGTTCTGTTTCTTTCACCTGATGCTCACTTACAAGTTACCACGTATGTTACTTTGTTTCACCCAACATAGATATGAAGAGAATCTAGTCCACGCAAGAAAGGTTGGGATACAGAAAGGAATAACTTCGGGTGCTGGGCTCGGAACCGTGTTCTTCATCATGTTTTCCACGTACGGACTTGCGTTCTGGTACGGTAGTAGTCTTGTGTTTGCGGGTGAACCGGGGTTTGATGTCGGTACCATGCTAACAACCTTCTTTGGCGTGCTTATCGGGGCATTTTCACTCGGAGGGGTAAGTTGACTAAATAATTTTTTTTGTCTAGTTCTTTAAATGTTTGTGTAAAATAAATTCAAATTAATTGACCAAATGATCGCCAAACAAATGGTCAGGATAAACATTTAAAAAAAAAATATAGAAACCAGTTTGCCAATTGGCTACGAAGCATATCAGAACTACACAATAAACAGTAACCCACGTGAATTCAGCGGTTAAAAGTAATCGTAGACAAACTAAACACATACACTAACTTAACTACAGTACAACTGGCACCAGATTAGGGTTAGGTTCATGGAATTTATTACAAGATCTTAGTATTAACCAAAGTCTTCCTAACACAGTAGCATTGCAGTTAAGGCTCTGGGTCCAGATTAACCATGGGTTTTGATTTGGTCTGTTAGGTTTTCCGTAGCATCAGTCACATTCATTCATTGTTTATGAATTTTGTTTTTTCCTTAGGCTGGGAGCAACATGGAGTATTTTGCTGCTGCGAAAGCTGCGGCTTACAAAGTATTTGAGATAATCGACCGGGTTCCTTTGATTGACAGCATGTCAGACGAAGGTCATAAACCCGACCGGGTCAAAGGTCAAATAGAGTTCAAGAATGTTGACTTCACCTACCCTTCCCGTACAGATGTGCAGGTGCGGCAAAAATACGACGCAAAAAATAGCCTGTAAATTTATGAGCAGTTTTTTTTCTTCTTTTTTTTTAAACTTCAATGTTAATAACCCACAACTGTTAGTTTGTTGCTAATCCCATCTTTACAGTGGTGTACTACTTTGAAAATCGGCCAAATCTGGCTTAAATCAAGGACCAATGGTGTGCCACGCTGCAGAACCCCACGCACATAAATACAGTATATTAAACGAAAAAATAAAAAGTTCAAATTTTTGTTTTTGTTCCTTCAGATTCTCCACGGTGTTTCATTTGTTGCTGAGAGTGGGAAGTCGGTGGCTCTTTGTGGCCAAAGTGGGTGTGGTAAGAGCACGTGTGTTCAACTTATTCAACGATTCTATGACCCCCAGGTAAACTATACAACCATTCTTATAGTGTGTATAGTATTATTCTAAAACGTACTTTAAATCCATAAAAATTAAATGAATAATTGTAAATCATATATACCTTATTACAGTGTTGTCTCATTTCTTACACTACCTGACTACTTACAAGTTACCACTTATATATCTTTGTGGGTGATTGGTTTAAAGTATAGCTGTTTGGAAAACTCATTAAGTGACCACTGGGTTGAAGCAGTTGCCGTTAACTGTCTTGACACATACCACAATGGTAGCAGCGTCGAGCCTTGAACCCCTATTCTTCGGGCTTAAGGCAGGCATATACTAACCACTATGCTAGGCTGTAACTTGGTAACCTACTGTCTTAAAGTATGGTCAATTTAAAAACCCATTAGTGACAACTGCATTGAAGCAATTGCAGTTAAGTGTCTTGCCCAAGGACACATACCACAGTAGAAGTAGCGTCACGCCTCTAACTGTGTTCTTCGGTAGCGGCCAGCTCTAACCACTGTAACCTGGTTTCTTTTGGTTTGTAACAAACATTGCAACTCCTATGTCACAACGATGGCTTAATATTCTTCACAATATTTGATTTGTTGAACTTTATCACAAAGATTCTCATAGCTTTATTACAGCCTAAACTGTCATCCTTGATTGCTATGTTTGTATAACTTGTTTGAGAAGTCGTTGTCCTTATAACTTCACTGCAAACATTGAGTTATTTTTCACTGTGGTTGGCAATGTTTAACTAGCACTGTTGGTGGACTGTGGTAGTGTTCCATATATAATATGTATAGCTTAAAATATGGAATGCATAATATTAACGCATAGATACATTGTATGCACTTGTATATATAATATATTAGGGTAATGGGTCAATTATGGCCTAAATCCTAGGACCCATGGCGTGCCACGCCGCGGGACCTCACCCACATAGAAAAATATATAATATATAGGTTATACATAATATATAATACGCACATACAACATATAGTATATAACACATATTAGCATATTATACAACACATGTATAACAATGGAACTTCTGCTTATATAACCCAATCATAAGTGCAAAAAAAGGGGTTTTAAACCGAAAAATTAGGAATTGGGATATTTGTATCATATATATATATATGAGCTGTTATGTTTGTAGTAAAAGTGGAAAAAAATGGCACATTAAAAGATTGTTTTAAAATAGTTTTAAATATTCTTTAAGTGGTGTCATTGGATCAATAATTATTGTTTGTTGAATTATAGCAGGGCGACGTTCGTTTATTACATTTAGTATCAAGTTGTGTAAATATGCTTGGATGACGCTGCAATTGCTAAATTAAACACCGGCATTAGGCTTTAGCTTTTACCTTTATTTAGGCATGTATCTGTGTCTTTATGCACACATTTACGAATCCATTGTGAAAGTTTAATAGCCAAGCTCTTTTATTTCTTGTATTCTTAACATTGGCCCTAGTGAGGCATGTCATGGGACCTGGGGTTTAGGCCAGAGTTGACCCATTACCCCAACATTGTATATGCACATTCTATTCTATATGGGTGAGGTCCTACAGTGACACACCATCGGTCTTGAGATTTAGGGCATAGTTGCCCCATTACCCCAAAGTATTCTCGAATATTGTTTTTAATCGTGCCATTATTTCCACAGAACGGGATAATCGAGTTGGACGGCGTCGACATCCGAACATTAAACGTACGTTGGTTGCGCGAACACATCGGTGTCGTGTCACAAGAACCCATATTATTCGACACAACAATCGCGGAAAATATTCGCTACGGACGCGATGATGTCACTGATGATGAAATAAAGGAAGCTACGAAACAATCCAACGCTTATGACTTCATCATGAAGATGCCATATGTAAATATTTGCTTCCATAATTAATACTAGCTGGGTGTGTTGGGTACTGTTATGTCAATTTGTTTTCATAAGTAGATTATGAATGGATGGATGTAACTTGTTGATTCTAATGTGGCAGGGCAATAACATTCGTTATAACACAGATGTCCTGTTTTATGCATCTCGTGCCCGCTTATGAATTACCACGTATGTAACTTGTTTGTCCTTGCATGGTGGGGCAATAACAGTCGTTATAACACGGGTGTTCTGTTTCATACACCTCATGCCAGCTTATGAATTACCACGTGTCCACGTATGTAACTTGTTTGTCCTTGCATGGTGGGGCAGTGGCAGTCGTTATAACACGGGTGTTCTGTTTCATGCATCTCGTGCCAGCTTATGAATTACCACGTATGTAACTGTTTGTCCTTGCATGGTGGGGCAGTGGCAGTCGTTATAACAAGGGTGTTCTGTTTCATACACCTCATGCCAGCTTATGAATTACCACGTGTCCACGTATGTAACTTGTTTGTCCTTGCATGGTGGGGCAGTGGCAGTCGTTATAACAAGGGTGTTCTGTTTCATGCATCTCGTGCCAGCTTATAAGTAGCACGTATTTAACTTTGTGGTTGATTTTTCTTGTACCAAACATGTTATTATTGTAACTTCTTTGGCGGGACAACGACATTGTAACACAAATGTTCTGATTTAAACACCTGGTGAGGCATAACCACAAAACAAATAATGAACTTATATAAATGGTAATGGATACAGATATTTGATATGGTAGCAGCATCAAGATTCGAACCCTGAACCTCTAGGTTCCTTCTGCTCCAGATAAAGTTGTTACAGTAATTGATGTTGTTGTATTTGCCAGAAATTTGATACAATGGTTGGAGAAGGAGGGGCGCAGATGAGTGGAGGACAGAAACAAAGGATTGCCATCGCTCGTGCCATTGTACGTGACCCTAAGATTATGTTGCTTGATGAAGCTACTTCAGCTTTAGACACCGAAAGTGAAGCTGTGGTGCAAGCTGCTCTTGAAAAAGCTGCACAAGGTGAGAATGTGAAGTAGAACAGATTTCTGAGATGTCAGATTTTGTAAATAATAACTATATATTCCTCACGTATATTCCTCACGCATTAAAACACTTTCTTAACTTTAACAACATACGACAACACTAAGCTCCATAGAATACTGGTTCTTATGCAATCATCCTTGTTTATGACTTACAAATACTTTTGGTGGCGTGGCACAGTGGTTAGCGGACCTGCCCCAAGTCCTGAGGTTCAAGGCTACAGTAAAAATTAAAACTAAACCCAAAAATAGTCACTCACAAAGTAACATAAGCAGTAACTCTTAAAGGGACACGAGGTGTATGAAACAAAACACCTGTGTTATAACGACTGTCGCTGCCCCACCATGCGAGGATGAATAAGTTACATACGTGGTAACTAGTAAGCGGGCACGCGATGTATAAAACGGAACACCCATGTTATAACGACTGCCGTTGCCCCGCCATGCAAGGATAAAAAAGTTATATCTTGATCCTGAGTTACATTATTTGCTCCTAGTCATATCTTTGTCTAATTAGTAACTTTCCCCCTCAGGGCGCACGACACTCCTGATTGCTCACCGACTTTCAACGATCAGAAACTCCGATAAAATCATTGGATTCCACGAAGGGAGGGCTTTGGAACAAGGGAGTCATGACCAACTCCTCAAAGTGGAAAACGGAATTTATCAAAACTTGGTTAACATGCAGTCTTATAGTGCTGAAAGAGATGAAGCAGAAGGTGAAAAATATGGATATTTCTACTTTTCTAACTGCATAATGGGGTTTGAATATTGGAATGAACAAAACTTATTTGATCCTGACAATTGGGACAACACATAACTGACCACTGGGTTACAGCAATTGCCGTTAAGTGTCTTGCCCAACACACACACATGTTGACAAAAAATAAACACTATTTTATAAGTTGCATTTGTTAGAACTTCTAAATTGGGATGAGGAGTATTCATCAAATATAATAATACAGTTCATAACATGTGCAGAAAAATAGTAATAAAATTGTAATTTGTTAAAATTGTGTTTGCTTTTTAGGTTCTACAAGCCAGGCAACAAGAAAAGGTAAGATTAAATTTATTTATTATTATATTTTAGGTTATTAGCTTTAATGTAATTATTAGCTTTAATGTTTTCACCCTTTGATTACATTTTCTACATAGCTACCATATACCATGAGATATTTACTGAATCTCCATTCAGCCCTCTGGTCTCTAATGGGATGCCAAATTGTCGTACAGAAGGACAATAGCCCACAAAGATACATACGTGGTAACTCGTAAGCGAGCACGAAGTGTGTGAAACAGAACACCTGTGTTATAGCGACGGTCGTTGCCCCACCATGTGAGGATAAATAAGTTACATTTATTGTTTAAAAGTTAGTTATCACCAGGTAAACTAATCCCTACCTTTTCAGTGAGTGAAATAGAGACCACAAAGCCTGCATTAAAAAGACTTGTTAGTGTTACGAGCGTCAGGTCCCGCACAACAAGTGCTGGGGAGACACCAAAAGAGGAAGAGGAAGAGGAAGAAGAAGAAGAGATTCCCAACGTTCCATTTTCCCGTGTGATCGCGCTTAACAGGCCGGAGTTGTTCTATATCGTTCGTGAGTTTTTATATTCCTTATTATAACTTTGTCCGGCGATGGCGTCGAGTCTGTCTTTGGAATTGTTCTTTCAATGTTCAGTTTTCTCAGCTGTATATTTTTATGTAGAAAATTTTCTGTACCTTTTATATGGGAATTGTTTTACATATTTATCATTGTTTTTGTGTAAAATTATTTGTAGAAATCTTAATTTAAAAACCTTTATTTAGGTAAGAGCGATTTTATATTTTATTTTGATTTAAGTTTTTGTTTATTCTTCTTACTTCTAACTTTACCTGTGCCGTGGCTCAGTGGTAAGCAACACGTAATTCTAGACTAGAAGTTATGAGTTGGAGGCTCACGTGTCTATGCGCAAAATACTATTCATATTGTTTAGTAATAATTAAAAATGTCGAGTTATGAAAAAAATTTAGGTTTATTTATTAAGTTTTAAATTAAGTTTTAGGTAAATCATTTATTCAAAGTTATAAATATAAATCAGGCAAGGATTAATAAGTTACATTCATGCATTCGCTGTAACATGTTTGAAATTCCGTTTTGTTTTAACTTGGCTTTTTTCAAATGAATTCTTTCTTCACAGTTGGTTGCATTGCCGCTGCAGTGAACGGAGGAATCCAACCTTGTTTTGCGATTTTGTTCTCGGAGATTATTGGAGTGTTTGGTTTATCAGATCGGCAGGAACAAGAAAGTCTGATCACTCTTTATTCTCTTCTGTTCGTGGCCATCGGAGTGGCAGCGTTAGTTGCAAACATTCTGCAGGTACCTTGTATAAACTTGGGGGACTGTGTACTATTGTCTGATGTGCAGAAAGTATTGAAACTTTTAATTGAAAGTCCAATGATAGCTTTTGGAGTAAAGAAACAATTACCTACAAAGTTACATGCATGGTTGCTTATAAGCGGGCACAATATGTATGAAACAGACCACCCATGTTATAACGACTGTTGTTTTTCAGCCACACAAGGGTTACATTTACAGCATAAGCTACAGCCCTATCAGAAATTACGCTATATAGGTTTTATGTTATGCAAGTAATTTATTCACAATAGTAAGTTAGTCAATGTGTTAACTGAATGCAGGCGTCTTCATTCGGCAAATCAGGTGAAGAATTAACATCTCGTTTACGATCGATGGGATTTCGCGCCATGATGAGACAAGACATTGCGTTCTTTGATGATCACTTCAACAGCACTGGCGCTTTAACCACCAGGCTTGCTACAGATGCTTCTAAGGTACAAGGGTGTACGGGTGTAAGGGCAGGAACTGCAATTCAAAGTATCTTTGCGTTGGGTAAGTTGAAAACTAGCACTATAGATTTCAAATTGATATAGAGTAATATAAAAATTTAAATTTCGACATCAACAGCCGTGCTTTTTAACTGACACTCGTTCTAACACTTTTTATCCATAACATATTTTGACAACTGTCGTTTTGCTGTTGATTCCCTTCTCTAAGTTGATTTCATATTTGAACTTAACGTAACATACCATTTTTTATTTTATTTTTGGAATACAGTACAAAGGTTGGATTAAGGAAAACAGTCAAGAACACAAGTAGAAAGTTGTTCCCGTGTAATTAAATTGAATATTTTTCAGGTGTTGCGCTTGGCATAGCATTTGCATATGGTTGGCAACTTACTCTGCTAACCTTGGCATTTGTTCCATTCATGATAATTGCTGGTCTGTTGACCATGAGGATTTTAACTGGACAGGTGAGAGACAACATTTTAATATAACATACCTGAGTATAAATATTAAGGATCTGGTGCTACGAAAATGTAACAGAAAAATTCCAGTCCAACCAATTGTAAAATAAAAGATATATATTCCGCCTAAATGGCATCGTCAGTCTTTATAAAAAAGCATAAAATAATACACAATGGTAATAATATTATAAATGGCTCTTTGTTTGTTGCTTGGAATATCTTGGGAAACAAGTCCAAGCAGCCAAAATAGTTTTAAACATTTTTTATCCTTTGCTACCGTAATCGAACAGACAAATTAAAGTGATCATTTTTATTGTGCTATCATGAGTATAAGCTTCTTCTGTTTAAAAACTATTACAATCACTTTGTTTGACCATTATTCTTGTTGTCCGCCACATAAAGATATATCTGTTGCAAATATTACTTGATTTATTGAAGTAGTATTTCATTTTATTCTAATATCTTTATTTGTCTCTTCGACTATAGTAGCCAAGATTTATAAATATTTTAAATGAAAATACGGTAACAGGGGCAAAAAAGCAGTAGTTAAAACACGCCTTCAGTAAAAAACATATTTACATTAAATTGGAAGAAAATAAGCGCAGTCGTTACACCCAGCAGACAAACAAGCCATTTATGTTTAAAGCTCGACACTGCTACCATTGTGGGCATATGTGTCCTTGGGCAAGACACTTAATGGCAATTGCTCCAACCCAGTGGTCACTGGTTGTCCAAATTACCAGCCATACATAAAATAATCACCCACAAAGTAACATACATGGTAACTCATAAGCTGGCACGAGGTGTTAAACCCGTGTTATATCGACTGTCGTTTTCCGGCCAAGCGAGGATAAAGTAAGTTACATACATACATACAAATATTATAATAGAAAGTATAGCTACATTAAGAATAGTTTGCAGTGCTAAAACATAAATATATAGAGAGAGAGAAATCGTTAAGCAATAAAAAAGAAATTGCAGCTTTATTAAAAATTAATTTTCATTCCTAAACATTCTTTTATCATAGTAATTATAGTTTATTATAGTTACATTCTTTTATTATAGTCTGGTCAAGAAGCAAAAGCTTATGAAGATGCAGGTACGATTGCTACTGAAGCAACCTTGAATATTAGGACGGTCGCTTCGCTTACTAGAGAAGAGAAGTTCTATCTGAAATATACCCTTGCGCTTATTAAACCTTACGAGTGAGTGGTGTGGTTTCCTTGTATTTAAGCATGAACATAGTAATGTGAGGTTTTGTCTGCCTTGTTAACACTGCATATAGTAGGGAAGATGGGACACCTTTAGCGCATAATATCTAAATACCCTGATCGTGTTTTAAACAATTAAAACAGTCTATGAGAGTAGTGAGGATACGGTTTTATAATTCTTTGAATGTTCTTCGTTTACTACCAAATGGGAGGAGAAAATAGAAGGAAAAGGTGTCTCAAGTTCCACCACTCCACTATAAATTTTGCAGATTAAGGTTTATCGTATTTGTATATTGATTTAGGTTTACGCTTAATACTGCGTGTATTACATATGTTTTGCAGATTGCTGTTAAGTTTAAGCCTATTCTATATGTGTAAGGTCCTTGTTTAAGGACATAGGATTTAGACCAGATTTCGCTCATTACCCTTAGTTTAAAACCAACTGTAATACATGCCATTAAAACATATTTAAATTTTTAGTTTATCTTCTTTAGTACAGTAGAAAAGATCATATATTTAAAAAAAAACTAACAGAAGGATATTAACAGAAAAATTAAAGCCGTTAAAACACAAACAGAAATTGGCGAATAAATTTTATTTATTTTTTAATAGAGAAATATAAACTTCTTCTAACCAGGCAATCCAAGAAGAAGGCTCTCTTCTATGGAATTTCATTCGGATTCTCCCAATGCATCGTGTTCTTTGCGTACGCTGCTACTTTTAGATTCGGAGCTTGGCTTGTGGACGAAGGACTGATGGAGTTTCAGAATGTTTATAAGTAAGATGGTGTTTTTAAAATGGAGTGACTCATAAAAGCGGGCACGCTGTGTATGAAATAGAACACATGTGTTATAATGACAAACGTTGCCTCTCCTTGCGAGGCTAAATAAATTACATACATGGTAACTTGTAAGTGGACACGAGGTGTATGAAACAGAACACATGTGTTATAACGTCTTTAAGTCATTCAAGATGCAATAAAACTGGTCTGTTTGATATTTTTCTGGAAAATATCGTATTGTTTGAATATAATGAACACAAACATAGAAAATAAAAAAAGAAAATTATTGTACTGAAACTTGTAGGAAAGTCTTCTGCCGTGGTTTAGTGATTAGGCAATTGTAACGGATACCGTTAAAATATATACTGTTGTCCCCGTAAAGTAACACCTTTCATTAAACCTATCTATCTTCCAGGTGTTTGATGGCTGTAATATTCGGAGCGTTCGCAGTCGGTCAAACAAGTTCGTTCGCACCAGACTTTGCTGCAGCGAGAATCGCAGCTAACCGGTTGTTCAAGCTGCTTGACAGAGTTCCTGAGATTGATAGTTACAGTAAAGAAGGAAGAGTTCCAGTGAGTGACAATGATCTATTGCTAAGTTAAATGCATAGGTGCAATAATACTGGGGTAACCAAATTTTGAAACTGAAGTGACACTGAAAATTTGATCATTCCAATTTTACAATAAAAAGATGAATAAAATCATACCAAATTTTGCACCTCAGTTTTACTATGAAAATAGGAATAAAATCCTAGTTTTCAGCAACTCAGTTTTACACCATAGAATAAGTTTGGGTGTATATACAAACAAGCAGAGTCAATAAGTTAAGCTGACGTGATAGCATCAGTTCCTCACCCTCGTAGAACAGAATATATCATAAAATACGTTCTCTTCAAGCATAATAACGAAAACAACAAATTTATAAACCAAGGGCATTAAATTGTCTCAGAAATAGAATGTTAAACTTATTCATATGTTGTAGAAAACCTTGGACGGCAATCTCGACTTCAAGTCCCTCAAGTTCCATTACCCGACCCGACCAGATGTGCAAGTTCTTAAAGGTTTGACAACCGCCATTAGAAAAGGTCAAACTGTGGCATTGGTTGGCCAAAGTGGGTGTGGAAAGTCAACTTGTATTCAACTACTTGAACGTTTCTATGACCCTGATGAAGGAACTGTGGTATGTAGGAATTGAATGTAACTTATTTATCCTCGCATGAAAGGCAACGACAGTCTTTATAACACGGGTGTTCTGTTTCATACACCTCGTGCCTGCTCACGAGTTACCTTTTTGCTGCTATGATGAATCTAATAATTCTTTGTCAATTACAGAGCATGGACGACGCAAACACAAAAGAACTTCAAATATCTTGGTTGCGATCACAAATGGGAATCGTGTCTCAAGAACCCGTTTTATTCGACCGTTCGATTGCTGACAATATACGTTATGGTGATAATTCTAGGGAGGCCTCGATGGAGGAAATTATCACGGCTGCAAAGAACGCAAACATTCATAACTTTATCGATGGCTTGCCTGATGTAAGTAAAGTTGTTTTGAATTTGGTCAAATACTTTCAACATTATGTTGACACTTTTGTAACATACCCAATGTGGTATAGCACAGTGGTTTGTGCGCCTGCCTTTAGCCCAGGCTTCAGTTCAGAGGATACAGGTTTGAAGCTTGGTGCTGCTACCATTGGACATTAACAGTCATTTCTTAAACATAAAAAATGAAAAAAAGATAATCTTCACAAAGTAATGCGGTAACTCGTAAGCGGGCACAAGGTGTATGAAACAGAACACCTGTGTTATAACGACTGTTGCCGAGCCATGTCAGGATAAAGTAAGTTACATACATTCAATCATGCAGCGGCCCTTTTATTATCCTACAAAAAAATTGGAAACTCACCATAAACTGAAAACTTGGTGAAAAAAGAAAATAATTTCTATTTTTCCGCTATTGAGTCATTTTTTTACAGAAATACGAAACAAATGTTGGGGGGAAAGGGACCCAGTTATCTGGAGGGCAGAAGCAGAGGGTTGCCATCGCTCGCGCTCTACTTAGGAATCCTAAAGTTCTTCTTCTTGATGAAGCAACGTCTGCTCTCGACGCTGAGAGCGAAAAGGTGGGATTGTTTTGGAACAAGGTTTTAATCTTTCGGGAGAAGTTTTTTAGATAAATGTTTGTATTATTGAGTGTAACTTATTGCTGAGAGAGCTTTTAGATAAATGAGTAAAACGGTGGGAGTATTTTGGAAATGTTATTATTATTTCGGAAAAATGTTATCGAAAAACCGTTCATTCACTGTTTGGATCATTAAATGTAACTTATTTCTGACAGTTCTGGGCTAAATCCCAGATATAAACAAGTTATATTTATTTATATAATTCTGTACAAGACTACATGCATTGATTATTGATTGGACTTAAATGTGTTTGCAAGTTACTAAATCCTGCTAAAATTTGTTTGATTTATCAATCTAACTCAGTCCGGAAAATCAATTAGGAATAAATCTAAGAGACAAATAAAAGCTATCAATAACAGCTATTATTATTACCATTGTGAATAGTTTACAATTGTATTTACATACAAGGATAAAAAAGTTACATTCACTCATTTATTTATTCATTTCTTTATTTATAAAAGTTTGTACAATTGCATTTGTGATTACACAGATCGTCCAAGACGCCTTGGATGCGGCGAGAGCCGGCAGAACCTGCATTGTCATCGCCCATCGTTTGTCGACGGTTAAAAATGCTGACGTCATCGCTGTTATTGAGAATGGTTGTGTGGTTGAAAGTGGAACTCACAGCGAGCTATTGGCTCTCAATGGATCTTACTTCAGTCTTGTTAATGCTCAATTGCATTCAAGTGATCAATGAAAACGTAGATATGAGTGCTTAGATAACAATTGTTTATCTCTTCGAATACATTAGTGAAGATAAAATTATTTAAAACAATGAAGAGAAGAAATTTGTAGCAAAACAACAGTCGGTATAGGAATCTATACCCTGACAACTGTACTGAAGATAAAATATATGTAATTTTAAAGTCATAAATTGGAAACCAGCAACACATTTCCATTATAGCCCTTTAATCCTTAACTGTAAACCCTTTTACTTTGACAACTTAAATTACTCAGCTTTAAATATCCATTTGAAATATCTAGACACATATTTGCAGTTTGCTGGTAGTGGTTGAATAGCCTATATGTATCCACCACTTTATCTTATTTTGTTTGAGTGTTTGTTTTACTAATTTTAACTCAGACTTTGAACTCAATAACTAATAAAGATTGTTTTGGATTTCAATCACAGACAAATATTTGGTAGTAAAAAAAGAATATTTACATAATTATATAACCGGATCCTTATGACTCTAAAGAAGCGTTGTTAATTGTTAAAACACAGGCAAACATGGGATATTATGTGCTAACGGTGTCCCATCCTTCCCCACATTATTATCACGCACAACTCTTTTTTCACGGTAATCTATAATTTAATATTATGTTTCTTGTATTGTTGAATCAATGCAACTTGTTTACTTTCGTGTGGCGGGGCAACGACAGTCGTTATAACACGGGTGTTATGTTTCATACACCTCGTGCCCGCTTATGAGTTACCATGTATGTAACTTTGTGAACGATTGTTTCTTACAGGTTCATGTTTACCACATGTAACGTTCCTGGTGCTTTATGTTATGAATAAATCGCATTAGTGCCAGTAGGTTACCGAAATTGAAATGCAATTGCATGTTTTTTCGTTTAAACACCTAATTCCTCATCTTAGCTCTTCCGTGCTTTATGTGTTTGTATTAAAATTGTACTTGAAACATACGTCGTTTTGCCACCGTGTTTTTACCCGGCATACCATCAGTTTAACTTTATTGAATACAGGAACGAATGTCAAACTAATTAAGATAACGAACAGAAAAGTAACATGGTAACTCGTAAGCTGACATGAGGTGTATGAAACAGTACACCCGTGTTATAACGAATGTCGTTTTCCGGCCACGCGAGGATAAAGTAAGTTACATTACATTCCTTAAAATTAAATTAGCAGCAAAACGACAGTCGTTAAAACACGCTACGGTTAAAATTAGTTTTAGTGTAAAATAACAGCGTGGCTGCTAAATTTATAACACAGTATAAATTACTTTCCATTCAATTGTTTTTTATTGGAGCCAATGTTTGTGTAGTTTTGTGAGGTGGGGGAAGACGGGACACCTTTAGCACAGGATATTCAAATATCTAGTCGTGTTTTAAACAATTAACAACGGTCTATGAGAGTCGTGAGGATATGGTTTATTAAATTTGAATTTGCTTTGTTTACTACCAAATGGGACGAGAAAACAGAATGAAAAGGTGTACCATCTTCCCCCACCCTACTATATAACTATACTGAGTGTATTTACCCGTCATGCCGTATGTAGATTTTGCTCGAGTATATGTTCCTTGTAATCTTATGTAAACTTCAATAACCAATGTTGTTGCTTAAGCAGTATAAACCTACATGGATGAATGTCCTTGCTTTATCTTCGCGGGACAGATGTTCTGTTTCGTACACCTCGTGCCTGCTTACGAGTTGCCACGTATGTAACCATAGTACTCTAAACGTGTTTTAGAGTACTATGATGAAACTCTGTCGGTGAATTTTCCATAGGTGTATGACACAGAACAGCTGTGTTATAACGACTGTCATTGGCCTGCCATGCGAGTATAAACAATCTACATTCTTTCACTCTGTACAAAATTCGCTGAACAAAACAACTCGTGACCGGCAGTACAACGTGGCGATTCTGACGCGTCTTGTTTTCCACCCACGGCGACATGTGATTGCCGGCAATTCGTTTCACGTTTTGTAGAAGTTTGGCTGAGTGCCTAAACCTCAAGCATGGCTGTAATGCAATGATCTTATTGATTGTAAAAGTTTTTAAATTATTCATTAGTCTCTGATGTACGTTTTACAACGTTTAGTACGAATGAATAAATGAATGAATGCAACTTATTTATCCTCGCATGGCGGGGCAATGACAATCGTTATAACACGGATGTTCTGTTTCATACAGCACTTTATGCCTGCTTACGAGTTACCACATATGTAGCTTCGGGCTTCGTGGGCGATTGTTTTCATTTAAATTATTTATCAGCCTCGCTTTAGGTTAACTGACCGTTGCAGTCAGTTGCATCATACCCGTTTTGTGACGTCACAACTGCTGATCCGTGGGATTTTTGCGCGTTCTGTTTAAAAGAAGGGAAATGTGACGTTTGAATGAGCATTGTGAATGGCTGGGTGACCGTAGCGTCGTTGAAACATAACACCAAGCACGATTGCTTAGTCATTACCCAAGGCCCAGTAAGTTTAAAACTCAGGTGTATCAGCAAGGAACAGCATTTTGCAAGCCGGAAGATCTAGTTATGTTAAACTGTGGTGTATTTTATGAGGTAAGGATGTTATATGCGTATATATGTGTAGGCTGTTCCGGTGTATACGAACAATTAAGACAACTATGATAGCTCTAAAGAATGTATAAAGCTTATGCTCACATACTATGGCATGATTTTTATTCATCTCTTCGAATACAGCAGCGAAGATAAGACTAATTGAAACAACGAGAAAGGGGTATTAGCAGCAAAACAAAAGTCGTTAAAAGTTAACATCAAAAACGTTAGCAAGAGATGGATTTGTAGCTGAAAATAATTGTGTTGGTTTAAAAAGCAGATTATTTTGTTGGAAACCGAAATAAACTAGATAAAGTAGGGTTGGGGAAGACGGGACACCTTTAGCACATAATATCCGAATATCCTGATCGTGTTTCAAACAATTAACAACAGTCTATGGAAGTTGTAAGAATGCGGTTTTATAATTATTTGAATGTTCTTTGTTTACTATTAAATGGGACGAGAAAATACAGTGAAACGCTGTCCCATCTTCCCCATCCTATTATATACACACAATTATTAATGTTGTGAAGTTACATAGGTATTTTTAATAACATTCAATGTTGGATATAATTATTTATATCTTGTTTTATTGAAAGTATATCCCATATCACCTCACAAAGCTGTCCCATTTTACCCCACAGTTCTATATAACGTTGTTTTTTTACTTGTTTATTAGAAACTTATCCCATCTTACCCTTCAAAAGGATCCCATCTCACCCCACAGTAATATAAAATATTATTGTTTTGAAAGCATTGTTGAAGCTGCGCCTCATCGCGTATTTTAAGCTCCATATCTGGTAAACCATCTGGTTGTTATCGTGTTGGCGCTTGAAGTTACAGCTATGTTGTGTAGGCAAGGGTTGGCTATGAATTCTAACTTATGGTTTGTTCCTATGTTTGCTTACAAGTTATGTTACGTGTTAAAATGTTTGCACTTTATTTGTATTTATGACGTTTTTGGTTTATATAGTAGAGTATGGGAAGACGGGACACCTTTAGCACATAATATCCAAATATCTTAAACGTATTTTAAGCAATTAACAACGTTCTATGGGAGTTGTAAGGATGCGGTTTTATAATTATTTAAATGTTCTTTGTTTTCTACCAAATGGGTCGAAAAAAATAGAATGAAAAGGTGTCCCATCTTCCCCACACAACTATACTTGTGTTGTCAACGTTTCTGGTAGCCTGCATATGTTACTACGAGTAAATGTGCTGGTTAGCTGCAGTGCCGCTGCATGAAATATTCATGAGATTTTTGTTATATAGACGTATTGTGTCCAGTTCCTTTATTTAACCATTTTGCTGAACTGTGTATATGCGGATGTACAACACGCGTGGTATAATACTACGGGGTATGATGGAACACCATTAGCACATAATATCCAATATTTCCTGATCGTGTTTTGGACAATTAACAAGCGCTTTTAGAGTCGCGAGGATACGGTTAGATTGTTCTGTAAATATTCTGTGTTTACTGTTAAACAACGCTGTAAAAAAACGAAATAAAAGCATGAAACATCTCACCGCAGCCTATGCTATATATCATCCAATACAATTTGCATGGAGTTAAATTGTATTGCTTGAACGAACATATATCGTTATAAATCACCCATACACGATTCTCTTCTTTATCTGCCAAACGTGTTAAATTTTATAATTACCGCTTTCATTCCGCGATAACGTATCATGTTCGTTTCATCAGCAAACCTCACGCAGTCACGATGCTATGCTGTAATCTTCGTTAATGCATTGTCATTCTTCTACCATAATTCCGGTTACCGGCTTTCGTTTTCCATTCCCTCAGGCACTTTTGCAATAATTGCGCAACACAGGGCAAGACTTGGCTTGTTTTTTGTGAAAAAGGATATAGGCGGTTTAACATGGGTGGATTCCGCGGAGAAAAAAGATAATTATCTCTTCGAATACGATAGCGAAGTTCAAAAAAATTAAACAAACCTAAAAAGGGGCATTAGAAAACCTTTAAAAAAACATGGGTATAAACTACTTGAAAATTGCCAAATAAGAGCGTGGCTGGTGAACGCACGCTGCACTGTGTCACACGATGACCTCTCCCCTACTGTTGGTGCGGTGACGTGTGGTTACGTCACGCCGCTTTACTCTGTACAAAGCGAGCTCTTTTTATCTGAATAGATAAAGTTCACAGCAAGAAGTAAACATTCTAAATGTTAAATATTCCATAAATCTGGTTCTGATATAGTGCTCATAAAGTTGGACGATTCTCGTAACGAAATAACAGTCAGTGTCAAGCGCTACTAAATACCAACGAGTAATTTAGTATAAGAGGGATCATCACTCTCTTAACAAACTAAAATCAAGTCGAACGAACATTGCTCATGGCCCACTATATTATATAGTTATATAGTAAGGTGGGGAAGATGGTACACCTTTTCATTCTATTTCTCGTCCCATTTGGTAGTAAACAAAGAACATTCAAAGAATTATAAAACCATATCCTCACGACTCTCATAGACCGTTGTTAATTATTTAAAACACGATTAGAATATTTCGATATTAGGTGTTAAAAGTGTCCCGTCTTTCCTCACCCCATTATAAGAGATATTTGCCTGGAATTGCATCATCCTTCTTTTTTCAAATGGAACAAAATTCTCAAAACCGAAAGTTGACGTAACTTTAAATCAGTTCTCCTTCGTCACTTTCTCTTAAGAACCAAACTTCACCAGATAATCTGATCAAGCTGTGGTGTAGGGACGGGCAGTCCTTTTGACCTGGTGGACAATCATTTCACCATTTTAGGTTGTATGTGCTTTGTTTACATTGTGTATGTGACAGCGCTTTGTATGGGAACGAACAATAGCTATAAGTTTGCCATAAAAGGTGGTTCAAATATCTTTAACTTTGCTCATGGTTTATACGACGTTTACATTCATTGTAAAACCACGTCTATTGTAAAAAGGCTGAATACACAGGTTCAGAAAATCGCTCTTTATATAGACATTTCAAAAAGACATTGTTATATTTGATGAGCTGCAGCATTTAGCTTTTCTCGCCGTAGCAGAAGTTATAACTTAATGGGAAAAACTTGTTGTTCATAAATCAAACGAATTGAAAAACATAGTTATACCATAGTATACTGAAGTGACATTTGGTTATACATAGACTGTTCTTGAGTTTCAGAATTTCTGGTTGTTGTGTGTTTAAGTTATAAGCGTTGGAACTCTTATAATCAGACGTGACCAGCCGTATTTGGAACGTTATAAAAAAGGTTTCATTTTTATAAATTGAATATATATATATATGCTGTTTTCTACTTAAAATATTGACGGTCACGGATTCCCTGTTAAGTTACAAGTATTATAGAAGTCGTATAATCAAGCGGGACAAGTGTCGTATTTGGAATGTTTTACTCAATAACACGAGGAGCAACCGCCGGCAAGAGGTAGCGAGTGATGAAAATTGATTGCCCGTTTCGTCCAAGTGTTGCAATAGAATGCCCCTCGCCTCAGGGCACCATGTCGCAGCTTGTTTAAGAGTCACAACTTTATTTCTTGCACGCCAGTCGAGCCAAAGGAACACGAGTGTTTGCCAGCCAAGCTACATGGGTGTTTTAGTTCACTATTTGCGCAACTCATACGTATCGAAGTTCATGTGAAATGTATTTAGATTTCGATGTGTTTCTATTGCAACAAGCAACGCGGTTAAGGATTAAAAAAAAATCATTTAAAGTATGAAGTCTGCACAGTTGTAAATAATTTTTAAATTATGTTAATTCGGACAGTGGCAACGTATTGTATATTTTATTTATCTTTTCGAATAACAAAGATCAAATAAATAAAACAAGGAAGAGGACAGAAATTAGCAGCAAAACGATAATTAAAAGCTGAATAAGTGTCTTTCCAAAACCCATCGTAAATGTGTATTGTTCATTCACCCCGCCTGTTGTATTTCCTAATCGTGTTTTAACAATCAACAAGCTAATTTAAATTCGTGTTATCACAGTTATAGTAGAGTGAGGAAAGATGGGACACCTTTGACACCTAATATCCAAATAGCCTAATCGTGTTTTAAACAATTAACAACGGTCTGTGGAAGTCGTGAAGATACGGTTTTATAATTCATTAAATGTTCTTTGTTTATTATCAAATGAAAAGAGAAAACTAAACGAAAAGGTGTCCCATCTCCCCAAACCCCACTATATATTGTTCTCATCTGCAGAGATAGGGTATAAAGTAGATAATCGTGAACTTGCTTGCACATGTCCGCCATGAGCGACAACGAATCTACAAAGGGAAACAATTTCAAGAAGAATCGGGTTGGTGACGTCACACCACCTCCTACTTATGACGAAATAGAAGTTGAAATAACGAACGGAAGGTGAGAGTTTATTTTATAACATCATGTATTTATGTATATAATAACGTAAAACGTATAAATATACATAAGCATCACGGCACGCTATATATATATATAGCATAGGGTGGGGGGAGATGGAACAACTTTTTATGCTATTTTCTTGTTTACTATTAAATAGGACGAGAAAACAGAATGAAAGGTGCCCCATCTTGCCCCACCCTTCTACACTGTGTACATGTATGTCATTTATGCGACCAGCATGACTCCGCCGCATATACATTGGCACCAACCGTCCATTTGTACGAACGCACAACCATTTCAATATAAATAACTTGGCTATGCGGGGTAATATGAACAAGTAGGCTATAGGTCACTAGGGCGTAATAACTTTATACAACCTATGTCCTACTTATTATCACATACAGTTACAAACCATACGTAGGTTATATAACCTTAGTGTTACATACTGAATTAACGCGTTGTGTTTTTAACATAAACTAAATATATATAGAGTGACATATATTCCGTTTTTATAGCTTTCGAATGCGATAGAGAAAAAGGCGTTTATTAAAACAGCGAAGCAAAGGAAATTAACAGCAAAACGAAAGTCGCTAAAAACTCGTTAGGAGTAAAAACTACTTGGAAAAAGCGCTAAATGAAAGAGTGGTTTCTAAATCCGCATTTATTTTATGTTAAGAAAACAGTGATGATGATGGTTTTTAAACTGTTTATTATCAGGTTTTGTTTATGTGTTTTTGATGTGACGTAAACATGGTTGTTTATGTTTCGAAGCACGTCGTGTGCATTTAATCCTAATGTATTTCCTGCACTGAGATGGTTCGTATAAACAAAACAGATAAAAATCTCTCGGCTTTAGTAATTTGCAAACACGTGGTTCATGTACATTCATGTCAAAGTAAAATGGTCGGGTATATAAGTGTACGCACAAGCCGTAAGGCAGAAAGAAATGAAAATTAAAACTAGGCGGGCAGTTCATACCAGAACATAAACTTATTTATCTCTTTGAATACAGTAGCGAAGATAGCATTGATTAAAACAGCGAAGCAAATGGAATTAGCAGAAAAACAACAATTATAAATATGTCGTGGAGCAAATAGATGTCGGTGTAAATTTATTCAACTTTTTATACGTGGTTGGGCGAGGTACTTTCTAAATGTGACGGTCAAAAGGTGTAACTGACCACCCATAAATAAAACACGATTGTCTCATTTATTTAAACAACACTTTATGATACCGCATGCGTATAGTAGGATGGGGCAAGATGGGACATTTTTAGCACGTAATATCTAAATACCTGATCGTGTTTTAAACATTTAACAGCGAGCTACGGGAGTCGTGCTGATATAGTTTTACAATTCTTTAAATGCGTTCTTTGTTTACTACCAAAACGGAGAAATCGAATAAAAAGGTGTCCCATCTTCCCCCACTGTACTATATATAGGTTATTTATCGTTTATACAAGATTACGCAATGCACCGTTTCGTTTTCGCTTTCCTTTACAAATATATAACATAAACTTAATTTGATTTATCTGTTTGTTTACGAAAACGAAGTTCCAAATAATTAAAACAACGTAGAGACGGGAATGGGCAGTAGAACTACAGTCGTTAAAAACACATCGGGAAAGCTATACCCGAGTAAAAGGCAAATAAAAGCGTTGTTGCTAAACCTCTTATTCGACAAATAGCAAGAACTCATTGATTTTTACTCGATAAAAAGAGAAAACAGATCGGTACGTTACGTTTGGTATCGAGTTTAAACGTAAACAAAAGCATCTGTTATATTCACACGCTCCCCAGGTCGGAGGTAATCTGCCGGTCGATAATATAACGTCATACCAGTATAAATATTTCATTTGGCGTATTCGTGTATATACTGTCATTGCTTACAGGTAGCGAAGCCTTCTTAGTGTAAGAATATATAGTACTGTGGGGTATAATACCGTCAGCGTATAATATAAAACTGTGGGGTAAGATGGGATACCTTTAGCCCATATATTGTACTGTGGGGTAAGATGGGATACCGTTAGCGCGTTCATAGCCCTGTGGGGTAATAATATGTTTCCTAATCGTGTTTCAATCAATTAACGGCGTTCTTTAAGAGTTGCGGGGATGCGGTTATAGAATTTGGTAAATATTCTTTGTTTACTACTAAATGGGACGATATAAGTTTATAATAGAATAAAATGTCCCATCTCACCCCACCCTACTATATGTGGATACTGTACTGTGTATTGTAGTGCACATCTAGACAAGTTTAGTCGTAAAGATTCGGTTTTGAAGAAAAGAGAATTAGCAGCAAAACGACAGTCGTTGTAACTTAAGAGACTCATGATGTTATTTTAGGCGAAGTTTGAATATAGGTTACAATTCGTTAAACTTGATCGTTGTCTGTTATATTTTGTAGCGCTGGATCCTGTTATTTCGTTACGAGAATCGTCAACTTTATTAGCATTAGAATAGAATCACGGAATTCATGACAATTACGAGTATAGGGTCTAAAGTATCTCTATAGATGTAAAAAACATTGGGCAAACTCTGTACTAAACCTCACGTCTTATGATATTTTACGCTGTACGGGCTTACCCGCGTACTAAAAACACAACACTCGTGTTATAACGACTGTCTTTTTGCCGTCATGCGAGGATAAAGTAAGTTACATTCATACACTCGCACGCTGTGGGTACTGGGTAGGATTCCACCCGTGTGAAGTAGAATACAGAAACATATTTTCTTACGAAATCTACTGTAACTTTTTTCAACACAATACATGCGTACACTGATCAGTAAGGCCTGTATTTAGTGGGCCATGCTGTGACATAGACGTAATACGTAATGTATACCAAATGCACAGTAACCTTTCAACGGAAATCACTATGATGACGTCACTAGCCAATACATATACACAACATTGCGCAATAACCGGCAGAAAGTTTCCCGTCTTGAAAAGGCGGTTACTACATACACGTTTGCTGATGAAATTAGCCGCAATAACAAACCAGAATGATATATGTCATCACGAATACATTTCCTAAAAGCCTTATAAGTGGTTTAGTGTTTAGGTTAGCGAAGACCAGCCATTATAATGGAACAAATTACAAGACAGATTAGTAGCGACTTGATTTGGACAGTTAACAGTTGGAAATACGTTTTAGCTCATTGTGTGTTTTGTTCTTCTTTTTAACTTTGTGTGATAGCTTTAGAAAAAGTCGTAACTTAGTAAATACAAAAGTTTTTGTTAAAATGGAGGCAAATGAAACTGCTCCAGACGTTGCCGATCATTTATTAAACGATACTAATGTCGAATTTGCTGGGTTAGTGTTTTTCTATATAGTTCTATATTGTGCCTGTTAACATGTTTAAACGTATAGGCTACCATTTTATTAAATATTGTATAAAAAATAATTAGTATTTAATAGCCATTGTAGAAAATAGGAATAATTACCAAACATAATATGATAATAAATTAATAATAATAACTTTTTATTGTTTTTTTTACTGTAGCGAAGATTAAAAAATATTTGAAATGAAAAAACAGTTTATAGCCACAAAACGGTACTTGTAAAAACACGCTTACGATTAAAACATATTTACATTTAATTGGTCACAGCGTGCACTCAGATCTATAGTAAAAAACTAGTTAATGATTAATCCTACTTCTACTTACTTGCAGCGTGCCTACAGCTAATGGCACAGCTGGTGGTTCAACGTCCGATGAGAAGAAGAAGGAACCTCCTCCACAAGTGGGATATTTTCAATTGGTGAGTGATCATTTTAAAACATTGTGTTTTAAATCATTAGGCTAATATTTGTATTGTATATAAATCATATACATTTGTGTTGTATGTATATTTATATGTGTGTTTATATACTTTTTTTAAACTGTTTTTATTTTTGTAGTTTTTATCTTATGTGGTAATAATAAATGCCTTTTGCTGCTAGTTCCCTCTTACTTGGTTGTTTTAAATCTTTGCTATTGTTTATTAAATTTTTAAAGCAGGGATGGTTCAACAGGCAGGGATGGTTCAACAAGTTGGCAGGGATGGTTCAACAAAACACAATCCTGCAAAACAAATCTAACTTATTGGTTGTAATGTTTCCTAAGTAAATGCAGTGCAAAATATTTCAGGGCCAGTCATGCCACCCTGCCACCCCACCTTCGGTGCCTAAGTTTAATTTCAAATAAACTGTTACTTAATTTTAACTTCTGTTTTCCCCAGTATCGCTATGCGGACAAATGGGATTATTTATTGCTGGTTTTGGGAACAATTGCCGCAACTGTGCATGGAGTTGCTATGCCAGTCATGTTTATATTTTTCGGAGAGTTGACGACGACTTTCGTTGATTTCGGGAAATATGTAGCCTGTAATTTCAATTATACATCCTGTATCGCAGATGGAACAATCCCAAACTCCACAACTGAAGCGTAAGTCATGTTTTGCTTTCATGTATTTAAAGATTAGGCATTACCATTACAGCCTGATTATAGAACGTTTATAAACTGTATAACCCAAAGTATATTTCTCTTTTAAAAAAATCGAGCACAGGCGCCAAACCTGGGGTGGCATAGTGGGCAGGCTTACCCTTGAATTTGAATTTATTTTAAAAGATGGTATGTCTAACTACCCTGCCTCCCCTGCACAAAATGTTTAGCGCTAAACCTACAAAACTTTTATTCAACTATATATATATATACACAATAATTTCTTTCATGCCAAGATTGATAAAATATTTTCACAACTATTGGTTAAAAATAAAAGACTTTCAATAACTTACATTTTTACCTTACAGCCAATTCCTTCAAGCAATTTCTCCAATCCTTAACTTCAATGATTCAATCGCAACTTATTCAATTTACTTTTCCGTCATAGCTGTTGTTGTGTGGCTGTTTGGATGGTGGCAGGTGCGTGTTGAACAATGTTTAGGATTTTACTCAATAATATGTTGTTAATGTTAAATGGCACTGCTGTAAAAGAGACCTTCTGGTTGTATTTTGTTTGTTCTTTATCTTATTATTTGTGTTTTTAAGTTTTCGCATTTTTACCAGCACCATGGCTATGTGGTCAGTGAGCCAGCCTCTAACCTATTGGTTACGATTGTTTTCTCGCTATGCAAGGATAAAGCAAGTTACATTTATTCATTCAATGACAGTGTTTGGTGTAAATAAGATCTTCTGGTAGTTGAACATATTGATGATTAAATAAATGTAACTTTCCCCCTCGTGGCGGGCAACAATGGTCGTTATAACGCGCTTTTTCATTTCATACACCTCATGCCCGCTTACAAATTGTGTATGTAACAAATATTAAGTATAATACATACTGTTCTAATTCACAGCAAGCTTTTAATCCTTTCTCTTATATTTATTGTTCATACCATGTCGTTTTACACAGATTACCTTTTGGATGATCCAGGCAGTTAGACAAATACGTAGGATCAGGATTCTCTTCTTTAAAAGCATCCTACGACAAGATATCTCATATTTCGATCTCAATTCTGCTGGGGAGTTAAACACTAGATTGGCGGAGTAAGTTTGGATGTAAAAAATAGATGTAAAAAAACTACAAAGAGTATAGAAGTTGTTCTTAGCCTTGTGATTAAAATTGTGCTGAAAAATATAAAAGAATCACGGTTTTATTGTTCCCTGGTTAAATTGTTTAAAAGGTAACATCTTTAACCTCAAAATGTTGCTTCCCTGCAGACATATTGTGAGCATGCAGAGTGTTTTTGATTCAAAATCGTAAGCAGAATATGGGCACAAATAGGATGAAACTTAAACTTCTCTGAATCGCTACTGTATTGGGAGAGATAAATCTATTTTATATGGGTGAGGTCCAAATTTGGCCCAATACCCCAACACCCAGGCACATTATTAGACCATCCTTAACTTAACTGAAGAGATAAAACTTATATTATCCTGTTGATCCACAGTGACATACAGAAGATACAAGATGGGATCAGTGATAAAGTATCCATGGGAATAATGAATGTTACGCGAGCTATAGGATCTCTCATCATCGGGTTTGTCTACTCAGCCAAACTATCTGCTGTTATACTCGCTGTGTCACCTCTGCTTGTTGCATCAGCTGGGATTCTGTTTAAGGTACTTTGGTTTTTTTTAATATCATTCCAATCTTAAACGATTTTTAACAAAACATATTACAGCACGGTAAAAGCTGTTTTAGACATAAACCTTTGGTGTTAAAACTCCTTGAATTTGTGCTTACATTGATTATGAAAAAACTGCATAAAAGTTGCATGTTTAGGGAGAGTTGTGAACCACTCTCATGCTTACTGTCGAGTTATAACATTGGTGTCTTCTTTTAGACCAGACAGACATGGTGTATTCATGCACCTCATACTCACTGTTAAAAATAAAATTGATCACCCATGAATGACCCTTAACATTTGACTATTTTTAGATGACTAGTATGTTCACAAAGAAAGAGTTGGACGCTTATGCTAAAGCTGGGGCAGTGGCGGAGGAAGTCTTATCTTCAATTAGAACTGTTGTTGCATTTGATGGACAAGATAAAGAATGTAAAAGGTAGAGTTAACTTTTCGTTTAAACTGATTCTAGAATTCCCTTGTTATATTAACTGTCGTTGCTCTACTATGTAAATATTCTTATCACTTTTTAAAGAAATTATAGTTTTTAGTTCATTGAAAAAGAACAGATAACTCCTATAGCGGGAACGAGGTATATAAAACAGAACACCTATGTGTTATAAGTAACAATTGCCCCACCACCCAAGAATAAATAAGTTACATACATGGTAACTCATAGGCACGACCGCACTAGGTGTATGAAACATAACAACGGTGTTATAACTGCTGCCCGTCAGGCTAGAATAAAATAAGTTACATTCATTCACTCAATGCGTTAAAATGTTTCTAATACTACATCCTCTACTTTGTATTAGATATCAAACGAATTTAAATGAGGCGCGGGTTGTTGGGATAAAGAAGGGGGTTGTTGGAGGTTTATCCATTGGTGCTCTCTTCTGTATAATGTTTTCAACATATGGACTTGCATTCTGGTATGGTTCAACATTGGTACGAAGTGGGGAGATCACCGTGGGGAACATGTTGACTGCTTTCTTTGGCGTGCTTATTGGGGCATTCTCACTTGGACAGGTAACTCGAGCTTTTCTAAGCGTATATGTTTACATTTATTTTATTGGTGGGCATATGTGTTGTGTATATATATAAATATATATATAAGTGCCTAACAGTACTGAGTACTTAGTAGTATACATAGTATGCATACCTTGGAATAAGTATTGATACAGCATGTGATTAACCTGGGTACACATAGTAACAGGTTAATTAGGAATAACACTTTAATTAAAGGTAACAACATTGACATAAGGCTTTAAGAGCAACTTTTACAAAGTTAGAAGGATTAGTTCCTCGAACCATAGTATAAAAGGAGCTTGCTGTTAATGGAAAGTATATTTAAACGCTTTCTTTTACCCTATTGTTGTCGTTGTATTTAAACAAATTGTTGTTGAGCTTTTTGTAGCACTTGTTGGTGTATAACGGAAATGACTGGACAGAATAATCATATACAACAACATAGTATTTAAGAATAGTTTCTTGGTTGGTGTAAATGTTATGACTAGAGATGACTCACAATTATCGTGTTAGCTTGTAAGCGGGCACGAGGTGTATGAAACAGAACACCCGTGTTTTAACGACTGTTGTTGCCCGCCACGTGAGGATAAATAAGTTGCATACAGTAACTCGTAAGCGGGCACGAGGTGTATGAAACAGAACACCCGTGTTTTAACGACTGTTGTTGCCCCGCCATGGGGGGATAAATAAGTTGCATACGTGGTAACTCGTAAGTGGGCACGAGGTGTATGAAACAGAACACCCGTGTTTAACGACTGACATTGCCTTGCCACACAAGAATAAATAAGTTTTATTTATTCATCAATTTTACAACTCACATGTTAATGCATCACAGGGAATGAGTAACATGGAATATTTCTCGGGTGCCCAAGCTGCGGCTTACAAAGTATTTGAGATAATCGACCGGGTCCCTTTGATTGACAGCATGTCAGAGGAAGGTCATAAACCTGACCGGGTCAAAGGTCAAATAGAGTTCAAGAATGTTGACTTCACCTACCCTTCCCGTACAGATGTGCAGGTGGGCTGCATTGTTTGTGTAATATTTGTAAAGATTGAAACTTAAAATTCGTAAGGAAAACAAGTTAAAGAATTTTATATAAAAGGGGGAGGCAGGGATAGGTATAAAAAAAATGTTTTCAATGTGCATGGACTAATGCAGTGTATAATATTCTTGGGTGGGCCTGCCTACCCTGCCACCCCTTGTATGGCTACACTACTATCCATGTATCCACCAATGCCCACCTTTGTGTTTGATGTCATTTATCAGCAACATTGGTGGCCACATCTTTTACTAAGGCTGTAAACATAAAATCTTCTCTCAGGTCTCCACAGCGTTTTGTTTGTTTCATGACGCTTTTATTCAGCCAGTTTACCCTGTAACGAGTTTTAACAACTGTCGTTTTATTGCTAATTCCCTTCTTTCCGTTGCTTTAAAAGTTTAAATAGCCTGACTTTTGCTACAGTATTCTAAGAGATAAATAATATTTATATTATATTTATGTAGATTCTCCACGATGTTTCATTTGTTGCTGAGAGTGGAAAGTCGGTGGCTCTTTGTGGCCAAAGTGGGTGTGGTAAGAGCACGTGTGTTCAACTTATTCAACGATTCTATGATCCGCAGGTAAACTATAGAAACATTATCATATTTATAATTTTTAAAACAGTAAACGTCAATTAAAATAAAATGAATGTTTATATTTATCCTCGATGGCCGGAAAACAACTGTTGGTATAACACCTACACCGGTGTTCAATTTCACACACCTCATGCCTGGTTAGGTGTTTACCCTGTATGTAACTTTATAAGGATTATTGTAAATCTGAACAGCATAACCTTCACGCTTTCTGTTGCTTTAACATTTCATTCCAATGATCAACATGCATGGTTTACACTCATTCATGCGTGACTCTGCAATCTTTTACTTTTCATGTGCATTCATGCTTCACTGGTTGCATATTTTCAAGGCTGTAGCATTGTAGTGTACTTATACATTATGTGGGGTGAAGCAAACATATATTCAATGAAACTGGTTATGTTGATTGTTGCTTTGTAGCCGTAGCAAGCTGAAAAACTGCCACAATAAAGACAAACACTGCAACATTGTTTATTTCTGGGGACTTTTTTAATTTTTTTATTTGCTTGGCATGCAGAATAGGTGCCGAACATGTTAGTGGTAAACAAATAGAAAAAGATCTAACTTTTATTACCTTTAAATAATTTATGCAGAAGTCATATTGTTTACCTATAATGTGAGGACCTACAGTGTGACACCCTACGGATCTGAAATTTAGTCCAGTTTAGTCCAGAGTTGGCCCATTATTGTCCGGCGCCGTGGCGTAGTGGTTAGCGCGCCTGCCTCTAACCCAGAGGTAATGGGTTCAAGGCTCGTCGCTGCTACCATTGTGGGCGTATGTGTCCTTGAGCAAGACACTTAACGGCAATTGCTCCAACCCAGTGGTCACTAATGGGTTGTCCAAATTATCAGCCATACATAAAAATGAAAAAAGTATCCAAAAAAAATAATCACCCACAAAGTAACATACTTGGTAACTCGTAAGCTGGCGCGAGGTGCACACCCGTGTTATAACGACTGTCGTTTTCCGGCCACGCGAGGATAAAGTAAGTTACATTCATTCATTCATTATCCCAAAGTATTATCCCTTATTATTGTAAATAAATGAAATTGTTAAATCCACAGAACGGAGTAATCGAGTTGGACGGCGTCGACATCCGAACATTAAACGTACGTTGGTTGCGCGAACACATCGGCGTCGTATCACAAGAACCCATATTATTCGACACAACAATCGCGGAAAATATTCGCTACGGACGCGATGATGTCACTGATGATGAAATAAAGAAAGCTACGAAACAATCCAACGCTTATGACTTCATCATGAAAATGCCAAACGTAAGTGTCTTGTTGGTTATTGCTGCTAAACCATGAGGTATAAATAAGACTTGTGTGTGTCGTGAATTTTCACTAAATATTTAAATATAATGTATAGTTTCGACAAGTGTTGTGTTCTTTGTAGGTAAAGTCCTTCTGGTAGGCCATGGGACCCGGGGTTTAGGCCAGTGTTGGCCCATTACCTCATCGCCCAGGTTGCAACCCATAAGGGCTCGTTGGGTTGCAGCAATGTTCATTAAGTTTCTTGCCCAAAGACACGCAATACACCCGCATAATTTCTTTCCGTAAGCCAGATAAAAAGCTATTCCTTTAAGATCAAAAATGAAAATTAGCAGATCTCTTTAAAACTTATTTTTTTTATTTGTGTTAAATTATAAATTTGACACAATGACAGCAGCATCAAGCCTGTGCATAGATTAATATTTTCAATGTTTATTGTAGAAATTTGATACAATGGTTGGAGAAGGAGGGGCGCAGATGAGTGGAGGACAGAAACAAAGGATTGCCATCGCTCGTGCCATTGTACGTGACCCTAAGATTATGTTGCTTGATGAAGCTACTTCAGCTTTAGACACCGAAAGTGAGGCTGTGGTGCAAGCTGCTCTTGAAAAAGCTGCACAAGGTGAGAATGGATTGTTGTTGGTATTTGTTTATCCTCACATGGTGGGATAACGACAGTCGTTATAACACGAGTGTTCTGTTGCATACACCTCGTGTCTGCTTACAAGTTACCACAAATGTAATTTAGTTAACTCCGCATGGTGGGGCAACCACTGTCGTTTTGACATGGGTGTTCTGTTTCATACACCTCGAAACTGCTTACGAGTTACCACGTATGTAACTTTGTGGTTGAAAAACAGCATTAACTGGTGTAGTTTGTGAACCACAGAATCTCAGGTTTGAACTGGTAGCATCTGTTTTGATGCATTTACATTCATTCTTTCACCATTCGGTATCTTACAAAATATGTGCTCAAATTTGTTTCATAAACTTTTTGTACTACAATTTCTTAAAAAAATTTTCTTTCTCAGGGCGCACGACACTCCTGATTGCTCACCGACTTTCAACGATCAGAAACTCCGATAAAATCATTGGATTCCACGAAGGGAGGGCTTTGGAACAAGGGAGCCATGACCAACTACTCAAAGTGGAAAATGGAATTTATCAAAACTTGGTTAACATGCAGTCTTATAGTGCTGAGGGAGAAGATGTATCAGGTAGGAAAACTTCATATGTGGTTGTTGGCAGTGGCGCATCCAGGGGGGCTTCAGGAGTTGCAACCCCCCTTTTTATTTTCATAATGTATAAATTAAACTTTCTATTTTTTTCTGTCTGCTCCACTGGTTGTTGTGTAAGTAAATATAGCCGTACATGGTTGTATATGGTTGTATATGGTTGTATATGGTTGTATATGGTTGTATATGGTTGTATATGGTTGTACATGGTTGTACATGGTTGTACATGGTTGTACATGGTTGTACATGGTTGTACATGGTTGTACATGGTTGTACATGGTTGTACATGGTTGTACATGGTTGTACATGGTTGTACATGGTTGTACATGGTGGTACATGGTTGTACATGGTGGTACATGGTGGTACATGGTGGTACATGGTGGTACATGGTGGTACATGGTGGTACATGGTGGTACATGGTGGTACATGGTGGTACATGGTTGTACATGGTTGTACATGGTTGTACATGGTTGTACATGGTTGTACATGGTTGTACATGGTTGTACATGGTTGTACATGGTTGTACATGGTTGTACATGGTTGTACATGGTTGTACATGGTTGTACATGGTTGTACATGGTTGTACATGGTTGTACATGGTTGTACATGGTTGTACATGGTTGTACATGGTTGTACATGGTTGTACATGGTTGTACATGGTTGTACATGGTTGTACATGGTTGTACATGGTTGTACATGGTTGTACATGGTTGTACATGGTTGTACATGGTGGTACATGGTGGTACATGGTGGTACATGGTGGTACATGGTGGTACATGGTTGTACATGGTTGTACATGGTTGTACATGGTTGTACATGGTTGTACATGGTTGTACATGGTTGTACATGGTTGTACATGGTTGTACATGGTTGTACATGGTTGTACATGGTTGTACATGGTTGTACATGGTTGTACATGGTTGTACATGGTTGTACATGGTTGTACATGGTTGTACATGGTTGTACATGGTTGTACATGGTTGTACATGGTTGTACATGGTTGTACATGGTTGTACATGGTTGTACATGGTTGTACATGGTTGTACATGGTTGTACATGGTTGTACATGGTTGTACATGGTTGTATATGCATGGTTATATATAGTTGTATATGGTTGTATATGCATGGTTATATATAGTTGTATATGGTTGTATATGATTGTATATGGTTGTACATGGTTGTACATGGTTGTACATGGTTGTACATGGTTGTACATGGTTGTACATGGTTGTACATGGTTGTACATGGTTGTACATGGTTGTACATGGTTGTACATGGTTGTACATGGTTGTACATGGTTGTACATGGTTGTACATGGTTGTACATGGTTGTGCATGGTTGTGCATGGTTGTGCATGGTTGTGCATGGTTGTGCATGGTTGTGCATGGTTGTGCATGGTTGTGCATGGTTGTGCATGGTTGTGCATGGTTGTGCATGGTTGTTCATGGTTGTTCATGGTTGTTCATGGTTGTTCATGGTTGTTCATGGTTGTTCATGGTTGTACATGGTTGTACATGGTTGTACATGGTTGTACATGGTTGTACATGGTTGTACATGGTTGTACATGGTTGTACATGGTTGTATATGGTTGTATATAGTTGTATATGGTTGTATATGGTTGTATATGGTTGTATATGGTTGCTTGCTGGTATATGGTTGCTTGCTGGTTGTTTCCAGATATATTATAAGTGGGAAAAAGATTTTGATAAAAGTTTAATTATGTCTATTCTATTCTATTCTATTCTGTATGGGTGAGGTCTGTGAGGACCTGGGATTTAGGCCAGACTTGGCCCATTACCCCAACACCCTTGTACGTCCGGAAGTGACGTGCTCGCGGTAGTGAAGTTCTTGTTATCATGTTCCGACTCCAGTGTTCCGATCAAGTCCCGTTTTTTGTCCCGATTCTTGACCCGTATATATAGGACTCCATCTGCAGACTATTTCTGCGAACTCGTTCTCCGTTCCGACCAAGTCCCGTTTTTTGTCCCGATGAATTAATGAATAAATTTTTGTCCCGATGAATTTCGATGAATTAACGACCAAGTCCCGTTTTTTGTCCCGATGATTAATTATGTCACATCTAAATCTAATATCGGTAACATTTCTATATTGCATATGCTTATGGTTGTATATAAAGTGAATATGGATGTATATGTTGTGGTTAGTATGTTGTATTATTACATATTACAAAAGTGTGCTGAAACAACTAGTATGTTAATGTTGTGTATAATCATTTTATTTATTGTTTTCAGATATTCTTAAGGATGAGATACCAGAAAAGCAAGTAAAACGTAAGTGGAATGTATGAGGTTACACTGCTGTTATTTGGGACTTAAATTCATGATTTTCCCTTTCAAAATCTTTTACTCTTGGGTGTTTTTGTATTTTGTGTATTTTCTTTCAATGGAAAAATATCAATATTTATCCCCCTCTGCAGAAAGACAACGGTCCCTGCGCAGATTAATAAGCGCCACGAGCGTAAAGTCGGAAGAAGAAGTGAAGGAAGAAGCAGACGAAGACGAGGATCTTCCTGACTATTCAATCATGCGCGTCATTAAGATGAATAAACCAGAGTTTGGCTACATCTTACGTGAGTTATACCTTGTTAAACGAATCACCTACATGCATGATAATTCGTAAGTGGGTGCTAGGTGTATAAAGCAGTTCATCGTTTTTCCCCCATGTAAGGATAAATAAGTGCATCTTACGTGAGTTATAACTTGTAAAGTTTATACTAACAAAATGCAAGAACGCCTTTTTTAGATAAAGGAATTTAATTGATTTAACATCACAGACAACAGCAGTCGTTATACATTTTTGTGAGTAATTATTTTTAAACAATCTCCACGAAGCTACATACGTGGTAACTCGTAAGTGGACACGAAGTGTATAAAACTGAACACCCGTGTTATAGCGACTGTTGTTGCCCAGCCATGCGAAGATAACAAAATTACATTCCTATTACTAAAGCAAAATAATAAATATATCTTCTCTTTCCAGATTATTACTGTGTTTTTACTAAACTAAAATCGTTCAACTCTTTAAACATCAGATTAGGATTAGATTCGCGGAATTTATTAAAAGTTATTTACTTACAGTTGGTTGCATTGCTGCTGCAGTAAATGGAGGAATCCAACCTGTGTTCGCCGTGTTGTTCTCGGAGATCTTGAGCACGTTTGCCCTCCCCCTCAGCGAACAAGAACAACGAATTACTTTGTATTCCTTGTTGTTTGTTGCTATTGGTGCTGCAGCATTGGTGGCGAATGTGGTTCAGGTAGTTTGTTGGTTATTGCTGTTTAATGTTCAGGGTTCTATGGTATAATGGTCAAATAATGAATTCCAATTTATTCAATGAGTTGGGTCCACACAATTTTTTTCAACCAAGTGGCTGCCTATGGGCTGTGCACTAAAATACATTCATTCAAACTGCAATAAAATTTTGGGCATGTGTGATAATTAACTTGAAAACACAAACCTTAAATTGTCTGTAATGTTTATGTATTGACTTATTAAGCTCAACTTTCAAGCTTTGCAAATTTGCAATTTTGTTTAACTTTAAAACATGGTAATTCAAAGGAAGTACAAGAGTCAGCTTTTTCACTGGCACTGGCGCTATTCTAAGTGGATCCATCGGACTGCACTGATTAAATTGCTGTATAACGCTTTAGTCTTTGTTTTGTTTAATAAATACATGTGTTTCGCATCACAGGCTGCCTCGTTCGCTAAATCTGGTGAAGAATTGACGTCTCGTCTTCGCATGCAAGGATTCAAAGCCATGTTGAGGCAAGAAATTGGATATTTTGACGACCATTTCAACAGCACTGGTGCTTTAACCACAAGACTTGCTACAGATGCTTCAAGAGTACAGGGATGTACGGGTGTAAGGGCAGGAACCATCATACAAAGCATATGTGCTCTAGGTATGCGTTGTGTTTTAAAATAGCCCTTTTCTTATGTATTTGGGTAATGATGTTTCAGAAATATTCTTTAAGTATGTATAACAAAAGATATAAATAAAAAAAGTGTTGAAATTACCAGGTGTATAAACTGTTGTTGCTTGGCAAATTAAAACCCGTCTTCTGGCAATTATTCGGTTACCGACATGACGACACATTATGCAGGTTCTCTTTATCAGGTTGAATGACACTTACTATACATTATATTTCCTACTGTTTTAATTATGTAAACTGAACGGCAATTATATGCACGCTCAGTGGCTCAGCAAGAAAAAAAATAAGGGGGGGGGGGGGGGGTTGCGACACCCTAAACCCCCCTGGCTGCGCCACTGTGCAGTCTAGTTTGTTTATATATTAAGAATAAGATTACAGTAAAACATTAACAGTATGATTTTGTATTATACGCAATAGTGGTTTACTTTGATGAATATATTACCATTAAGATTATATTAATATTTAACACCATGATTTTATATCTACCAGGTGTGGCTCTTGGTATCGCATTCGCATACGGATGGCAGTTGACTTTATTAACACTTGCGTTCGTCCCTTTCATGGCAATTGCTGGCATGCTTCAGATGAAGGTTCTAACTGGACAGGTTGGTAATGTATTTAAGGGCACAGTTGTTAGATTCGCTTAGAGATGCAAACTGCTACCATCATGGGCGTATGTGTCCTTGGGCAAGACACTTAACGGCAATTGCTCCAATCCAGTGGTCACTAATGGGTTGGTTTTCAGCCGTACATAAAAGAAATCCTCCTAAAACAATCACCAGCAACGCCACAAAGTTACATTCATGGTAGCTCGTAAACGGGCACGAGGTGTATGAAACAAAACACTCATGTTATAACGACTGTCGTTACCAGCCATACAAGGATAAATAAGTTACATATGTGGTAACTTGTAAGCAGGCATGAGGTGCATGAAACAGAACACCCGTGTTAAAACGACTATCGTTGCCCCACCATGCAAAGATAAGCAATCTACATTCATTCATTTATTTTTATTTGAACTTCCAACTTTCCAATAGGCTGGTGACGAATCGAAAGCGTTTGAGAAAGCTGGCACCCTCGCTACTGAAGCTACCACTAATATAAGGACGGTCGCCTCCCTTACAAGGGAACAAACATTCCATGATAATTATAGAGATGCACTCATCCTACCACAGAAGTAAGTTTAAATATGTGGGTTGAGCTATAAGAATGATACACTTGTATGTTATAAATAGTATGCCAAGATTTAATGTTGAATGGAAGCTGTTGAAAACCTATTCTTGCATGGTGACAGTCGTTATAACACAGGTGTTCTGTTTTGTACACCTCGTGTCCACTTCCGAGTTACCACAGATGTAACTTCGAAGTGATTGTTTTTTGCTGTTAAGTGTCTCACCCGTAGCATACATCAGAATACATAAACAAAAGGAATATTTCCCTATTTAACATTAATGATAATTCATGTTATGGGAAGACTATCTTTTTTAATATATACCGGTGCTGTCAGCCAGGAATATTAGAATTGTTTTCTAAAATTGCTCTTCCTGCATTTATTTATTCTTATTAATATTCAGGAAATCCATGCGAAAAGCCCATGTATACGGGATCACATTTGGGTTCTCCCAATGCATCGTGTTCTTTGCGTACGCTGCTACTTTTAGATTTGGAGCTTGGCTTGTGGACCAAAACCTAATGACGTTCAACAATGTTTTCAAGTATGTCTACATGTATTGATGTAGTGCTGGCATAGGTGTTGTGTTTTTCTTCCAGTAAAATCTGGGGTGACATTTTTAAAATACAGTTACACTCATAGTTGTCAAACATAGGGAACCTCATTGATTAATGTGGTGAATGCAATGTACTTTGGCTCTGTTTGTTTGTATAGACACCTAACAGCAGGGTAAAAGCTGGGGTGACATTGTTAAAATGCAGTTACACTCATAGTTGTCAAACATAGGGAACCTCATTGATTAATGTGGTGAATGCAATATACTTTGGCTCTGTTTGTTTGTATAAACACCTAACAGCAGGGTAAAAGCTGGGGTGACATTGTTAAAATGCAGTTACACTAATAGTTGTCAAACATAGGGAACCTCATTGATTAATGTGGTGAATGCAATATACTTTGGCTCTGCTTGTTTGTATAGCACCTAACAGCAGGGTAAAATCTGATCATTAACTTCTATATTACATTATACCAAGTAGCAACAACATCAGAATTATTCTATTATATTCCTACAGGGTGTTGATGGCTGTTATATTTGGTGCGTTTGCCGTCGGTCAAACAAGTTCGTTCGCACCAGATTATGCAGCAGCAAAAATAGCTGCATCTCGCCTGTTCAAGTTGTTTGATCGTAAACCAAGCATTGATAGTTACAACAAGGAAGGGGCAACACCGGTATGTGTGAATATAGTACCAATAATAATAATGATGGTAATAGTAATGTTTTTATTTTTCTCTTCGATTACGGTAGCGTAGATTAAAAATATTTTAAACGAAAAGACAGGATGTAGCGATAGATCAACAGTTGTTAAACACGCTTACGGTTGAAAATATATTCACGTTTAACCATGATTTTTGCGTTTGATAACATAAGCAGATTACATTCAACAAAATACTTTGCATAATTTTGTTATTCTTCGAATACGATAGCGAAAATCGAATAAATTAAAATAACGAAGAAAAGGGAATTAGCAGCAAAATAACAGTTGTTAAAAATATACTATGGGTAAAAAACCACTCCATTAAAAGTGTTGAATGAAAGCATTCAACTAAACCTATGTAATCTGCCAATAAAAAACGCTTTGGGTAGAAAGTATTGGAAAATGCATCAGCAAAAGCCTGTGGCTGTAGAACCTGTATAATTTTCCAACATTTTTGTAGAAAAGCACGGACGGCAATCTTGACTTCAAGTCCCTCAAGTTCCATTACCCGACCCGACCAGATGTGCAAGTTCTTAAAGGTTTGACAACCGCCATTAGAAAAGGTCAAACTGTGGCATTGGTTGGCCAAAGTGGTTGTGGAAAGTCAACTTGTATTCAACTACTTGAGCGATTCTATGACCCTGATGAAGGGACCGTGGTATGTAGGCGTGATTACAATAATGATATGCTCCTTTGTTACTAGCGCTCAGATTTATCAAATATTATAATATTATTATTATTCTCAGAACTTCAGCAAGTCTCTGTCGGTTGAATAATTAGCTTAAGATTGATGTATGTGGAGATAATAACTAATTTATCCTTGCATGCCGGGGCTCCAACAGTCCTTATAAAACGAGTCTTTTATTTCGAGCAATCACCGTTAGGTGTTTTAGTTCATAGGCATATTCACCAATGATATTTTTCATACACCTACATTGGCAGCACCTACAATGAACCCCTAACCTCCGGGTTAGAGACCACGCTAACCACTGCCACATATTTAGCCTTTTCATGTTTTAAATTAAACTTGTTCATTATAGAGCATGGACGACACAAACACAAAAGAACTTCAAATATCTTGGTTGCGATCACAAATGGGAATCGTGTCTCAAGAACCCGTTTTATTCGACCGTTCGATTGCTGACAATATACGTTATGGTGATAATTCTAGGGAGGCCTCGATGGAGGAAATTATCACGGCTGCAAAGAACGCAAACATTCATAACTTTATTGATGGCTTGCCTGATGTGAGTTAGAGTATAAAGTTTTGTCTCGAACTAAATATAATTTAATTTTTTTAAATATTTTTAAAAAATATTTTTTATTTTGAAAAATTATGAAAAAATGGTCTTCTGGCTTAACTTATTTGTATTCACTAGAAATATGAGACCAATGTTGGAGCAAAGGGAGCCCAGTTATCTGGAGGGCAGAAGCAGAGGGTTGCCATCGCTCGCGCTCTACTTAGGAATCCTAAAGTTCTTCTTCTCGATGAAGCAACGTCTGCTCTCGACGCTGAGAGCGAAAAGGTGGGATTGTTTTGGAACAAGGTTTTAATCTTTCGGGAGAAGTTTTTGTGACAAATGTTTGTAAACTTTGTATTATTAAGTTATTGCCGAAAGTAAAACGGTGCGAGATATTTTATACTTCCTGGCAACAACAGTCTTTATAATACGGGTGTTCTGTTTCATACACCTCGTGCCCGCTAACAAGTTACCACGTATGTAACTTAGTGGGTGATTGTTTTTCTGTATGACTGACTATTTAGACAAGCCATTAGTGACCACTGGGTTGGAGCAATTGATGTTAAGTATCTTGCCTAAAAACAATATGTCAAATTGTCAAGGACACACCCACACTGGTAGCAGCTTAAATCTCAAACCTTACACAGGTTTTCTCCTGACTAGAGGCAGGCGCCCAAATAACCAACCGCACCCGCTTTTTTTACATGGAGCTTATTTTCATGTTTGTTAACCAGGTTGTCCAAGACGCCTTGGATGCGGCGAGAGCCGGCAGAACCTGCATTGTCATCGCCCATCGTTTGTCGACGGTTAAAAATGCTGACGTCATCGCTGTTATTGAGAATGGTTGTGTGGTTGAAAGTGGAACTCACAGCGAGCTATTGGCTCTCAATGGATCTTACTTCAGTCTTGTTAATGCTCAATTGCATAATAAAAAGAACGAGTAATTAGCTTAAATACTTAAATTAGACAATTAGTGCAGAGTACTGTGGGGTAAGATGGATTTGTTAAAAGTACAGCAAAACAACCTATTGTCTAAGAGTGTTTTAAATAATTAAAAATGCTCTTTTAGGGTTGTGAGGATGCGGTTATATAATTTAGTAAATATTTTTCATTTACTACGAAGTAATATGGTAAAATAGAATTAGGGCAAGTCCATCTTACCCCACCTATTATAGGTATGTTTGTTGGCTGTAGATATCATTTGCTTAACAACACTTTAACGAACTCATTTAGTTGATTTGACTAATCCTGGTTTTTCACTGCAGCAAATGCTTTTGTAACATTGCAATTTTGCAAATTATACAAAACATATTAACATACATTTCCCATGACTTACTACTTTACAAGAGCATTTTACTTTCATTAGCCTTGCTGTAGACAATATTGGTGAATATGTTTGAAATATTTTCAGCATATTACTTTTTATAAACACAATAAACATTCTTTCTTTTTAACTTTCTTTCTTCTTAAGTTCCTGAGCTGTTATAATTCGACCAATCACATTTGCTAATTTGTTTCCTATTAACTTGTACAGTATTGTACAACTATATGCCTCCCGTTCTGTTTTGCATTGAAAAACCTAGTTTCATTTCTTGCACTCTCCTCTCCCACCTTTTTTTTAAAAGTGTTAATAACTACAATATTTCAACCTCGAGTTTGTACATAAATAAAAGTAACACTCCGCATGGTATATGCTATTTTTACAACTTCAATATGAAAAAAACAAGCGGGCGATTACGTAGTTTGTCCAGTGTTGTGGCTTCGTAGTCAACGCGCTGGTATCGTAGTCAAAACGTCAAGTTTTGAGGCTGGATGTTGCTACCATTGTGGGCGTATGCGCTTTTGGCAAGACACTTTACATTACGGTTATTGCTCTAAACCAGTGGTCACTATGAGAATATCCAAGTTTTAGCATTAATCGGTTTCTTATTATTAATGGGCATAAGAGATAACAGTTGTAATAAAATAGCCGACCCTTCGATCGTATATTCCGCCCCTGAAAGGTATATTTGCGCCACCACGTGATTATTTACGAATATTTCCATGACAACATTCAACTAAGAATCTGAATCTGTTAAGAAAATTTATTTTCGCGAAATCCAAATTTATTTAGTATTTCCTTTATTTAAAGCCACCAGGGACGTTCGCTTTACAATCATGGTAAGTTTATTACTTTTTAACTCGTTCTTATGTGAAACATAAATGAATACAAATAATTTTACCCTTTATTTTGTTTGGTTTTGTGAAACATTGCTTTAACTAGATATTACTTGTTATTAATTGATTCTCTCACTTTAAAAGTTAGTTTTCCATACGAACGTCTGACTTTAAAATATATATTTATTCAGTAAGTCCTTAGGAGACATAAGGATCGTTTTAAAATTGTTTTTTTCCTTGATTACCAGCCGGAAGAACACCATTTTCCCTAACTGTATGTTTCTTGTTTATCACAGTTTCAATACAAACATGACAGGTGACAGCCCATATGTAAGACATAGTTTTTATTTCAGAATAATTAGTTTAAAAATTAAAACATGTTTTTAGTATAAACACCTAAATGTTTTCAGTTTACATGAAATGTTTCACACACCTATCTTTTACTGTATAAATACTGTATAAATTCCTAAATGTTTCACCCACTCTTTATTTACCAGCCTCCTAAAAAGGGGAAAGGTAAGAAGGGAAAGAAGGGAAAAAAGAAGTCGGCAAAACCAAAAACCCCGACAGTAGTCGATGGAATGTCTACTGAAGAAATGTCCAAGGAGCAGGTTGGGAGATTAATTATCATTGTTTTTATTTTATTGTCGTATTCTATTAATTATCGATATATAAATAATTATTGTCGGCAAATTGTTTTCTAGTGTATTTTCTCTTCAAAAAGATTTTCTGAAGGCTTGTGTCTGCTGCGGGAAATTATTATTATTGTTTTTATTTTAAGTCTTTAAATAAGTTGTAACATTTTGATGACTGTGGTTTAAATTATACGTTCATCTTATCTTTTTTTTCACACATTTAAATCTATGCATACCTCTTTTTACGCTTTCAAAATAAAAATTTTCAAAGTTTATTTGTGTCTGCTCAGATTGGATAAAAATCCTAAATTTTTTGTTTATTCCCAAAAGCTATGCAATAGGGAAAAAAACTCTGCACAGGTCGTTGGTAATCAATACTGCCTCATTCACCTGTAATAAATTATTGCAAGCGTTGGTGCGGGTTGGCGCAAAAAAGCGGTCTTTTAAATCTGCTTAAAAGCCATACTTATTAATCTCGCTAAAGAACATTCAATCTTAACAACATTGTGTATACTTTAGTTACCCACATGCGAGAATAAATAAGTGATTTTTCAATAAAAGGACTTAAATCTTTAAAACAATTTGTTAAATATTGAATAACATTTGTAGCTGGAGGAACACATTGGTCGATTGAGAGAAGAACTTGACAGAGAAAGAGAAGAAAGAAATTATTTCCAACTTGAAAGGGATAAGGTTTAGATATTAATTTACAAAGTTTTTACAAATGTCGTGGTATAACAGCCTGTGGTGTTGTTGTCATATGTTTTGGATAACCAGAGACACACTTTATAAACCTGTGCACATCGCCTGGGGTATAACCATATAGGTTAATATCTTTAGGATTCCCTGTTTTACCTGTTACCAGGGTGCTGTTTAAACCATACGCCATGTTATTGTTTTTAACTAATGAAGTATCACAGATTTACCTGTTACCTAGTAGGCGCTTTTAAAATGTAGGGAAGGCAGGTATAGTTTTGTAAAACAAATTTAACATATGTGTTTTCTATTATTGTAATGCACAAAAAACTCCAGGGTGGACCTGCCCACCCTGCCACCCCAGGTTCGGTGCCTAAGTATATACCATATAATATAGTGTCTGTGCATACATGGCAGACCAACCAGTACACTGTTTCATCTGTTTTATCGATAATATCCACACAGAGATACAACGTTTTACTTCACGTTACGGGTTGCCTGGCAGGGCATTTCTCCCAACTTTTAAAACAAGGGTGACATCATATGTTTAGCAACCCAGTTTTACGTGTTAATAGCTTTATTCATGTTTGACAACTATAGTGTAACTACATTTAAACAGTGACACCCTAGATTTTACAAAAAACTCATTAAAAATTATGTTCATGCCACCAGGTAAACACATTCTGGGAGATTACTAAGAAGCAACTTGATGAAAAGAAAGCTGAACTTCGTAATAAAGATCGTGAGATGGAAGATGCTGAAGAGAGGCATCAGATCGAGATCAAAGTAATTAAGTTATTATTATTTGCTGACAGCCCATATGTGTTCTGTTTTATTAGCTTGCAAAGTATCACATACGTAACTTTGCAAGTGACTGTTTTTAGGGTTTCGAGATCATAGTATTTTTTAGTTTTAGTTTTCTAACTTATTGACCATAAACGTTCAATCAGATCAATGATAGAATGTAACTTTATTTATCCTCGCATGGCGGGGCAACGACAATCGTTATAACACAGGTGTTATGTTTCATACACCTCGTGCCCAATTACGATCCAACTTTAACGTCACCATTATATCACATATGTGATTATTATTATTCAATGGCTCGTGTTTGAAGTTGCAATAATATGTCCAGTCAATTGTTTTTGCACAATCTTGCCAAGCCTTGTATAACCATGTTGAAAATTTAGATATTTCTAAATATTAATTTCAGGTCTACAAACAAAAAGTAAAGCATCTTTTGTACGAACATCAAAACAACATTTCCGAGCTCAAGACCGAGTCGTCTATCGCCCTCAAGCGGGCACAAGAGGACCACAGGCTACAGGAGTCGGAGTTAAGGAAAGATAAGCGAGCGTTGAAAGTGAACATCAAGGAGCAGGAATTGTCGCACGAGGACGCCGATAAAGACCTCAGGATGGTGGGTGCTGGGTGGTTTTATGGTGTTCTTTGGAGTTTTATGAAGTTTCAGATACTGAAATAAATAAGTATTTTGTATTAATGTGCATAACATTCTAAAGTGGTATCTTACAGTCATGAGCATTAAGTTAAGAGTTTCTAGTTTTGTAAGATAGGCTGTGACATCATGTGTTTTACACCTAAACCCTTACAATCCTTTTACATCTTACAATTGGTTTTACCTTGCTACAAGTCTATAAGTGTTAGTTTACATAATTTTTAACGCTAAATAATAACTGAATTGTTTAGAAACAAGATGGTAACATTACTGCAATGAGAGAGGATTTTGAAAGGCAAGCAAAAGGTGAGGCATATCAATATAATGTGGGTTATGGGCCAATAAATCTTGTGCCAACGCCAAAATCAACCAAAAATCATCACCTACAAAGTTACATACGTGGTAACTTGGCACGAGAACACCCATGGGCCATGTTATATGACTACCATTGCCCCGCCGTGTGAGGATAAATAAGTTACATATGTGGCAACTCGTAAGCGGGCACGAGGTGTATGAAGCAGAACATCTGTTTATAACGACTGTTGTTCCCCGCCATGCGAGGATAAACAAGTCACCCCTATCCATACAACCCAGAAAATGTGGGTAATGGGCAACTTTGGCCTAAATTAGGTCCCATCGTCAAAATCACCCACAAAGTTACATACATGGTAACCTGTAAGCGGGCACGAGGTGTATGAAACAGAATAAACAACTTACACCTAATAACACCTATCCATACAATTCAGAGATTGAAGCGAAATACGAGAAGAAGATGCGAGTCCTTCGAGATGAGCTGGAGCTTCGTAGGAAGACAGAGATCCACGAGATTGAAGAGAGGAAGAACGGACAGATCAACGCGCTCATGAAGAATCATGAAAAAGCTTTCTCCGATATCAAGAATTATTATAATGACATCACACTCAATAACCTTGCCCTTATCAACTCACTGAAGGTTTGTAATATATGACACGCTGTGTTCAATACATGATATCGGGTTAGCTTGATACCAGTCCATCTATGTAGATGTAGGCAGCTTACACACCACATTTATTAAATTAAAATCCAAATTATAACTTGTAAACGACAAGTGTTAATTCACAAGCTATTTTGAACCCAATATTGGGAGTTTTACTACAAATTTTGGGTAACAATCATCAAAATTTGCAATTCTTTGCATTTAATAGCAAGTTTTGCCTTTATTTTGCCGTAATCTCTAATAGCCAATTCATTAATCACTTTCCCAACCAAGATGTACAAACTTTAACAATTATTGCCTGAAACAATTTCACACCAAATCTTATAAAATAATTTTCGCTCAACTGACTCTGTCTATGTGATGTCATAATAACCCTTATTTGACCACAGGAGCAAATTGAGGAGATGAAGAAGAAAGAGGAGCGAATGGAGAAGGAGATGGGAGAGATACAACTACAGAACAGAAGGTTGATCGAACCTTTACAGAAAGCAAGGGAAGAAGTCGAGAATCTTCGTAAACAACTGACTAATTATACCAAGGACAAAGCTTCACTGGCTGTGAGTTTGTTTGATTGGCAATATTTACTGGTGTCTGTCATATTATACTGTGAGTGCGTATGATGAGATTTTTAGAGTTTTCCGAGTTGGTAATTTAATGTTTTATGATAGCTAAACTATGTTAGTTAAGTTGTTATTCTTTAAGTTGTGGCTGGATGATATAGAGATGTATCAAAGGAAAAGTAAAAACGTCTGGCAGCAACCCCCTTTCAGGCTTATAATATGCCTGGTAACAACATCGTATAAACTTATTTTTACCATTGTGTAACTCGTTATTTAAACACAAATTTTGACTTACCATTCTGGCAAAAATGCCAACAGCATATATTTCCTATAAACCCAATAATAACCTCAGAGTTCCAAAGCACGGTTGAAAGTGCTTGACAAAGAGAAGAAGGGACTTGAGTGGGAGCATGAGGTGTTGGAACAAAGGTTTGAAAAGGTGGGTTGGTTTAAACATGTTGTTTATTAAATATTAATGTATGTATGTTGTTGTGTATGATAAATATTGCAGGATTTTAATAATTCTGCTTGGTTAGTTACTAAATATATTATATTACTGTGTCCCATATTTCTTATTATTTTTAAATTTCTAAGATTTAGCATTAGGTATCTTCAAAACTGAAAAAATGATATAAGTTTATTGTATTGTATGTTGGGTTTAGCAGCCGCGTTTTTTTATTTGATTAGTTCTGGGCTTCTGGCCCTTTAGGTAGTTCTGGCCCTTTAGGTAGTTCTGGCCCTTTACGCTTTAACAATTGCAGAAAAACACCGTTTACGTAAACAACTTTAAAATAACCAATATTGTAAAAAAATGACAAATAACTTTAAATACAAGATATACTGAAAACACAAAGATATTTTTGGAAACATGATCGTAATATATCAAACTCACTGCAGACACAATCGGAGCGCGACGAACTCTATCGTAAGTTTGTGAAAGCGATCCACGAGGTCCAACAGAAAAGTAACTTCAAGAACCTTCTGCTCGAGAAGAAACTCTCAGCACTTGCAGATTCCCTCGAGAAGAAGGAGGCGCAACTTAACGAGGTTCTCTCTGCGTCCAATCTTGATCCTACAGCTCTCACTGTGGTCACCAGGAAGCTGGAGGTAAGATGGTTCATATGGTGGGGTAAGATGGTTCATATAGTGGGGTAAGATGGTTCATATGGTGGGGTAAGATGGTTTGTAAAGTGGGTAAGATGGTTCATATGGTGGGGTAAGATGGTTTGTATAGTGGGGTAAGATGGTTCATATAGTGGGGTAAGATGATTTATTTTGGTTGTGGTAAGATGGCACTTATGGTAGGGTGGGGTAATATGGACCAGATACAACATGCCTGTCAGTAACAGTATATAGGATGACCCATATTTTATATTCTCTTTTATTGCTCTAGTTGGGGGTAAACAAAGATTATTTATAGAAATATTTAATAGTTTTGGAATATGTTGTGTTAAAATAAACCCCCCCCCCCTATAACAGTTATTTACTGTCATCAACTTGGCTACCAAGGTTACGTAATCGGCGTCAAACAAAATGGCGCGGTTGTAATTATACCATCCGTAAGTGGGCGCTAGATACCAACACACGATAGCTGCGTAAAAACGTCTCTGATTGTTCGTGTGAACCAACTAGTGGTTATTTTTATTTTACGAAAAAATGCGTTTGGCAAGAAACTGTATTGTTTCCCGTTCAAATTTATTTGAACTCGTATGCAGCAGTAATTTAACCATGTTTGGGTTGTATGCCAACGTTCATGTTAAATGAATTTATTTCGTTTCTTCGGTCACGATAACGAAAATACAGGTAGTAACGGTAAGACAACAGTTGTTAAAACACGCTTCTTGATCAAAAAAAGATATAACGTTATGGTTAAAAGGAGTGACCGTTACACCCTAATTAGAAATAAGTGTGCAGAGTATTGCAAGCACGGTTTTGTTCATAAACTTCATGTATGCACGCCTTGAATTGTCCCACGCACGCCAATCAACTAAACAATGAACCCAAGCTTGATCAAATAAGGAATTCTTAACGTGGCTTTAAAATGCACGTATTTTGGATTTAAAATGCACCTATTTTGTTGATAAAACGCGCGCATGTAAAATAATAGACGTTACACTTGAGATCTCGTGAAGAAGCTTAATATTATGCAGATTTTCCAAGGCTACATTCCCCATTCTGTCTGATTTTGTTATGCGACAAGTTTGGTGTTTGACTATGAATCATACCCTCCTTCCCACTAGTAATTTATTTGAACTTGCATTTCATGATGTGAAACAGTCACGTGATGTTAAACCACTTCTACAATGAATAAATAAACGCAACTTATTTACCCTCACGTGGTGTTAACAAACGTGTTCTATTTCATACACCTCGTGCCCGCTAACGTGTTACCACATATATGTAACTTATTTATCTTAACGTGGCGGAGCCGACAGTCGTTATAACACATGTGATCTGTTTCATACACCTCGTGCCTGCTTACCGCATATGTATCTTAGTGGTTGATACAACTACATTTGTTTGTTGTATAACCCCATAATTGTATATGCACAGCATGCTCCACGTGATAACGTATACCGCCAACCAACCTCGAGTCCCGTGACTTGGGCATCATATATTAAACAGCAATAATTAACTTATAGAAAAGCAAATATTTTCACGCATGTTTTGAGAAAGTAGCATACTAAACACACACGGTGCGATCTATGTTTAATACGTCGTATATTAAGACGTGGTTTTTCGTGCGGTTATATGAACGTACTAAGAATATATGCATCACACGCTTTGGTAAAATGATCTAGTTTTTACAATATATACAGTAGATTAGGACAAGATACGGCATGTTTTCGTTCTCCTCTATCATCCATTCTGTAGTATTGGTAAACAAAGGATATTCACAGAAATATCTAACGGTATATACCTCATGCTCCATTTGTTGAAAACACATTAAAAATGGGATATTATTTGCTAACTGTTCCACCTTACCACACAGTAATATATCTTTTATTTTATAAAAAAAAAACAACTTTTATCAGCAAAGCTTTACAAACAACACAAATGTCATTGTTCTATACCGGATGCAGAATCATTGTGTCCCTTTATGACGTTACACTATCGATTCAATTGCCTTTGTTAGAGCGGAACGGAATATTTATGTTATTGTTGTAAAGACGTGTTTAATCAAAACAAGACTTAGTTATAACAAACAAACAAATAAGTTCCTTCTACGAAAACTGCGGGAACTTTTTACGAGTTAATTTTAAAGAGCGCTCAAAACTGAGAACTTGCAGCCACTGTTTTTATTTCCAATCAATTTTAAACCGAAATACGGCGTCGTCTTGCCATGTACAAACTAAATTAATGTGCAGGTATATTGGTTTAAGCGACAGCGTTGAACTCAAACAGTAATTAGCTTAATTTTGCCGCCTAATCATAGGGCGCGTGTAACTTATCTGCTACCGAAGTAATTTAGAATTTAAATTAATACTCACAAATTGTAAATCGTTTTATAGCACAGGAAATTCCTATTTTAGCTTATTTTTCGATAAAATCGCCGAATATTATAGTTTAACATTTGAATTTACCGTTTTAGTTTAAAATTCATTTTACTCTTTTTTATTAAACAAATATACAATTCATTTACTTTTTTTATTAGACAATTATAAAATTCATTTAACAAAAGTACAGACCCCGGAATTCCCCACAAACCGCAAATATGTTTCTTATGTTGGTTTAGTTTCATCGATTGTCGGTGTTTGTTGTTCGACCTTTTGTTAAATCCCTGTGCCCTGTTTTATCATATTATAACAACAGCCATACAGCGATCAATAGGCGGTATACAGAAGGATTCGGTTGGACTTCGGACTCGTTTCTATAGCAGCGCCCTGAGCCATTATAGGTCGCCGACATAAAGTAACCTACGTCGCATAAACAATAGAAAAGCAGCTAAAGCGATGTTTTACTGGAGAATATTATGTTTTAATGCTCTTTTATTGCCCTATTTTAGTATTTAGTAATAAACAAAAAATAGTTAAAGAATTATTAAACCGTTTCCTCACGAATCTGAAATATCGTTGGTAGTTGTTAAAAACACGCTTAGGAAATATGGGATATTATATTCTAACAGTATCCATCTTATTCCGCAGTAATATATGCCCAGTGTAATGTATATACAAGGTTTTATTGTAATTTACTTCGAACCATAAACCACAAACAAATCGTTTAATTGGTTCCTTCTTAATGACGTCACCAGCCTTTCCGGACCGCTGGCAATACGTTCAGCGTTCCGTGTAAAGGCGGGCAACAATATGGGAGTATCGGGAAGTATAGTAGGGTGGGGAAACTGGGATACAGCACATACTTTAACACTGATTTTCAATACTTAATAACAGCTTTGGCTTGTGCTTTATAAAGTTGTATGAATACTGTCAAATACCACCCTGAAGGTGGCTGTACACAGTATCCGGCATGCGAAGTCGTATGCAAACCCATGTCCAATTCCGCATGTGGCAGCGTAATCCGGACAAAACAGACAAAACGAACGAATTCTGGATATTGTGTACAGCCACCTTTACAGTGTTGTTTATTATCAAATACGAAACCAGAAAAATATATTGACCCACATTACCCCGCGTCCCACTTTACCCCACCCTATTACACCCGATGCATGCTACTTTGATATTAAATTAATGTTTTATATTTAATCCCTATCTATATCCGCCGTTTAATTACTATTAATAATTAAGTGTGGTTTAAACGACTTTTGCTTTGCTGTTAATTCCCTTTTCTTCGTTGTTTTAATTAATTTGATCTTCGCTATCGTATTCGAAGAGACAAATCAAAAACTATATCATGAATTATTTTGGTATGTTTTCCAATTGATATTAAAGTCGTTGATTTCCCATAAAACAGCTTCTCGATGTTTACTTTAAAGTTTATAGTTCTAAAATACAATGTTATCGTTTTTGTAAACCACTTAGCGTCATGGGAGATAGATTGTGCCGAAAACAATTCCGTCTGTTGCAATATCCGGTTCACTAAACTGCGCATGCGCCAACCAAGGAGGTTACTTGAGGTCATGGCCTAAGGTTGCCTTCGTAGATTTTGTTTTTGAATTCGATCTTTTGGTTTTAGTCTGAATTCGCAGAGTTAATTGCAGTGCTTATAAACAAGTACGTTTTGATTTTCTCTTGTTTGTCTGACTTGGATTTGATTTTGCTTGCTGACTGACTTATTAAATATTCCATATTTCCTAATTTTACTGTGGGGTAGGACAGATACCGTTACCACATACTATTCCGTATTTCCTGATAATACACGGGTTATGCACACGCAACAACTGAAACTTAGTTATAATAAGAAACAGAAAACGAGAATAAGAACTGCTTTTATAATAATTGCTGCTGTAACCCAGAGATCATTTATGGGTTGTCTAAAATAATCACCCACAAAGTTAAATACGTGGTAAGCGGGCACGAGGTGTATGAAACAGAACACGGAGAACTCCTTTATAATTTGGCCACACAAACCCGATGTAAGACACGTCAACAGCTCGTTATGTTAAATTATTTATACACCCTGATGGTTGTTTGTTTGGGTAGCTAACGCTAACCTGATTCAGTATAAGAAGCCATATATAACCTTTAATTAAGCTAATATAGTATAGGTTGGGAGAAGGCGGGACACTTATTCATTCTATTTTCTCGTCTCATTCAATAGTAAACAAAGAACAAAAAATATAAAACCGTATATTCTCATGACTCCCATAGATCATTGTTAATTGGTAAAAACACAATTGGGATATTTTGATAGTTGGATTTTTTTATGTATTTTATTCAGAGCGTGTTATAACGACTGTTGTTTTGTATAACAAAGATATGGGGAGTCTGTTAATTTCCATCTCATCACAAATCACCATGTTAATTGAATATGACCGATGGTATTATTATCGCTTGGGTATAAAATATTATTCATAATTTAAAACATTTCTTCCGGCAGCCGTTTATTTCTTGCGTGTTTCGACTCGCTGGAGATATTTTTATACAATGGGGTGGGGGGAAATGGGACACTTTTAACTGTTCTTTCTCGTCCCATTTATTAGTAAACAAAGAACAAAAATATAAAACCGTGTTCTTACGACTCCCATAGACCGTTGTTAATTGTTTAAAACACGAACAAGATATTCGGATATTATTTGCTAAACGTGTCCCATCTTCCCCCATCCTACTGTAACTAAAAACGCACACTTTTTTACCATCAATTTACCATTCTTTTTTAAAGAATTATAAAACTATATCCCCACGACTCACATAGACTGTTGTTAATTGTTTAAAACACGATCAGAATACTTGGATATTATGTGCCAAAAGTGTCCCATCTTCCCCCACCCCACTATATTTATATCATGCTTGACAGTGGGTGGTGACAGGGACCATTTATTTGTTAAAGCCAGTTCACGTTCATTTACTTAGCGTTTCCTATGAATTCCTTTGTTATGTACTCAACCTACTTTCCATTATATTAACTTTTATTCCACCCGTTCAAACACATCGATGGTGCAATCGTCTACAAATCGTTCATTTAATCGCGATAGACATGTATTTATTCTCGCGACGAATTTCCCAGCGCCGATTATCTTTAACGGCGATTAAATCTTCCCGCAAGGTTTACCTTCGGTCACGAACAAGAGTAACCTTCGTATTATCTTAGCAAACACAGCACTGCAAACAACAATGTTTGATTTCGTCTGTAGGTTTTGTCCAAGCAAACTTTCCTTTGCTTTTAACAAACAAGAACTGTGGTTCCATCAGTAAGCCACGAGCGTGTTTGATTTCATTACCACGACGATCGAGTATACGATTGATTTTAATGTAGCTTATTTATCCTCGCATGGCGGGGATAAATAAGTCGTTATAACACGGGTGTTTTGTTTCATACACCTCGTGCTAGCTACGAGTTACCACGTATGTAACTTGTGTTTTTTTAGTAAACAGGAATCTATAATTACTACAACGTATGCTCTGACGTATTGTTTACCAGCATACGTAAAGATAGGCCGGCCTCAACAACGGTGTGTATTGGGCTCTACACAAACATACATGCCACCCAGTAATACAGTTTACCCGCACTTCGTTTAATCGACTCAGTTTAGCTTGGTCAGATATGGCTCGATTAAGCGTATTGGCTTTATTCTAATTTTCATAGAAAAATCGAAATTTCTATTTCATTTAAAAATCAACAACAAAGAATTCGCATCAATACACCGTAAGCCGGTTTCTCTTTCTTTAACCCCCCCAACCCAGCAGATACACGCGCGTTGTTTACCATATACACAAGTAAATATATAAGCGGATACAGCTTGGTACCTTGAATTTTAATATTCGCTCTTCCTACGTAATGCAAACATTTTGACCCTACCCAAACCTACTGGTTTTGTTTGATGAGTTAATTAAGTTCGTGCCGTCTCAATGGGTCACGTACATTGTGACGGGTTCGACTAACATTGTCTGCTTTCAGTAACTAGCAAAGTGGTTGGCGTGCCTGCCCATAGCCCAAAAGTGCTGAGTTCGTTCGAGGCTCCACGCCGTTACCACTGTGGGCGTATATATCCTTTCTCAAACACTTAACAACAATTTCCCATAACATCCCGTGTTATAACTACTGTTGCTGCCCCACCATGCGAGGACTAATAAGTTTCATTCCTTTAATAAAACCAAACGACATGTTTCACGAGCAAGTTTGCCTGGTTTATTTCCAATATAACCTTTTAAAAGGAGTCTGCTCAAATATAATGTTCTATATGTAGCGTCGTCGATGTTTACATACGATATGCGTTTGAATGAGATCTTTTGGTGATTGTTTTTGTATTCTTTCACACTTCCGTAGAGTGGGGTAAAATGGGACATTTTATTCTCTTTTCGTCACATTTAATAGTAAACCAAGAATATTCTTAACATTATATAACCGTGTCCTCACGACTCTAAAATGCCGTTGTTGATTGTTTAAAACACGATCAGGAAATATGGGATATTATGCGCTAAGGGTAGCCATCTTACCTCTTCGTACTACATAATACACGCCGTCAACAACACACATGTATATGTTTTGTTATAAGTTTGTTTATATAACCGGCATGAACCACGTGCTTTAACCAACTTTATATTCACAGGATGTGTTGGATTCGAAGAACAGCGCTATTAAGGATCTTCAATACGAACTTGCGAGAGTTTGCAAGGTGTGTACTTGAGTAAAAATATATAGCATGGTAGAGGCGGTGGTTCCTTATGGGCTGTCTATTTGTCAGCCATACAATAAACGTGTGAAAAATCTCAAAATAAAATAACCACTGAATTATAGGCACGAGGTGTATGAAACAGAATACTCATGTTATAACTACTGTTGTTTCCCTGCCATGCGAGGATAAATAAGTTACATACGTGGTAACTTGTAAGCGGACACGAGGTGTATGAAACAGAATACCCGTGTTATAACTACTGTTGTTTCCCTGTCATGGGAGGATAAATAAGTTACATACGTGGTAACTTGTAAGCGGACACGAGGTGTATGAAACAGAATACCGGTGTTAGCACTACTGTTGTTTCCCTGCCATGGGAGGATAAATAAGTTACATACGTGGTAACTCGTAAGCTGGCACGAGGTGTATGAAACAGAACTCTCGTAAAGATATAAGATACATTTTAAGAAGCAAATTATATATATATATATATACTTGGCGGCAACAACGTATATAGACATTCATCCATTCAATGCTTTCCACCAGGCCCATAACGATTTGCTTCGTACATACGAGTCGAAACTGACAGCATTTGGTGTTCCTGTTGAGGAACTTGGATTCAAACCTTTGGAAAGTACCATTGGTGGCCAAGAGCTTGGGAAGGGACCTGCAGGTCTTGTGGCCGCACCCACGTAATCTATTTGGTTCCAGGATTTGATATTAAAGATTAGATTAAGTCTGTTTCGTCCTTGTTTGTGTAATAGGTCGTTTTATCCTTTCAAGATATCAAATGCCTTTGTTTTCTGCGCATATTTATTTTCGTGATTGTATAATACATAACCTATTGAGTGCTTTGCTAATCAAGTTGTTGGGGGACGGTGTGACGATAACGACAATGGTAGTGGCATTGGACGAATATGTTCGTGTCTTGTACCTGCTGGTGCAGCAATAATATAGCCCACATAATAGTAATTTGCCAACTTTATTTTGTTTTGCCCTCTAAGCTGTACAAATATTTTTCTATGTTTTTACTTAAGCTTAAAGGGTACATAAGTAGCATATAGTTGTAAATGCACCTGCTTGTAGGCCAGAGTTGATGGGTTCGAGGCTGAACGTTGCTACCATTATGGGTGTCTGTGTTCTTGGGCATGACAGTAAACGGGAATTGATTCAAACCAGTGTTTCGTTCCAGTTTCTAAAACAATCTCAAACAAAGTTACATACTTGGTAACTCGTAACCGGCACGAGGTGTATGAAACAGAACGCCCGTGTTATAACTACTTTCGTTGCCCGTCATGCGAAGATAAATAAGTTACATTTATTTATTTCATGTAGTTTTTTCACCAATTTAACAGCTGTTAGGCTATAAGTATAGTAGGATGGGGGAAGATGGGACACCTTTTCATTCTATTTTCTCGTACATTTTGGTAGTAAACAAAGAACATTAAAAGAATTATAAAACCTTGTCTTCGCGACTTTCATAGACCGTTGTTAATTGTTTAAAACACGACCAGGATATGTATATATTTTGTGCTAAAGGTGTCCCACCTTCCCCCACCCTACTATATAAACTCTTGCCTCTTAGCAAATATAACATCAAGATATAACATTCACAGCATCTACAGCATGTTAGACCACTTTGCCAGCATATTATGGATATCCAATTACGCTATGCCCTAATGTGAAACTGCGGTTAAAATGCCAATAACAAAAGATCGACCTTAAGCATATTGTGGCGGGTAATGTTATAAACACGTCTTAAGGAATCTGTAATGTCAGGATATCGTATTGAGGAACGTTTCCTGATACGTGATCGCTGTCGGATTAATTACATTTTTCGTTTTAGGCTTATATGTTTTCTCCGTAAACTGATCTGGATTTGCAAACAGATAAAGACGGCAAAGCGCACACTTATCAAGCAAGAGTATTAAGGCCATAAAACAATTTTTTTCTAGATTTAAAAATATTAATAAACTTTTTTTATATGAATTATTTGGTATGGTTTTTTACTCTATTTTATTGCCTAATTAGAAAACCAATACACAGGCTATTTACCTATTTTTGCGTTTAATTTCAACATTAAGTATTTTTGGCATACGGTGTTAAAATCAATAAAGTTAGTTTTAACGTATAGCTCAAATATGTTCTTGCCTTTGTTAAAGTAATATGGGGGCTACATAATAAAGGGGAATTACGTTGAGGTATTGTATTTAAGCCTTGGGCGAGGAGCAACGCTTTAAGTTACAAAAGATTGCGAAACGAGCGGTCTTGGCAAAAAGGGCTTTGCGCTTTTGTAACCTGGTATACCAGCGGTTACTTCAGGCCAACCGAAAGGTAACTATCGGTCATGCCGGGATTTAGTCACGTGGATTTCTAGCCCACGTGCCTAGGCTAGCCAATCAGCAGTGACTTGATGTGACGTCACAGAGCCGCAATCAGCTGGGCTGGTATAAAAGCTGGGACAAGTTGTTTTTTTCTGCTCAAATAATGCTGACTGTCCTTGCTGCAGGATGTGGCTTGTTGTGTTTGTTTATATCGAAAGCATGCGTTTATTAAATGCTGACGTTGTGTTTACATCAGGTGCAGTTATGTTATAGCGATAATAAACAGAAACCAAACTGTATTTTGTTAGTGTTCGCAATATTATAATACAAAGTTAAAATGACACACCCGTTGGATTTATATAACTGGCAATCAAGTGTGGTGTTATGCCTTGTGTCAAAACCGGATTCCGTTGTCATAGAAGTCGAAGTTGACAGAAATGCTATTGGACAAGATATTTTAGACAAGGTTTGTATCTGTGTTAGTTTTATTAAAAAGTTTAAGCATGTCATGTGATTTTTTGACTTATTTTTAACTTCTTATATAGTTATTTTAAGAAATGTTTAGGACTTGTGATTTTAGTTCTTTCTAGGTTAGGGGTTAGGTGTTGATGGTTAGGGGGTTAGTGGTTATAGTGGTTAGTGGTTAGCAAATAAGGTGGGGGGGAAGATTCTTCACTAGCACCGTTGTTTCATTTATTGCAATTTTAGAATATGTTAAAACTTTTGCTTGTACAACTTTTATGTCATAAAATTATATTTATTTATATAATTAATTAAACTTTTTGTGCTAGTATAGACCCCCCCATAACCATTAGCAGATTCAAGAACTACAAATACATAATGACCATGCAAAATAGAATATTGTTACAGTCTAATTTTTACATCAATTTTTATAAAATGCATAAATAACAAAACTAAAGTTCAACTAATTTTATTCTCTATGATTGTATATATATTTATCATTCGCCTAAAATTCCATTATCAGTCTAATATTTTTTAATTATAATTTAAAAATTTAATTTTACATTTTATTCCAGGTATGCGCATCAATTGGGACGATAGAAAAAGATTATTTTGGCCTCCAATTTTACGGCCCAAAACGCGAACCACTCTGGTTGAATCTTCGAAATCGAATCACGAATAAAATCTCCGGTCAATGCCCGTTCCGGCTTCGTCTTCGAGCAAAATATTTTGTTGAACCTCATTACCTCATACAAGAAACCACAAGGTTGGTTGCTCTTTTCCTTTTTAGCAAATTAAGGCATTGTTAACATACAGTCATGGTTGTCATTTACTTCACATGCATCGCACTTAAATTTTACCCAATTTTGATTTTTTGAAATGATTTTAGTTTTTAGTCATTGATTAATGCGGTGAATGCAATATACTTTGGCTGTGCTTGTTTGTATACATACAAAGTTGGGGTGACATGTCACTAATTTAAGAAGTTATTGAAGAAATTGCCTAAAATGTTGACTTTTGCCAGGAATTTGTTCTACTTGCAATTGAAACAAGATTTTTCCGACGGCCGACTTGAAATACCTCTTGAGAAGTTTGCGTACATGTTAGCGCTTGTTGCACAAGTTGAACTTGGCGACCTCTCACACGATTATGCCAATGCTGATGTTTTTGAAGCTTACACGGCACTTTGCCCAAGTGATGACACAGCACAAGCGATGTACAGCGGGGAATTGATAAAGTGAGTATTTCTTTCTATATGCGGCTGTATTTTAGAAAAACATGGTTATCTTTATCTCATATGCTCATGTTGTTACCTTTAATTAGTGCATTTTGCATAAAATATCCAAGGCATACACACCTACCCTGGATATTTATGTTGGGGAGCGAATAAAAACTTTCCATTATTACAAGTTATACTTTTAGTTGGTGCATTGTTAGCAATTAATCTGTTGATTTTAACTTGGTTGTTATGTAATTCTGTATACCATGGTACGCAGGTATTATTACCAAGCTATTAATAACATCTACATAACAATAGTTGTTATTGTTAGCTGGTTCAGTGATTCATATCTCTTGGTGTGTTTATTTGTGGAGCTGTATGTTAATTACTTTCACAAAAACATTCTATTACATATGGTCCTACAGCGAGGCATGCTATGGGACCTGAAATTTAGGCCAAAGTTAGCCCATTACCCCAACACCTAGGAATTTGAGCTAGATTTGCGTGTTGCCCCTAGAATACTTACGTATGTCATTCATACCACCAGTGTAACACAGTATCCTTACTAACTTAATCCAGGTCTCCTGTTCAATTACTTCCATAATAATCAGTAATAACCCTCTGTTCCACCCACAGCGTCCACAACGAACACCTCCAACTACGAGGTTCATCTAAATCCTCGGTCGTCAGTAAATTCCTCGCTGAAGTCACCACCCTACCCACATATGGTACAGAGTGTTACCATATCAAACTAGAAACCAATTCCCCACCCAACACAACAACCAACCAGAGCACAAACAGCCCGACACTGAGCAGGAGGTACCATCTTAATGTGATACTAAGAGTTGGTCCGAGGGGGATCGAGGTTTTGGGTGAGGACAATCAAGAAATTAAAAAGTAAGTCACTTGGTTTTTGTAAAAAAAACTTTCATTCACGCAATAAAATTATAAAAATATCAAAAAATTATAAAAATATCAAAAAATTATAAAAATATCAAAAAATTATATGAAATAGAACTTAAAAGTTGCTTACTGCGCTGTTTATATTGCAAATATAGGCGACGTTTTTTATAAAACGCAGGGGAGGCAAGAGATAATTAAGACTCGCATTTATGTGGATCAAGTTTAACGTATTGGTTTTTGCCACCCCAGCTTTGGCGCCTCTGACTGCAAACTATTATATTTGTGATTCACAAACATGAAGATTAACAAACTGTTTTCAATCCTTAGAATCCCTTTCAAGGCCATCCAGCTTGCCACGCATTCGGGCAAAATGATTGACATTCATATTTACACCGATGATGGTTCAGTTACCACCATGAACTTTAGGACAGTATCGGAAAGCCACAGTAATGCTTTGTACAGGTGGAGTGTTATATCATGTTTGGGTTTTTATGCAATGTGAATCATTTCTCTTTTTTGATAATTTTCTATATGGTAGCAAACTGTTGGTCTTTTTTGTGGGGATTTACAGGTGTCATGTTTTTCAATTTTTGCTGAAATCTGGGGTAACATTGTTAAAATACAGTTACACTTATAGTTGGAAAACATTGGTAACCTCATTAATTAATGTGGTGAATCCAATATACTTTGGCTCTGGCTTGTTTGTATAGGCACCTAACAGCAGGGTAAAATCTGGGGTGACATTGTTAAAATGCAGTTACACTCATAGTTGTCAAACATAGGGAACCTCATTGATTAATATGGTGAATGCAATATACTTTGGCTCTGCTTGTCTGTATAGACACCTAACAGCAGGGTAAAATCTGGTTTGGCATTGTTAAAATACAGTTACACTCATAGTTGTCAAACATAGGGAACCTCATTGAATAATGTGGTGAATGCAATATACTTTGGCTCTGCTTGTCTGTATAGACACCTAACAGCAGGGTAAAATCTGATTTATTTTGATGTAACCCCATGAGCACATTCCATATGGTAACAACTATCATTTTGAATGACATATTGCCCTATTTATAGAAATAACTACGAATTTGTATTTTCATTACTTATATTCATAAACCAATAAATTGCAGAATAATAACTGAGATGTTAGCGTTCTACACCTGGGATACCGTTCATTCATCAGTAATGCATCAACATAGTCTCGACTTCAAAGGTCATTTCTTTGCGTTGTTTCGACCCAATGATTCTGACATGGGTAAGTCAATAAACAACACATGTGTTCTGCCAGAATTTCCATTTGTGGTTGTGTCTTAGTGCAAAAAAAGCTCTGTTTACTAGGGGTTGCTTTGCATGAAAGAAACCTGTTTTACATTTATATTTATCTTTGTTTGTTAGATTTTAAATAAAAAAGAATAAATAAGTTACATACGTGGTAACTTGTAAGCTGGCACGAGGTGTATGAAACAGAACACCCGTGTTAAAACGACTGTCATTGCTCCGCCAAGCGAGTATAAATAAGTTACATTCATAAAAACTCCTTACAAATGTTACAATTATCTAAACCCCTCCTTCTACATACCCAGGCAAGCAATATGTGTTTGACATCCAACGTACATCGCGTGAGGTGTACGACAACGCACGGAGGATTCTTTACCGTAAACAACAACTTGTACAAAACAACCACAACGAGGTCCATGGCTCCTCCCCCCCAAAGTCCTCCAACATCCCAGAAGATGAAGTGGAGGTCCTCCGGGAGCGTTTATCGATGATCAGTGATGCTCTTACATGCCGCGTGTGTTTGGACGCGGAGATCGACAGCGCGTTTGTTCCGTGTGGACACCAAGTATGCTGCAAGTATTGCGCAGCTAGATGCGAGGTAATTAATAATTAGGCTTGTTGTTGTGGTATGGTTTAAACTGCATATGCTCCAAACCTATTGTTATTTAGGTTCATTTCATGAAAAACATTTCCCAGTAAACACGTAGTTGGTTTTGCACTAACATGCAACAAACCACAGAATATAGTGTGGCAAAACAAGCCCATTTGTTGTGTATTATGCTTTTTTGCTGAGGTGCCAAACCTGGGTTGGCGAGAAGGCAGTCCTACCCAGGAATTTTTGCCACTATATTGTTCAGCAATGATTAGAAACAATGAATTGATTTGTTTTAAACTTTTCATGTGTGTAACTATCCCTGCCTCTCCCAACCTACTATATATTTGGTTGTATTTAAAGCAACTAATACAATTCGATTAAGATTTAACTTCTATCAAAAATATGGGCTTTCATGTTTGTTTTTTCATGTTTTGACACTGAACAGAAACCCATGTAATATGCTTATGCTAAAATTTTATGCAATTTTGTTTTTTGTTTTTATGCATTTAAACTATTATGAATTATCTTAAACAGAAATGTCCAATATGTCGTCAACATGTCCAAGAATTCCTCACCGTGTTCCACCCGGTGACGAAGGAATTGGTCAACGGGCGACAAATATCTGAATCAACGCCAGAAAATGTAGAGACAGACAATTTAACTGTAGGGTCTACGGGACAAGAGATACAGATAGAGGTCTAAAGGGTTAAACCTGTGACTATTAAATAGATACTGTGCCACTACTACTACATATTTGGATTCTACTGTGAATACTGGTGTTTTCAATGCACCAATACAAGTCTCTCTGGTGATTTCCACTGTCAGCCAGACAGAATTCATTTCATCATTGCTTTTCTAACGTTTTAACAAACTGGTTTACTTTTGCGACAGGGGCGTATTCACTAATTTCTTAAACTTTATTTTTAAACATTTTTTGGAATCTAAAAAAAAAACGCAGTGAAGCATTTTTTTTACAAATGGGGTGTCCTTACCCCCTAAACACCCCCTGAATACGCCCCTGTTAGCGACCGCTATGAAACCTCCCCTATTGTAAATAGTTACCACGCGTTGATCGCTGGAAACCCTTGTACAAACGTTTATGATGCCCCTGCAATGCAACGTCAATGCCCTACGTTTTCCTTTATTCTTTTACACAATTCCTATCGTTACTTTGTTCATCTTTCGTCCAAGTGTTGGACGCCTTTTCTTTAAAGACTCGCAACTTACTGCGTGGTCTTCTGTTTTCTAAATAAACGATTTACTGGTATATTGGTGTTGTGATTACCTGACATAGTAGGGTTGGGAAGATGGGACACATTTTCATTCTATTTTCTCGTCCCACTTGGTAATAAATAAAGAACATTCAAAGAATTATAAAACCGTATCCCCACGACTCTCATAGACTGCTGTTAGTTGTTTAAAACACGATCAGGATATTTGGATATTATATGTTAAAGGTGTCCCATCTGACCCCACAGTACTATAATAACCACTAGCTTGTCTGTTTCATACATGTCTCCTAATAAGAAAGCATCAATATGTATTAGAATAATAGAGAATACGTCAGCGCATCTTTTATATTTTATTTATCCCCAGTAGTTGGATGCAAATTCTTCATAATTACATTCGTGTCACTCGGATTCGTCTACAAAGTTAAATTATAATTACACAAAACAACAGTAAAGTTAGAACAACCATGAAGATACGCAATGCAATCTACTTACAATCCAACAAGCGCGATAAGTATTCGTTGATATCTGCTGTATCACCCAACCTGTACAAACACAATACTGCAGATATAAAAGGTTGAGGTAAGATGGTCCTAATTCTTTTATTACCCCATTTGGTAGCAGAAAAAAGAATATTAACAGAATTACAGTATAGGGTGGGGAACATTTTCCTTCTATTTTGGGGATGAGACACTTTTTCATTCTATTTTTCTCGTCCCAGTAGAAAACAAAGAACATTCAAGGAATTATAAAACCGTATCCTCGCGACTCCCATAGACCGTTGTTAATTGTTTAAAACAACATCAGGATATTCGGATATTATGTTCTAAAGGTGTCCCATCTTCTCCCACAGTACTTACAACCCTATCCTCACCACTTTAAAAGAGCGTTGTTGGCGTTTAACATACAATTACGTAATACGGTATGTTGCGTGCGAAAGGTATCCCATATTACCCCACATACTCAAACATGGGCCATCTTACCCCACACTACCATACTGCAACTTACCTGCTCCAATCTATTATCGACACAACTCTTTGTCCACTTACACCAACGTTCCTATAAGACAAGTGAGCAACAAACATTCTATACTTCTATAATATACAATAGCGAAGATTAAATTAAATAAAGCAATGAAAAGAGGGGATTGTTTAGCAAATCGAGTCGTTTAAAACACGCTGTGGTTAAAAATACTTAAATAAAAGTGTAGTTGCTAAAGCAAACACTAATTTATTTATAAAAAAAGTAAACATTTCACAAACTAAGATTTACCGTTTCGCTAAATCTCTTGCATTGTAGCTCTCTGTAGTTGACATGAAGTCACACACAAGTATAAGCGCGACGACGAGGTAGATACGTTTCATTTCTATACAACAGGTCCTATAGCAGAGAATGTGTCTTACCAAGCTTTATATGCTTGTCTCTCTAACTAAATTCGAATGATTAAAGCTTATAGCAGTTATAATATAAGGCCTATACTCGGTATATTTGGAGCTGGAATCTTATATTTGCATGTAACCCGTTTCCACAGCGCAGGATAGCGTTATAAACGTAGGGATATAGCGTAGGCTAATACCAGGAAACCCGGGAAAACGTGGGAGTATATGAAAGAGCAAAGCGTTTTAACCACCCCGACCCCGCGTTTCCCATTTGGTAGGTGTCTGATTAAGAGAGATCTTTTGGGTTTCTAAAATACATTCGTTGTTCTATAAGTGGTAAATCGTATGAGCGAGTACGAGGGGTATGAAACAGAACACCCGTGTTATAACCACTGTCGTCACCAGTCATACAAGGATAAATAAGTTACATTGATTTAAGTAACCAGATATTGAAAGACATACTTTACTTCATCTACAGTTGTCCCGAATTTCTAATCCCAATTGAAACTAAAATAGAAAAACACAGAAAATTTAAGTTTTATTTAATATATTAAATCACCCAGAACACACAAATAAGAAACAAAATATAGTTTAAACTTACCCGCAGTTTTGTTATATTAAATTCAATACAGATTCAGGATAATCTGTTTTCTGCTCCCCTAATAAGCACCACCACGCTATTTGATAATTCTCGCGGCAAAATTGGATCTACATCATGGCGCCCTCTATAACAGGCCTGGACACCGTCGGCGCCTCTCTCGAAACTGGAGGCGGATGGTTTTGCAGCGCTTGTACGAATTGTAGACAGTTTTAATGAGTTATTTGACGAATTATCGCATTAGATAGTGTTTGCTCTAAGTTCTAGCAGTTAGTACACTATAAATGCTTTGTTTTTTTTATTTAGCTTGCGTGTATTATGTTTATGATTGACCACCAGTGTAAAATCTTAACTGAAGCTATGTTTGTTTAAGACACACAAGCGTTTTAGCAAAACTTTTCTAACTATAAATATTCTCTGAACTACAAGACCTACCACTTCCCAGTTTATTTTTGAATTTAAATAGACTGCTTGCTTTTCGAAATCCCTTTTTGGCATTTGTTTTTTGTCATATAATCCTAATACTGATCTCAAGAAGGGACCCCTGTCCTGCTCTATCAAAAAAAACTTGAGAAATGATGTATTAGGTAGAATAGCAGGACAGATTGACACAGTCGAGGCATAAGGCTAATCATAGTTAAAGATAACTTTTCCCTTCTTAAACTGTTGAGTTGCATCAAGTCACATAAATTTAGAAATTGTCATTTGAGTTTATTTTTGGTTACATTGTAATTAAAAAAAACACATTTACATTTGTACAATAAAAAGATGAGTCAAATTAAAAAGAAATGCTATCCCTTTTGTGGTTTGTATATGCTGGTAAAGGCAATGTCAGTTTTGAAACAGGTTACATGTATAACAAAATCCTTGTATGCAAGATATAGTGGGAAACTAGGAAATCATGTGTATGGCTCAATGGCTGGTTATGTGACAGGTTGTACAAGTGGAAATGAACTAAGATGCAGATGATAAAACACCAATTTTCTGTTTACCACATGTAACCAATAGAGGTCAAGATGGCTGCAGTCCATTCCCAGGAACAACATATTGTGTGTCCACAAAAGTTTGTTTCCAACCGCTTAAACAAATATTCCTTCCCTGCTTCCATTGTTTCATTTGTAATTTTGTCATCATCCAGTCCAGGAAGATATATCTAGTGTACCTTTATTTGCCATCAAAATTTAAAAGGATTTTCATCATGAATGTTTTTATCTTGCCTTTACAATTATGATTTCTTCTTTGGCTGGACAGATAGCCAAGAATAGCACAGGGAGTTTATTATCCTGTTAATGTTGTGGCAAGCCGCCAAGCCGTACATGCTTCTCACAGACTACAGAAATTCAAATGCAACTGCTTATTTAGTTGGTAAGCTTGTGTATTGTGGTGAGCCACTTGCCGGGGCATTTGATTAATTTTCATCTTCAAGAGCATCATATAAAAGCTCCCCAGTACGAAAACACTGACCAGAATGACTTCCAAGATTGACAACACTGATGACTTGACATTCTTAGGTGAAATATCCAAACATTGGAATCAAGGCAAAGAAATGTGATCTGTCCAGCTGGCGTAATGTGTATGCAATATGCACCTTGACTGTTTCCTGTAACCCCTGTATGACAATGCTTGCATTTTTCAATAATGCTAAGAGACTTTTTCCTGTGACAATGCAGAGAAACTTTGCCTTGCTGTTTAATGTTATTCTCGTGTGTATACTTCTTCTTGCATTTTGAATTCTCGCCATTTTTATAAGCCCTTCCAATGCTGTATGGGCTGGCAGTTGGGCCTTGTAATGCCTTTGCAGTTCTCACTGTTATCTGTAGCGTGATGTCGTTTTGTCGAATAAACTGGGTTGTAACCTGGACTTGTCATAGAGTCATTACTTTTCTGCTGGAGTTGGATTTCTGTTGAGCGAGGTGGGAGTTATGCAATCTGTACGCCAATGCACAAACGGTCGAAACCGTTTTTATGACTATTTCTTGCTGCTTCTTTACCACACCCCCAATAGTTTTAGCCATAATGTTAAAATACATTTGGAGGGCCACAGATTTTGATAAAGATGATTCCAGTGTGTAAGTTAACACAAGGGTTTCAATATTTTTCAACATGTAAGTGACCATTACAGTTTTAAAATAAATATTCCTCACTGTCACATACTCAGCAACATTCTTTAAATAGATGGTGTAAGTCAATTACACCTCATTTAGGTAAAGAACCTGCAAAAAAGATCCATAAAATGACTTAAGTCCATTTTTGAGTGGTATGTAGGCTACATTTTAAGAAATCTTTGAATTTTGCAGTTTTAAAACACAGTGCAGCAGCAGAGCATGTATAATATAACTCCTGGCGATAGACCTTACTTATTCAAAAAACCTTATGATTGCATTAGGATTAACCTCATGGGTGCGATTGGAAAATCTTACACCGGCGGCCATTCGTTACCGTACTTAAACACAACTATAAATAACCACTTGTCTACTTTATACACATAATACGCGTAAACTGAATAATAAATTAAACTTTCATACTGTATTAACTGCTAAAACCACAAGCAAATACTATCTAATGCGATAATTCGTCAAATAACTCATCAAAACTGTCTACAATTCGTACAAGCGCTGCAAAACCATCCGCCTCCAGTTTCGAGAGAGGCGCCGACGGTGTCCAGGCCTGTTATAGAGGGCGCCATGATCTACATATAAACGTGGTTTGCGCTGTAGCTGTCGTACCAGTTTGGTTGTATGTGGTTACTGTACGGTTAATGTTTTGCGAGTATTGTGGAGCAGAAAAGTATAAGCACGGAAAAACAATAAAACAATATAAAACATGGGAGAAAAGGTTCGTAATTTTCCGTGGTTTGTTTTTTCTTTTTAATATTATAAATGCTCGCGAATTTACTGTATTAAAAGTAATGATATAAATCAAAATGTAACTTATTTACATTCGCAGGGCACAGGTAACGGCCGTCGTTATAATATGGGTGTTCTGTTTTATACACCTTGTTTCCGCTTACGAGTTGCCACGTATGTAACTTTGTGGGTAAAATGTTTTTACATTGTGTTATAATACTGCACTCTTTTAGTGCTGAATTTTAATACTTTGTGTAGTAGTTAATGCACAGTAAATGTCTTTGTTTTTATACGTAAACCTTGATTTACAGGAAGAACCAATCGAACTTGAAGAATGCGATTTAGAGAAAGGGGAAAAAGTTAAATTGAATGAAGAAGTTGAACCTGAGGTGGCTTCGCAGAAAAATGGGAGAAGTTGTATAGGGTGAAAATTTTATTCTTGTTTCAAAACGAAAATGTTTCTCCCTGTTGTTAAGAATGGTGCTGCTGATATACCTTGATATTGTGGCTAAATTGCCCATCGTGTGTTTGTAAGAATTCAAGTTCCATACGTGGTAACTCGTAAGAGGGCACGAGGTGTATGAAACAGAACACCCATGTTATAACGACTGTTGTTGTAAACAGTTTTCTAAATGCCTGGGAAATGTTATTGAATCTAACAGTCACAGATACACATTGTTTTCAGGATTCTTTTGATCCCCGTCCTATTTCTAAAATCATTTTACTCTGAAAGGAAAACTGTCTTCAAATATATTTTCCTTGGCTTGTTGCTTACAGGTAAGAAGTGATTTAAATGTTTCTTAAGTATTGGATTCACGAGGTGTCTTTCAAACATGCACGAACAACGTGAACATAACTGCGTGTTATTGACCATCAAAATTGTTTTGTACCGATGAAGCCTCTAGTGGCCAGCTCCTAGTTGTGGCATCTTTTGGTATTCTAAGTGATAAAAAGAAGTAGCTGTTTGCGTGTATTTTGGATTTTCATTAACTTAAAAGTTAGTTATTTCTTTTACAGGAATAATATATTTTTGCTGTATATGTTCGAGTAAAATATTTATGTATTCTGTGCTGTATAATTTATGTTTGAAAACAAAATAATATTGTCTATAATATATTGTATATATTCATTATAACCAATAGTTATAGCTTATGGGACTAAAAATCTGGCCATAATGGTTATAATCAATATAATGGAGCAACATATCAAATATTTACTCCTTGTTGTAGTAACTGCTTTTCAAATTTAATTTCAATATTATGCTCTTTCTTCCACTTAAATGTAAACATATTTTTAACTGTAAGCGTGTTTTAACTTCTTTGTTCTTTCGCTATATCCTGTCTTTTCATTTAAATATTTTTTTAACTTTCGCTACTGTAATCAAAATGACAAATAAAGTTAATATTAATATTATATTATTACCCCTACAGGTTACATGGTGTATTTCATCATAGCCATAGCTAGAGACCCCCTCGCTGCTAAACCTCTCATCATACTAACACTGGTTATTCTGTTTCTTGTTTTGTACGAGTTGAGGTTCAAGAAGTTATTCTTGTTATTCTTTAAACAAATCAAATCAAAGGTTCATATTAAAAAGGAAACCAAGAACAAGATCGCACGGTGGGTTTTAATATTAGCATTTATGGTTTTAGGGTGGTTAGTAATAGTAGGACAATGCATAGTTCCATTACTTTTAATACACGTAAGGTACACCCGCACCTAATTTCAATACTTTGGTGCAAAATGTGGCAAATTTATAGCTTATATAAGTCTGGTTTAAATTTAAAATTGTGAAGTACTGTCGAAATATATTTTTTCTTCGCTGATTTGTTTCAACTTTATGCTATCCAGGCATACTACTTCTTTTTTATTTAGTTTTGGAAGGTTTACTTGTAGTATTGTGTGAACAAACCATTCCTTTGTTGTCTGTAACAATCAACATAGCTATAAAAATATTTAATGGAGGTAAATTTATATATTTTTTCGAAAAAATGTTTGCTAAGGTAAACAAAAGCTGTTTTATGCCTTCCCACAAAAGGAAAACACAAACAAAACCTAACAAGTTCATTTAAACCCATTGCCAAAGTCACCACTTTTGCTGGCAGTTGGACTACTTGGTGTTTATACGACTCTGATAATCAATAACCATATAGTTGTTCTCTGTTTGCCACCACGTAATATAATACCTAACAATCACCTAACTTATAAATAAATATGTTTTAGGTTTCTGCCATATGTTCAGATCTTGATATGTGTTGCTTTCTGTATATGGTTGTTGGTTGATATGATTATAAGGAATCCAAGCACTCTCATATCAGTTGTTGGGTTCATTGTAATACTGGTGGTTTGTATATGTGCTTCTACGCAACCAAAATGTGTAAGTACTCGTTCTATAAATGTATATGTACTTCGCTATTTCTATTCAATATGGGTGAGGTCCTACAGTGAGGCATGTCATGGGACCTGGGATTTACGCCAGAGTTGGCACATCACCCCAACATTGTATATGCATATGTCTATACTACATTATTTCTGTTCCATTTGGGTGAGGTTCTATAGTGAGACATGATATGGGAGCTCAGAGTTGGGCCATTATTGGAACATACAGAGTGCAACAACTTATTAGTGACCACTGGGTTGTAGCAATGTTCGTTAAGTGTCTTGCGCAACGACGATATAAGCGTCAAACTGGCTATCTTTGCATTGTTTCTACAATTACATTGGAAACTACATTACCACTGTTTTACTACAGTATGCTGTATTACATATACCCATGTTTGATGTTTCAGTTTATTACATATATATCCGCTCATTATTGCTTGCCACATATTTAATAAAAATTGTTGTTTCCTGCTACGTGGTGTTGCAATCTAAACCACATCCACACTGATAAAACTAATGGAAACCACTGTTTGAACGATCAATGAGAATGAGATTGTAGCGTCTGTTGCAATGTATACTGCTTTCTCATTGGTCTAAACTGGGAAGCTAAAAGCCAGTCATCACTCCCAAAGTCCCCAACCTTATACATTTGACTTACACTTCTAGCTTAGTGTCATGTATGTCTATGGGTTATGGCTTTAACTTAATGTCTTTTATCTCAATGTTATCATATATAGTGTGGATGTAATGTTAGGGGTTCGTTTTATAGAATGCATGTCAAATTTTGAAGAGGAGGGTAATTATATGTTTTGCTAAAAAATTAAAAAAGTGGCGCCTAGACCTAATCTATATATACTTGATGCAGATCAACTGGCGACCAGTTGTTTGGGGGATTATTCTTCAATTTATCCTTGGGCTCGTAGTTCTACGCACCAGTGCTGGGTACACTGCTATTAAGTTCATTGGGGACCAGATTGCTACTTTCATGAAATACACTGATAGTGGATCGACGTTTGTGTTCGGATATCTACCAAGCGATCATATCTTCGCTTTCAAGGTTTGAGATTGTATCCTTATGTTGTGAGGATTCTAATTATTAACAACTGCTTTGGCCTTTATGATAAGCGCCTAACATGGGGATGCATGCATACCCTGTATACCCATGTTAGGCGCCTATAATTACATTCATTTAACTTATTTATCCTGGCATGGCGGGAAAACAACCGTCGTTATTACACAGATTTCATACACGTCTGTTTTGCTTATTATATAGTAGACACCAACTATGATGTAACCGAAAAGGTGTTTTTATTAATTTCCACATTCACAATGTCAATATTAGGAATAAGGCCAACATTTTTGTCAGCCATACAAAAAAATACATAAGCCAACAACTGTCGCTGCTAGGGATGCACATTACAGAATTTCGAATCTGTAAGATTCGAATCCTTTTGTATTCGAATCTAATTACGGGATTCGGTATTCTTATTAATGACATCATCATGCGTCATCTCATACACTATATTAAGAATTTTTAAAAGTTAATATTTTTGAAAAAAAAATATTTTTGTGTTTGTGGGACTTTCGAGAGTAAACGTTTTGCAACGTCTTTTCATAGCCTGCTATACGTTTTATGACGCAAAAACTACCCAATAGTACAATTTTGATCATTTTACAGCTCATTATCAAACAAGACTAATATGAGAGACTCAATAAACTGACTTATGTGGGTAAAAATATTTTTTCCTATAAATAAAAAAAGATTCGAAATTCTAGATTCGGAATTCTAGATTCGAAATAAAGTATTCTAGGATATCCTAGAATACCTAATTATTCTGTAATGTGCATCCCTAGTCGCTGCCCTGTGAGGGTAAATACATTCATTCATTTATCAACACCTATTTTTACCGTACAAACTAATATATTTCCACCCACAGGTTCTTCCCATGATCGTGTTCTTCAGCATGGTAACCAACATGTTGTTTTACGTTGGTTTAATGCAATGGTTCATCGCAAAACTTGCGTATCTCACCCAAATCACATTGGGAACATCTGCCATTGAATCTGCAGTGGCGATCGCAAATATATTTGTGGGAATGGTATGTCAGAAGTTGGGTTTTTAACTGTTTATTTTAAATAATGATTTATGTGAAGTTGTGATGTGGCAATTAATAAGTTTTGTATTTATATAAATATAATATATATCAGACAGCACATATAAATATATATGAGAAAAATGAATATATGTTGTCCGACATATAAGTCCTGAAGAGATATTCTGGCATTTTTTTTTCTAATCTTGAAGGGTCATTTATATTTTCCATTCATATTACTACTGTTTTGGTTAAAAGAATACTCATTATCTTTCTTAAGATTTTCTGCCTCTGTTTTACCGTACCTTAATATACAGCCTAAAAGAAAAAACAAACAAATACCTTAGATTTTATTTATTTAATGTTTTTTTACTTAAAAAATGTTTTTATAGTAATATATATAATATATTCGCTATAATATTGTAAAATTACATATATTACAATTCAATTTAAATTTATCTTAAACTAACCAGACAGAAGCGCCCTTGATAGTACGTCCGTACCTTCCTGAGTTAACCAAAGCTGAGATTCACTCCGTTCTCACCACTGGGCTCGCTTCAATCTCATTCTCCGTGTTTGGGGTCTACATTGGGTTCGGGGTAAGTGGTGTTTTGTTGAATTTAACTTTTTATTATTTTTTTTATTTTTGATTATAAAATTATGAAATTGTCAAATAATTTTTTGGAAATCTTTACTTAAAGCAGAAGTTTTGGTGCTGTTACCACCATGCATAGCATTGATAAAATATAGGTAAATAGCTTTTCTGGTAAACAACATGAGTTTTATTATTCTAACAATTCAAAATTTGCTAAAATTTTATCCCCAATATCACTTATGTATGCAGCTAGAAAAATAGAGGGATGGGGGGTTAAAAAAACTGTTTTATTTAATATTTTTAATTTTTTTTTAATAAAAAGTGGGGGGGTCGTGCCCTTCGAAATCCCCCCCAGCTGTGCAACTGCATGCGCTCCCAACATTCCCCTGCATCAGAGGTTGATGTTAACTCGTGAGCTAACACGAGGTGTATGAAACAGAACACCCGTGTTATAACGACTGTCCTTGCGCCGCCACACGAGGATAAATAAGTTTCATACAATTAAGATAGAACTCATATCAGATGCCTTGAACAATTGTTGATATTTACCACAGGTTGATGGTGTCCATCTGCTCACAGCATGTGTAATGTCGGCACCAGCAGGATTAGTAGTATCTAGGTTGTTGTATCCTGAGGTGGAGAAATCTAAGTTCATGAACACGGGATCCCTTGCTCTGTCTGCGGGGTAAGATGGTTTTATTCAATTTAATAAACCCTCAAGTGTATAAGGTTTTAGTTTGAGAATGCTTGATTCTATTTGGATTTGGGCTATTTCGGGTGAAATATATTTATCTGCTATAGAAAACTCTTTTTTTTGTCTGTTTCGTATTTTTTCTGTGTGTAAAACCTGAGTCCCGACAAACAATAAATTAAATTAGTTTTTATACGATTGTGTTTTTAACTATGCCCCGACTCTCCTGTGTTTTCAAACGTTTGGTGCATATGATGACACAGTTAATATTGTTGAACTTGTAGAACAAACCGCAACATAGTGGAAGCAGCAGCAGCTGGAGCTTCCATGTCAATCAAACTCGTCGCAAATATCGGAGCAAATTTGATCGCTTTCCTTGCGTTGCTTGCTTTTATTAACGCAACGTTGCACTGGTTTGGGGCGTTTGTTGGAATCCCTCAGCTGTCTTTTGAGGTGGGGGTTGTGTTATGTGTGAGGTTCTATTCTATATGGGTGAGGTTTTACAGTGAGGCACGCGATGGGACCTGGGACCTGGGATTTAGGCTAGAGTTGGCCCATTACCTCAACATTGTATATGCACATTTTATTCTATATGGGTGAGGTCCTACAGTGAGGACTTATAGAATAGATCTTTACTTATATATTCCTTAATGTTTAAATTTGTATATTTATTAAAAACGTTTATTACAAAACGTTTATTATACCTGGTAACAACAACAGCAAAACATTCATTCACCACCAGGTAATCTGCAGCTACCTTTTCATGCCCGTGGCTTTCCTGATGGGAGCAGATTGGGAAGATTGTTTCCTCGTTGGTCAGTTATTTGGTATGAAGACTTTCCTTAATGAGTTTATCGCATACGAAGCGATGAAACCATTTATCAACAACAGATTGAACCAAAATGTTGTCCCCAAGTTTATCAATGGAACCATACAGTATATGTCGGTATGTATGGTGTTCTATATGTATGTTGTGGTATATAGGTGCCGAACTTTTAAAAGCTAGGGTACACATAATTTTAAAAGTAAAAGTTAATGTCGGTGAAATCATGAACATTTTTGTTCTTGTCACAATATTAGCTTTCATTTGAAAAATAGACCGATCATTGCACTATCACCACTGTATAGTGTTTGTTTCAAACCTGTTTGTAAGATTTTAAATTGTTAATCCATGTATAGTGGATTAGTGGGTACTCCAGTTATTTTCAAGTAATATAGACACCCATGTTAGATGCCTATGGATATTGTATATGGGTGAAGTTAGTTGGATTTAGCAATTAGGGAGACATCACCCTAAAAATTATTAATCTTTCAACCTCTCCTCTGGTGTGAAAAACATAGTGTATTTCTTTCTTCCCTAATAAAGTCTAGTAGGATGGCAGACGAAATATTGGAAATACACCATGCGTTTAATACCAGATAAGCCGTTAAAAGATTATTACCATTATGGTAGCAGAAGTAACAGAATAACCTAAAACTGGTTATAAATCAAATTTATTTTGCAAAATCCCCAATTAAGTGTTCAAGGATGGTCATGCAGTTTTATTTTTTGAATAACGCGTTTACTTGAAATTTTTTTTTTTTAAGTTTATAGTTTTTTTTTAAAAACTTTAATCGGCTTGTTGGTTCACAGGAGAGATCGGAGATGGTGGCCATCCATGCATTGTGTGGATTCTGTAATGTCAGTTCACTTGGTATTATTATTGGTGGTTTAAGTAAGTGGCTTGTTTATTTTTTAATTTTATTCTATTTTGCTTTTGCTATCAGGCTTAATTAATGTGATATAAGACTTTTTGGCTCCTCCATAAAAACGTTTTTTTCCTAATGTTTGGTTTGCTATATTTAGCATGACTTTATCAGGGTTTAACACTACAATACTGAGTATGAGATAACAATAAAACAAAGGTAAAACGTCTTGCCGAAGGGCAAATGAAAAGTTAGAATAAAAATAACGTTGTTATACCAGAGGACCCAAAAGGTTTATTTTAAGTTTTTAAGTGATACTTAGATCGTGCTGATTTTGTTTAGGAAGCAATTGCCTATTTCATGATTCTTTAACTTCTAAAGTTAATTTGTATTTCAACCCCAGGTGTTCTGATGCCAAACAAAAAGAAAGATTTAGCCGAGATGTCGGTGCGAGCCCTTATGGGTGGGATGATTGCTTGTTGTATGACGGCTTCTATATCAGGTTAGCTAGGTTTAATATAATGGATTGTCTAAATTGTCAGCCATACAACAAAAACAATCACCCACAAAGTTACATACGTGGTAGCTCGTAAGTGGGCACGAGGTGTATGAAACAAAACACTAGTGTTATAACGACTGTTAATGCAATTAATACAATTAAATTTTGACCACTTACTACTAAAGCCAATACGCCCACAATAATAACGATGTCGCGGAAATCTGGTTCCCATTGGCTGCTTATAACTTATTTTTTTGAGAAATCGAAAACTCTGGTTCCGACTAAGAATAACAGTTAATTGTTGGATGCAACATATTTTGTACATTTCTTTTTAAAGATTTACCTTCTTGATAAAAAATTGATGCTGTATTTTACCTTAAATTATACATTATGACGTATGACCATCAGTGACCTCTACCGTTAACACGTCATCAACAACGAAAAAAGACGATAAAACATAAATTTTCACATTAGATAAAATAAACTATCCAAAAACATGTATATATTCAAGTAATCTTCGTTCGAAACCAGATTTATAGATTTTTGATAAAAATGTCCCGTGTCTGCGCATGCGCAGTAGCCGATGGGAACCAGATTTCCGCGACAACGGCGCCAAGCCTCGAACCTGCAACCTTTGGTTATAGGAAAAAGCCTAACTTCCAGCCATGCCCCACTAAAACTTAATATTTTACATCCCACCACCCACCACCAAACTTTGTTTTACAGGAATGTTATTTGTTGAACCCATCTTGGCATCTACTTCCAACGTGACAGCCACCCCTTCACCATGAAGTTACAAACATATCTTTACCTTCCCTGCTTAGTGGTTCCCTACACTTCTTCTACACACCGTCATACACAACTTTTTATACTTTCCTACTTTGCTTGAAGCATTGTGTACATAAGTCCACTGCCATTATTCCAATCATGTAGCATCTGATACACAAGTGCCTTAGATATCAAGACAACTCCTTTGAGTATTCTTTGTTTTCTACAAAATGGGACAACAAAAAAAATTCAAAACATGGCCCATCTTACCCCAACCTACTGTATTGCACCAGATAGTATTTGCAATGTATTGAAACAACAACTGCTGGCTTCATTTGGAAAATCTTTAACTTGCAGTCTTCTACATTCCTTATCTTGTTACTCAATGAAGCATCCATGGTTTGTTACGAATATATATAGAAATAGTTTGCTTCCTGAAATGAACCTACAACGAGGAAATTGATGCTTATGTTTGAAGCCGACCCCACGATGCCTCTCAAGATTTAGTTCTTACTTTGCGAAGACGTTCTGTGTGTTTGAATGAAACTACAATGTACATGGAAAGAGTATCAACCCAAGCTGAAGTATTTATCTCGTCATCCCTGGAAGCCAAACCTGCTATACAGCTCCCTGTTGCTTAAAACTTTTCCACATCTGTTTAAAACCTTTGTTATTCTGCCGGTCATTTCGTTCACATTCATCCACAGTTCCCCTTTTTATAATTTATTGTGTGCTTCTCTTTCATACAAGCAACACTAGGATGTCCCCCCACTCTTACTGGCCCTGTTACATATTTTAAACCATTAACCAGCTGAACCATCCATTCCTTCAACATGAAGCCTCATACGTGTCCTTTGATCTTCCGTTCCATTTTCATTTAACTACAACCCACTTCGCCCCCTCATTTTATTTTACTGCGTTCTTCTCTCCCAGACAAGTCTTGCAAGATATCTCTTTCTCTTACTGGTAGTTTCACATAATGAACCATCCAGCAATTCTTTAAATCTCATCTTCATGACCCTTTGCCCGTCACCATGTTCCTCCCCTACTTTAATGTTGTGTTTGTGGATGTGCGGAGTCTTTTGTTTTTCCGCTGCTAGTCCCTGCACGTTTTAATGCGACGACAAATCTCCATCTTTGTTTTATACCAGCTCTGGTTTCCCTTTCAGACTCTTAGACCAACACAACGATATATTTCCACCTTTCCCCTTTTACATATTAAACCATTAACCAGGTAAAACCACCCAGAAATTCAGCATGAAGTCAAATACATTGCCCTTTGGTCGGTACCATGTTAATCCAGAAAGCCAAACTACTCTGCCTGTCAGGACTCTTACTGCTCATTTTGTTAACTGTTCTGTTTATACCACTGCTGTTAAGTTCATTCATGAAGCATCTTAGAAAAGTTACTTGAATGTAACTACCACCACTCCAACCTATGAGAAGATTCTCTAACAGTATGTTGGAAACCAAACTACACAATGCCTCTGGAAATTTCTTTGAAAAATAAATTGTTGTTCTGTTTATAACTCTGCTATATATTGAAGCATCTTGCACACAAGTTCCGTGAAGATAAAAGCTTTTAGTGTTACTGTAACTGTTAAGCAGACCATGTAATGGAAAGATACATGATATACATCTCTTGCTGGTTCATCCCGTTAAGCCTGATTAATCTTTGAATCTTCCAAGAATTCACCATGGAACCCCTTGACATGAACCTACCACATCATTAGAACCCTGTGGGCTCACCCATGTAAATTGTTCTGTAGTTCTTACTTTCTTATCCCTGGATTTCAAACTACAGTTGCTGTTATGCTCGTGAAAGGGCCCTTTAATCTCTACCTATGTTCAGGAAAATTATCCGAAACCACTTTAAAGGGCCCTGTTGTATGAAGCCTTTCGTTTTTTTGCTTGTTCTGTTCGTTCTAGTGTGTTGGTTCGTCGTTTTTTTGCTTGTTCTGTTCGTTCTAGTGTGTTGGTTCGTAGCCTTGCTGTGTCAGGATTGCTTTACTTGTTCAATATGTTCCATAATTGAATGTATAAAGAGACAAACAACTTTGAATGAATGGATTGTATCTGATTGTTGCTTTGGTATGTTAGTTTTATTTATCTGCAAGTATTGCATCAGTTATCCCATCGACAGTAGGTTACAACAGAATTTGATATATTACTGCGTTGTAGGATGGATATCATTGATTAGACAATGATATTCCATATTTTTTAATCCTGTTTTAATAATTAGCAAAAACGACATGGGAGGATTCAGTTTTACATATTCTTTTTTTTGCAACCAAATTGGGATGATAAAGTAGAATTAAACATTAGGCTTCCCAACCAACTAAATATTATTTTATCCCGGAGGTATTTGTTTATTCACTTAATAGCAGACTAGTGTTAGTATCCAGGGTAGCGAGAATACAGTTATATAATTCTGTAACTGTTCTTTATTTACTACCAAATGGGACGGGAAAAAAATGAAAACGGTTCCGTGTGGAGTGTGCCCCAATGATTATGGATTTGAAGCCCCAACTGCAAATCATTTTTTACATTTGGCCTTATTTATTATAAGCAACATTGTAGCCAAAGCAATAAAGACGGAGATGGCAAGACACAACGAATGTTAGGAAGTATACAAGTTATATGGTAGGGGGTAAGATGGGACCCAATTACCACGTAATATCGCTTATTTACTAATCATATTTTCAACAATTAACAACGCTTCTTATATGAGTCAAGGATACGGTTATAAAATTATAGAAATATTATTTGTTTACCACCAATGGGACGAGAAGCACGGATGAAAACGTGTCTCATCTTACCCCAACCTACTATACACTTATACAGTATCAGAATATTTGGATATCGTGTGCTAAAGGTGTCCCATCTTCGCCCACTCTACTGTATATTGAAGATATCTTAGTCTGTATGTATTATCCAAGATTTAGATGTTCAAAACAACCCTCGGTGCAGATTTGTTGCTGGATTTGTTCGAACAACGATTGGTCTAACCCGTCGAAACCTCTTTCTGCGATTACCAGGTTATCTGGTTCGCCAGCGATGTCCATTAATTGTCGTCTGTTGAGGCGGCCTTTTGGTGGGACAACACCAATGGCGTAAACCTGAGGGAGAAAACAACTTCGTTTATACGAGTTAGTAGGATATTTAGTAGGTTAGGATGAAATATTTTAAATTCTTTATACAGTAGGGTGGGGGAATACGGGACACCTTTTACCTCTATTTTCTCGCCCCGTTTAGTAGTAAACAAAGAACATTCAAGAAATTATAAAACTATATTCTCACGACTCTCATTGACCGTTGTTAATTGTTTAAAACACAATCAGGATATTTAGATGTTTTGTGTTTAATTGCGTGTCCCCATAGACTTTAAACATACCACACGTCACATCCGATATCAATCTGCAACATGCAACCTCGACCTTAATACTTAGTCATCATAACACACATATGTGAACTATATGCACTTCCAAGAACTCGGCTTCACATTTCCGCCCACACATAATCTTCTTATCTGACCGCATGCTGTATATAAGTTATAGGCTTGCCCGACCATTTATTTTAATCGCGTTTCTTGTAAATCGGTTGTTGTTCCTTATGCAAGACACTTAACCGACTTGCTCAAATCCAGTGGTCACTTAAGGGGTGAAAATTGTTTCAAAAATAATCACCCACAAAGTTACATACGTGGTAACTCGTAAGCGAGCACGAGGTGTATGAAACAGAACACCCTTGTTATAACGACTGTACTTGCCCAGCCATGAGAGGATAAATAAGTTGCATACATGGTAACTTGAAGCGAGCACGAGGTGTATGAAACAGAACACCCGTGTTATAACGACTATCGTTGCCTCGCCATGAGAGGATAAATAAGTTACATACGTAGTACAAAATGCAACCTCGCTCGTAAGCGGGCACGAGGTGTATGAAAAAACACCCATGTTATATAGCGACTGTCAATGTTGGATAATTGGGCAACCATACAACGGAAACCGAACCGGATATTAAATTAACAGCAAGTCTGAAATTTTGGGTCAAATTCCTGGTATTTATAACACGGCGTTTATATGACGTATGGCATCTGCATATTTATAACCAAAGCAGCATTTGTGTTGGGCTAATTAGCAGGTTGGTCGTCACCTTGCGTGGTAATCAGAATTGTGATCGGTGCAGAAATACGTCAGCGGTAGTTTAGGCTCGATATTTAAGTTTAAATATAGGAGGGATTAACCACGAAGGTATTTCACGATTCCGATTCAAATACAATATATGCTCTGTGTGGTGCATTAACCTCAGTATTTATGTTGAAAGAATCGAAAATATTTATCCTCGCCTGGCGAGGCAACGACAGTCGTTATTATATAGGTGTTCTGTTTCATACACCTCGTGCCCGCTTACGAGTTATCATGTATGTAACTTTGTGGGTGATTGTTTTTCGGTAACCCATTAGTGACCACTGGGTTAGAGCATATGTTGTTAAATGTCCCAAGGACGCATATACGCCCAAAATGGTAGCAGCGTCGAGCTTTGAATCCTTAACCCATAGTCCAGTTGCTACAACCCATTATAGTGACACTGTTGGGGCAATTGCCACAAAGTGCCAACGTCGAGTTTCGAATCATTAATCTATATGGTCTACAGTCGGTAACCCATTATTTCCACTCGGTTATAAACAACAAACCTCAACCCCTTGTTCTCGAAGAAGATTGGCTGCCGTAGTCACGTGGTCCTGGGATACGCCATCAGTTATAATGAACACTGAATCGGGAACTCCGTCCCTGTTCCCGTTGGCGGGTGCCAACATCACATTACGAGCGTGGTTCAATGCAGCTCCAGTTCGGGTACCTGTAAACATATGGTTGTCGGCCATGCTATAGTGGCAATGATCCTTTATGTTTGTCAAACATAACATAAATTTAAATATTTATTCGAAAACGATAGCGAAGATCAAAATGAACAAAACAAACAAAATGTTTAATATTTAAACAACTTTAAACAATCCACTACGATCCTTTAAAAGTGTAAGGCCGCGGTTATTATTTGGTTTAAAACAAACGGTATTTTACCAAGTTGAACAAGAAAAGGGAATATATGTTCCATATTACCCCAACTTATTAAATGTGATTGTTGGGCATGTTAGTTGCAATATAGGTCTTTGTTATTCGTTAAACATATATAGTAGAGTGGGGGAAGATATGGGACACCTTTAACACATAATATCCAAATAGCCTGATCGTGTTTTAACAATTAACAACGGTCTGTGGAAGTCGTGAGGATACGGTTTCATAATTCTTTGAATGTTCTTTGTTTACTACCAAAAGAGACGAAAAAATAAAACAAAAAGGTGTCCCATCTTCCCCCACCCTACTATATGTTTTCATACCTTCGCCGTCATACGGGATTCTATCAAAAGCTCTCAGCAGTCCCTGTTTATCATTAGGATAATCCCCAAGTAGTATTTGGGTACGAGTGTCGATTTGGGAGTTAAAGCGGAAGATTGCCAAGCGAGCCGCGTCGTCTTGGATCACGAATGAACTGCAGGGCAAAGTACAAGTTAGGAATACATAACTGGTGAAATATTATCATTCAATTGTTTAAGCTGGCGCTGTGGTACAGTGGTTACGGGTTCGAGGCTCAATTCGACTGTCATGATTGGCATGTGTGTCCTTGCGCAAGATGTTACACTGCAATTGATCCAATGCAGCGGTTACTAATGGCTTGTTAGCTATACAAAAAAATATTTACCTACAAAGTTACATACTTGGTAACTTGTAAGCAAGCACGAAATGTATAAAACAAAACACCTGTGTTATAACGACTGTCGTTTCCCCGTCATGCGAGGATAAATAAGTTACATTCATTTATTCAATCAATATTCAAACCCCTTACTCAATAACTTGGCGAATGAATGCCTTCATTGTCCTCCAGTTCTCGTTCCCAATGGAGGATGACGAATCAAGTAAGATGACGGCGTCCACTACCGAATATGGAGGACAGACCTCTGGTGAAGAAACAAGAATAAGAACTATTCATCTTTACGCAATTTTGTTTCTGTTAGAAGTTTAACTTGGAAATAATGAAACATAAATGGCTCGTTGTCTGCTAAGTGTAGCGATCACGCTTCATTCTTTTAATTAAATGTTAAAATAATAACACAACATTTAAAATTTCCTGAGCTTTTAAATAACTATTTTGAACAGAACAGAACCAACACTACAGTAAAAGGGTGTTCACGCTGATAAATGAATGTAACTTATTTTATCCTCGCATGGCGGGGCAAACGACAGTCGTTATAACACGCGTGTTATGCTTCATACACCTCGTGCCCGTTCACGGGTTCAAATTAGACAATTCTGTCTGATATACTAATTTACACATACCGTCATTTATAAAATAAAATAACGCACATGCTTTACCAATGAATCCAAAGCTTAATATTTAACGAAGTTTACACACACTCTAATTATTGAAGGACAAATTATATCTTACTAGAACAGCAAGGTTTCGGGAGGTTCCAAGTCGTATCATTATTGCAAGTATTGTCCACCACCCCGGATGGTGTTAACACATAGTTCTCGTTGTCGCAGGTGTACGAACAAACTGAGTTCGCATAATTACCACCCGTACAAGACATTGTACCGTTGGCGATGCTTCCTTGGTCTGGACATTGCGTGCCTGAGTGTGAAAGTAATTTTATTTGCATAAGATACAAGCTATAGGATCCAAATTTTGGGTAAAACTTCTCTAAAAACGACCCCCACCCATTGTACAGGTCGTGTTTGACATAAACTTGTTAGTCAGAAACTGCATTTCTAATTGTTGTTAACTAAATACAACTTAATATGAGTCGATTATTTTTTGGGTTTAGCAGCCACGCTTTATTTGTCACTTTACTTTATGTAGTTTTTACCCATAGCGTGTTTTCAACGAATGTCGTTTTTTTGCCAATTCCCTTCTTTTCATTATTCCATTAAATTAACCTTACCGAATTCGAAGAGATTTGTAAAATTTATTTGAAATGTATTTTAAGATTATATTTGCTTTATACATGAACTCACGTTCGCACACGGGCGTCGGGTTGTCCCATTTCATATCACCGCCATCTTCTACACACATAGTGTACAGAGCTCCCACCCGAGTTCGAAACCCTTCACACGCGAACTCACATTCGGAATCAAGGAAAATTCCATCTGTGCAAACCACGTACCCATCAACCGGCTCTGTGGGCAAACTACCGCAGTTTTTCCCTGATGAAAAAAGTAATTCTTGTTTATAATGATAAAAGTGTTTTTCTTTATGATTTGTAAGACACATTAGGGCGCCATGCCTCTAAACGAGATGCTATAGATTCACTTGTAAGCGGGCATGAGGTGTATGAAACAGAACACCCGTGTTATAACGACTGTCGTTGCCCCGTCACACGAGGATAAATAAGTTACATACATGGTAACTCGTAAGCGCGGGCACAAGGTTATGAAACAGAACACGCGTGTAATAACAACTGCTATTATCCCTCCATGCGAGAACAAACAAGTAACTCACTCAATATACAGCTGGGCGTCTCTCCGGACCAAACAGGCAATGTTCCAGCTTGTGATGTGACGCATTGTATTTCAAATTCGCCGACCAGTTGATGGGTTGAGTAACATTCAAAGCTATAAAGGGAAATATTGTAGTTAAATATCTGTTGTTGTTAAACCGGCAGGCACAAATTACAGCTTTACGGCCAAAAGATGTAAATTTTGTAACAAATTATATTTATACTATATCTTGTAAAAAGTTCACAAAAAAATACGTTTTATTCCAGAACAGGTAATTTTACTTAAGGATCCCATTTACAAATTGTCAATCAAACCTGCAGACACTGCCTTCGTTGTTGCCATGGTTACAAGACAAGCTGCCGTTGGCTGGTTTGGTTTGTTCTGTGCATACAATACGTTGGCATGTGGGGGAAGGGGACGTCCATTCTCCGTTATCACCTGTCACGATTAAGTGAACGAATGTAACTTATTTATTCTCGTGTGGCTGGAAAACGACAGTCCCTATAACACAGGTGTTCTGTTTCCATGGTTTCATACACCTCGTGCCGGCTTACGAGTTACCATGTATGTAACTTTGTGGGTGATTACTTTTAGAGGAATTTTTTGATTTTTATATGTATGGCTGATAATTTAGACAACTCATTAGTGACCACCTGCTTAGACTAACGTAGTTGTTTATTCTTGTCAGTGCTAATTGGTTGTCCAAAGTGTCAGCCATGCAGGAAAATATTCACCCACAAAGTTACATACGTGGTAATTACTTAAGCGGACACACGAGGAGTATGAAATAGAACACCTGTGCTATAACGACTGTTTTTGTTTCGCCATGCGATGATAAAGAAATTACATTCATTCAGTCTATACGTTATGGACTATCCACTATGCAATGCATTAGATTAGTCTATGTGCGGTTATGTAATATCTTCGCTATTAGAGCCGTTTAGCAAACAGCTGATCCTAAAGGCCTTACTATTTATAAAGGCATTACTAAAACTATTAGGAATTAGTGTAATCGGATTGTGGTCGTCGTTGTCGTTTCGTTTATGTCAGTCAAACAGGTTATTGAAGGTATTCATATCTTAAAACCCATGTATGGTTTAATTACACTGCATTATATTTATTTATGGCTACACAGAAGTGATATCTGTGATTATATAATACTATGTGGGGTAAAATGGATACCGATAGCACATAAGAACTTTTCATCATGTGTTGAAATATTATCAACGCTCATTGAGAGTCGTGATGATGCGGTTATATGATTCCGTAAATCTTCTTTGTTTACTATTAAAATAAACGAGAAAAAGATAATGAAAACATGGACCATCTTACCCTAACCATAATTTATATAGTAGGGCTGGGGAAGACGGGACATCTTTAGCACATAACATACAAATATTCTGATCGCGTTTCAACAATTATCAACGGTCTATGGGAGTCGTGAGGATACGGTTTTATATTTCTTTAAATGTTCTTTGTTTACAACCAAAGGGGACGAGTAAATAAGATAAAAAGGTGTCTCATCCAAGTTTTAAACGCTTACCACACGTTGTGCTGTCGCTACCATGCAGCATGTGTTCATCATCGCATGTGAATGTACACACGCTGTGTAAAAGGTTGAAGTTTGTGCAACTAGCATCTCCGTGTTGTATTGAAGGTAACATGCTGCATGTTATGGCTGTAAAAAAAGGATGCTTGAGTAATGGTATATAGTAATTGTAATGTGGGATAAGATGGATACAGTTAGCACATAATATCCCATATTTCCGGATCAGCTGTTTACCAACTAACAACGCTGTTTTTGAGTTATAAGTATATCCTCGAAAATATTCACCCACAAAGTAACATACGTGGTAACTCGTAAGCTGGCACGAGGTGTATGAAACAGAACGCATGTGTAATAACGACGGTTGTTGCCTGCCATGCGATGATAAATAAGTTACATTCAATCATTCATTCATAACGTAGCTACTCACGTAAGCATGTAGGTTTAGCATCCGTCCACGTTGAATCATTCTGGCAAGTAGTTAGACTGGTATCTGGTTCCATTTGAAACTCATCATTGCAAGTGAAATAACAAACAGCGTTCACATAGTTTGTACTTAGAGGACAAATCACGTTTCCATTTTCTATCGTTCCAAGATCGGGACATTCAATATCTGGATGGAAGGTACGATTTAAGTTTCGTAGCCCCCGCCGAGTATTTGTGGTTTTATATTCTGTAATTGTGTGTAGTTTGGTATACCGACTAAAAAACTGACCATTTTAATCGAATTGTAGCCTTTAAAGTACATTAGTTCGTTAATTGGACTTGACTTTTTGCCTTGTACGCATTGCGTATCGTGTTTTAAACAATTAACAACGCTTGTTTAAAGTCGTGAAGACGCGGTTTACCAAATGGGAAAGATAAAATAGAATGAAAAAGTGTCTTGTCTTACCCCAATAAAAATACATATTATATACACTCACGTTCGCAGTTAGGCGCCGCAGAATCCCAAACTAAGTCTCCACCATCGTCGATACATTGTGTAGACGCGGGCCCCACTAGTCTATGATGGGTTAAACACTTGTATGTACAAACTGATCCAAGGTTCTTGCTGTCCGTGCATTGGACGAACGTGAACCTTCCAACCGGGGCCTCGTCGCATGTTCTTCCTGGTTTTAAAACCCGAAATGTCAAATCTTTGTCTTGAAAAAACTGCTGCGTCGTGACACAGTTGTTATCGCACGCCTTTAGACGTTACGGGTTCGAGGCTCGATTCTGCTACCATTGACGGCGTAGTGACTTATATCAAAAATAAAACAATTACCTACAAAGTTACATACGTAGTAACTCGTAAGCGGGCACGAGGTGTATGAAACAGAACACCCATGTTATAACAACTGTCGTTGTCCCACCATGCGAGGATAAATAAGTTACATTCATTTCTAATTTGAAAATGTTTATGAACAAATGAGTCGCTATAAAAACAATTTATGTTCTTGGTCAAAATTAAACTCCATCACCAGTTAAAGTACAGTAGGATTGGGAAAGATGGGACACCTTTAGCACATAATATATCCTGATCGTGTTTTAAACAAGTAACAACGGTCTATGGGAGTCTTAAGCGCATGTTTTTATAATTATTTGAAAGTTCCTTGTTTACCACCACATGGGACAAGAAAATGGGGGTAAAAGGTGTCCCAACTTCCCCCATCCTACTATATATAGAACAACTCACGTATACAAGATGGTTTGATATTCGACCACATGGCGTTATAAGGCGATCTCAATGTACAAGTGGTCGTAGCGTGACCGAGAAGATAAAAATATTCGTCACAATTAAACCTGCGTACAAATAATGAGATAAAAAAAGCAAAAATTGTGGTAACAAAAATACCATAGAGCATAAAACATGTTTTTGATCGGTTTTAAAACAAACGTGACAGTCTATATGTAAAATAAAAACATTGTTTTCATTTTCAGACGATTCGGTTTAAATACATTTTTTAACTTCTGACATCATTGAAGGTGGTTTAGGTTTTCAACCGAAACGACTTAAAATGTATTCAATCTTATCATATATATATCATATATATGCGTTATGTTTGTATTAAACTGACAAAACTAGAACAACCGTGTATAATGCAGCTAACATATATTTTTATTAACAAAATAACATTTTTTCTTATGCTTATATTGAAACCGACTTCCATAAATATAACAATGCACGTAACAAATTCATTTAGCAACAAAACAAAATGTCCTCTTACGTGCATATGCTGCTTATTTCGTTTTCCTCTGTACAACTAATGCTCCCGTTCTGCGGTGCATTAATACGGGGGCAGTTAAGTTTCTCGCACGTTGGGGGAAGATTCGACCACATTTGATTCACTCCTGCAGCAAGAATAATGAATGAATGAAATTTATTTCTTCACAAAAGCTAAAACCGGGTAAAACAGGTTAGTTCACAAAAGCTAAAACCGGGTAAAACAACAGTAGTTAAAACACGCTAATTTAACAAAGGAAAAAGAAATACCATTTTAGATATAAGTTGTGACCCTTACACCTACAAACAGTATAATGTAATAAACCATTTATTTAAACAATATTAAAGTTCCAATCGTAAGAAAAATGTGCGTAAGGAAACATTTATTGGCCAACCATTTAATAATACAGGGAAGCATTTACATACTTAATATTTAATATTACAAAGCTATATCAAAACTTACCACACAAAGATACACGAACACCGACCCTCATATACCCAGGAATGCACAGGAATGTACATATGCTCCCAATTAATTGACCACGATCGCAAATAATCTGCCCATGGTTTGGCGCTACTAATCTTTCCGAACACCCTGGGGGAATAGAGAGATTATGGGACGGTTAAGGTTATAAAATAATTCACCAGAATAAGTGTTAATAAAGGTAATAGATTGGGGTAAGTTGTTCCATGTTTTCATTCATATTTCCTTGTTTTTTTTTGTTCCATGTTTTCATTCATATTTTCCTTTTTTTTGTACAGCAACTTACCAGTTGGTTCGTCCGATTGGATAACTGGAGGTAACGGAGTTGTTGGTGCATCTACTGTGGTGGGGGGGACGGTGGTAATGGTGGGTATCGTAGTTGGCGTCGTAGGCACGTTGGTAGTGGGCATGGTGGGCATGATGGTGGTAATATTACTGTCGACCTCTGTTAAAATATAAGGGGGAAATAAATGAATGTAACCTATTTATTTATCCTCGCATGGCGGGGCAACGACAGTCGTTATAACACGGGTGTTCATACACCTCGTACCCGCTTACAAGTTACATGTATGTAATATGTGATTTACTCTTTTGAATTTTTCCTTTTTTGGGCAGGTATTGCTGACAATTTGAACAACCCATAAGTGACACAGTTACCAATATACGCACATAGCATACCTACCTTCAGGACACATTAGTTGTGGTTTGTTACATTCATCGTATGAACAACAACATCTACACACAGAACTTGGAACTCTAAGGTTACATTGGGTTGGACTCCATGCTGGTTTGTCGTTCTGTGCACATTGTTGATGGGTTTATATAGGGTGGGGGGATGGAACACCTTTAGCAAATAATATCTAAATATCCTGATCGTGTTTTAAACAATTAACAACGGTCCATGGGAGTCGTGAAGATACGGTTTTATAATTCTTTGAATGTTCTTTGTTTACTACCAAATGCGATGAGAATAGAGAAAAAAAAGTGTCCCATCTTACACCACCCCACTATATATAGTAGGGTAGGGAGATTGGAAAATATTGTTGATAGTTAATATAGATGCTCATTTTGGATGCTTGCTAAGTCATACAAAAACTGCTAAAAATTATTTGTTTATTGTATATATCAGAGTATTGGGAATAATATTAATAATCAAATTTCATATATAGTAGGGTGGGGGAAGATGGGACACCTTTGGCACGTAACATTCAAATATCCCAATCGTGTTTTAAACAATTAACAACGGTTTATTGGAGTCGGGAGGATACAGTTCTATAATTATTTGAATTTTCTTTGTTTATTACCAAATGTGACGAGAAAATAGAATGAAAAGGTGTCCCATCTCCCCCACCCTACTATATAGTAGGTTGGGAAAGATGGGACAATTCATTATATCTCTCGTCCCATTTTGTAAATAAAAAAAAAACAATGATAAAATCGTTTCCTCGCACGCGGTTGGTGAAGCCACTTGACCGCATTGCAACGAGTTATTACCAAGTCAATTATATCGGCAAACACATTTATAAAATTATCTGCTCGTAAAATATGCGAAACTATATTCAAGGTAGTATTTTTGCGTGTGTTTCATTTTCACCTTTTTTTCTTCAGGCATTCGTTTTCTTTAATAATAATTACGCCCCTGCCAATTTTGGGAGGCCATATATATTTACAGTCAAAAATTTTGACGTACTAATTGGTAAAACTGTCATCTGTGCGTCACAATTTGACGTGAAGTGACGTGACAATCCATCTTTGTTACGGACAGGAACCAGTTTCACAAGATTTAAATTAATATTATGGCGTCGATAACTGGTTCACGTACACCAATTTGTTAACCGGAGGCGGTAGTTGCTAATTAACGCGACTCAATGTAGGTGTATTGGTTAAGGTGATACACACTCCGTGATCGCTTATAGTGACCGCGAAATTCGATGAAAACGAGATATGGGCTCACTGTGAGCAAAACAAATCGCCTCGCCCAAAAAGTAAACGGGTTTTACCTAATTAACGACTGTACACAACACAAACAACTTTTTCCCTAATTGACCGTTTTTAAAATAATATGAGGTTAGGTTACGTTAATATTTTTATCTAGTTACACAATAAGAACAACTTAATCGTGTACACTCGTATAACTATACTGTTTAAAGTTTTAAATGTTAATTTCTTCTAACATTGTTTACAAGTCTGTTCTAATTTTACACTCAAACGAGAATGAATGAGACTTATTCATCCTCGATCGCATGGCAGGCAACGACAGTCGATATAACACGGGTGTTCTGTTTCATAAACCTCGTGCCTGCTTACAAGTTACCATGTATGTAACTTTGTGGGTGACAATTGGTATAACCCTGACCACTGCCCGCAACTTAAAAGGGATTTTAGTGGGTGACCGCCTACAGTTAGATACTGACCTGCGCTTCGTTATTCGAACACGCTAAACTTTGTTTGCATCGCTTCGTTACAAGGATTCCGTTGTCGCCTCTTCGGACTGAATTATGACAAGACTTCTAAAAAATAAAGCAAAAAAAAACAACAGTCACAAAAAATATAGTAGGTTGGGGTAAGATGGCCCATGTTTTTATTGTCTTTTTTCGTCCCATTTGGTAAACAGAGAAGATGGGACACCTTTAGCACAAAATATATAAATAACCTGGTCGTGTTTTAAACAATTAACAACGGTCTATGAGAGTCATGAGGAAATGGGTTTATAATTCTTTGAATGTTCTTTGTTTACTACCAAAATGTACGAGAAAATAGAATGAAAAGGTGTCCCATCTTCCCCCATCCTACTATATATATTGTATTGACTTTTACCACCAACCTCGTTTCTCTCGCATTGCTCCAGATGTCCATTACGTATACAAGCTTCGTTATCCGGCTGGTTTAAACAAACCCAGCATTTCAATGCTAAAATGGGGATAAATGATTTAATTTGTTTGCGTAATTCTATTATAAAATCAATTGAGAAAAATATGTTTAAAAGTATAAATACAAATATTTAAAACATATAAAGAAAAATCATATACAGTAGGTTAGGGGGAGATGAAACACCTTTAACACATAATATGCCAATATCCTGATCGTGTTTAAACAAATAACAACGGTCTATGGAAGTCGCGAGGTTAGGGTTTCATAATTCTTTGAATGTTCTATGTTTAATACTGAATTGAACGAGAAAATAGAGTTAAAATGTGTCTCATCTTCCCTACCCTACTATAGCTTATGCAGTTTCCTAAACTGTTTACTGCGCTGACTTTTTCCGCTTACAACCTTTGTTGAGACTCCCGACTGTTGTGCTTTTGGTCCTAATTATAAAATACGTCGAAGGCGCTTTTTGTTTCTTGCCTACGCGTAAACGGTAAAGTAATACGAATAGATGGATCTCATTTGAACGACTTGTTAGAAACAGTTAGGAGCTGAAGTTGTAATATTGCTTTGTATGTTTGTATGGGTGGAGGATTGTGATAAAGTATAGATAAGTAAGTCTAATCAGTTTTATATTAGTTGTGTAAAATAGCTCTTCTGACATTTATAACGACGTTCAACGTGTTTATACAAGTCGTCTTCATCAGGATGTAAGTTTTAGCAGGTACAGTCTACAGGTCATCAGCATATAAGTTTTAGGTGCAAGTTTAATATCCAAGTAGGTATAGAGTTACATATCAGTTGTATGTGGGTTCTGCGTTAGCGGAATGTAAGTGAAACATCATAGTTTTTGCACATTATAAGTTTTTCTAGTTAGAAGTTAGCTTTCACGCAAATATAGTCGATGTTACGATACATGTATAGTAGGGCGGGGTAAGATGGCGTGGATTTTGCGTTACTTTATTATCGACTGACTTGTCGTCAGATTGGGGTAACATGATTTGTGTTTTTATTCCGTTTTATCGACCTACTTGTTAGTAAACAAAGAATATTTACAGAATTATAAATCCGTATCTCTACGGCTCTAAAATAGCGTTTGCGTCGAACGAAAATACTAAATATTACGTGCAAACGGCGTCTATCTTGCCCACAGTATTTTACTTGGATTAATTGTACGTACTTTTTTTATCTCAATTGGGGTTTTGATTTCAGTAATGCCTTCCCGCCCTGTGGACTGACCATAACAAGCGACTTAACTATCCATTAAGGCAACTTACCCTATAAAATTTACGTTAGAGTTACATTTTTTGCATTTAAATTTAAACAAAACCATATATAAATATAGCAGAGTGGGAAAGATGGGACTCCTATTTCTTCTATTTTCTTGTCTGATTTGGTAGAAAACAAAGAACATTCAAATAATTATAAAACCACATTCTCACGATTCCCATAGACCGTTGTTAATTGTTTAAAACACGATCAGGTTAACTGCAGCTTTAAAAGTTTCCCGTCTTCCACACCCTACTGTATTTATGTTTGGTTCTATTTTAATATAAATGCAAATCTTTTTTTTAAATCATAACCCGATAACTTACCTTCGCCAAAGCAAATGCACAAAACGATGATAAAAACAAACAATGTTGGTCGTCTTGCTTCTCTCGACTCCATGTCTGCTTTGTGTTCTCGTTATTTCTCCACGCCCGACTTTATATACCCGCGTAACTTTCTTGCAAGTTGTAGCTGCCTTGAAAAGTTTTTCTCGTCATAGTAATCTCCAAAGTTTAACAACATGGTGCGATTCGTGATTTCTTAATTCAATTATTCGTAGGTCCCCAATTACCCACAAATATTAAGTTTCATAAACTATAAGTGTTTTTATTCAATTTAATCCAATTTGGGAAATTCTGTTTTGTATTAGATTTCGAAATGCGTTTATTTTAAAATTCAATAATATAATTCTTGGAAATGCAGGTTGACACAGTTATTGGTGCAAACCGCGTGGTAGTTTGTACTCCAAATATATGAGTTTATAGACAGCATAATAACTATCCCATACGATCTTTTTATATAGATGTTGTTTTTATATTGTTTATAGAACGTTTAAAAAATAATGTCGACTTTGCATTTTTTGTAACTGCTTTCAAATAATCCCCATTGTCCGGCTATTAATCCTACATGGCGTATTCTGTTTTGGAAGATAACTAATTGACGTCATTTACACGTCAAGACTGTTTTGGCCTTGCAATTATTTTTTGATTCCGTGCAAAAGATTCCTACTTATTGCATTTCAATCCGACTGGTAGCGAAATAAACAAACGCGGTATAAGTCTTACTAATCTGAGGCTGAAATATGACTTGTGGTTTGGCAGGTACACTTATAGGAATTTAAATGACGTAAATAAGTTGCATTAATCGTGTAAGACGAAACATAGCTGGCAAAGTTTGACGTGAATCGAATCGTTGGTGGGAATATTAGACCTGATTAATATTATCTAGGTTTACCATCCTCGCTTTTATTTATATATTTAACTCAAGAAGTTTTCCCCCATAGTATGTTTTAACAACCGTCGTTTTACTGCTAAAAAAATCTCTTCGTTGTTTTAATCAAGCTAATATATTGGGTGTTGTTTCACACCTCATGCCAGCTTACAAGTTTCAAAACGTACAGGTGATTGTGTTAGTGTATATGTATGGGTTTTTTTTACTTACATTGTGTTATATACACTGTCGTTTCGATGTTTTGATTTATACAAAAAGTTTCTTAGTTCCATTAAACTTGCTTAAGAAAAACCGGTCCGAATTTTACAAAGGCCGGACTTTCATTTCAATAAAACGTAACCCTTGATGTTCATCATCAAATGAATACCAAGATGCCGAGGTCCAGGCGACCTTGCATGGCTGGTAAAGCCCATTCAAGTTGGCGTGATGGCAACCTTTATACCACCATGCCCCTTTATCACGAAATGCACAATTTGATCCATAAATGTCTTGGTCGTTGTCGTATGCTGAGAAAGGTTGTCCGTTGTGTGTGGCGAGCGAGTTTCCTGAATAAATATAATTTATTTATGCTCGCATGGCGGGGCTGCAAAAGTCGTTACACCACGAGTTTTCTGTTTCATACACCCCGTGCCTGCTTATGAGATACCACCACCACGTACGTAACTTTGTGGGTGTCTAACTTATTTGTGGCGGGGCAACGACAGTCTTTATAACACGTGTGTTCTGTTCGATATACACCCTGTGCCCGCTTACAAGTTGTTACGCGTATGTAACTTATTTATCATCCTCGCATGGCGGGGTAACGACAGTCGTTATAACACGGGTGTTCTGTTTGATACACCTCGTGCCCGCTTACGAGTTACCATGTATGTGATTTTGGGGATATTTGTTTTTATGTATGGCTGACAATTAGGCAACCCGTTAGTGACCACTGGGTCGGAGCAATTAACCGTCTTGTCCAAGGTCACACCCACAAAGCCTTGAGCTCAGAAACTCGAATAGCGTTGTTATTTTATAATACCGCTTAGGGAATGGGGCTATTATGTGATAACTATATCCATTTTACCCCACCAAAAACAGTCTATCTTAAAGGTATCCATCTTACCCCACAGTCTTATAGTTACCTGCTGTTCCGCTGTAGCCATGCACGGATAAGGTAAACGTTGGCGGAGGCCCGACATTAAACGAGCTGGGTATAAAATATAAAATTTAAATCGCTAATTCTATTAGGTTCATACATTCAAAAAAAAATACTAACGCTAAGGCTGAGCTACGGTATAGTTGGGAGTAAAGTGGGACACGTTGGGGTGGGGGAAAGTGAGACACGTTGGGTGGGGGAAAGTGGGACACGCTAGGGTGGAGTAAAGTGGGACACGTTGGGGTGGGAGAAAGTGGGACACGTTGGGATGGGGGTAAAGTGGGACACGTTGGGTGGGGGTAAAGTGGGACAAGTTGGAGTGGGGAGAAGTGGGACACGTTAGTTGGGGGTAAAGTATATCATTCGTTATTTTCGACAACACCTAAACAAAATATTTTAAAACACTCGTTTATCGCTGAAGGGGATCGTATAAACAGGAAGTAAAAAAAAAATGTTTTGTTTGGATACATTTATGGTGGGATGGGGAAAGATGGGACACCTTTTCATTTTATTTTCCCGTTAACAAAAACAGTTTAAACGAATATATAAAATGTTATTTTCACGACCACAATAGACTGTCGGTAATTGTTTAAATTTAAAACACGATCAAAATTTGTGGATACTATATTTAAAACACGATCAAAATTTGTGGATATTATGTACTAAAAGTGACCTATCTCCCCCACCCTACTATATATATGTATGTATCTTATAATATTCCACATACCTGTATTGAGCGTATTTCGTGACGTTTACACAATTCCTCATTTCCACACGAAGTTCGTATTTCTCTTCACCAGATAAGTAGTGTAGGTTATCCAAACCTGAAACATAACATAAGGTGTTTTATACGAAATATCGTTCACTTAAATACGAAGCCGTGGATAGATATAGTAGGGTGGGGAAGACGGGACACCTTTAGCACAAAATATTCAAATACTGTGATCGTGTTTTAAACAATTACCAACGGTCGATGGGAGTTGTGAGAACACGGTTTTATAATTTTTGGAATGTTGTTTGTTTACTACCAAATGGGACGGGAAAATAGAATGAAAAATGTCCCATCTTCCCCCACTCTAATATACAGTGGTTATCGTGTGTGGTTGTAGTCCTAAGGGTTCGGTTTCGAGGCTCGATGCTGCTACCATTGTAGATGTTTGTCTCTTTGCTTGAAAAATCACCCATGAATACATACATGGTATCTTGTAAGCAGGCACGAAGTGTATAGAAAAGAACGCCCGTGTTATAACGACTGTCATATTGCTCCGCCATGGGAGGAAATAAGTCACATTCATTCTTTTTATTATTTATTTTCCTCACCCATCCAAAACTCCTGGTCTGGTTCGCCAAACCCAGTTCTATATTCCTCCCAGTTTCGATAGAAGTTAACTGATCCATCTTTACGACGTTGAAACACCTGTATGATGGCTTGTATCATTTATTGTTTCATCTAGTCACTTCCATGGCACAACGGTTAGTGCGCCTGTTTCTAAGTAAAATATTGCACCCACAAAGTTATACATATTATAGTAGGATGGGGGAAGATGGAACACCTTTAGCACACAATATTTGAATATCCTGATCGTGTTTTAAACAATTAACAACGGTCTATGGGAGTCGTGGGGATACGGTTTTATAATTCTTTGAATATTCTTTGTTTACTAACAAATGGGACGAGAAAATAGAAAGAAAAGGTGTCCTATCTTCCCCGCCCTTTACTCTACCTATTTATTTTTTGGGTAAAACCTCTGCTCTATGATATGCGCACATAATATCACACAAGAAAACGTTGCACATAATTACAAACCGTCCAGCCACCACCGTCAGTGTCCATATCGCAATAAACTGTCAATTTTCTCTGATTCGATGAATAAACTTTGTATATTCCACTTTCTCGGTTTCCATGATCGTATATTTGCTTACAGTTGCGAATATCTGTATAAACAGGTGTGTGGTAACAACAGAAAGGAAGTTTCTTATTTCATATTTTTTGCGACTATGCTGAGAAATAGCGGCTTTTCCCCACGCTGCTACCATTGTGGTCGTATGTGCCTTTGCGCAAGTCATTTAACGGTAATTGATTTAAGCCAGTGGTCACTAATAGGTTGCTCAAATTATCAGCCAGACGTGAAAAATGAAAAACAATCACCCACAAAGTTTCATTCTTTTTAACTGGTAAACGGGCACGAGGTGTATGAAACAGAACACCCGTGTTATAACGACTGTAGTTGCCCGCCATGCGAGGATAAACCATACACAACGACTGTCGTTGCCCCACACCCAACTTAATCAATATATAGTAGGGTGGGGGAAGAGGGGACACCCTTAATACATAATATCCAAATAGCCTGATCGTGATTTAAACAATAACAACGGTCTGTGGAAGTCGTGAGGATACGGTTTTATAATTCATTGAATGTTCTTTATTTACTACCAAATGGAAAGAGAAAACTAAACGAAAAGGGGTCCATCTTTCCCCACCCTACCATAACTTACCCGTATTTTCTTCCAATATCAGCGTTATTGGCATCGACGTCCAACCTGTATCCGCATCTGTTCGCTTTAACTTTACTCTAACGTTGTCTCGCCGTTTGTTTTCCACGGTAGCTGTAAACTCATGCGGTTCTTCAGGGTTGCTGGATATTGCTCTCACCTTTACTTGGTAGCCTTCCAAACTGTCACAGTCCTTGCATTGTATCGAGACCCTCGTTGTCCGATTTCGATTAGACTCGGAACAAATATTGATAATTTCCGCGTACGTGTCTGGTTCCTCTGTATATAATGAATGACCTAATTTAACTTATTTATCTTCGCATGACGGGGCAAGGACAGTCGTTATAACACGGGTGTTCTGTTTCATAGACCTCGTGCCCGCTTACAAGTTACCATGTATGTAACTTATTTATCCTGGCATGACGGGGCAAGGACAGTCGTTATAACACGGGTGTTCTGTTTCATAGACCTCGTGCCCGCTTACAAGTTACCATGTATGTAACTTATTTATCCTGGCATGACGGGGCAAGGACAGTCGTTATAACACGGGTGTTCTGTTTCATAGACCTCGTGCCCGCTTACAAGTTACCATGTATGTAACTTATTTATCCTGGCATGACGGGGCAAGGACAGTCGTTATAACACGGGTGTTCTGTTTCATAGACCTCGTGCCCGCTTACAAGTTACCATGTATGTAACTTATTTATCCTGGCATGACGGGGCAAGGACAGTCGTTATAACACAGGTGTTCTGTTTCATGCACCTCGACCTTGTGCCCGCTTACGAGTTACCATGTATGTAACTTTGTGGGTGTAATAGTAGCCTACTGAATATAATAGAAAGCGTATAAAAGGTACTTACCTTGGATTTTTAGAACACATAAAACTATAACGAGAGGTATAGAAGTAGCAACAGCAAACATGGTAGCAGTACAGGTTCAATTAGCTCCGCTTACGTTATTAGCAAACTGTTGACCAAACACTTTTTAGCACATGTGTGTAAGTATACATACATTATATTACGTAGCCTCACACACCTATATTCGGCAAGATATTTCTGGGTATACGCTGATTACTGCTAATTAAAGGGATATGTGTTAAAGTAAAACATTGATTTTACAGTTTACATTTACAGTTTGGTATAATTGGGTGGGGGGAGATGGGACACCTTTTTCTTATATTTTCTCGTCTCATTTGGTAGTAAACAAAGAACATTCAAAGAAATATAAAACCTTATTCTCACGACTCCCATATAGACCGTTGTCAAATGTATAAATACGATCAGAATATCTGAATATTACGTACTAAAGGTTTCCTATCTTCCCCTACAGAACTATATATGTAAATGTAAAAAATATCGTTTTTTACAGTTTACGTTTACAGTTTGATATTGTTTTATACGATACCAATATATAGTAGGGTGGGGGAAGACGGGACACCTTTAGCACAGAATATCCAAATATTATGACCGTATTTTAAACAGTTAACAAGGGTCTATGGGAGTCGTTAGGATACGGTTTTTGAATTCTTTAAATGTTATTTGTTTACTACCAATTGGGACGAGAAAATAGAATAAAAAGGTGTCCCATCTTCCTCCACCCTACTATATGTCTACTCTAATAATACTATAGGCGATGTATATAAGCTTTTGTGTTACGCAAATCACACATCAGTATTTAAATGAAAATAGAGCGTTCAATCATTGCTTTTCTATTTATATTTACACCCTTTAAATCGAAGATTGACACCTGCTTGACAGTGTAGCAAGAAAATGAGTCTAGTGCCCGGAAACGCGTCACGAGTGGTATAAGTTACGTATAAGTGCAACTAAACGATCTAACTTTAAAAATTCATTATTAGTTACGAATTGGGGCACATTGACACAATGGTAGCAGCGTTGAGTTTCGAATCCATGCACTCTAGGTCAAGATGCGAGCGGTCCACACTTTATAACAGCCAACGTAGTCGGACCATTCTACTATATACAAACACCACAGCGATCAACCGGTGGCAACAACATTCAAAACTCAAGTCTCCTATTATGGGTGTTTGTTCTTGCGCAGGGAAGTGGACAAAAATTTCTTCAAACTAGTAATCACTAATGGCTTGTCGAAGCTCGAGAAGATTGCTGTATCTTTTCGTATATTTAATTACCCCAACAAAGTTTCATGGCATACTTTGAAACTCGTATGTGCGATCGGGGTGTTTCCAAGTCGGTATATACACCCGGTTCCATGTCTTCTATTGCTTCAAACCAGTCTAATGGGTTTTCCAAATTAGCAGCCGTACACACAAATACGAATCATTACCCCAACAGATTCTAACTTGTATGAGCGGTTGTAATAGTAAGGTGGGGAAGATAGGACACTTTATCATTCTATTTTCCGTCGCCATTTGGTAGTAAACAAAAAATTACAAAACCGTATCCCTACGACTCCCATAGACCGTTGTTAATTGTTTAAAACGCAGGATATTTGGATATTATGTGCTAAATATGTCTCATCTTCCCCCACCCTACTATATACTAATGAAAGTTCTATACACCTCGTGTTTGTTAAAGAAAACTACCGCATACATTGCGGAAATATAAAAGGGGAAAAATAAGTTATATTACCATAAAGTTACTCACTGGTACTCAATTGCTTTGACTATTAGCTGTGCCCATACCTAAACAGTTTCATGGGAAATTTACACCACTTTCCGCTGGTACGTTATTTAATTATACGTTTTTCTTTTTTTTCACCTTTTTATTAATTTCATTTCGTGATTTATTTTCTTTTGTACATTTACATAGAAACCGCTAATTTATTAATAAAACATCTATGCTCAATTTTAGGGGAAGTCCCGAAAAGTGTGGATTTTATTTTCGGCACAATTTATTGCAACAACTTGTTTAAGAGTTAATATTTTTCTAACTGTTTCGTTTGTTGCATTAAAATGACCGTCGATGGCAGCAGTGACTCTATTATACTAGCTACGGGAAGCTATGATCATACCATACGGTTCTGGCAAGCTCATAGCGGGGTTTGTTTACGAACAGTTCAACACCCAGATTCGGTAAGGATTGACCCATTGCTGTAAAACTGTATATACATTTGGCACTAGTGAAGATTCTTCCGTACATAGCAGATGGAAAGTGTTAGTGGTTGGTGGTTAGAGGGTTAGGTGTTGATGGTTAGGGGGTTAGTGGTTATAGGGGTTAGTAGTTAGTGGTTATAGGGGTTAGTGGTTATAGGGGTTAGTAGTTAGTGGTTATAGGGGTTAGTGGTTATATGGGTTAGGAGTTAGTGGTTATAGGAGTTAGTTGTTAGGGGTTAGTGGTTAGCAAATAAGGCGGGGGAGGGGGGAAGATTCTTCACTAGCACCATACATTTTATGTTAGTGCCAAAGCACAATGGTTAGCGTACCATTTTTAGCGTGGAGTATATACTATTGACCCCTGTGGGTTGCTCTTGCCCAAATTGTTACTCATACAAAAAAATCACCCACAAAGTTACATACGTGGTATAACTCATAAGCAGGCACGAGGTGTATGAAACAGAACATCCGTGTTAAAACAACTGTCGTTGCCCCGCCATGCGAGGATAAATAAGTAACATCTGTGTGTAGCGCTGAATTAGCACTTGTTGTGTTGTTGTACCTTTCCATTTCTTATATCTTATGCATTTCTAACATTACAATATTATGCACAGCAAGTAAACGCAATGAAGATTACACCAGATCGGGGATTGCTTGCAGCTGCAGGGTATCAACATGTCAGGTAAATAAGACACAAATCAAACCTTTGTATAGTTGTATCATTACTATTTAGTATTTATCATCATGTATCATATGTATTATTGCTTTACATTAATTAATGAATAAAGATGATGTAATTTTAGTACCAGGCATAATGTGAATAATCTTTCGGCGGCTTATCATCGTGTTTCAACTTGGGTATCAGATTGATGGCCCCATGTCAGAGTACAGCGTGGGACACCATTGGACTTGAGATTTAGGCCACAGTTATGGTCATACAGCGGCACACAGTTGACCCATTAACCCAACACCCAGGCTGCTACAACACTCCACATTGTGTGCCACGCAATAGCACCTAAGCCACATAGAAATGAAGCAGAAACTTAACCCCCAAAGCCCACCCCAGTATTATTCGATTCTATGTGGGTGAGGGCTTTGTTAGAGACCTGGAATTTAGGCCAGTGTTGGTCCATTTACCAAACATACAATAGAAGCATTGCCTCATCTCACTTAAACCCCTATGTTCTAGAATGTACGACGTAAAGTCAATGAATCCGAACCCGATCAGATGTTACGATGGTTTGGGGAAGAACGTGACGTCAGTTGGATTCCAACAAGACGGAAAGTGGATGTTTACCGGGGGGGAAGACTGCATGGCCAGGATATGGGACATGAGGTAACGGGCAGGATAATTCTGGTTTTGTAGTAAAATGTTGAGTGATATGGTTAAAGAGCGGTTACATTTGTAGTTGCAGTTTCACCTTTGCAATACACTTTGGCTCTGTTTGTTTGTATAGACAGTTAGATACCTAATAGCAGAAGAAAAACTATTTTTATTTTTTGTTGCGATTCGGTAAGACTTCATCAGGTTTTGGGCATTTTAAGCAAGCATGAACAAGCATGATTATTGGAAAATTAAGTTAGGCTTTCAAAACTTATTAAAAATTATGATTTTTTTACCTGAGAGCTTGTTGTTAGAGTGCTTACTCATGTTACACTTTATACTTACATAACATACCATCTTATAGAGCTCGAAGCATCCAATGCAACCGAATGTTCCAAGTTAACGCACCCATTACCTCAGCGTGCTTACATCCTAACCAGGGTGAACTGATTGTGGCCGACCAAAGTGGTTGTATCAATATATGGGATCTAAAGTCGGATAAAACAGAACGTCTGGTATGTAATTTACTATTTGTGTAGGATAATGAAGTAAGTTTAAAGAATGTATTTTACATTCTTTTTATAAATGGGTAATCCAGGGGTTGCTGCAACCTTTGCAAAATTCTCAGGCTCGCATACCCTGCACTATATAACTGTGACTTAACATTGGCTTCCCATTTAGTTTAATGTATAAACTTTTTCCATTAACACATTTCTAGTTTTTATTTAATATTTATTGAAAATTATTGCTTTATTTGACCTTTTTACTGAAGCTGAAGCTGTTTTAAAAACTGTTGTTTTGTTGCCAATTCCCTTTTATTTTTTTATGTTTCTATGTTTTTAAAAAATCTAATCTTCAACGTACTGCTGCAAGTTTAAACATTGTAGTGAGTAAATGAATGAATGAATGTAATTTACTTTATCCTCGCATGGCCGGAAAACGACAGTCGTTATCACACGGGTTTAACACCTCGTGCCAGCTTACGAGTTGCCATGTATGTTACTTTGTGGGTGGCTATTTTTTTTGAATTTTTTTTCATTTTTTTATGTATGGCTGATAACTTGGACAACCCATTAGTGGCCACTGGGTTGTAGCAATTGTCGTTAAGTGTCTTGTCCAAGGACACATACGCCCACAATGGTAGCAGCGTCGAGCCTTGAACCCATTACCTCTGGGTTACAGGCAGGCGCGCTTAGGGATGCACATTACAGAATAATTAGGTATTCTAGGATATCCTAGAATACTTTATTTCGAATCTAGAATTCCGAATCTAGAATTTCGAATCTTTTTATATTTATAGGAAAAAGAAATTTTACCCACAAAAGTCAGTTTATTGACCCTTTCATAGCAGCCTTGTTGGGTCATGAGCTGTAAAATGATCAAAAATTGTACTATTGGGTAGTTTTTGCGTCATGAAACGTATATCAGGCTATGAAAAGACGTTACGAAACGTTTACTCTCGAAAGTCCCACAAACACAAAAATATTTTGTTTCAAAATTAATAAGTTTCAAAAATTGTTACTATAGTATATGAGATGACGTGTAATGACGTCATTAAACAGAATACTGAATCCCGTAATTAGATTCGAATACAAAAGGATTCGAATCTCATGGATTCGAAATTCTGTAATGTGCATCCCTAGGCGCGCTAACCACTATGCCACGGCGCAGGACAATAAAATAAGTGTGTGTTTCGCTAACTTTAGCTGATAGAGTCTATGATTGATTGAGTGAAATATTCATATATGAGTTTAGCAATTCACAGCCACATTTTTGCTTCGCCGTTTTTCTCAGGTAGTTTTAATGCTATTTTCTAGATTCCTGAACCCGACGTTGCGATCAACTGCATTGACATCGATGCAGATGCAAGCTACTTGGCTGCTGTCAATACTGAAGGTATAAACTAGTTTACCTTCTGTCCACTTTATTTTATGATGTATTTAATCTAATTGAATGAAACTTGTTTATCTTCACATGGCGGCAATGACAGTTGTTATAACCCAGGTGTTCTGTTTCATACACCGCGTGCCCGCTTACTAGTTACCACGTATGTAACTTTGTGGGTAATTATTTTTATGTATGGCTATGACTGACAATTTAGAAAACCTGTTAGTAACCACCTAATTGGAGCAAGTCTCTTTCCTATAGACATATACACCAACCACCAACTAATGTGCAAAGTTTGGCACTTATACCAACGGTGTATTTATTTAAACTTTAAATTCCAGGTTCATGTTTTGTATGGAGTGTTTCTCAACGCAAGTCATTGGAAGGCGTGATACAAGTGAACCCACGCGCTAAACTAAAAGCTCATTCACGATACGCCTTGAAGTGCAAGTTTAGTCCAGACTCCGTGTAAGTTGGTGTTAATTTATACTTTATTTAATTTGTAACAACAGCAGTGTAACTAGTCTTGAGTTCGAGGCTCGAACTGTTATCATTGTGGGTGATAACCATAGGTGTCGCTTTTTTTTATTTAAAAAAATCTGGGGTAACATTTTTTTATTCTGTATGGCTGAGGTTTTTAAGGACTTGGGATTTGGGCCAGATTTGGCTCATTACCCCAACATGGTGGCATTGTTAAAATGCAGTTACTCACATAGTTGTCAAACATACTGAACCTCATTGATTAATGTGGTGAATGCAATATACTTTGGCTCTGTTTGTTTGTATAGACACCTAACAGCAGGGTAAAATCTGGGGTGACATTGTTGAAATACAGTTACACTCATAGTTGTCAAACACAGGGAACCTCATTGATTAATGTGGTGAATGCAATATACTTTGGCTCTGCTTGTTTGTATAGACACCTAACAGCAGGGTAAAATTGTTAAAATGCAGTTACTCACATAGTTGTCAAACATAGGGAACCTCATTGATTAATGTGGTGAATGCAATATACTTTGGCTCTGCTTGTTTGTATAGACACCTAACAGCAGGGTAAAATCTGTACTTTTGCTTGTTTTACCAGTAGGCAAATAGTGACGTTGGGTGTAAAATTCAGATTCTAACACAATGCCACTCATGGTTTAAAAGGTGACCACCACATTCACTCATAAGTTTAATATATTGCTGCTATAAAGATGACTGTAACTAATCTTCAGGTTGTATTATAAACAATATTTGATATTTATAATGATTAGAAAAATGTTTTAACTTCAAATGCTAGAGTTTATATTTTGCTTTGTATTTTACTGCGACCAGATATATCTGTATTTTTTATTAGTTTAGTTTTCATAAACATAACATGCAAGCAAGTGCGGCCATAAAGTTGATAGTTTGACATTTCAGTTGGTAATATGCATTAGCTTTGCAATTAAGTTGTTTCAAATAACTGAAAAGTTTAAAATGAAACCACTTAATAAAAAAGGGGGATAAAACATGTTTAATTAAATAAGTTTTGTTTTTCTTAAAAAGTTTTAAACACGGCTGGTAATTCATATGTGGTCCTTCTGCAGTTTTTGCTTGGTTTGTCAAATACACACTAATATTTTTCTCTTAGAATTCAATCAAAGTTGATTAGTTACTTCATTTACTTTAATAATATTTTGGCGGCCAGCCATTTGAAAATGCAAGAGCAATTATAATCAGCTTCTGCTTGATTATTAAAAAGAGAAATGCGAAAAAAGCGCACAGTGGGTGGCGGGTAGTACTCGATATAAACGCTTCATAGGAATATATTCGCAATACAAGATTATCGGAAAACAAAACAAAAAACAAATAAACTGTTTAATATTAATAAAATATGCAGTAAAATTCCTGGATCAGTGTATCATTGTATTTGGTTGCTTCATGTTATGATGGAGTTCTGGTTTATCCTTGTATTTATAATCACAGTGTGCGGCATTGATGGTCATGTTGTCATCTGGTTGAAATATTCTGTTGTGTTGATGCAATTCGGAACTTTATCAGTGCGTAGGCACGAGTTTTTAAGTTTTGCCGAGCGGGGCAAATCCTATCAATGTTTTCGGCCGTGTTTCTGTTTAAACTGCGTTGCGAGCCATGTTAGCCCGTCGTAAAGTCCTTGTCCTGACACAGCACAGCTCATTTGCATATGCCACTTCCTATCAACCAGAGATGAGAGATTTAACTTCTCGCGAACTTCATCCATTCGCATTGCATTAGGAAGATCCTGGAATAAGGTTTTCATTGATTAAAACATACATACATAGTTTTTTATTTATCTCTTCGAATACGGTAACCAAAATCAGATTAATTAAAACAAGAAGTAAACGGAACGAAATAAAAACAGAACAAAAATATTTAAATGTGCTAGGGAAAAACTGCTTAAGTAAAAGATTCAATTAAAAGCGTGGGCACAAGGTTTATGGAACAAAAGCGCGGGGTAATTATAATGACTGTCGTTGCCCCGCCACAAGAAGTAACTTTAACTCATTCATTCAAGATTCCAAAAATCACTAACAAAACCATAATCATCAAAGCTTAGTTTTATTCCATCACAACTTGAACTCACTTGTTTGTTCCCGAACACGAGTAGTTTACAATCCTTCAGATCTTCCTCAGCCAACAAACTGTGAAGTTCCTCTCTCGCCTCCTCGATTCTCTCCCTGTCATTGCTGTCCACCACGTATATCAAACCTGGGGAATATTTAGTTAAATTTAAAAAAAAACATTTAAAAAAAGTTTTATTTAAAAAACTACACAAATTGGCAACATATATTGAACCGGCACGACATATTTATTTAAAATTGGTCTAACACAGTGGTCACTAATAGTTGCATACAATTGCACATAATTTGTAAGCGGGCACGAGGTGTATGAAACAGAATTCCCATGTTATAACGACTGTCGTTGCCCCACCATGCGAGGATAAATGAGTTACATTCATTCATGTCTTTCAAGGCCACCCCAAAATAAGAATAAAATATAGTAGGTTGGGGTAAGATGGTTCACACATGTTGTGTTCATTTGTTACCTTGTACATTATAGAAGTAATGTCTCCACAGTGGTCGTATCTTATCCTGTCCACCAATATCCCACACAGAGAAACTCAGGTTCTTGTATTCCACGGTCTCAACATTAAAACCTGTAAAAAATATATATTTTTTAAAAAAATCTTAAAATAAAAAAAAAATAAAATAAAATAATAAAATGGAAAAGTTATTAAAACCTCTAAAAAACATATTTTTTATAAAAATCTTAAAATAAATTTATAAAAAGGAAAAAATTAATAAAACCTGCAAAACGTATGATTATTGCGGAAATCTTTAAAAGGGGGAAAAAATCAAACTAGATACCACTGCACTGTAAAATATGTTTTCCGATATTCTACTATATTGCTACCAGGCATAATATATTATGTAAGTAGCTATTCTGGTAAACAACATAAATTTATACCAATATTGTTTCGACATATGGCAGTTGAAACGACAGTATAATAAAATTTACATTTTACAAGAAGTGATATTTACTATGTAGGTATTTACTACATTATGCCAGGAGACAACTATATCATAATATCATACAAAATATTTGAAAGATTTGTTTTTACATTTTTTTTCTTTGATTTTAGTTTGTCTGGTTTTGGTATTAGGCTTTATACAAGCCTAAGCTTTGTGTTGAAACAGATTATCCAGAGTTTCAGTTCAACTTTTAAATTGTTGTTGAAGGCTAATCAATTAAGCGAATACTTTTTACTTGTGCATTCACCCATGTAATGTCAAGTTTAAATGATTGCCCTCGTAACAACTTAAACCAAACCCCTTGTGCTGCTACATTTACTTTAAATGTCAAACTCACTTCGAATAAGGAGTGCCAGACTCTAACTTGGTTCTAAAGCCAATCTTTGATAAATATTACATTAGATTTTCTTATAAAGATTTTTAATTTGTTTTTACATGGCACAACACACATGGTCCAATAAAATAACGTGTGGCATTAACAGTCATTCTCATTCTAAATATTATTGATACCTACCTATAAATGAATGTAACTTATTTATCCCCGTATGGCGGGGCAATGACGTTATAACACAGGTGTTATGTTTCATACACCTCGTGCTCGCTTACGAGTTACCACGTATGTAACTTATTTATCCTCGCATGGCGGGCAACGACAGTCGTTAATAACACGCGTGTTCTGTTTCATACACCTCGTGTTTGCTTACAAGTTACCAAGTATGTAACTTATTTATCCTCGCATGGCGGGCAACGACAGTCATTATAACATTATACAGTCGTTTTAATTATAACATACATACTACATAACGATTCCAGGTTATTTTAATATTCCACTCACTTAAGGTAAAACGGAAGTTATTTCATTTATGATGTTGATATTGTAGTTCTAGTTAAACAAGCAGAACCAGTGTATTTACAACGTGTGCAAACATCTTGTAGTTAAACATTAACCAATGTTCAAATTACACATGATTTCCCCACATGATGTAATATTGTGGAAAGTTCCTTTACTCATATAATGCCCACTATGGTAGTTTTCCACTTAAATTAGTGTAAAATTATAATTAAAAGAGACCCCTAAAAAGCACATCTAAAAACTCAAGTAATTGTAACACAGTATCGCACTTGATAAACAAGCTTTAAATACATTCAGTTTTCTAGATTAATCATAAATAAAATTATACTAAAATAAAACCTAGGATTTAATTAGTCTTTTTTTTTCCACTGAAGTGAATGAACAATTCTAATCCTAGTTTAACGACTGTCATTTTTAGCTTACTTCTCCCTCTCCGTTGTTTAAATTAATCTGAACTTTACTATTCTATTCGACAATCGAAGTAAAGTTTTTATTACATTACTAATGGAGACCTATTTGGTTATTATTGCCCCCCATGTTTGTGGCAGTTTACTACAACAGTACAACTTTAAACTACCACTTCATGAACACCAAACCCACCTATAGTTGGTATGGTCCGAACAACTTTCCCCATCTTCAGGTTGTAAAGTATCGTTGTCTTCCCCGCACAATCCAGCCCTACCATTAGTATGCGAACCTCTTTATTGCTGAACAACTTCTTCAGTATCCCCCCTTTACTATCAACGCTTGATTGGTTGCCCATGGCGCGCCCACTTTTCTACAAAAATAATGTTAATATCGTTAAGCATTTTCTAAACATCACGAATTTCAACATTGTAGAAAAAGTGACATTCTTTTTACAGTTCAATTAATTTTATTCAATATTTATAATTAGAGCTTACCTGTGGTACTACTACAGTATTCCAAACGGGTACAAACAGTTAACTTCTTCAACGGCGGAAATGTCTATATACTAGCCTTGTCGATGCCACAGTATTCCAAATGTTCTTTTGAAAAGAGATCTCTAGTCTTCCTATAACCTTAACAGCAAATATATTTGTATTGCTCTCACAACAAAGCAGATGCCAGTATTCCAATGTTAATCTCTGCACAAATGTTGTATAACTTGTTCCTCTACAGCAAGTTGATGTATTAAGGAAACTGCCACGGTATTCCAAATGTTCCTTACACACAGACGTTTAGTTTTCGTATAAATTGTCTTTAATGTTGTCATACAACTCGATGACGCTTCGTAGACGTTGTTGTTTTATCCCGCCTCTCAGAGTGAAACCTCCACGCTTACTGGTTGTTCAATACACTTAGTTTCACCCCTACTCAGTGTTAAATACAATGCTTATACTTCCTGCACGCAAGTTATAACGCATTAAGATGACTAGATTACTTTGAACACCTTTTATGGATGCATACTACGTCACTGATGACGTACGGTAGCAACTACTGTAATACTTCAATACATATTTTATTCTTACTCCAGAACTTACCAGACAAAACACGCCAGATCTAAATATAGTTTTTCTATCGTGTTTCGTTATGTTGTTTTAAAATCATAAAATAACTTTTACTTATTAATCACGTAATATATAATCTGCGTAACCACACGGAAGCTACCCTGCTATAAATGACGTATGCCACGCTTTTGTCCAACACTTTTACTAAAGTGGTTTTATATATAACTTGTTTTTAACGACTGTTATTTTGCTGCTAATCCTTTACTTTGTTGTTTTAATAAATCTAACCTACTTTCTTGTATTCAAAGAGATAATTAAAATATATGTTATAAAAATACTACGCAACTCTTTGTAGAAAACTGCTGCAAGCCCTTAAAGGCACTTATCGTTCATTGTGCGCTTTTAATATAAAGTAGACTCCATCGCCCCGCAGTTAAACTTAGTGAACATTTCATAGACAATCATATCAAACCTGTGAGTCAATTGACCGCATAGTGCCTGAAAACTGACCTTTGTAGAAACTACCAGCTTTGGTAGACGGTCCGCACGCCCTACTTGGGCCCCCATAGAATAACAGTCGTAACTTGATGAATGCGTTTACTAACATAACGAAATATTTGATTTATCTCTTCGGATATAGTAACGAAGGTGAGGTTAGTTAATACAACGAAGAGAACGGAATTAGCAGCAAATGCCAGTCATAAAACACGCTGCTGATAAATTATAGTTTTACTAAACCTGCAATACAACTAATTCTGTCATATTAAACCAAATCACCTTAAAACGCGATATGAACGTAATCGTTAAACAATCGTCTACTCAACTCACGAAGCTGTTGGACAATGAATGAATCTATCGCGTCTGTGACGTCACACAGCTTGTTTGTTGCTTTAACCCAAAGCGCGAACTTTAGAGCCAGCTGCCCGGGTAGTTACTACAGAAGTGCAGGATAGTATTCGATGAACGAAATAGAAAAACGTTACTAAAATACAGACACGTCCAAACAAATCATGGCTAAACTCACAGTAACTTTGATAAATTCCTTAAGTATGAACGTATGAATTGCTCATAAAGTTGGACAATACCCCGTGACAAAATAACAATCAGGACCGGGTGCTACGAAAAACGTAACTGACAAAAAATAAGCCCAACTTATTATATTCTGTTAGAAATTTCGCCTTAAATTGCATCGCCGGTTTACAAAAATAGCACCAAAATTGTTTACGAAACTCTTAACTACTGAAACTGTTACTGGTGGTGGACGTATCGGTATTAATAAAACGTTTTTTTTAAACGATCACTTGCCCAAGTCCTATATACCAAATAGAACAGTATTTAACATTTTAGCCAACACGAAATGCTAACTACCAAAAACGTTACTGAGTTTAGGCATATCGGTATTGACAATTCGTTTTTAAAACAACCTCCTGGCCGTTCGCGGCCGAGGTTTCTCGGAAATTGCTTCGTCAGTGTCTCTGCAAATCTGCAACAAATCGCCCGGAGACAACAACAAACCCGGGTGTGGCTGGTTGATCGCGATCGTGAAATAAGCGCTTGACCGACACGCAAAGTACATGGCAACGTTCAGCCTCGCAAGTGTATTGAACCATGCTACTATGGCGATACGGTTCTCGTTTAAGCCAACGATTACCTCTCGCCTCGAAACCGTGCCCATGGGCCCGAGTTAAACGGACCGTAGCCAGAAATCTATATGCGAACCACCACATCAAACACTGAGTTAATTGGCGCTGCATATTTACTTTAACGAAGCAATTTACGACGTATTTTATGAACAAGTATTCAACATTGGGTTCAACAGCCACGCTTTTTAACTTACGCTCTTTCCCACACCTCTGATCCATAGCATGTTTTAACGACTGTCGTTTTGCTGCTAACTGCGCTCTCTTCGTTGTTTTAATTAATATGATCTTCGCTACCGCTTTCAAAAAAACTCTCTTCGTTTCAATTAATTTAACCTGCCATCACTTTCGAAGAGATAAATAACAAGTTATGTTATGTAACTTTAAACACGTATCTTCAAAGTGTCTACTGGTGTATATCTTGCTATGGAGAATGTTAAATATTGACTTGGGGCTCGCAATTCCTTTTCATACCTATTATATATACTTACAATAGAATGAACGTCGCCAAATGTATGGTTATCATCTAACGATTCTAACCCCTGGCTGTGTTGAATTCCATGAATCTGGTTCTGATCTATAATGCTCATAAAGTTGGATGATTCTCGTAACGAAATACCAGTCAAGATCAAGCGCTGCGAATTGTAACAAACAAAATCAATTCCTAATTATTAATAAGTATCGATAACGCTTAATCGGCTAGCTATCTATTTGTCAATGTTGACATATATACATATAACAATCTACCTACACAACGGGTATACCTTCAATACAAGCCATACCTACACAAGCTATACATACGGCATATCTACACATATATATACACTGTACACCTACCGACACAACTATATAGAAGTCAATAATCGCAGACGAACGTGCAGGATCGTCACGCGTCTTCGTCTGCCAAACTTACTTCTAAAAATAACTTCAAATATTCCTTTCTTTACCTTGTTCTCGTGTATGGGACAATCATGTACTCGTGTTCGAATATACCGCTTAAGCTATAACCTTACATATAAACAATAGAATACAAAGTCGATTACTTCGATACCCAAGGATCTAGGTAACCTAATACAGTGCGGACGAATGAAAACATCACGTTTACGTTTAGGTTAAACACGCTAATTATCTAGCCTTGCAAGTAAACATGTTAGGGAAATTTGACAACTTTTCGAAATTTAACGGTAACATTGTCTTGCCACCTTTGACTTGCAGCTGGTTGGGGTAAGATGGCTAAATATAGGGGTAAAATGGGACAGGTTTTTATTCTCTTTTATCGTTACATTTAATAGTAAACAAAGAATATTTACATTATTTTGTAGTCATATCCTCACGACTTTAAAAAAGATGTTATTTGTAAAAGGGAAATACGGGATATTTTGTATTTACGTATCCGACCTTACCCCTCAGTATTCTACCTTTTAAGGTATAAGCGCTTAACGACGCTAAATAATCCCAATGTAACCTGTCTGCCATAACTAGACTTTAAAGGGCGGTTTTCGAATATCCACTCAAGATTAAAATTTGAAAGCGACCACAAAATACACGAGTCTGACATTTGAGGCGAATTTCTCTTAAATCCCGATTTGCTGGATTCGCCACAATTCTGACACCAAAGCAACACGTACTCGGCTCAATCCAGCAGTTAAACTGCTACCACATCACGACTGTGGTAACCATCGTGAGTGTATAAGCCACCTATCACCACCGTGCGCATAAGAATCAACACGTTTCATTTGTTGGATGAAGCGTTTTGAATGTACTTATCCTCGCATGGTGGGGAAACTACAGTCGTTATAACACGGGTGTTCTGTTTCATACACCTCATGCCCGCTTACACTTACAAGTTACCACGTATGTAACTTTTTTCGAATGACAGGGCAACAACATTCGTTATATACGATAGGTTCCATGCACCTTGTGTCCGCTTACGAGTTACCACGTATGTAACTTTGTAGATGTTTGTTTTCCTGTATGGTTGACAATTTGAACAACCCATAAAAAACACTGTGTTAGAGCAATTGTAGTGAGGCTTCGAACTCCATCTAACAACTCACGAGTTCAACATACATGATATTGAACACTAAACAAACTCAGCCTTTATGTCAAGCCGAGACAGACGCCAGACTTGCGGGCGAAATTGTCGAACTTAGTAAAATGTAAAAGTCATGTCGACTTAACCACCAGCACCAAACTAAGATCGATCAATTTCTTTCATATCTCGGTTTAAATTTCTAATTTCCTTCTGGTTTATTCAACGCTGAAGCTCGAATGTGAATTTAAATATACCGTCGCCACTTTAGAGCTTCATATTTCAAGATCGAAACTCCAATAAACAACATATATAACAAAACGAAAAAACGTTTGTGTTTTACAAATTGTGTGTTTTAACCAGTTGTGTTTAAAGAAAAAAAACAGTTGAACCGACGCCGAACGAATCAATAAAACACACTACAAAACATCACTAAACTTCCCTGCCGAAGATTGACGATCACCATTTGACTTACATGCACTATACTCACTTCTCTTGTAATTTCATTCAAAGAGTAACTAAAGTGAAATTTTATAAAAAGGAAAATACAGAAATTCCTTTCTGAGCTGAATCTTCAATTCAAATCGTTTCGTTCAAAATTGAACTCTTTTCGATTTATCTACAGTCTACACTTTTATATTGACTTACACGCACTATACTCATTTTCCACAAACTTGGTTGTCATTTTATTTAAAGGGGAACTAAATTAAATTTTGAACAAAAAAAGCTTTTTGTCACATAAAATAAAGGGAAGTTGTCAAATTTTATAATTTCATTTATAAAAGTCAATTTATTGGTCCAGTACTACAGTCCTTAATAGCCTTAGAGCTAAATATACAATTCAAATCGTTCCGTTTAAAACGTTAACGATTCCGATTTTTCGTCAATTATATTTGCACCGGTGACGTCATTGGTGGATTTCGATTAAGCTCGCGGTTTTTCTCTATGCTGATACATCAACTTATCTGTGAAAAGCTGTTATAATTTGACTACAGTTCCCTTCCATAAACTGCAGTGAACGACCTACATGTCATCTACACTAAAATCATTTTCTCCATAATAACTGCATTGTTATATAAGCTTGCGTCATAATAGAGTGATCACACTATTGCAAAAGCACATAACATTGCTCTTGAATATATAGTAGGCGTAGTAAACAAAGAACAATCAAGGAATTATAAACCGTATCCTCACGACTCCCATAGACCGTTGTTAATTGTTTAAAATACGATCAGGATATTTAGATATAATATGTGCTAAAGGTGTCCCATCTTCCCCCACCCTACCATATATATATACACGTTATCAGGTTGTCAAAATCAATCTTCGTTCCCCATTTTAAGTTTACTGCGCTATATAAACCACAGAACAAAGCCAACGTTATAATTGCATAAAAACCTTAGTACACCTCTACACTTAAAACACTTCATCACACGCATGCAAACCGCTGTTACTACAAAGTGACCCTAAACGTCCAATACTCGCATGGGAATTGCATCCATTTCACACACAGTTGTTTAGGGCTTTGACCAGGTCTCTTATCGCTTCTTCTACACATTATGACGTATCTATTACGTCACTTACGAACCTGCGCTGACTTTTTACACCAATAATGCCCAAGGCAGAGAAACCCAATTTATGTATTTCAACACTGCGATAACGACTCGTTGCCCCGCCACAAACAAGTTACATTTATTCAAAGCAAACAGTTGCAGACCTTACTAAACATGTTAAGTTATATACGTGGTAACTCGTATGCGGGCAACAAACAGAACACTTCAGTTATAACAACTATCGTTGCCCCGCCGTATGAATAAGTTACATTCATTCTTTCAATCACAGAATATCCATTAACCTTTTCCTTTCATGTTAAACCTTTATTATCCTTGAACAACAACCATCAATCAAGTCTACACAGTCCATCGCTTACTACATAAACCTATACCCTCATGGTTGTACTAACCAAGTCAGTTATGTTGTTTTTTTGTAAACCGCTATTTCTCCCCGCCGAACAAAGGGCGACTTCACAGCAATCGCAGCGTTCTATATTACAAAGCGCGATCGTAACGCCCATTGTTGTCATTGTCTTGAAACGCTTTCCATTGTTTAAAAGCTGTCCAGTGATTAAAGTGAAGGCACTGCCAACCTCACATAATTAAAACGACTTTAAAACCGCAAACTAATTTTCGTTTCACATAAAACAGGGTATCGTTGTCTACAAGCGATAACTTTAACAGCAAAATATTATTTACTTCACCCGTATATAACTCAACGATTTGATTTATATTCTCTATTGGTGAAGTTCATGTTAGAGGGCCTTGGATTTAAGTTAGATTTGGCCCATTACCCCAACACCAACGCTCGCATTAACCAAACAAATGGAACCCTTATCTCTATTTATATGAAACAGTTCTTAACAACGCATGAATGTTCTGATATGACTTGTAATTCTAAAGCGGAATTTAAAAATGTAAACCCAAACGCTAACATTGCCCTTTCTGTTCCTCAAAGTGCGAAGTAAGCATTATTTGGTGTGGATGTAGAAAGTTCTTGTGGTAGAACAAACTTGTTATTACTATCAGCGTATCTTTCGTTCATTCATTCAATCATTCGTACACATGCACACACATATATACACACACGATTTCATTCATTGGTTCTTTTGCAACGTTAAAACCGGCGCAAATTAATTAGTTTTCCCGTTTGACTTCGCTGTGCAGAAAGTTCTTTCACTCCAAAAAAGGATTTGCTTAACTTTCTCCAAACACATTCGCTCTGTTTACTTCAATATCTGCGTTAACACCACTTTAATGATCTTCCAAAACTTGGATTCCTGCTGCTAATCCTGCTTATAAAGTGCAGCAACAAACTACAGCTCAGCAGTAGATAAGTCGCCGCAGATAATCGACTCTTAACTCCGGGCAGCAAATAATGAAATGTCTTGATTTATTGCCGGGAGAAATTGCCTTCTGTTTACTTTTAATTGCGCGTTGGAGCGGCGAGCAGTTGAACGAACGGTCGACAAGTGTCGTGGGGAACTTTACATTACATAACATAAATTATATTTATTCGTTCGAAAACGGTAGCGGGATCAAATTAATTAAAATATCGAAAAAAGGGGAATTACCAACAAAACGAAAGCCGTTAAAAACACAAAAAACTACTTGAGTAAAAGTGTCGAAAATAGCGTTTTGCTGCTAAACCCTTCAATATGACGTATTGGTATGACGTCACACAGAAACTTGGCCGAACCTAATTGAATGACATCATGGATTAACCTTGAATAAGGGAAGCGATAATACGATCACGTGGTGTGGTTGAATGGTGTTTTGGAGGGAACGAAACATAATTTACGTCATATTTGACGTCACGTTTATGGTAAAACAAGTTTGTGTGCAGTGACATGTGTTCTTAACTTACCCAAATATAGAGGCGATGGGCTACCAACGAAATTCTGCGTCAAGTCAGGGCGAAAGTTTGAACGAAAGTAAAGACTTAGTCATTTTGTATAAAACTTTTTTAACTTCTGACATCACTTAATATAGTTATGGTTTTTCAACCGAAACCTTTGAAATGAAAATCTGACCAGAAACCCATGTTTTCTGCGACTAAATATCCTGTCTGAGTTTTTAACTTTTCAAGGAATAAATTTGCTATCTATATTACCTAAGCTTGCACATAACTGCTGCTTGCTGATGCCGTCGATATTTTACGGTCGGTTGCTTTCCGTCGTTCAAATATGCGAAAGTGTTGCACGCATGTGCGCGTGCGTCAAACGCTTACGTGTGTGTGCGTTAACACATGCGCAACGCGTAATACTTGCGCGTCAACAAATCCTAATTGACGGACATTCTTCAACTTTGTGATCGTTTAACGTACAATCAAAGTGATGTAGCATTAAACAAGTCAGATCTAATTCAGATTTATCCGCAGTTTAAGACTAGTTTTGGTGGAAAATTACACGAATTGTAATATCGAACGAAAAAGCTTTTAAACTGTTCGCTGTGTGATGGTCATTCAAAAATTGTGTGAACTAATTTTTAAAGGACAATTTTTTATCTCTTTAATAACGAAGATCGGAAAATGTTACAAAAGTGAAAAAGACATGTAGTAACGGCAAAACCACAGTCGTTAAAACACGCTTATGGTTAAAACAAAAGTACAGAAGTTCTATAAAAGCGTGGCTGATAAACACACAAAACGTTATACTATAAATTAATCCAGATTTTTAATTATAATAGGAGAAACGGCATTTTAAATCGTTCGCTGTATTTCCCCTTCTTTTCACACAGATCCCTATGAAGTTCGTATTTTAAATATTCTGGTCTTCACTTCCTTTTTTCGATAAATATAATTTTGGTTATGTTAAAACTTAAGGTTTGTTCCCACAGACTCCTCGCAACGACATCGGCCGACCAGTCTGTCAAAGTTTGGCAAACCTCTCACTTCCAGCATCTATCCACACTAAAGTTATGCAACACCGACCCTGCGGACCCCCCACACGGTTGGATGTGGGATTGTGAATTCTCAGCTGACTCCCAGTTTATAATAACAGGTGATGTTATGTAACTGTATGGGTGCGGAGGTGACCACTAACCACGCATGTTTGTGGTTCGATTCTACAAGTTAAACGTTCTGAACACGAACGCCATGGCGAACTGCTTAGCCCCTCTGTCTCTAACCCATTTGACGGGTTCGAGGCTCGATGCTGCTACCATTGTTGACGTGTGTGTCTTTGGCCAAGACACTTAATGTCTGTGATACAATTTACCAAGAAGAATCTGCATTTAGTTGTTGTACATTTCTTTACCTTTGCTAGTAAACAAAGAATATTTATAAAATTGTATAACCGTACCCTCGCGACTTTGAAAGCGTTAATTGTAAAAAACACGATGAGGAAATTCATGCGAGGATAAATAAGTTTCATCCATTCATTCATTAAGGTTAAAATCCCTCTCGTAATTTACCATCATAATGTTGCATGTGCTTTCCTGCATATATGTTCTCCCCACCGTAACTGCCCAATCTTACCCAGCATCATCGGACTGTGTTGCTCGACTGTGGAACATAGAAACCGCGGAAGTGAAGAGGGAATATAGTGGCCACTCGAAGGCGGTAGTGAGCTTGGCGTTCAGCGATTCCACGTGAAAGAAATTAATTCTCGAACTCTGTGTCGTCGCCCCTCCGAACTGTTCCGAAACGTTCCGAACCGAGAGTTTCGTATAGAGACAGAAAAGTTAGAATAATGTGAAAATATATGATGTTTTTACTCCAGTCAAAAGTATTGGTAATCATGGCTTCGGTTATAGGGTGGGGTGGGGAAAGATGGGACACCTTTCATTCTATTTTCTCGTCCCGTTTGGTAGTAAACAAAGAACATTCAAAGAATTATAAAACCGTATTCTCACGACTCCCATAGACTGTTGTTAATTGTTTAAACACGATCAAGGTGTTTGGATATTATGTGCTGAAAGTGTCCCATCCTCCCCCACCCCACTTTATATTAAGGAGGTGGTCACGTTGGATGTTGCGTCCTCTTTTATCTTTCCGTTTGATAGAAAAACATTTGTTTACAGAACTATATAACCCTCATGACTTTGGAAGAACGTTGTCAATTGTTAAAACACGATTATGAAATATGGGATATTATGTTCTAACGGTAGCCAACTTACCCTACACAACATCTATGTAATTTTCTTTTTGTTTCCTTGACTGAAATTTGCGCCAAAATAAATCGCCTGCATATGCTTATGTTTATTGAGTGTAAATTTTGTTCACTATACACTTTATCAGTTAATTTATTTAAAAAGCTTGAAACCACTCTCGTAGTTAATCATGATTTCTATTATTATCTAATTTTCTTTGCTTTCTTAATCGTAATGGGGAATCGTATTTGAAACACTGTGTTGTCGTATATTGGTATTTGAATGGGGTAATTTACTTGTGGGCGATTGTAAGTTTGCGTAAACACGCTTCGTTGATTTCGAAACTTGTAATTTATTTCTGTTTGCCAAAATGTGGCATTTCCCAGTATACTAGGGTTGGGGAAGATGGTACAAGAGGTGTTCCATTTTATCTGAAGCTTTATTACCGTTTCCCTACGGCTCTTAAAAGAGCGTTCTTAATCGTTAAAAATGAGAAAGGGAATGTGGAATGTTATGTGTCAGCGGTATACCATCTTACCCCACACTGCTATATACATTGTCAAACCTAAACAAGTAAAACACCATTTTTTTCAAATGCAAATTCTTTTAATCCATCAAAATAAATCCAATTCAACAGCGTATTTAATTTAAACTAAATTAACGCTTTTGACGTCGAATATTAAGTTTCAACTCTTCAGTGACGTCACACAGGTCTGGGTTTATGTAGATAAAGCGTCTTGTGTTGACACGGTCTGTGCGTTTGTGTGCGTATGTACTTTCTGTACAGTCCTATATACTTGTCTAAGAAGTATTATGGAGGAAGGCCAGCCACAAATATATCTTCCCCAGTCAGTTATAAACCCAAGAATCGGCAGGAAATATTCAAAGTATTACAATCTTACTGGTGTAAGTTGGTTGTTATTGATAGGATTGTGTTGTTATGCCTCGAGCCATTTATATAAAATAACAATATCTATCAGTGTACCAACCAAAATAGTGACTGTGCAAACGCTTATTTCCAGTTACTGCCTATAGATACAGCGTATAGCGAAACTTGTGTTTTAAACTAACGGTGTCTATACCACGAATTTGAAAGAATGTTATTAATTGCTAAAGCACGATTACGAAATATGGGCTATTATGTGCTAACAGTAACCATCTTACCCAACTGTAACGTATACAATATAGTTATTAGTTACCACAAGTAAATATTCTTTGTTTACCATCAAATGGGACGATAAACCTAAATGAAACTTAGCATGATGGGCCATCTTACCCCAACCTATTATATAAGTTATAAACGATATAAAGTAGTTTGAACTTCTCGCCTTTTAGTCACAATGTTGTTAATTAATTTCGCAGTGGTCGCAAATATTAATCGGGTTTCTCTCAATTCTCTTCGCTTCCATAGCCCTGGGGTTGGACAGTCAAAACAACTTCAACATTCTTGACACAGGGTCTGGGATATGGTGCAGCGTATTTGTAAGTTATGTCAATTAATACCAAATTATGGTGTATATGATTATAATGAATAAATGTAACTTATTTATTCTCGCATAATCGGGAAACGACAGTCGTTATAACACGGGTGTTCTGTTTCATACACCTCGTGATTGCTTACCAGTTACCACGTCTATAACTTATTTATTCATGCATGGCGGGGCAACGTCAGTCGTTACAACGCGGGTGTTCTGTTTCATACACCTCGTGCTCGTTTATATGACCAGTTTTGTTTACCTCTAACCCAAACAAGCTTTAGCCAAAAACGGGTGCGCTATAAGCACTGTACCGGATACCCCATCATTAACTATGATCGGGTATTGTTTTTAATTTGTAAAAAAACTAAGTTACCATATGTTTAACGAACGTTGTAGTTTATTGGATCTGGAGTTTTGGGAATATTAGCAGGAGGACAACCGGAGTTCACACAGGTGAGCGCGTTTGTTCCGTTTTTTTTAGCGCTACATCTTATGGTAAAGTAGGGGAAGACGGGACATTTTTAGCACACAATATCCAAATGTTTTTACTGTGTTTTAAACAATTAACAACGGTCTAAGGGAGTCGTGAGGATACGGTTTTATAATTCTTTAAATGTTCTTTGTTTACTACCACATGGGACAATAAAATAGCATGAAAAGGTGTCCTATCTTTCCAACGTACTGTATAGGTAAAATATATAGAGATTTCAGCATTGTTTGCAAACCTTATGTATTTCGGGACTTAACGGCAATTTCCTAAACTCAGTGGTGACTATAATGGGTTATCCAATTGTCAGCCATATGTTAAAAAGCAATCTACCAAAAATTGCATACGTGGTAGGCCTAACTCGTAAGTGGACACGGGGTGTATGAAACTGAACACCCGTGTTATAGCGATTGTTGTTTCCCCGCTATGCGATGATAAATAAAGTTACATACATATTGGTAACTCGTAAGCGGGCACGAGGTGTATATGAAACAGCCACACAAGGACAAATACGTATCATTCATATATATCCATCCATCCAGATAAATAGAGCAATGTTTGGCGCCATGGCATCCACCATCTTCGGTATCATGATGTTCGCCATTGAAATTGCTTCAGCAGCAAGCTACAATCCAAACCTGTCTATTGTTTCCAATCCTACGGTGGTAAGTGGGACATGCTAGCATTGTTACCTTTCAAGATTATTATAGTTACATACGTGGTAACCATTGTGGAAGTGTGTGTCTGTGGGCAAGACACATAACAAAATTGGTCAAACCCAGTGGTGACTAATGGGTTGTTTAAATTCTAATTGTTGGTCATGCAGAAAACCTATCACCACAAAGTTACATACGTGGTAACTCGTAAGGGAGCACGAGGTGTATGAAGCAAAGCACCCGTGTTATAACGACTATCGTTGTCCTGCCACGTATGAGAATGTTACATCCATGCATTATTGTAACGACCGCCAAACAGACCTGTTTTACAGTTTCATATGGACAATTAGATTGAATATAAAGGAATATTTTGTTAATGCAGATTTTAAAGAAAGAAATTAAAGTGATTAATTTGAATAAATAAATATAACTTATTCTTATAAAATAAATATAACTTATAACTTCTTATAAAGCTCATCTTCACGTGGCTAACCACTGTTTAACGGCGCTGTATAGAATTTATCATTATATAATACATGTTAAACGATTTGTGTGAGTTTAATTGCTATTTTTAAATTAACTTCATTTTTACAGGGAGGCGCAATTACCGCTCTTCATTCTATTCTCGTTCTACTCGCGTTTTCTGAGGTTGTTGTAGCGCTTTCTCAGTTATATTATTGCTATGGTATTGTATACAACAAGTTTTACACGGTGAGTCGTATTTGTGATTCAGTACAGCTTAATAAATGTTAGAGGTAGTTCTATACACTATAATAGTGCGCTACGCAGTAGTTAGCATGTACAGACCATAAGCGTTCAAGACTCGTCGCTGCTACCATTGTGAGTGTATATGCCTACTTTGACAAGACACTTACCGGTAGTTGTTCCATCCCAGTAATCATTAATGGGTTGTCCAAACTGTTGGCTGTACAATAAAATATATAACTGTTCACAGAGTTGTGTTCTAACGACTGTCGTTGCCCCGCCATGCAAGGATAAATAAGTTACATACGTGATAACTCGCAAGCGGGCACAAGGTGAATGAAACAGAACACTTATGTTATAACGACCGTCATTGCCTCGCCATGCGAGGTTAACTAAGTTACATGGCACATTTATTCCCTCATTCAATACCTTTTACTTAAAGGGTTCAGCGGGTAGGAGCAATCTATACACAACAACAGGCCAACTAGAACAAAGGATAGCTGAAGAAAATACATATGATGGTAAGAATGCAATGCTTCACATTTACTCCTTATATTGTATAGGATGGGGGAAGATAGGACACCGTTTTACTCTATTTCTCGTGCTATTTTTAGTAAACAAATAACATTTCCAGAATTTTAAAACCGCATCCTCAGGACTCCCCCATATATAGACCGTTGTTAATTGTTTAAAACACGACTGGGATGTTTAGATATTATGTGCTAAAGGTGTCCCGTCTTACCCCACCTTACTATATTCTTGTAAAAACCTTTATTATTTTCCAGAAATTCAAATAAGCAATATCTCAGGCGCAAATGGTATAAACTACCAAGAAGGGGGTGATTCGGTGGTGCTGTTTTACTAAACACGACTAAATGGAACAAATGTATATCATCGGTTCTATAGCCTGTCGAACCCTGGCGAGGGACTTGTATAACCTCGCGCATGCATTTACGATTCTATTCTTTTGTATTTTTTACAATTTAAGCCAGAGTTGCCCCAATACTCCAGCACTAAGGGCAGATTTGGCCTATATCACTCCAACACCCAACGATGTATAGGCTATACGTGGCAACACGTCGTTCATACAGTCTAACTCCGTTCTTGAATTCGTCCCGGTCTAGATATGTACGATCTATACAATTTTGCAATTAGAGGATTCGGCCTTTTAAGATCGTTTTGTCTTAATAGTTTAAGTTTTGCTTTTGTAAAATATGCGAGTTTCTAACACGTTTATCGTTTTCTACTTCTTTGCAACTGCTGTCATTTCCTACTTTAACCATAATTCATATTTCACTTTTTATTAATTGACAATCTTAATTCAATTGTAATCACGACACTGTGTTAAATGCACGTTACATATTTCGCTCCCCTATGTAAAATACACTTCATGCAGTAAACAGTATTGATTACGGGTTTTCCCCATCAGAAAAACAAACCAAATATCTTGTGACCAAATATTTACATAAATACTTTAATAGCAGGTATTTTGCAATCGTTGTTTTTGTGTGCTTTAGTTTATCTCTACTCTTTTGCTCTTTAACGTTTAAGAAGCAGTAATGTATCATGAAACAAGCGCATACCAGAAACACGAGACGCCCGATTACAAATATTTGCGAATATTCCTTGGAGTTGGGGTAAGTTTTTAAAGTTCATAGGTTTAATTCTATTCGCTTAAAACTTAAATTGAGAGTAAAGAGTTTTCCTTTATACATCATTACTAAAACCAAGCTGTTTATTTATATAGTCACTATAACTAAATTAAATTAATTAAAAGTTATATAAATAATTAAAAATGATATAGTAGGGTGGGGAAGATGGGACACCTTTTTATTCTATTTTCTATTGGTAGTAAAGAAAGAACATTCAAAGAATTACAACCTGACCACTCCCATAGACTGTTGTTAATTGTTTAAAACACGAACAGGACATTCGGATATTAAGTGCTCAAGGTGTCCCATATTCCCCAACCCTACTGTGAATAAATGTTTTACAAACGAGATCTAAATGTGTAATTTAAAAATCAGAGGAAACTAGATAATTAAATGTGATTAAATTTATCTCATTAAATTTCCATAATTTTTTGGGTTTCGAATTCTTACTATTTTCCTACTCCTATAACCAAATGTGTAATATATAGGTCTGTAATATATATATATATATATATATGATTTGTGATATATAGCTTACTCTTTAATACTACCACAGTAAATTTCATAAGCATTTTTGTGACCAAAGAGACAAAATAAATTTTATTTTAATTCATTCATTTCATTACAGTACTTATGTGTTTTAACAGGTTGTTAAACTTGTGGTCGGTTGTGTCTCAGTGTTGCTTGGTGTTTGGGCTGAATACATTCGGATAAATTCCGCTCATTCTGATTACTTTGAAGTGTATTCCCCACTATGGTGCGCCCCGTTTGTAAGTTTGTGGTTTAAGTTGGTTTACCAAATATTTCAAATGATTTCAAAGACAAGAGTATGTAGAAAACTACTGCGTTTCTATAAACATTTTAATATTGGTTGTTGTTTTGTTAAATAAACAATCTTGTTCCATTTTAACCAATTCACATTCAGTATTCGGATATTATGATTGAATGAATGCAACTTACTTTATCCTCGCATGGCCGGAAAACGACAATCGTCATAACACGGGTTTAACACCTCGTGCCAGCTTACGAGTTGACATGTATGTTACTTTGTGGGTGATTTTTTTGAGGATTTTTTAATTTTTTGATTTATGGCTGATAATTTAGACAACCTTTAGTGACCACTGGGTTTGAACAATTGCCGTTAAGTGTCTTGCCCAAAGACACATACGATACGCCCATAATGGTAGCAGCGACGAGCCTTGAACCCATTACCTCTGGGTTACAGGCAGGCACGCTAACCACTATGCCACAGCGCCGGACATTAAAATATTGTGTATAATTTTAATGTTTAATTTATTTTCCAGTTCATTGTAGCGGGAGGCAAAGGTGTCAACCTTAGTTGTAAACCTAGTGATAAAAAGGTTTGTTTAACTAGCAATAAATGTTATTCATGTATTAAAAATAAGTAAATTGTTTTGTTATTGCTGATTGGATTTTGTATGTATTAGGGCCGTGTTCCTAAAAATATTAGTCTAAAAATGTTAGTAAATGATAAAAATGTTGTTGCGTAAATTAAAATCTTCATCCGTTATTCTTTATTTTAGTTTGAACCCCCCATTTTTTCCACACCACTGGCTATGAATAAAACAATCATTAAAACACGATATGTGTAAAAGATGTGGGAAAGTCTCAGTTAAAAATCATGGCTGTTAATATTCTGTTACTTCTGCTACCAGGCATCGTATAAATAATATATTAGTGGCTCATCTGGTATAAAAACGTAGTATATTTCCAACATAATTTCCCTGATGAAGTTTCGCCGTATGGCAGACGAAAAGTTGGATATACACTACGTTTTTAATATACCAGATGAGCCACTAATATATTATTCATGGCTGTAAGCAATCAAACAGGTGTTTGTTACATTTTAAAAAGTGTTTTATAAAATAACTCGTTTACAGATGTTTACAACTATGATCCTGGCCATTGTATCTGGTATACTGGGTTTAGTAATGTATGGCTTTGAATTGGTGGATTCAATACAAATGGATGATGTGTATTTTGTATTGGAGGATGACCATGTAAGTTAATTGGTGTGGATGTTTATGAAATAGGAGCATTATATGTATGAGGATTTTAAAAGACAGATATTTAATCATATAAGGTATAGTAGGATGGGGGAAGATGGGACACCTTTTTTATTTTATTTTCTTGCCCTACTTGGTAGTAAACAAAGAACATTAAAAGATATTTAAAACTGTATCCTTAGGACTCCCATAGACTGTTGTTAATTGTTTAAAACTTGATCAGGATGTTTGGATATCCTGTGCTAAAGGTGTACCGTCTTCCTACACAGCGCTATACATTCAAATACAAGAAATCTGCTTTTCTTACCACCATATCCTGACTTAGTTACATAAGATTAGTATATGTGATGTTAAGCATGGGTATTATCAGGTAGCATTAAAGATACTTCATGGGATCCTGACAGCTTTGGGTTTTCTAAACTTCTTGTTTGCGAAAGTTCTTGTTGCGTTCTGTGCAGTGGAATATTGCAAACAAAGAAAGAAGGTTTTAAATGTTATATTGCAACAATTGTGCTGCTAATTCCCTTTTCTTCAATGTTTTATTTGATCTGATTTTCGTTATAAATATTCTGTTAATCTGTAAAGCAAATTAATATTATTCTAGGCGTCAACAGTTTGTACATTTAAACAGTTTATATTTTTACCAACAGCAACGAACATACATCGAAAGTTCAAGGACACCTTTGCTTGGTTATGGTGATTCGTGTAGCAGAAGATCATTCGGTATTTAGTTTGAATATGTTTGTTAACCCACGTGTGTTTTAATCTTTAATAAATTTTGATAATATAGATATATATTAAATGTTTATTCAATATATTTAAATTTTTGTAATATATATAGAGGTTGAATGTTTTGTGATTTTCTGTAATATATATATATATATTATACAAATATATTACTAAAACTGTATTCTATATATATATTTCTAGTTTCATATTATTATAATAGTTAATCTATCCTATGTTACAATATTTGATAGCTTGTCTCCATAGAATACTGAAGAAGTATCTTATATTTATTATTAAATATAAACTTAATGTGCCATGAAAATAATTACAGATCCGAATCATATAGGTGTAGAGGCTTACCCATACACCAACTATACTTCATCGAGAGGCCAGGTAAGAATTATTTAAATAAAACAATATTATTAATTGTTATCAGCGTTCAATTAGCTCTATGATGTTTATATGTCAGTTTTATGGCTTGTTTATAAACTGAAGTATACGCACATAAATCATAAATTTTTTGGTTAGTTTTTAACTTCTGGCTCACTGAAAATGATTTTAGTTTTTAAACCAAAACATTTAAAAGTGAAGACAATAGTTGTATATACATGGTCTGTTTGCATTAAAATTAAATTTTATCCTTTTCATGAAATACCTTAAAATTTTTGGCTTTTTAGTTAGTGTTAAACAACTTACACTAGCAGGTAGTGTCTGTAGGGTGTAACGGTCACGCCTTTTATTCAAAACCTTATTTTTTTCTTTTTATTAAGGAGCTTTTTAAACAACTGTTGTTTTACCGTTATTACCGGTCTTTTCGCTTTTGTAAACTTTCCTGTTCCTTGTTAAGGTGGCTGTACACATTATCCGGAATCCGTCAGTTTTGTCCGGATTTCTCCGCATGCGGAACTCGGTAATGGGCTTGCATATACGACTTCGCAAGCGAATTCCCATGCCGGATACTGTGCACAGCCACCTTTATCATGACCAAACAAAGAGACAAAAAAAAATGTATTTGTTTATTGATTTAGGCGGGTTCCTATGCAGGAAGTATTCCATTCAAATCAGATGCATAAAAGTGAAGCTTCCAACCAAGTTAATTGTTAAAATTTATTATAGTGTTGTTTCAGTTGTTAATAAATAATCAATGTGCAATTTACATTTATGTGTTTTATCTGTTAACGTGGGTGGTGCTTTAATTTATAGTTTCAATGTATGTCATTACATTGTATAGTAGGATGGGACACCTTTTCATTCTATTTTCCCGTCCAATTTGGTAGTAGACAAAAAACATTCAAATGGTTATGTAACCGTATTCTCACGACTTCCATAAACCCTTTTTAACTGTTCCAAAACACGAATAGTATATTTGGATATTGTGTGCTAAGTATGTCCCATCTTACCCCACTGAGCTATTATATCTAATTTCATCAAAACCGGAAAGCTGCAGCAACTTGTAATGAGTGTTTACTGTGCATATTTAATTTAATCATTAAAATGTGTTTGAAATTTTGTGGTGAAGAGTAAAAAATTATGTTTAAAATTTCGTTGCGCAAAAAGCACATTAGCCCAAACGTGTCCACTGGCGCCGTAAAAGAGTTCTCCGGTTTATTTACCGGGCCGGGCTCACATGAATTGTCGAATTTTGACCGTTACTGCAGAAGTCAGCATGTGAATCTTATCTGCCTTTTTATCCTAAGTCCTAGAAACCAAAATTTTGCTAGAAACAGGTGAGATTAGGTATTTTATAACTTATAACGTATACGCTTTGAGAAAGTTCCTTTTTATAAATATGGACATTCGTGTAAAAAAAACATGGGACTATACAAAGAAGACGGAAAAAATTTTCCGCTAGAGGCGGTAATTATTTAAATTAAAAAATACGGAAAAACGAACAAAACAGCACTACAAAGTGTTAATAAGTGTAAAACAAATTAATTAAATAATAAAAATACCTTTCTAAATACATAAAACACTAGTAAGAACATATTTCCCACATTAGGTCGGTTATATACGCTGTTTCGTTATGTTTACTGTCGTCGAGTCTGTGGTGTAGCGGTTTGCATGCGGTCGTGAACTTTCTTTGTTTCATTTTTACCGGATTCGAGTCCCGCACAGTGGAATACTTTTTTTATATTTTTTTTTCAAGTTTTTTTTGTTTGACGAGTTTGGGGTTAGGAGTTAGGGGTTAGGGGTTAGTGTTAGGGGTTAGAGGTTAGGGGTTTATATCTTATGTGTATAAACCGTGAAACTAACTGCTCCCCATAAAATAGAGAAACGAATTTGTCATCGCCTCCTAGCGGAAAATTTTTTCCGTCTTCTCTGTATAGCTCCATGTGTAAAAAAATGTTACTTTGCAAGTTATTTCGACGTTTAATTGAACACATATATTGAGTTTAAATCATGGAAAGACGCAGTTGGCAGTGATAGGCGAGGCAAAGAGACTAAAACCGTATATATTGGTCTAAAATCACATATTGTATTATTACGTTAGGAGTGATATGTCACCCAAATTTTGAAACAGGATGACAATGACATCATGTGTTTTAGCCAGGCACTACAAACACAATCAATAATAGCATTTGCATAGGTGATAAAACAACTTAGTTTGTTAATACATTGTTGGCAGTTATTTATAATTTAAGTTAGTAATGCAAAATAATTCTTTCAACTTGCATATGTTTTTGTGTAACATTTGTTATGTATAGAATATAGGTAAATTAACTACCTTACATATTGTTAAGTAATGCCAAAAGAATCTTCCAAGAAAACTGTTGGGCGACCAAATAAAAAGGAGAAGTTATGTTGTGAATACTGCGATAATACATATTATCAACCTTATTTACTTGTGGACCATATGAGAACACACACTGGTGAAAAACCATTCAAATGTGAAGTTTGTTTTTCTCGCAAAGGAACATTAAGAAAGCATGTGTTTATTCATGCCACAGAAAAACCGCATAAGTGCTCGTTTGAAACGTGTACAAAAGCCTATAGTTCAATTGCCATGCTAAATAGACATGAGAAAACGCATACCGCACCTAGACCCTACAAGTGTGCTATTTGCGACAAGGACTTTCCTGAAAAGCTTCATCTCAGTCAGCATATGATCACCCACACTAAAGAAAAACCTTTTAAATGTGAAACCTGCGGAAAGGGTTTCACGAGGAATTTCAGTTTAAAAGTCCACCAAACAGTGCACACTAAAGTAAAGGCGTTCAAATGCCACGTTTGCGATAAAACATTTCCTGGCCGAGGTAACTTAGTGGTTCATCTGCGCATACATACTGGTGTAACGCCTTACACGTGCCAGTATTGTCAAAGATCTTTTAAACGGCTTGAACATTTAAAGCAGCACTTTGTGACGCACCAAACTGATAAGCCGCATAAATGTAGCGAATGCGATCATGTATTTGGAGATGTAATAGCTCTCAGGCGTCATCAAAAACTTCACACTGGTGTAAGGCCGTTCAAATGTGAATATTGTGAAAAAGCTTTTGCTCATTCGAATATTCTGAAAGCTCATCGTCGAATCCATACAGGGGAGAAACCTTACAAATGTGATGTCTGTGATAAAGCGTTTAGATGTTCCATTACTCTTGTAGTTCACCAAAGAATCCACACTGGAGAGAGACCGTATAAATGTAGCATTTGTTCCAAAGCTTTTGTCCAACAGTCTGCTGTGCGAAAGCATGAAAAGACCCATTTGCCTAAATCTAAGAAAAAGAAAAAATCTTAGGTTTAGGTAAAATGTTATTCTGACGTTATTTTTTTAATTCGTTTTGCTTACGAGTTACAATGTATGTAACTTGTGACTGATTACCTTTTTGAATTTGCTGTGTGGTTTAAACGACAATTTATACAACCTTTTAGTGACCACTGGGTTGGAGCAATTGCCGTTAAGTGTCTTGTCCATAGTCACATAGCTTAAAATGGCAGCAGCATTGAACCTCGAACCCGTACCATCTGAACTGAGGGCAATAGTTGCACCTTATGTAGAACACTTTGTGGATATTGTTCACTGATTGTTTCTTTTTTAGGGTTGTAATGTTCCCGGTTACAATAGGAGCGCTCCAACAGAAAAAAATGAACCCTTGCAGAAGAAATACATTTTTTGAGAATCACATTTTTCTTATTATATATATTATATGTAGTATATGTATTTTTATAAAGTTTAAACATATTATCATTGAAGACCCGATCTGTACACTGTAGTGGATGTTTTATGGCTGCGTTTGGGTTTAGCAACCACGCTGTCGTCTGACACTTATACTCTAGTAGTTTTTACCCGTAGCAAACTTAGTGTATTTTAAAGACTGTGTTTTGTTGCTAATTCCCTTCTCTTTATTGTTTTAGTTAACCTGATGTCCTGATCATCATTACTGTTTCAAAATAAATAAATGAAATTTGGGTTATGTTTGTTTATTTATTTATTTTATTTTAAATCAATTTCATTGTTTTAAATGTGCTTTAAGTAGAAATGAAATACCAATATTTTCTGTTGGTATCTTAGATTCTACGGATCAAGTTTTGTGTAAATAGACCGTTGTTAATTGTTTAAAACACGATTTGAATATTGTATTAAACGTATCCCGCCTTCCCCAACCTACTAAACAACTTGGTGTTAATGTGCAAGAATAGGAATTTACTTCAACCTAGAAGTTACTTTATATAATCACACAATAAGAACCAAATAATTTAGAACAGTTATTAAAAGTTATTATATAGTTCAGTGGTTCTTAAACTTGTTTGTATGCTTTACCCTTTTAACAAAGATTCTTATCATATTTACCCCCAATATGTAAGTACACGGAATTTACCCCGAGTAGACCATATACACTAACAGTGGGCTGTAACATTATATGTACTCTAATTCTAACACGTATTAAAGTATCTAAGGTAACATAATGTATTGGTCAACTCGTACTGACTACGGAAGTGCAGAACAGCGGTTTCCGTGTAGGGAAAACCCCTCATACCATACTGAAGTGTCACGTCTCAAAGTAAATAATTGATTAGCAAGGTAAACGTTGTACTCTCTATCTGGATTGCAATAAAAATACAGTTCTCATGTTTTTAACTATATGGGGTATATTATGTGCTATTTAAGTTATTTTGGTTGATTGGCGCTTTTAGATACACGTGCCTGTAGGGGGTGCGGTAATGTAGGGTTCACCGGTAGCGCCCATCTCAACGCATCGTGGCGGGGATTGCAGTAGATCCGTTCGCATAAGGCTAGAACCCATCGCAACGTAACGACTCCATAACGCTATACGTCGACAACTCATTTTATTAGCGAACAAACGGGCGACATCAGGCTAGGGACAATCGTGAGAACAGCAAGAGTGTAAGAGAGCTCCTACTGCCCTCACAACACAGAAAATAGGAGGGCTTTTATAGCACGAAACACATGTGCGAAAGCAGTAACAGGAAAGAACGTTTTACACTGAAAAGTGGCGTCTGTTCGCCGAACGGGCGGACTGGGCAGATAGTTTCCTGCCTTGTTGGAAAAACGCAAGATGTGTCGCTCAATCATAAACATAGTTACGCCAGATGGAATAGTTACGTAACACGACTGTTTAATGTTCGGTCTTTATGCATTAAGTTAATAAAGGACGATTTTGGATGCACGTTTAGAAAAGTCGTTCAAAAGGCAACTTTATTGGTAATCCTTTAGCTGGTGGCCACCTGAAATTTTGGTTTCAAAATGTTCCTTAGGTCTCACTGATACTCATTGTATAATTTTTTTTTGAAAAAACCCGGGCGCTCGTGTCGAAAATTAACTTTGAAAGTGCACGAAATCGTGCTGCGTCACCGTATTTTCCACATCAGCCGTTATGAATTAAACCAAGGTTGGATTATTACGTCATAGAATGCGTATTGTTACGTTTGATTCCTACGTTAAAACAGTGGGGAAAAACAAGGCTATACCGTCTTATAACGTATGTAATATACCACTAATGTGACGTAACAGACCGCGATTGTGACGTAATAAATTGTTAACCTTACGCAAATCAGACGAATTACGGTGACACAGCATGTTTTTGCGCATTTTTAAAGTTAATTTTCGACACGAACGCCCGACTTTTTTGAAAAAAAAATTAGACAGCAGGTATCAGTGAGGGCTATAGAACATTTTGAAACCAAAATTTCAGGTGGCCACCAGCTAAAGGATTACCACTTTATTTTTAGCTCCTGTTTTCTAAATAAAAAAGTGTTAATCGCTGTTGTGACGCAAACAATCGACGTCTCAATCGTAATTGTAGCAAAAGGTCATTCCACCGCACATCAGCATCGCGTAACTAAATGGTCAAAACTGCCCACGAAAAAACACTACACGCCCTTATCTACATCAGTAATCACACCAAGTTGTCAATATTTTGGTTGTGTCATGTTGTACACCAAGTCATCAGGACTGTTTAGTTGGTAATAGTTACTTTGGTAAAGCGTTTATTCAGGTTGTGGTGTATTATTATTGTATTCTAACTATCTTTATTAAGTCTGTTAAGTCTTGTTTTAATTTAGTTTATCACATCTAGTAATGTTAGTTTTTTGAATATGGAAAAATACTGTGTGGAAGATTAAGTACAAACAACAAGAGAGCTTGTCTCTAATGAATGGGCACGTAAACTATGACTAATTTTTTTATTAAGTTGAATGTATGGCTGATGGTTTGTCAACCCATTAGTTATCACTAGGTTGGAGCCATTGTCGTTAAGTGTCTTGCCCAAGGACACATATGCCCACAATGGTAGCAGCGTCGAGCCTTAAACCCATTACCTCTGGGTTGACCCTATTAGCTATCGGCTACAGGCAGGGACGGTAACCGCTTTTGTCACAACACGGCCGATGTATTTCAAATAATATGTTTCACACACCTCATGTCGGCTTACTTGTTACTATTGTTAACGTGTATGGTTAACAACTTAGACAACCCATTATTGAGCATTGGGTTGGAGGAAAGTCACATTCGCCCCAATGGTAGCAGGGATGAACCTTGAACCCATTACCTCTGGGTTAGGAGGCAGGCGTGCTAATCACTGTGCTACGTGGCCGGATAAGTTCGGGGTTGTGTTACCGGTATTTTACTTAAAATATTTATTGGCCCATAGTGAAAAAACCAAATCAAATTATGATCAAAGGACCAAAGTTTAGAATATTTTAGACTGTTTCGGATCAACAAGAAGTAATCTGAGATTTTTAAACGCGTTGGTTTTCTGTTAGGTTTAGCAACCACGCTTCTTTCTTTCAATTTAAATTCAAATATGTTTTTAAATCTTAAATGTGTTTAAACAACTGATTTTTTGTCAATATCTTGTCTTTTTAGCTATTTTTTTTCCTTAATTAAAGAGACAATTATAAACTTATCATTATATGGAGGACCTTACCCATATAGAATAGATTCTATTCTATTCAATAGAATGTGCATATACAATGTTGGGGTAATGGGCCAACTCTGGCATAAATCTCAGGTCCCATGGGCCATGGCATACCCCACTGTAGGACCACACCTATCGAAAATTGAAAAATAATGGATCAACTCTGGCATAATTCTTAAGCCCATGGTGTATTACACCGGATAATGATATTGTTTGTTTCTCGACAAAAAGTCCTAAATAATATTGACGTTAAGTCCACACCTGATTTTATCACCAACAAAACAAACAGCACGTGATGTCTGTGTACACAGTTCAATACTGTGTAAAATGGGACTGTATTTGCTTGAAGGCAGGATCTCAGGACGGCATGGAACTATGTATGGCGTCTTTTATAATACTTTCACTTTATTCAGTATTTGTTTTTGTTATGCAACTTATTTGATATGTAGTATTTGTTATGCTGCTTTGGGACAACACAACTGTATGTAAGGTTAAGGAAACATTTATAATTGAATCTGAATGTGATAAATTATGTAAATCGAAATCTGGTCTAATGCTCAGCAAGTTGAAGGATTATAGAAATAAAAAAATATTTTAGATTTGATGTTTATCTTTGTAGAGCTTGACTCTATGTAAACTCATGTGTGATAAACATATTGCAACTATTTTATAGCTGACTGATAATTCATTTATAAATTTAAGTGATGTGTTATTTATATGTTATACACAAGCCACTGTTTGAATAACTACTTGATAATATGTTACTAATATTTCTGTGATTTATAAGTTGTACATACTATTACAACTTTTTTGTCATTTACTATTGTGGGCGTAGGTGTCCTTGGGCAAGTCACTCAACGGCAATTGCTCCAACCCAGTGGTCACTAAATGGTTGTCCAAGTTATCAGCCATACGTAAAAAAATAAATAAATGATCACACACAAAGTTACATACATGATAACTCGTAAGCTGGCACAAGGTGTATAAAATAGAACACTCGTGTTATAACAACTGTCGTTGCCCAGTCACACGAGGATAATGTAAGTTACATTCGTTCATATTTTAATAACTAGTTCATTATTTGTTTATAAGATTCTGATATTTTGTATTGAATGGTGATGTCACCATATAACCACCAACGTCTTGAGAGCAACACGGAGGAAAACCCTAGACAGAAGTATGCAAAAATATACAATGGCATTGGTGTAAGTGTTTCTCAATAAACCTATGAATGTAAAAAATATATATATAATCTCAATAAATCTATGAACATAAACTAGTTTTGTTAACAAATATTTAAATACAGATATATATAGTTGTATTTATTTTTAAATACTTAGGCTTGAAATTGTCTTTATGATTATAGTAAAACGTAAAGACAGCGTAGGCTATAGCGACAAAACAACAAACTTGCAGTTAAAAACATTTTTCGGTTGAAAAAGTTAAACTAATTATTTACATTTACCTGGCTGTTGTTTTGATTATTTCCAAAGTTAACTTCAAATGTGAAAAATGATCGAGCATAATTGTGGTATTTTTCAAGATTCACATTGCGTTCATTGTTTCAGATAACCAATATTGTGCTGGGATGCATTGCTGCTGTGTTAGCCGTCACAGGACTTGCATTTGAAAGCTACTCTTGTTGTAACCGAGACATAGCTGCTGGGATTTGGGGCGGTGTGATCGTAAGTAATATACCTGTATATATATGAGTTAATTTATACTGTATGGGGTTTAGCACTGAGCAGCCACACCTTTATTTCACAGTTTGACTCAAGTATAGTTTTTACTCGTAACATGTTTTAAAGACTGTCTCTTTTCATTGTTTTAATTAATCTGATCTTGGCTACTATATTTGATGGCACAAATAAATACTTGTAATATATATATATACATTCTGGAAAAGAATGTGCTTATTTTACATTTGTATTTATTGCAGTTAATAATTTCTGGAACAATTGCTGTGAATACTGCAAGAATGATGACCAAATGCATGGTTTGTATCTTGTGTTGATTAAGTTAGAACTTTAAGACCTCACCCATATAGAATAGAATGTGCATATACAATGTTGGGGTAATGGCCAACTCTGGTCTAAACCCCAGGTCCCATGACATGCCTCACTGTAGGACCTCACCCATATAGAATAGAATGTGCATATACAATGTTGGGGTAATGGGCCAACTCTGACCTAAATCCCAGGTCCCATGACATGCCTCACTGTAGGACCTCACCCATATAGAATGTGCATATACAATGTTGGGGTGATGGGCCAACTCTGGCCTAAACCCCAGGTCCCATGGCCTGCCTCACTGTAGGACCTCACCCATATAGAATAGAATATACAATGTTGGGGTGATGGGACAACTCTGGCCTAAACCCCAGGTCCCATGGCATGCCTCACTGTAGGACCTCACCCATATAGAATAGAATGTGCATATACAATGTTGGGGTAATGGGACAACTCTGTCCAGTTTTTATTTTAGTTAACTTTCACTTTATGCATTCAGCTTGTGCTTACAATGTTGGCTTCAGCAATATCTGCAGGTGTTGGGCTCGCTATGTTTGGAGTGGAACTTGCCTTCGCTGTGAAAATGAACAACCATAATTATTGGCAGTATTACTATGCCAAGGTACATCTTTAAGCTTTATTTTACAATGTGGAATGTATACGTGTTTAGTATGGAGAAGGGTGTATAAAACGTAACACCTATGTTATAACAACGTAAGCGGGCATGAGATGTATGTAACAAATGAATGCAACTTATTTATCCTCGCATGGCGGGACAACGACAGTCGTTATTACACGAGTGTTCTGTTTCATACACCTCGTGCTCGCTTACTAGTTACCACGTATGTAACTTATTTATCCTTGCATCGCGGGGCAACGACAGTCGTTATTGCACACGGGTGTTCTGTTTCATACACCTCGTGCCAGCTTATGGCTTACCACGTATGTAACTTTGTGGGTGAATAAATAGATATTACAGCTTATGTAAGGCGATAATGGTGGAGAGAATTAAATTCTTTAATATTTAGATTGTTCTGCTTGTAATACATGGTGTGCTGTCGTTTATTGGATTCACTGGAATGATTCTTTCAATTGTGAACACAGTGTACAGCAGTTATGCTTTATGCACTGGCCATTCTGTCAGCTTTTCTATTCAAAGAGACCAGGTACTTAGTTTCTGTTACTTTCAATTACGCCCTAATTTGTTTCATTTAAATATTATTGTATTTTATTATAATAGTTGTGTGTTTTTTCAAATATGACTTCGTATAAATTAATTTATACTTTAGCAGCCATGTTTTTATCCAGCACTTTTTTTCAAGCAGAATTTACCAGTACATGTTTTTAATGATTGTCATTTTGCTGCTAATTCCCTTTCCTTCACTATTTTAATTAATCTTTGTCACTGTATTCTAAGAGATAAATCAAGCTTATGTTATATTAACTACAGAATGCTCTTAATATTTAATAATTACATTCTATTTTTTTGAAAAATATTTGTGTATTTTATTTAAATATTTTGTTTATTTTATTTAAATACATGTGTGTTTTATTTATTTTTCATACAGTTGTTTCTGTACTCTAATAGATAAAGGGTATTTCTATTATTTTACCTACTAAAACTACTTAATATTTGCAATTAGAATGGCTTTGCAACTGTTACTGTCACACGTACCAGCCCTTGTGATCAATCCAACCCCGAATGCTCTGGTAAGCCATTATGTGAATATAACTTGTAACTACAATAACTATATAAAACATGTCACTTACATTTACCATTAAACTATGCAAGTAACAGTTTTACCTTAAAACATGTTTACAGCTCAACCACAGGATAATATTGAAGAATCCGAAAACATTGCAACCCAGCAGCAGATATCTCAGGTTTTTTGATCTTAACTTCAATTAAGTTTATTAACCGGCCACATTTTATTTCTTATTTTAACAGAACCGGTCACCTCCAGAGAGACCTCCTCCCCCATATGCGGTTAGTACATTGTTACATTTCTATTATTTACGTCTTTGGCCAAAATACCAAACAGTAATTGCTGAAACCCAGTGATCACCAATGGGTTGTTCAAATTATCTGCCATACAGTAAAAGCAATGAATGTAACTTACTTTATCCTCGCGTGGCCGAAAAACGACAGTATAATACAGGTTTTCTGTTTCATACACCTCGTGCCAGCTTAGGAGTTACCAGGCATGTAACTTTGTGGGTGATTATTTTTTTGGATTTTTTCATGTATGGCTGATAATTTGGACAACCCATTAGTGACCACTGAGTTGGAGCAATTGCTGTAAAGTGTCTTGCCCAAGAACACATACGCCCACAGTGGTAGCAGCGACGAGCCTTGAACCAATTATCTCTAGGTTACAGACAGGCGCGCTAACCACTATGCCACTGCGCCGGACAGTAACATACTTAACATCTTTCTTGGTGTCGTGGCACAGTGGTTAGATCACCTCTTCCAGCCCGCAGTTTATATGTTCAAGGCCCGTTGGTGCTACCATTGTGGGCGTACCTGTCCTTGGGCAAGATACCTAATTACATTGGTTCCAGACCAGTATGGGTTGTCTAAAATGTGAGCCACACAGAAAAACAATCACCAAAAAAGTTACATACGTGGTAACTCATAAGCGGGCATGAGGTTTATGAAACAGAAAACCCGTGTTATAAAAACTGTCGTTGCCCCACCATGCTAAGATAAATAAGTTACATACCTGGTAACTCGTAAGCTGGTACGAGGTGTATGAAACAGAACACCCGTGTTATAACAACTGTCGTTACCCCTTCACACAAGGATAAATAAATTACATTCATTCTAATTGTTGACTTTCTACAGGCTTTGTCAGATGAAAAACAACCCCCGGTATAAACCAACCAACCCTTGATTCAACTCATTAATAAATCTCCCACAATAAGAACATTGTAATCATATAGTTTATTACCAGTGTCAAATATTTTTGAAGCAATTGCAAATCAAGGACATTACTTGTATGATGTTTCTCTATTTTTTAAAACAAATTGTTGTGCAATTGGCGATTTCCGAATAAGTTTATTAAAAACATGCTGTAACAATTTTTTTTGAAGTGACAAGTATCTCTGTTAATTACCAACTTTTATTGAGTTTCTGTATATAAAACATTTTTTTGCAATTAGCGAACTATTTCTGCTTGCCTTTGTAATTGTAGTGTCATATTACTTAACACCTGGATCTTGTTCATTTTGCATTATGTCAGGTGCTAATAGGGTAGTTATTTATTCTAAGCATATGCTTGTTGAAAATGCAAGGACATTCTACATCCGATCTTTCCACTTTGCTCACTGCTGACCAAAGTGCTTACCCAGGACAGAAGTATGTTGGGGCATATAAAGGATTGGGTGTAAGTTGTATGACTTTAACATATTTTACATATTTCTTAGTTGTTGGTACAGAAGGGTGGGGGAGATGGGACACCTTTTCATTCTATTTTCTCGTCCCATTTGGTAGTAAATAAAGATCCTTCAAAGAATTATAAAACCATGTTCTCATAACTCCCATGGACCGTTGTCAATTGTTTAAAACATAATCAGGTTATTTAGATATTATGTGATAAAAGTGTCCCATCTTACCCCACTCTACTATATTGCATGTTTTCATTGTTGTTATTGGTGTTAATTATAGCATACAATAATTCACTGCTTTTTATGTCCGAAAAAGTGGTTAGTGTGTTTGCCTCTACCCAAAAGGATGCAGGTTCAAGGCTTGATGCTGCTACCACTGTGGAAGTGTATCTTTAGGCAAGACACATAACAAAAAATACTCCAACCCAGTGGTGACTAATGGGTTGTCTAAATCGTAATTGTTAGTCATACAGAAAAACAATCACCAACAAGTTACATACATGGTAACTCGTAAGCATTCACGCTGTTTATGAAACAGAATACCTTAGAAAATGTGTTATAACACTTGTCGTTGCCCCGCCTTGCAAGGATAAATAAGTTACATATATGGTAACTTGTAAGCTGGCACGAGGTGTATGAAACAGAACACCCGTGTTATAACGACTGTCGTTACCCGCCATGCGAAGATAAATAAGTTACATTCTTTACTTAACCATCTTTTTTTAAACAAAATCCTAATCCTAAATCTAAATCTTCTTATCCGCCAGATCACCCAAGTGGTTATAGGAGCGTTGTCAGTTGTAACTGGTGTCGGATCCATAGCCATAACAAACATTAATCATAATGGATATTATTATTATGAGATAGGAGAAGGCATATGGTGCGGAGCCATCGTAAGTTTAATTTTAAATATGTAGTTGTGGAAATGATTAAAACAATTTATTGCCAAAAGGTAACTTTCACACTTATAAATATTAACATAATTTCAGTTGTTTCATCCATTACAATAATAATAACTCACAAAGTAACATACGTGGTAACTCTTAATTTGACACGAGGTGTATGAAACAGAACACCCATGTTTTAACCATTGTCATTTTCCTGCCATGCCAGAATTAATAAATTGCATCCATTCATCTAACAAAGGTTATATTAAATTAACTTGGCGAAGAAATGAGAAATAACAGCAAAATTCTGCAATAACTGTTTTGACTACCGAATTTGCAGATAAAAAATTGAATATCAAACACCAACCCACTATATACCTCATTACATCTTTAAACAAATGTTGTAGTTTTTAATAATTGTCCGTGTTTCAGTTAATAGTGGCGGGGGTACTTTCCATCATCTCCAGTGGAAGACCAACAGTTTGTTTGGTAAATTGATATTTATTTTAAATTAACCAGGATTGGTATATACTATAGATATGGGTAAGGTTCTACACCTACAGTAGGACATGCCATCGAATTGGAAAATTAGGCCAGAGTTGGTTCATTACCCTAACATTGTATATGCACATTCTATTCTATATAGGTGAAGTCCTACAATAAGGCCTGCCATGGGATCTGGGATTTAGACCAGAGTTGGCCAATTACCCCAACATTGTATATGCACATTCTATTCTATATGGGTGAGATCCTACAGTGAGGCATGCCGTGGAACCTGAGATTTAAGCCAGAGTTGGCCTGTTACCCGAACATTAACTATTTAGTAAAGTTAAGTTTCTTTAGATTTCCCTATCACTGACAGCAGCTATCATAGCAACAGCAATTGGCCTGGCTTTGTTTGGCATTGAGCTATCAACAGTGCTGAGAATCCTTCAGTATAATTACAACTACAACTCATGGGTAATGTATTATGTTTCAATCTTCCTATACCAATTGCCAGTATAGTGAATATACAAAATAACATATAAACTGCTGCGTTTTTCTAAATGTTTTGACGTCCTATACAGCTCTTTATGAAGTTAAATGACACTTAACATGCTGTGCTAGTGTTTTGCGCTGTAGATTGTTAGTCATTTTGATGCAGATGTTATATTTCAGCTTGTTGAGTTGATTATTCACGGGGTGATGGGTTTGCTTGGTTTCATAGCGATGATCATAGGTATTGTGATGGTGGTGTATTGCAGCAAGGCTGTGTGTTGTGGCCGAGCGGTAAGTATATTTATTAATTGCAGGTTAAAGGTGGAAGTTACTTGAGTTATTAACTGTGCGGTGAAGTGGCAAGAATATGATTTCATGTTTCATTAATCTTATTTTACTTTGCTTCACTTTAGGCAAAGTAGTTGCGTGCCTGCCTCTTTTTAAAATAATATGTATGAAACAATACATTAAGATGTACCGCACAGAAGACTCGTGTTGTAACGACTGTTGTTGCCTGGCCACAAATAAGTTACAATCGCCCACAAAGTTACATACGTGGTATCTCATAAGCAGGCACGAGGTGTATGAAGCAGAAAATCCGTGTTATAACGACTGTTGTTTCCATGCCACAAGAGGAAAATAAGTTACTTTCATTTATTGTTCACTTGCTTTGACAGGTTTCAGCACCGAGTGCACAGACACAAGAAATAACATACGATTACCGAATACCTGGTTCTACTGCAACAATCCCACAAACACAAGATTACAGTAAGTCAAATCATCCGATAAATATTTAAATGCAGCTAATATAATATTGGGGCAACATTAAATTGAATGATCCGATATTTTATAGAATAAGTTCTGTTTCATAATATCAGAATTTTGGTTTAAGGTCATTGTTTGATAATAGGTATTTTAACTATTTTAGAAGAAGTACTTTTTTCCCATTGCATTTTATTTTTTCAATTAAATACAACTCCATATGAGTAAATTTATACTGTACTGTTGGTGTTACATCCACACCTTTTATTTAACACATTTAGTCAAGTAGTTTTACCCATATCGGCTTTTAACAACTGTCGTTTTGCTGCTAATTCCATTTCTTCATTGTTTTAATTAATTTGATCTTCTGTATTCTAAAAACTAAAGAGAATTATTATGTATGTTATGGTACTGTATTCAAAGAGATAAATTCAATGTTCAATGTATGTTATTCTGTATTCTAATCACTGTACCTACCAGACCATGCACAAGCCCTCCCCACCTACAATGAAGTTTACCCTGTAGTGACAGTCGTATCATCTGTTGCTGTCGGTCAGGTTAATACTCACTTACACATAAATGTATCTTGTTGTTAAATTGTGTTGAAAATGAGTTGAATGTGAATGAATGTAACTTGCTTTATCCTCGCGTTGTGGGAAAACGACAGTCGTTAAAACACGAGTGTTCTGTTTCATACATCTTGTGCTCGCTTACAAGTTACCATGTATGTTACTTATTTATCCTTGCATGGCGGGGAAACGACAGTTGTTATAACACGGATGTTCTGTTTCATGTATCTCGTGCCAGCTTCCGAGTTACCACGTATGTAACTTTGTTGATGATTTAAAATGTGTGTTTTGGCAAATGCTATAAAACCTGTTCCAACCTGTGAGGTCCTACCGCAAGGCACTCCAAGGCCAGTTTGTGCATCACCCCAACACCCTGCACCCATGGTGCTACAACCAATAAATGTATGTTATTTAACTGAAAGTTAAATCTTCATATTTTGGTTCAACTATTATATCACAATAATGAAATTTAAAAACTTGCATTATATTAAAAATATTAAAATAATGATTGATTTTAATTTATTAGTAGAAATAATTTCTTGTATTTTAATGCAGGAATTATGCGCAGATAATGAAACATTAGCTTAAAATTGAGACCTAAGTTGGGACTTGCGCTAATGTTTAATATTGACGTACGTAAAGATTGTCTAAGTTATATCTTCCCGATTATGTTGTTCAAGAGAAGAATTTTATTTAGGATATTAATTAATCACATATTCGCAATTATTTTTATTTGTTTTAATTTCTAAGTTTATGAAATTACTTTGATATGTGTTGTGCCAATTAAGTTGTTATTGTTCCAAATTATTAAAAACTTCTTCAGTGAATAATTATGAAATGTTTTGTTACCATTATGTTTCCTATGCCAACTCCCTACACCTATATACAATCCCCCCACAAAATATATTCATGCAACTTAATCCAAATAATATGCATTTATTCGAAATGTTAAAAAAAGTTTAGTAAGTAATTATGTCCAATTTCGAATTGTTGTTTGTTTTAAAAAATGTTTTTTTAATTAGAGTACATAGAGATAATATACATATATGTAATATCTATGCATAAAGCATGCATGCTTCATATATTTAATAAGGGATTTTTTCCCCATTTACAGCAAACACTGTTTTCCAGTTTAATAATTAATCCTAAAATGTTCGTTTAATTATTGACATACTTTCTATGTCAATAAAAATTAAATGATTAACAAACCTTTTATTTGTAATCTTGTATTTACATTTCTTTCAGTACCTTCTGTGTAGCAATTACAGTTGTGAGGTTATTAAGTCTATCCTTGAAGAAAAGAGGAAGAATAATGTAAGATAAACTGTTGAAAGAAAAAATAAATGAAAGTTTTAGGTTTAGGAAAACCTGAAGACAGTGGTAGTTTTTTAACCATGGATAAAGAAAATATAAACAAACAAAGCAGTTTTAGACTGAAATAAAACAGACAAACTTTAGGAGAATAATATTCTGTGAGTGTTAAATATGGAAAAAGAGAATATAACCAAGTCACAAGTTATCACTGTGGTACCAAAGCTTCTTGTGAAAAAGCAACCACTCTTGAAGTTCAGCAGTGCCTATATACCCCTTGTGGTAAGTCCTTAAACCCATTTGTATATATTTAGTAATTTGTGGTGAAAGCAATGTTTTCATCCTCTTTTATTGCCTCAGGAGTTGTCAAAAAACTATTAGGAAATATGGGATATTATGGGGTAAGCTGTCCTTTAATGATTTGTAAATAAGTTGGTAAAGATAACCTGGTCCATGGTTTTACTTTTCCTGTTCTATTTGATAGTAAAAAAAAAGCATTTACAGAATTATATAACCGCATCCTCCCTACTCCAAAGGAAAGTTGTTAATTGTTAAAAAGACTATAAGGCAATACGAGATGCCAATATGCATTTTACCCCACATTACTATTTAACCTATCCTTTAAAGAATAAAAAGTCATGCTTTCTGTTCATTCTTTATAACTTTTTTAACCTTATATTAAATAAAACAATTATCTCTCTAACTTCTTATAGACTATTCAATTCATTGCTGGAATGTCAAGCATTTTGCTTGGGTTGGCAGCCATTTGTATTGAAATATATTACGGACAATCATTCTTTGATACTGGAGCTGGCATTTGGTGTGGATGCTTTGTAAGTTATCTTTTAATTAAATAGCAATGTCTTAACATCCATGATTTATAGATAGTATTGTCTGGTGTGTATGTATTGGGCCAAGCTTTGTAGTAAGAATGGTGTAGTGCGGTGATTCTTAAACTTTTATGTGTGCTTTATCCTTTTAACAAAGATGCCTGTCAGATTTACCCCCAATATGTAATATGGTCCTCATTTATTAAAAGGCAAAAACAACTAATTACATCGGTTATATTTAATGCATCAGATGCGCTTGCTTTTTGGCAACGAGTTGTTCTAACCTAGAACAGTAAGCTACAGTAAGTATAATTGGCACAATTTTTTCTGTCCTGTCAACTGATGTGGATTTTGATTGGTAGCTTATTTACCCACTAAATACGAGGAATTTATCCCCAGGGGTAAATTTACCCCAGTTTAAGAAATGTTGGTGTAGTTTAAACAATAGCCGTTAATCGGTTATAAGTTTAGCAGCTATGCTTTCATTTGACGCTTTTACTCAAGTAGTTTTTTCCCCTAGCTTGTTTAACGACTGTTTTGTTGTTGCTAATTTCTTTCTTTTTGGCACAGTTTTGTTCCATTTACATCTAAGTTGTTTTAATTGAATGCAACTCAATATGAGTTAACTTACACTGTACTGTAGGTTTAGCAGCCATGCTTTTATTTGAAGGATTTAACTGAGTGGTTTTTATTCTTAGCGTGTTCTAATGACTGTTGTTTTGCTGCTAATTTCATTGTCTTTGCAACAATTAATCTGTTTTTCGTTAGTGTATTACTGTAATAGATGAATGTAATTCATGTTAAATAAAGAAATATTTAGTTTCTAGCTACTGGTGTTCTTGGATATTTGGCTGATAAACAATCAAAGCAATGTCTGGTAAGTTTTATAACCATTTGTATAACTTGAATTTCCGTATCTAATATGCTATATGTGCTTCTATAATTTTAGTTTTGGTACTTACAACTGAACAACATCAGTTATACAACTTATAAAGCAGACTGCTCATTTTAAAACATTAACCAATGTGGAAAAGAACATAAAGCATCATAGGCGCCAAACCTGGGGTTGCAGGGTAGGCAGGCTTACTCTATATTTCTGGCACTGCATCAGTAAACATTACAAGTAATAGTTATAAATTGTTTTGTTTTAGTATCCATTAACTGCTTTATATTTACAGATAATTGGTACAATGGCTATGTCTATCTTGAGTGCCGGTTTGGCTTGTGTGATGTTCGCACTTGATTTCCTATCTATGCTTCATGGACATGCGGTGAGCCTAAATATAACGTCTTTTATATAACAATATGAACTATTTTTTTGATTTACATATATATATATACAAGGAAAAATTATTTACATAAAAATAAAGTATTAAATGTTTCTAACTTTTTCTACAACTGAATTTACAGGCAAAGGAAAAAGCAGCTGTTGCAATTCATTTTGTTCTGGACATAATTGCCTTTGGGGTTCTACTGGTATCAGTTAATATCGCAGCATATTCTTGTGGTGCAGTTTGCTGCAAGAAAAACAATGCAACAGTATGTATTTAATGTTGGGGTATTTTTAAATCAGTGACTGAATATATATTTACTTCAATTAAAAAAACCCATTTATCCTCGCGCGGTCGGGCAACTACAATTTGTAACATGAATAGAGCATAAAATCTCAGTCTTATTGTAACTTATGTTTAAACTACAAATCATTGTCCCGAACACTTTCAAACTTTACAAATCTTTTCAGGATTCTAGAAACACTGAACTACCTGCAGATGGAAAATTTGTTAACAAAGGTTTTGGTAAAAACTTGTTTAATATTCTGTTTTTTTGTTTAGGTATAACTTTGTGCTAAAACAAATAAAAAACCTCAAATAAATGTTACAATTTTAAATAATCTAATGCAAAATGTATTTAGGTCAGTGTGAAAAGGACAAGACAATGTTGATTTGATGGATTATGCATTTTGTACACAACGACTACATGTACATAACTTTATATTCACATTAAGTTATTAGCAGACACAACTTGTGTTATATCTTCAAAATCTGTTGCTGCCTAAACCAAGTGTTTTTATAAAAAATTGCGTAGATTTATTTAAAATGTTATTGAATATATGGCACGTTGATTTAAATCGTATCTAGAAATAAATTAATGTTTTTTCACTTAAAAACAAGTTACACAAATAAGTTTGTCACTTCATTAACAAAAATTGACCGGTTTGTTATAACATACCTCATATAATGCAAAACACTTTAACTTTTGCAAAGTTATATTTTAATAAAAATTGTGTTACTTATTTCTGTTACATTATACCAACACCATAACAAACCAATTGTACAGGCCCATGTCATATAAATTATACATGCCATAGAAAAGTTGATACTATAATTTGATAAATGTTGTAGAACTGCTGTTTTCTTGTATATCTGTCCACAATTTTTGTTTATTTTACCATTGTGTTTATGTGTCTATTTATAGCTTAGTTGCTAACAGTGCAAAATGTACCTTGTAGCTTCATTTAAACAACCTTTACTTTTTTGTTTATTTAATGTGAACATTTTAAATTCTGTTAATATTACACAATTATTTGAGTTTTGGTTGTTTTTTATAAAGTAATTAGTTTTTAAAACAATGTTTAACCATCATGCTGGTAGGAAATATACAAAATATATATAAATGGATTCGGGTAAGTATATTTTGCTACACTTTAAGAAACCTATTTGGTTTACACTAAAACTCTGTTTGCAAGAAATTTGAAGTAAAAATAACAACAAAAATTTAACGCACATACTCTAAAATTCGACATACCAATAATATGTTATAAGATATATCAACTTATTAAGTTAAGTGTAAAAAGTGTCTGTAGAATTGGTGACTGCATTTTAGTATTATGAATTCGTGTATTTTGTTTCAGGTGGCAGGGCAAGGACAGTCTATAATAGCGTTCCATTTCATACACCTCACTTTAGCGTTTTGTAACTTTGTGGGTGAATGTATTTCTAGTTAACTAACAACTATAACACGCTATTAGTGACCATTGGGTTGAAGTAATTGCTGTTAAATGGCATGCCCAAGGTCACACAGGCCACAGGTATCCAGGAAAATACAAACAGGACGTTTTGTTTGTTTAATATTCTGCTCCTTTTAAACACAAGTTATAATAAGGTTTAGCATAGTATGACGTATTATAACTGTTGTTTTCCTTTACAATTTCGTAGTGTTTAGGCAAAGCAATTTACCGTTTAATTTTAAACATGTGTTGGTTTCATTATATTTACAGAAGTGTTCTTATGCGCGGCTGTCTGTCGAGAAACCGAAAGCGCCAAACATAGACAACTTATATATTAGCAGCCATTTAAAGGGAAGTCATATGATTTACGTAATCGAACGATGTTTGCAGTTTATTCATTTCCTTGCTTGAGACTTGAATGTTGCGAAACGCTTTGACTTTGTAAAATAAATTCGTTCCATAAGGCTTATTTTCTTACCTAATCCTTTATAACTTTGCTGCAACCAAAATATAGATTTGCCATCTATAACTATATTAGTTTGATAAAAAAGTCAGTTTCTGTTTTGCTGTGAAAGTTTTACCATTTACATTGAATTTCTTCAAATACGAACCCTCAACACTAAAAAAAGATGCAGCAAACTCAAGGATATATAAATCAGCCCATGAACGTTCCATTAATAATACAACCTCCGCAAGAACATCTCGGACAGAAATATGCTAAAATTTACTTTGGCCTTGGGGTAAGTTAATTTCCTAATTACTGTTAAAATATTATTTAATATAAATTAAACAATCCAATGACTAAAAACTAAATAAGTGTGCCTAGTAAATAAACAAGGACACTCTCAATGGTAGCAGCATCAAGTCTCACAGTAACTTCTAACTACTTTTTCTCGCTGCTAATGTATTTTTATTTGGGTTCAACGGCCGCTCTGTTAAACTGACGCTATTTCCCACACCTTTTATCCAAAGTGTGTTTTAATCACTGTCGTTATCTGTTGATTCGCTTCTATTCGTTGTTTAAGTACCATGATTTTTGTTGTTGTAGTTGATCATAAAAATTGATAAGAATGAGATAAATAAAAAATGTTATGTAATGAATTATTAATAATAATTATATTGTTCAATATTACAACAGGTTACTCAACTAGTGATGGGTGTATTGAGCCTTGGTATAGCAATCACAGCTCTGTGTTTAGGATCAAATTACTACTCCAACTATTACTTCGACACTGGTGCTGGTATATGGTGCGGAGTCATCGTAAGTATCAACATTGGGTATTATTTTTGTAAATCTGTAGCGGAGTAGGGTATAAATTGCTTTTTTTACCGTTCCTGATTTTTTTACAATTATTTCCTGATTTTTTTACATTTATTTTACAGTTCCTGGTTTGTGGAATTCTTGGATGTATCTCGGGTCAAAAGCCTGGAAAATGTATTGTAGGTATTTTTACTTTGTGTAAAAAATGTGTTTTCCGAAATATGTTTTATCCAGATTGTTGCTTCAATGGTAATGACAATCATTAGCGCCGTTATAGCAACAACCATGTTGTCTCTTGAAACGGCATCAGCACTGTTGGTGGATCCTTACGGTTACCATTATGGGCCATCAGTAAGTCAGTATAGGCCTAAGAAATGTGAGAAGTGTGCATGAATATTCTATTTCTATTCTAGTGTGCTCGAATAAATAATTTTCTAAATTATAGTGACATCATATGTTTTAGTACTCGGTTTTTAACTTCAAAACTGCTTTTACCTTGGTAGGTGTATAACTGTATAGTAATAATTTTCCTTATGTTTGACAACTTTGAGTAAAACTGCATTTTTTACCATTTTACACCAGATTTGCATTAAAAAAGCTGGGCAGCGAGAACAAGAGTTCATGCAAAAGTTATAAGTTATTCACTTTTAATTTATAAATCTTTTATTCCAGTGGGCTTTAATTGCTCTTCATTCCTCCAATGTATTGGTTGCTTTCATTGAATTGGTGATTTGTATCATCCACTCTGCATACTGCTGTGCTGCTGTGTGCTGTTGCAAAAAACCTCAGGTATTGTCTATATACATTATGGTTGAGAAATAATAATAATAACTAATATGCCATACCAGCAATTTGGTGCCGTAGCTGAGTGGTTAGACGATTCCATCGTAACTAAAGGATTTTGGGTTTGGTGCTTTCAGATCCAAAAACCCGGATCAGTTTCATTTTAATAACTTTCAATTCTTTTCAGAATGTCCCAACTGCTACAAGTGTGATGTCCACACAATATAACCAGATGCCAACAACATATATTGGTGGGCAAGGACAAACAACTGTTTATTGTAAGCTAAAGATATCATTAACAATATGTATTTTAAAACATAACTTTCACTTGCGGGCACAATTTCTATGAAACAGAACACTTACATTATAACAACTGTCGTTACCAATACCCAAAGATAAATAAGTTGCATACATTCATAAATTAAATTAAGGTAAAATAGTTGGCACTTCAACAAAATTTAAATATTGTAACCTGTAAGCTAGACAAATATTCAACAACATGGTTTCAAGACATGGCTTTCACTTTTCTACACAGCTTATCAGTATCCTGTAGGTGGAACAGGTTACCCTGTTGTCCAAACAAACATAGCAACACAATCAACGATTCCTCCAGTTGGACAACAAGCAATGGTATGTTAAACCATATAAAGTATTAATATAAATATATGTATAAGTTATAATCCTAAGTGTGTTTTAACAAATGAAGTACTAAAAACGACTTATATGATATTAAAAACAAGTCTGGGGCCTATGACATTGTATCCAAGACACAAAGTTACATAAGTTGTAACTTGTAATAACACGTGCCAGCTTACGAGTTACCATGTATGTTACTTTGTGGGTGATTATTATTTTATTTTTTTGGATTTTTTTGTTTTTGTTTTGATGTATGGCTGATAATTTGGACAACCCATTAGTGACCACTGGGTTGGAGCAATTGCCGTTAAGTGTCTTGCCCAAGGACACATACGCCCACCATGGTAGCGGCGATGAGCCTTGAACCCATTACCTCTGGGTTACAGGCAGGCGCGCTAACCACTATGCCACGGCGCCGGACAAGTAAGTTACATAAGTGGTAACTCGTAAGCAGACACGAGGTGTATGAAATAGAACACCCGTGTTATAACGACTGTCGTTGCCCCGCCACACAAGGATAAATAAGTTACATTTATTTCATTCCTTACTGTATTACAGCAACAAGAACCTCCTGTTACACAACAACATAGGTATCCCCCACCAGCATACCAGGTGAGTTTTGTGGATATCCTGCATATGGTGTCTGTTAAACAAACATATTCTTTTAAGGGCCGCCTGAAATGATATTTTTCAACTTTAAACCATTAATGCAGAAATGTTGTTATTAAAATAGTAATGGAAAAATGTAGGTATTTTGGAATATGCTATTATGTTCTTTGTGTATTCTTTCAATAATAAGTACATACAAACTTCTGACATCCAATTTTAACTAAACTAGACCCAAGAGTGCTGATTTACCATATTTGCAAGAGAATAATATGCAGACGCATTAATGTGCAGTAACATACTTTACTTAGGCACCACACATTTATAAACACAGGGGTTGCAGGTTTATTCAGGAACACCGTTTTGTAAAACAAAACAATTTTAACTATTAGTTGTAATGTTTAATGATGCAGTGCCAAAAACATAGAGTAAGCCTGCCCACCCTGCAACCCCAGGTTTGGCGCCTATAATGCTTTATGTTTTATTGTAGGCCTACCTTGGTTAATGTTTGAACAAAGTCTGCTTTATAAGTTATATAACTGATGTTGTTCATTGTTTTCCAGGCAACTGAACAAAAAGCTGTCAATCAGTAACTCGATGAGCAGCAAGATTTTCATGTTTATAATTTGACTTTTGCTTACTTATTTTACTTCAATACAGTTTATTAATTCATATCTGCCAAAATTACACTTTTCCAAACTCAGCACACACAAATATATTGGATATTCTGTAATTTAAAGTTCTGTATTGTACATTTTTGATTATTATTGATCTATCCATCTATATGCGCCCATATTACTTTAGTGTTGGTATTTCTTCATATCTGTTCAAGTCATGGTTGCATGGTATTGGTATTAATGATTTATTTTGAAAAAAATACCAAATTTAGTTGATTCACTCTATTAGGGAATTATAATATAAAATTTAAACTTTAGGTCTCGAGTGTTTAGGAATGACACTCATACATTTCTACATTTTTTATATATTTCCAATCTTTTTTTAATCTTCATGCTTTTTCTATGATTTGATCTAGAACTTTTCATTTATTTGTTTTATTTGAGTGTTTCACTGGATTGTTATAATATGAGGATTTTTTTACATTAATCTTTCAGTTTCATTTTGTTTATGAAAATATTAGTAATTATGTGAATAAATTGTTGCCAAAAATAATATCAAAGTTTGATTTATTTCAAACATAAAATGTGGGTTCAGTTCTACATCAAGTACAATTTAAAGTGTACTCAAACTGTAGGAGCATTTGTCTTTTTATAAAGTATTTTATTGCTGTAGAAGAATGTGTTTGTTTGACTTGAGCAGTATTATTGTGACAACCAAACTGAGCCAGATGGAAGTTTATTGACAAAGTCAATACAGGGTTTATTGGAATATAAATCTTTGTATTAAATCTTAAAGTAGTAAAATTTTACTGTGGTATGAAGAAGATGCCTTTGTTCAGGTACATGAAGATTCTGTTAGGGTGTCATTGTAAAATTCTGGACATGATACATAAATTCTATTTGTCTCTTCGAATATAATAGCAAAGATCAAATTTAATAAAACAACAAAGAAGAGCGAATTGGCAGCAAAACAATAGTTGTAATTATTTCCTAAGGGTAAAAACTATTTGAGTAAAAGTGTCAAGTAAAAGCGTGGCTGCTGAAAACTCGAAAGAGTATAATAAACCCATTATTGTATTGCAAAATATAGTACCTTAACAGCTATATTGAGAAAGTTACAATGGATATCAACTATCAACTCATGCCTGATGTAGTAAATGATAATTTGCCAGGCCTGAAGTTCACCAAAATCTACAGCAGGCTTGGGGTAAGTATTGGTGTTTGGTTTAGCCAAATACATAACAATAAAATTGAATAAAGTCTAAGGTCTAAAGCTTTTAAACTAAAGCTTGAGTTAAAAATAACCTTTGTTTAATGTAACAAATTTTATTTATCGTTTTGAAAACAGTAGTGAAAATCAAACTAATTAAAACAGCAAAGAGAAGGGAATCAACAGAAAAGCGACAGTCTTTAAAAATTAACATTTGTTGAAAACATATTTTTTGCTAACCCCCTCATTTTAACTAAATACATCTAACAAGATCTAATTATTGTTAAATTACAGATTGTTCAAGTGGTTATTGCCGTACTGTCCATCACCTTATCCACGACCACTGTTGTGATGGAACATAATTTACAAGGATACAGCATAAATATGGGTTCTGGAATCTGGTGTGGGGCCTTGGTTAGTATTGTAATAATGTAGGTATTTCGGTATCTCTTGTGTTATAGTAGCGTGGGGGAAGATGGGACACCTTTAACACTTTAAATCTCATTATCCTGATCGTATTTTAAACAATTAACAACGATCTATGGGAGTCCTGTGGATGCGGTTTTAAAATTCTTTGAAGATGTTTTGTTTACTACCAAATGAGATGTGAAAATTGAATGAAAAGGTGTCCCATCTTCCCCCACCCTACTATATATCTGTTGCTAGAATAACAACACATAATTATTGAAACAATAGATTTTATTTTAGTTTCTTGTTTCTGGTGTGTTTTGCATTGTATCTGGAAAGAAGCCTTCACACTGCTGGGTAAGGAATATTAAAATTGGACTTATTTAAACATAGAAACTATCTCTGGACAAAATGGGGTGCTCTTTACTTCCAATGAAACCTCAATTAGTTTTAATTCAATGCAAATTGTGTTGTTGTATCAGCAGACTTGCTTTTACCTTTATCACTTAAGTAGTTTTCTCCCTAGCTTGTTTTACTCGCACTTCTTGCTCCAAATTCCTCTTGGTTAATTAATCTGATTGTTGTTACTGTGTTATGAATTTATAAAGAAATAATTTTGAAAAAAATGTTTGTTCATGATAATTTTTGTTATGACATTTTCTGTACAGTAATACTTTTTACTTTATTAGATTACTACTGGACTTGTTCTGTCTATACTTTCTGCTGTTTTTGCAGCTGCAATGGCATCTTTTGAGGTGACTTGTGCATTATACAATGGAGCAAGTGGAAGATTATCTACTGATGTAGATATTACTGTAAGTGTTTGTAATTGCTTATTTATATTACATCTAATATTTTAACCATGTCTTACCACACTGTATATAAAATATAAACTTAGTTGTCTAAGTTGTAACTAAAAAAAAAATTTGTGTTACAACGACTGTCATTGCCATGCTATGCTATGATAAATAAGTAACATACATGGTATCTCGTAAGCTGGCACGAGGTGTATGAAACAGAACACCTGTGTTGTACCCACTGTCGTTAAGGATAAATAAGATACTTTAATTCATTCATTCATTCATAAATATTGCTGGAATAATGTAAAGTAAATTCATGTTGTGCGTACAGGATATACTGGTTGTACTGCATGCTGTCCTTGGGTGTTTGGGAACTGTTGACATCATCATATCGTGCATATATGCTGGCTACTGTTGCCCTGCACTTTGTTGCTCGAGACAACATGTGGTATTTATATAAATTCATTTTGTTGTCAGCTTGGAATGAATTTTACTTGTGGTGTTAAAATGAAGTGGGGTACTGTGTGTGTTTTCCCCATAAAAGCATTTTGTCAGTTAGTAAACAAATAATAACTAAGAAAGACATGTACATGCTGAACCCATATATAAAATACTTGGTCACAAACTGACATTTAGTTTCATTCATGATATAAATCAATCATTACATTGATTGTATGTACCATTTTAATTTTACTAATACAAAAAATACATCTTTAGAAAATTGTTTTTTTTTCAGAGTTATGAAGATGGAAATGTTCAAGTTTGTACTGTTTTACAAAATGGTTCAGTCTCAAGAACAAATTTGGGTAAGTTTTGCCTGATACATGATATTCTACTTTGTTGTTGTTACTTTATTTATGAAAAATGTAACAATTTTGTTTACAGAGTCGCGGACACATCTTGAAACGAAGAAATATTTATGTTACAATCAAGATACGGAAAACAGTGTTTCAATCTGAACCATTGTGACATTAACTTTTTGATGTACATAAAACTTTTAAAAATGTTAATCTATGATTTTGTAAATTTATCATATAAATTTGTATGAATTTGTATTATATAATTTGTTTAATTTACAGACCAGGCATAGATAGTACAAGTTGGAATATTAGAGAAATGTAGCTTTGGCAATGAATGTATAGTGTTACCAAAAATGAGGTTCAATTGAAAATGGTACAAAATATGTACTGTTATTCTGTTTAAACTACACGTTGTTATGCCATATATTTCTCTAGGAACTAAATACCGTCATGTGCAAAGATTGCAACTAACGAAATGTTGTTGCTCTTTAGCATCTTCTAGCGGTAGTGTTTTTGTTTGTTTTTGGAACATTTCTCACATTACCTTGATAGCAGCTATCGGTCATGTGTTATGACTGTGTGGTAAACTGCTAATGAAGACCACGAGCGCGCTAAACAGCTGAATGAAGTGATAAACGTTTTCGCCATTCTTAAACTAGGCAAGATGACTTAGATTTGTGACTGTTAATAGCAAATAGCTTGATTTAGTGTAAGGCTACCGCCTACAAGCAGTGCTGAGTGCATTAAATGTGCTATATACAGTACCGGTAAAATAGCGCTGATTGAATGTTTCTCTTTATAAAGTATGGCAGCTTTGATAGTATAATAGCAATGGGAGTAATATGTCGTAATTTGCACGTTTACATTATTATACTTATAATATAAAATGGTTAATTAACGTTCAAAAAGTTTTACCAGAATTAAATTGTTAAATATACGTTTTATAACCCCATACTACAGTATAAATAGGTTTATGGTTGTGTTGTTATGTTTGGTAGAATTACTTGTAATATACGGCCGAAGCAATTTGATGTTAGATCCCTCTACCTGTCTGCCAGGGTGTTAAACTTCTACACTGTACTTGGTGTCTCACCCAAAGCATCGCCCGAAGATATAAAGAGTTCATACTTTGCAAAATGTAAGGTGTTTCACCCAGATAAGCATAGAGGCGACCAAGCCATGCATAAGAGGTTTGTTGAAGTGAATGAAGCTTATGAGACGTTGAAGGATCCTTTGAAACGGAGGGAATACGACTTGCTTCATATTTCGCCAAACAAACGGAGGACAAATTCTCGTTCAAGTTACAGCTGGGGTGGCACACGTGCCAGTCCTGATGACGTGTGGAGAGAATGGAAGAAAGCAGGAGGAGCTAAACCATCCTCGGATCGCTGGGAGCAGAGGAGAGAGGACTGGGTGCGGCGGCAACATCACTGGTATGAACAAGACATGCATTTCCGGCATTCGGCGCAAAGTCAAAGTTCCAGAGCGAGTAAAAATCGTCGCAAAGATCCACTTTTTGATTATTGGGAAACTATATATCAAGATCAAAACCAAACTAAAAGCGACAGAAATGCTTCAATAAATTCCCACCAAGAAATAGCAAAAGCTGAACGAATTTTAATTTTTTCTTTTTTTTTAGCTCTCAGTTTTATTTTAATTATGCGCGTTACATTATCTGCAAGATCTTTGTCGCAGAGTCAAGAATATGATAAAGAAACTGAACAGTTTTTAAATAGAAAACACAAAAAGTCACAGTTAAACAGTAATGGTGGCAAACTAGATCCTGAATTAGAATTAAAAACAGAAGATGTATAAATAATGATGGTATTTTTGTTCTATAGTTAAATAACATATTAAAATATTTGTTCTGTAGTCCATTAAGTCCCATAAAGTATTGCCAAATTTTTATTTTACGCATAACTATTTACATATTCTAATGCAAGGTTTTGTATGTAAACAGTGTTAAAAGTTGGGCTGTTGTGGAGAACACAAAATTACAAAATGTTTTGTAGTTCTATCTAAGTATCATACTTTCTTCTAATTTGAATATTTGTTGTTTTTATAATGTGGTTAAAGGTTAATTAAGTAGTATGTATAAGATACATGGATGCCTGAGGATTCAATTTAACCGAGGTGTGGTGGAGAAACTATTGAGCACAACGAGTATCATAAGGAACCATTACGCTGTACTGGGTGTAGATGAAGGGGCAAGTGTGGAAGAAATTAAGGAATGTTACATCAAGAAATGTAAAGAACTTCACCCTGATAAACATCATGGGGACCCAGCCATGCACGAAAAGATCGTCAAGATTAATGAAGCATATCGAGTGTTGATTGACCAAAAGTCGAGAACTAAATATGATTATGGAAGAAATCCCAACGAAAGCTCGTTCAACCCTGACTATGATATGGTGAAGAATCATTTTCGCAACCAATATGCTGGGAAGGAATACAAAGAAGTTTTTAAAGGAACGCAGAAGAATGTACTAGCTTGTGCGATCCTTACATTCATTATAATGTACACTGTACTTGTTTGCCAGTTCATTTTAAAACCTCCGAAACCTCGAGGTCCCGGAACCAGTGATTTAAATTTGGTCCAAACTAAGTTAGGCAACGAATATAAACGCTCGAGGCCAACGAGTGATCGTAGGGTAAAAACAGCAACAGGAATTAATGAAGACAAAACGTAGCTAAGATATTACAATTGTTGAAATTATTCTCTTTTATTTAAAGTAAATTACAGCAGCAGTCAATATCAAAGGTGTCTCAGTTTTTAGTGTTTAACAAAAATCTGGGGTGACATTGTTGCAGTTATAGTTATTGTTGTGAATGCAATGCTTAGTTGTGTAAGCTGGACACCCAACAGCAGGGTAATACCCTTTCTTAAGGGAAAAAATTAATGTGCTAAAACATGTGATGTCTTTAATGTGCTAAAACATGTCACCCTGTTTTAAAAGGATGTTCAACATCTAATCCCTAACATTACAGTGGCAAATATTGTTGCTGGGTGAGTCAAACCAATTTAAATCACTGCTTCAAATTTGCAAGTATATATTGGTTTATATATATATATATATATATATATATATATATAAACATATAGTATATATATATTTATGTTATTTGGGGTGCACCACCTTAACTAATTCCTGAATTTCTGCCAGTGGTGAATTGTGTTTTTGTTTAAATGGCAGAATTTTTTTAACACTGTGATTAATTGCCATTATATGTATATGTTATTGCAGGAGTTCTAAGTTAAGTTTTGGCCTGCAGTGATACATGTTGTAACAGCTGCAGTAATTTCAATTTTATGCAAAATGTTTAAAATTAGTTCTATTCTCACCCACTGTGTTAGGAGCAGGGGAAGAAGTGTTTTTATTTCTGGCGTTAATTCCTCGCATTACGATGTTCTCGGGGTAAAACAAGATGCAACCACTGAGCAAATAAAAGCTTCGTTTATTGAAAAATCGAAAAACTTTCATCCAGACTCAGGGTCTTACACCGAGAAAGATGGTCACATGAAATTTGTTGAATTAAATGAAGCTTATTCTGTTCTTATGAAAGAAAACTCAAGGAAGATCTATGATGTGAGCTTGAATGGGGGTGGGTCCATATATGACGGTGGCGATTCACCTAAGAGTCAGGGGATGTCAAGTGAATTATATTTCATGGTTGGAGCTATACTCGCCATAGCTGCTACTTTCGTTATGTTAGAAGTCGCTTCCATTGAGGATGAAAAGGATTTGGAAGAATTAGAAAAACAACGGACTATGTGGTTGAAAGCTCGACAAGGAAAGAAATCGGATTGATTTGTTTGAAATAAAATTTGGTTTAATTCAATTTATTGCATCTTCATACTGTGTTTATTCTGTGGCGTTTTCATTTTGGGATTTTTTGTTTTTATTAAGACTGATATGTGATAAAATTAAATCTTTTTTACGGTGCGAAAAATAGTATTTTAATAATGGTGCAGAAGGTGTTGTAAAATCTTGCAACTAATTCTGTTTTACTTTCTTTCAAAAAAGCACTTATGCCTACTATTAGAATATTATTTTTCCAAAGTTAGTTTACCCCATTACCACCTTTTATAAATATAATATTGCTTGTTTGTCAAATTCAAACTTCTGTGACATGACCTTTTTCCTGCTATGTATTTTAATTTAATTATACATGCACTAGGCACAATAAGCAACTAAAACAAATACCTGAAAGATTTGATCATTTATTATTAGTTTAATGTGAAAAGACTTAGTAATATGTTTTTGACAAACATGTTAATTTTTTTTTTTTAAATATTTTATAGGCTCATTTGGTATAAAAAATGTAGTGTATTTCTGACATTTCCTTAATGAAGTCTTGCCAAATGGCAGACAAAAAAACGTTGCAAATACACTAGGTTTTTGATACCAGGTGAACTGCTACAAGATTTTTTCAAGTGTTCTGTTTTTATTGCCATTCGAGTTGTTAATATATAATGAGTGTGCAGAGTGTGAATGGTAGGGAATGTTTAGAGCAACATTAAGGTTAACCTATGTAACAAAACAACACCCACGTAGTCTGTTTGTTTCCTGTATTAAATCCACATATTATGATGTACTTGGGGTAAATAGGGATTCTTCCCAGGAGGAAATTCGTGCGTCATTTATTGAGAAGTCCAAGGATCTGCATCCAGATTCTTCAAACCAAGACACGCATCTTAAATTTATTGAAATAAATGAAGCATATTCTGTCCTCAGTCGAATTGATTTACGATCACTATACGACAAAGAGCTTGAGGATGCTACAGCTGGAGGTATCGTGGTGGACAACAATGCTGTGAACCCCTACCGCTCATCTGCCTACCAAAGCCCATATCCTGCTTACAACGAAGCATGGCAGAAAGCAGATAGGTGGACAGACTACCATAATACATACGGTACAAGCCGAGCAAAACGCGTCGCACAGCGAGGCCAGCATCTCCCATTTTGGAAGAACTTCTTTAACCACAAACTTGAGCACGGGGGTGGGGGCCCACAGTTTGCGAGTCATGGACCAGTGAAACGACATCCTTTGTCAAAACAGTTCAAGTTTGCTTTGATAATGATCGGGGTGATTGTAATTGCTGGATTCTCGCTTATTTGTATAACAAAGGACGGCCATTTTGATTTTGATAAGTTAAAAAGGGAAAGAACTTTACAGATATTATCTAAAATAAGCAGAAGTAACAGCAACCAATTTTATGACGAAAAGTAAAGTTAATTTTTATTTTGGTTAAAATTGGATGTTTTTAATACAATGTCTTAATTCCCATAAAATTGATATATTTTTGTCATATATAAGCACCAAACCTGGGGTTCTATGGAATATTCTGCACTGCGTTAATCAGTAAACATTACAAAGTTAGGTCTCATATAAATGTTTACTAACTACTCCTGGATCATCTAATTCACCTGTATTGAAAAAAATTGTATTCTATTCTGTCTGAATTACTTTTTAAATTATTACTTTATTATTTTTCATTGTTTAGAATACGATCAGGATATTTGGATATTATGTGTTAGCTGAAGGTATTCCATCTTCCCCACCCTACTATATTACTTTATTATTGTTCTAGTAATTCTGATAAACAGCGATCTGCATGTTCAAGTTAAGGTTTGAATAACATGCTGTCGAATAGCCTGCGTAGCTTGTTGTCACAACACAAGATATTTCAAGATGATGAAACCACAGCAGAGTCGCCCACAGAACCATCACATGATGATAAAGTGAAACAACTTGTTTATATAGATGGCAGCAACCTGTTTGTATGGAAAGAAGCAAGGAGTTGTATATTGACAACTAATCTGAGATCTTCACTGGATGGGAAAGATGGAATAATACAGGTGTGTATTAGTTAACTCGCGTGCCAGGTCTGCCAAAACAACAAAAAGTTTGTATTAGTTTAACTAGTGTGGTGACCAGTCCAAAAAACACCAGTCGTTAAAATACGCTTGTACCTTGTCATTCTAATTGTCACATTGTGGGGCTTTATTAAATAGGCTACAGGTGTTCTATCTTATACAACACACCACTTGTGTAAAAATATGCAACTTTGTGGGTGATTTTTTATATCTATGACTGACAATGTAGATAACCAATAGTGACCACTGGGTTGGAGCAATTGCTTTTGGTTTGGGGTATTTTTCCAAATTTTTTTCTTATTTAAATTTTATTTTTCAGGTATTTTACTGTCAAAACGCACCATTGTTCGAAGTGAACAAAATATCATTCAACCACACAAACACGCACGTGGCACTTGTTGGTTCGCGCGGTGCAACTGTGGTTACATTACCTCGTAGGTGGGGTAAGGAAGCTTTGTATGAAGGTGGGAAACCAAGTATTACTTGCAGGTGAAAGAGTTATAACATAGGTGTTCTGTTTATATGTTTTTTCTATGGGTACCAATTTGAATGACCCATTAGTGGCCACTGGGTTGGAGCAATTTTCGTAAAGTATCTTGCCCAAAGATACTTCCCACACTATAACATGATTGTGGAGGAGCACAACTAAATTATGAATTAATACTGTTCGTAACTTAACATATATATACTGTATACTGTATTTTTTAAATTTCACGTTAACTGTATTTAGTGTTTTTACGGTGTATATATTTTATTGTGCCCAGTCATAATATGGCAACAATAACAATGTTAACTTATATTCCAGATCGTTTGCAGTAGCCGAGCGTTTCTTCATGAGCAACATCTCGGTCCAGCTCCTTCAAGCTTCCTGGTATCCCTCCACATCCTCCCAACATCCCCATCTTTGCATCCTAACTTCCGATAATATCCTCCGTATATATAATGCAACCACTGACCCACAAACCCCCGTTCAAACCCATAAGTTGAACCAAACAACTGACCTTAACAACACCCCAATGTCAGCGTCAAGGATGTCGCTGCAATCCATGTGAGAAAACTTTAACATATTTTTAAAATTCTTTTAACATTTAGTTATAGCATTTATTATGCAATGTTTTGATTTTGATGTAAAACATCAACTATCCTGTTTGATTGAGCATAATCTACTTTTGCTACAATCCATTAGCGACTTTTTTAACATATTTAACATATTTTCAATTTTAGTCAATTTTTAACATATTTTAATGAGACGTAGGCATCAGGTTAGGGGAGTGACATGTCACCTGCTTTTTAAAACAGGGCTTGCATAATGTGGTTTAGCACCATAGCTTTATTGGTGTTTTATGCATCAGTGTTTTAATTGTAAACTTTTGCTTTAACTACAGGTTCTCAATCACCAGCAGACTTGGTGAAACAATGACATTAATTATCAGAGTTTTAGAAAAGTTAGATATTTCAGGAACAGCCTATATTTAATCAAGGGTTATTTTTGCACAGGTTTTCAATCACCAGCAGACTTGGTGAAACAATCGTGTCGTTTGACTTTGCTTCAGTGATGTTACACACCCCCCCGCATAGAACTCATCTTCGTAAGAAACCTGAACCTGTGTCCCTACAACCCATATATTTACTGCAGGGGAACGGAGATGTGCTTCTTCTGCTCACTTCACTCACAGATAACAAGTGGGATATTTAATTTTATATTGAAATGTACGCCTGTAATAACAAAGGCATCAAACCTAAGTTGGCAGGTTGGGCAGTTCTACCCTGAGACTGCATTAGGTAAACAGTACAACCAATAATTTGTATTTTTTATGTAGGAATTTGTATATATAACTATCCCTACCTCCCTTGCATTTTCAAAGTTTGTTCGCCTGTATTTAATCACTGTTGCTGCCAGGCATATTATACTTATATTTTGACTTTTCGGCAACAGTTTTGCTAACTGACGTTGAAACGTCCTTTATAGGTCTTCCTCATCAGGTTAGAAATCATATTTATTTTTTATATTTAAATTTATGTTTGTATTTACAAAGGCACCAAACCTGGGGTAGCACTGTAGCAGGGTGGGCAACTTTACTGGAAAATGTTTATATATACTGCCAAATGTTTAAAAACACCAAATAGTATTTTGTTACATTTTTTCAAATTCCAAATCAAATCTTGTCAGATTCAGCCACGGAATGCTCCAAGGTCCCTTGATCATGCTGCCACCAGCAGAGGACAACTATGGTGTTGATTCGTGTTCCATTCTCGTGATGGAGTCGTCACCCACCACGATCGTCATAGCAACCACTGCCGGTAAGCTTCACCACTGTGTGGCGCTATGGGGCACCGACACAAACGATGAACTTTCACCAGATTCAGATGCAGAAGTAAGTTTTGTAAACTTTTGTAAATTCTTGTATTAAAGGCATTGAGTAGGTAATGACAGTGCCCATTTAACGAGTATGTTACTTATTTATCCGTGCGTGACAGGGCAAACGACAGTCGTTATAATACGTGCATTCTGTTTTACACCTCGTGCCCGCTTACAAGTTGTTAACCTGTATGACTGACAATCTATACAACCCATTAGTGACCACTGGGTTGGAGCAATTGCTGTGAAATGTTTTCCCAATGACAAACTTCTATTAGTATCAGTGCCGAGCATTGAACCCGGTATCCTTCAGTTATGATGCTCCTAGCCACTAAACCACTGCACCAGACATTCATGTTTCGACCTCCTAATTTGTTCGCTTAATTTTTCGTTTTAAAAGAGTGGGAGTGTGTTAAGTTATCATTGTTTTAGTTCCTATTGTATCTAATTTGTTTGTGTGGTGCCCCTCCCCAATCATGTACATTATGTTCTGCCTCAGTGATTTTGCCTTCTTCCTTTTTTTGTCTGACCTCCTGTCTGACCTTGTTGGTCATTCATTCTAAACATGTGTTTGTGTTGTGAGGTGCTCTTAATAAACTTAACCACTGACGTACTTGATTTTTACAGTCAATATCCTCGTACCGAAGCACACGTAGCAACACCGATCTGAACCCACCAACTCTTTATGTTTACGAATCGGTTGAACTCGAGTTGGATCTTTTAGATGAAGACGTTCCTGAGAATCATCACATTATTTTACATAAAGGTGGGGATTGTGTTTAGTTGTCTCTAAGTTTATGGCTGTTTTTATTTATATTCTATATGGGTGAGGTCGTACAGTGTGGCATGCCATGTGACCCTAGTTTTAGACCAGAGTTGCCCCTTACCCCGACACACAGGGTGCTAGTGCTACAACCCATTAGTAACTGGGTTATAAGATCAATATTTTGACATTGAGGACGTTTACGTTTGGAGTCGTACAAAGTTCCTTGAAAGGAAATGTTGGTAGTTTTAAAAGTGTCACAGAAACAAGTTAATATAATGTACATATACCTTGTTTTGGTAATGGGCCAGATCCGGCATGGCTTACTGTATAACCTTAACCAATAACTCATTATCCCCAGACACAATATTAATGACCCGCTATCACTGCTCCACCTCCGTTGGCGTGCACTCTATCGCCCTCCCATGGTTGAAGAAGATGGATGGGTTCATACGAGCCGATGAAGACGACATGAACAACCTTGCTGGTCTCTCACATGTAAGTTAAAATTATCATAAGATATGTTAAGATGAAGTTTAAGTTCCATTCTATATGGGTGAGGTCTTTGAGGGACAGGGATTTAGGCAAATTTGGAAAATAACGTGCTTGAGAGTCGCGATAGTGAATTCCCTTATTCTGCCCAAACTTTTGTCCCACAGAACTCCATCTCACACCATCTGCTGCAATAACATAAATGTCTGTTTTACTAAAAATATTTAACCCAATAAAACAAGTTTTCATATAAATCTCTTCACCCAACTTAACCAACTCTACACTGTTTTTCATAGCGCCCAACAGCATATACAAACTAGAAACTATATTCACCCAACTTAACCAACTAATCCCTACAGGATGACCCATGTATAGTTGAACACGTCCTCTGCACCAAACCCACCCCATCCACCTCACCCTGCCCCATAGTTGGCATCACCATCGCTACCGACCCTGTGTTTGGACCAACCTTGTTATGTTTGATGGCTGACAACCATTGCACAACTGTGCCGCTGCTGTGAGGGATAAATAAGTAGTTTGTCGGGATCTCAAAATTTTCACACACACTATTGGGTTGTACCTTACTAGTTAAAGGGGCGTTTTCTTAGAAGCTGTTTCTTTTTCTGAAACTTCAGTGGTACCTTTAGATGACATTTGACCATTCCAAATTTTGAATTTTCGCTGATATGCTCCTTTAACTTTACTTGTACCCACAAAATTAAACATGTTGTAATTCATAAGTGGGCAATGGTAGAGGCCAATAAGATAATTTAATATTACTAATGACATATTTTTGTAGTGTATACAATAGGTTAGAGATTTTATATTATTCCACCACAGCAACACATTCGTACCTTCACCCCCACCCCTGATGTCTGAAGGTGGTGACACCACTGTAACACCAACCCCTGTGAAGCGAAGTGAGTTGAGTTTCATTGACCATATTAAAGCAATGTTGAAACGTGATGTATCGCAACCTATCATCAGGTAAGACATTAGTGCTCTACTTACTGTGTATGGAGTTTATGTATTGCTTGTACATATTTACAAAACCTGTGCTAATGTCCTTGGGCAAGACTTTTAAACAGCATTTGTTCCAACCCAGTGGTCACTAATGGGTCGTTCAAACGATCGGCCATACAGAAAAAAATCACCCACAAAGTTACATTCGTTGTAACTCGTAAGGGGGCTTAAGGTGTATAAAATGGAACACCTGTGTTATAACGACTGTCGTTGCCCCGCGATGCAAGGATAAAGAAAGTTACATTCATTCATTATTCTTTGACAGTTAAAACTACTGTTTACCATTATAAGTTCTTTATATATTCCACCCCAGATCAAGAAGTTTTATACAGATGTGGTTTTCTTGGTCACCACATTCTATTTCCGTATGTTCCATTACCGGTGTATACTATAGATAAAAAAAATTGAAATAAGGTTATTTTAGAATCTAGCAAATATGAGTTGTTAACAAAAATAACAACATGTGTATGACCACACACACTCTATTGGTGCAACCAATATATTTTTTAACTTTTCCCACCATAGATCAGGAAGTCACCATCAACCCATGAGTGAGCGAGAGTGCCTCCAAGTGGTGACACGAGCTACACAAGTATTACGTGACGAATATATGTTAAAACAAAAGTTGGCACGAAACGCGATCAACAAACGTGTCAAACTATTGGTGGATCTTAAAGAACATCAGATTGATGAACTTCAACAATTAGATGAGCAAAAGTAAGGGTTATATGTATGTATGTTTTTACGTATGCTGTTATGAAAATATGAAAGAATTTTTCTGACATTTTTCCTTTCAATGTTTGTTTGTTTTTGACAAACTGCCTTTTTTACTAAATATTTATAAAAAATTCTCAATTTTAATTCAATTTTTTTTTTCTAATTAAAAAAAAGTTTGCTTTCCAGAGAATCGACACTTCTAAGAAAATCACTTTTAATATTTATTCCAATTTTTTTTCCCAGACAATTGCAAATGGATGATGCTGAGCAAACAAAAAAATAATAAATATGAAAAAAATCTTCTGGTATTTTTAGTTTCAATTTTTTTATAGTTTTGGACGAACTGCTCTTTTTGCTAATTTATAAATATAAAAATTTTTTTTCTACTTTTTTATTTTCTTCCCAGAGAAATGCTGACGGACAACGCTGAGATGCTGGCAAACAAATACGAGGATTGTAAAGAAAGACAAGAGGAGTTGGTTGGGAGGTTGGAGGATGTTGTGAGGAGGATCAAGGATCGGGATCCCGTGTTGTCCAAGGTGAGAGGGGGGTCTTTTGTTTAGGAAGATTTTGTAGAGATATTTTGGAAAGATAGTTTTTGGGAATTTTTTCCATAATTTTTTACTTTAAAAGATTTTCATTTTTAAGAAGATTTTTTAAATGGATTTTTTAAGCGAATGATGTTACTTATTTATCCTCTCATGGCAAGGCAACTTTCAACACAAAGAGAATCCTACTTAGTCTGGCTGCGCAAACGTTAGAAATAACATACACATTCCATTCAGACACATAAGCAACGTGGCCCAGATTGCCTGGGTATTAACTGTTATGTAATGGACTGAATCATAGGTTCCTGACAAAGACCTTACCCTTATAGAATAGAACCCTGTTTTGTATAACAATTAACAACGACTTATGGGAGTCATGAGGTTGCGGTTTTATAATTCTTTGAATGGTCTTCCAAATGGTACGAGAAAATAGAATGAAAGGTGTCCCATCTTCCTCTACTCCACTATACTAAATTATCCTTTTAAGTTATAACTCAACCATCATCCATACAAGGCTGAACATGAAATGAGCAAAGAACTGAAATTGATGAAGGACAAGTTATGGCAGGTTGACAATCGTATCAAACAACTGAAGATTAAACAAGAATACCAGGAAGATAAATTATCCTCCAGTGGTAAACGAAAATCAGGTTCCTCTACATCAGTTCAGAAGGAGAAACTTAAACAAATATTATTGGAAGAGTAAGTTGGTGTTGTTTATGGATAAACCTGGTTTACATAACAGGTGCCCTGGTGTGTCACACTGTAGGACCTCAATTTTAATTAATATCTCACATAGACACATAACATAATAGAGATGTGCTTTGCCACTAATATTTGAATAAAACATATGGCGGGGCAACAACAGTCGTTATAACACGGGTGTTTGGTTTCATACACCTCGTGCCCGCTTATAAGTTGCCACGTATCTAACTTTGTGGGTGATTGTTTTTTTGAATTGTTTCTTGCGATTGCGCTTTAAAAATTTTTTCTTTTCAGTGGAGAAAAAATCCATGAATTGATAAAGAAGCTTAACAACATGAATTCACTTGCTGGTTTATGAGGAACTTTTAGTTGTTGGGAGCTACACGTTGATTTGGGAAACCCAACACTACCAGTGTATTGACTTATTAATGAATAAACTTTGATAAAGTTGATGTTTGGTGTATTATATAAATGAATGACTTTATGCTGTTTCTTCGGTCTCGGTAACTATAACGGTAACGAAGGTAGGAAAAAATTATAAAAGCGAAATGACGAAAAAAAAACGACAGTCGTTATAATATTACATTTACCGCAGCGATTTTGAGATACGTGAACCGATAGGACTGCCCGTTCTTAATAAAGTTTTAGGGCATTGTAATCGCATATTAACATGGCTGGTTTGCAACACTTTTTTGGGACCTTTGTGGGCGCGTGTGTCCTTGGGAAATACACTTAACATGCCAGTGGCGAAACGAAGCGCAACCGTTGTCGCTACTACAGCAAAGGTACAACAGGCCACCTCTTGGCCTAAATCTCGGGCCCAATGACTAGCATCGCTGTTGGACACCACCCACGTAGAATTAGATACAGAAAAAAGGCTCCAACACAGTGGTCACTAATGGGTTGTACTAATAATTAGCCACAAAGTTACATATGTGGTAACTTGTAAACGGGCACGAGGTTTATGAAACAGAACACCCATGTTATAACGACTGTCGTTGCCCATTCATGCGAGGGTAAATAAGTTTCATTCATTTAGTTCAGTTTTTAATTTATTCGATATTTGCAAAAATGTCTTTTCGTCGCAATCACTACGTTGAAAGTAAGAGGTTTGCTATCTGGACGAATAAATAAATGAAAATTGGTTGGCAAACATTTAAAAACAAAGATCATCTTGATTTACTTTAGCGCAAATACGTTGCTACCAAGTAGAAGAAGGCAAGAGAGCCGCAAAGTTTTAACAATCGAATTAAAGCTGTTGTAAAACCATGTGAGAGATTGGTCAGGTTTCCAAGTTTTACAATATTTGATTCAAAGATATTTTTATATTTTTTCAATGGCGTTGGAAATGTCTGTTAGTTGGTTGAGTAACAGTGAAGAGTCCCCATTATGACATTGCTGTTTCAATATTGGATGAGATCCTATACAGCGTTGCATGATAGCTGAGATTTAGGCCAGATTTGGCTCATTACCCCAACATTGTATGTGCACATTCTATATGGGTGAGGACGCGAGGTCCTACAGCGTGGCATGCCATGAGACCTGAGATTCAGGCCAGAGTTAGCTTACCAGTTAGAGATTGCTTGGCAAGAATTTAAAAAGAATTATGAAACGCGCTCTGGAAAATGCAAGCTGGTTTGTCACGCCTTTATTTGAGACGAATACAATAACACACTGAAGCCACTTTTTCAGTATACCATGCTTATACTCAAGACTCAAGTAGTTTTTACCAGTCTTTTAACGACTATTTTGCTGCTAATTTCCTAATCTTCGTTGTTTAATTAATCTAATAATCGCTAATGTATTCGAAGAGATAAATAAAATTCATACATGACATAGCCCATGTTATAACATACGTTTAGGAAACTATATTTTTTAATTAAAACATTTTTTTACAGTTTTTAGATTTTATGTGTTAAGACATGGAATTTATGAGGATTCTTCTTGTGTTTATATCATGCTGTTATTGTGCATCGGCCAACAGTAATGCTGTATTGAAGAATAATGCATATACTGGGATAGTGATTGCGATCAACCCGGCCGTTCCGGAAGACCCCAATCTGTTATCAGCTATACAGGTAAGTGGGTATGGTAGGTCGGGGTAAGATGGCACAGTAGGTTGGGGTAAGATGGTACAGTAGGTTGGGGTAAGATGGTATAGTAGGTTGGGGTAAGATAGCCCAGTAGGGTGGGGCAATATGGTTCAGTAGGTCGGGGTAAGATGGTTCAGTAGGTCGGGGCAATATGGTTCAGTAGGTCGGGGTAAGATGGACTAGTAGGGTGGGGTAAGATGGTCCAGTAGGTTGGGGTAAGATGGTTCAGTAGGTCGGGGCAATATGGTTCAGTAGGTCGGGGTAAGATGGTACAGTAGGTTGGGGTAAGATGGACTAGTAGGGTGGGGTAAGATGGTACAGTAGGTTGCGGTAAGATGGTACAGTAGGTTGGGGTAAGATGGACTAGTAGGGTGGGGTAAGATGGACTAGTAGGGTGGGGTAAGATGGTCCAGTAGGTTGGGGTAAGATGGTCCAGTAGGTCGGGGTAAGATGGTACAGTAGGTTGGGGTAAGATGGCCCAGTAGGGTGGGGTAAGATGGACTAGTAGGGTGGGGTAAGATGGTCCAGTAGGTTGGGGTAAGATGGTACAGTAGGTTGGGGCAAGATGGTACAGTAGGTCGGGGTAAAATATTTTCATTATCTTTTATCGTCCTATTTGGTAGTAAAGAAAGAATATTTACAGAAATATATAACCGTATTCTCACGACTAAAAAGATCGTTGTTTATTGTTAAAACACGGTTAGTAAGTATGAGATATTATGTGTTAACGGTGTCCCATATTACCCCAGAGTATTGTATGGGTGGTATTGCCCTGATTATAGGATGGAAGCTATTTAAATTAATTAAAATCGGGAAATGCAAAAATTTCTTTTTGTGGGCGACTTTTTCCAATTTATTGGTAGTGTCTGTAGGCACATTATGTAGAAAATACAAAGTATAGACCATATTGAATTAATTTGCCGTTACCTAACATATAGTTGCCTATTTGCTAGTTTAATAACTGCCAAATTTGGCGTGAATGTCGTTTCTTTGTGTGCCTTGTCCAACATGGGTGGTTTTAACAACCATCACTTTACGTTTATATCTCTCAGATCTTAAATAAGTCAACAAAAGTGAAGGTTGCATATGTGTGACGTGTAAGCAGGCACGAGATGCCTAAAACATAACACCCGTGTTTTAATAACTGCCATTTCCAGCCACGCGAGGATAAAGCAAGCCATATACGTGGTAACTCGTAGCGGCAAGTGCTGGTGCATGTTCCAAAGCGCTTTTCTAATCATTGGTGTCTTGTTTTCGGCGCCGCGCGAGATTACGCGTTTCTTGCAGTTTGTTATTCCTCCTCGTGCTGTAGATTGTGCAACAGTCGGTTGTGTACAGTTTACTTGGAGTGTTTCAGTTCTTATAGTTTACGCAAGTGTACGCATGTTTGAATAAGCATAAAGATTATTATTCTTTTTAAATCAGGTTGATTATGATTTAATATTATTTATTAAATGTGAAACTATGTTGGTTCAGCCTATTCTTGTATGTAGCGTATAAAGTGCAGCGAATATTGGCCGGTGGAACTATTCAGTAACTCAGCGCATTTGTCTACTGTCATAGATGAATGAATGAATGTAACTTATTTATCCTCGCATGGCGGGGCAATGACAGTTGTTATAACACGGGTATTCTGTTTCATACACCTCGTGCCCGCTTTCGAGTTACCACATATGTAACTTTGTGAGTGATTATTTGGTTTAATTTCAGTCATCATGGATTGAAGCATCGGGTGATTTATACACGGCAACTCGGCAAAGATCTTACTTCGGTGAAATCACCATCCTGATTCCTAAGACATGGAGCAAACAAGTTGGTTATCAACGAGCTGGAAGCGAAAGTTATGAAACTGTAAGTTTATGGGCCACATTTTCATTCTATTTTCTCGTGCTATTTTAAACAAAGGACATTCAAAGAATTATAAAACCGTATCTTCACGACTCCCATAGACCGTTGTTAATTGTTTGAAACACGATCAGGATATTTGGATATTATGTGCCAAAGGTATGCCATCTTACTTCGTAGTACTATAATTACCAGAAAATCCGTATTGTATTACTCATATACACCTAATGTATTGTTTTAGGCTGACGTTCTGATAGCCGAAGCCAACCCCGTCTACCAAGACACCCCATACACGCTACAATATGGTAACTGCGGTGAAACAGCAAGCTATATCCATCTAACGCCTGACTATCTAACCAACCAATCATTCGTGGAAGACTTCGGGCCTAGAGGTTTGCCAGTATATTCGATAATCTGAATTTTTAGAACCAATTGTTCAAACCGATAAAAGACAAAGGAATTCAGGATTGAAAAAAAGTTACAAATTTACGAAAATCTACGATTCAGATTTTCTCGTCGTTAATCTGAAATTTTGCTCGTTTAAATTAACCCTTTCTAAACGTGTAAACAGTATGGAATCTAGATTGCTAATAAACATATGAGTAGTACTGTGGGGTAAGATGGCTATATTGTTAAGCGCATATAATGTCCCATATTTTCTAATCGTGTTTTGAACAAAAACAACTTTTTCTTAGAGTCGTGAGGATACGGTTTTATAATTCTGTAAATATTCCTTATTTACAACCAATTGTGACGATAAAGGAGAATGAAAACATGCACCATCTTACCCCAACCTACTGTCCCTTATAAATCGCAGTTTAAATATTTCTGTAGTTTTGTATGATTATTGATTTTATATGCACAGGGAAAGCCATCGTACACGAATGGGCTCATCTACGTTGGGTGTGTTTGATGAAACATACACCACCGGCTACAGTCCTTATTATTATGATAGCCATGGTACAGTACAAGCTACCAGGTAAACGTATTCGAGTTATATCGCTATATTTTCAAAGAGCTAGTAGTGTATCTAGATCTGCTTTCACTAATTCACTCAGTTTTTTCACTGTTTACTTAAAAATATGTGGAAACTTGTAAGCGATAACGATCAGGTGTATGAAACAGAACCCCCGTGTTATACGACTGTCGTTGGCCCCACCGTGTGAGGATAAATAAGTTAAATAAATAGCCCCAAACATTTGAACATTTCCAGATGCCCGTCAACACTGGATGGGAAAAACAAAGTGGTTGATTACTCAACCGGAAATTCACGTGACTGCCAGAGGAACCTTGAAAACGGGTTGATGGAAGACGGATGTTTGTTTCTTCCATACGCGGAACAAAGTGCGGACCTAACAACATCACTTATGTCACACCAATACTTGTCACAGGTGACGCGGTGTTTGAATGTTGTTGCTAAGTTTGAAAGATATATAATTATAGGCTACTTATAAACAATTGTTTGAACGAATAACTTTAGTTTGTTTATCTTCGCATGGCGGGGCAACGACAGGCATTATAACGCTGGTGTTCTGTTTTATACACCTCGTGTCCGCTTACAGGTTACCACGTGTGTAACTCATTTATCCTCGCATGGCCGAAAAACGAAAGTCGTTAAAACACAGGTGTTCTGTTTCATACACCTCGTGCCAGCTTAGGAGCTTTTTATACCTATGTTACTTTGTGGGTGCTAAATTTTAATTAAGTTTAAAATACATCGCAGGTCACCATGTTTTGCCACAACGACGAAACCGATTCATACAACCATCACAACAGAGAAGCTCCTAACGAACAAAACCGACTTTGTGATTTGAAAAGCGCATGGGAGGTTATCATGGAATCTAAGGATTTCTTAAACAATGCAAACCCCCCGAAATATGGTCTGAACACGAACCCTATATTTCGGTTGGTTCAAATCGACAGCAGCAGGAGATATGTGTTGGTGCTGGACACGTCTAAGAGCATGGAAGGGGTATGCGACTCTAAATAAAGTCCTGTATTGAATTACAGCATAAACGTAGTTTCGACTAGATTAGAGGATCGACGTGTTGTTTTCGACAGTCGTTAATGTTGTTGCTAAGTTTGGAAGATATAGGCTACTCATAAACAATTGTTTGAATGAATAACTTTAGTTTATTTATCCTCGTATAGCGGGGGAACGACAGTTCTTATAACACTGGTGTTCTGTTCCATACATCGTGTGTCCGCTAACGATTTACTACGTATGTAACTTTGTGGGAGATTGATTCTTTATGGTATATTTTACATAATCGGTGAATTTTACAGCCCTATGTTTGGCCATTTAACATTCACAAGTGTTTGTCTCTTAACAGACTAGACTGGAGCAAATGCGACAGACGGTGAGCATCTTTATCTCACAATCAGTGGCCGTTGGAGACCAAGTTGGTATCGTTGAGTTCAATACGAAGGCTTATAAGCTGGCATCATTAACAACGATACAAGACGACAGCGACAGAACCAACTTATTGAACAAACTACCAACCAAAGCTCATGATAGCACTTGTATAGGTTGTGGACTTGAGGTGATATTAAAGTTAATAACCAATTAAATAAAGAGGCCTAATAATGAACAAAGTGAATTTTACTTCTGCTGTTGTTGCTACCAGTAGGCATAACGTTATATATATGTAAATAACTCCTATGCTTATAAAACGATTTATATAACGATATATGTTGTATTTTGGGTTAAGATGGGACACATTTTCATTCTATTTTCTTGTCCCATTTGGTAGTAAACAAAGAACATTCAATAAATTATCAAACCGTATCCTCACGACTCCCATAGACCGTTGTTAATTGTTTAAAGCACGATCAGGATATTTGGATATTATGTGGTAACGGTGTCCCATCTTCCCCCAGCTTACTGTATATTTAAATAACTCTTCCACTTAAAAAACGTATTGTTTGCTATTATTTACGTGCTTTTACCCGAGCTGTTTATTCATGATTGAGCTTTAATTACAGATGGCGATTACGGTGTTGAAAGAACAGGGAGTAAGTGCAGCTGGAGGGAATATCATTGTGTTTACTGACGGGGAGGAGAATCAAAAGCCGATGGTAAAAGACGTAGCTGATGAAGTGGTACAAAAGGTGGGAATGAGTTGGCTGTTTGGTTTTGTACCAAAATGTTTCTATAAATCTACTTTCAGAGATTGGCTTATTAAGATCAATAATCTCCCACGGAAATACACTAAAAATATGTAGCTATGACTTTCTTCCCCCCTAAAAGGTTCCCAACCCCTGCCTAGTCCCACCTGCCACACAAAACCTCACTAACACCGTACGGCGTACCTGTTTTAAGTCCCAACACAGTTATAGAAAATTCCCAACAAATTTTAATCACCCAAAGTTACATACTTGGTAACTTGCAAAAGGGCACGAGGTGTATGGAACAGAACACCCGTGTTATAACGACTGTCGTTGCCCCGCCATGTGAGGATAAATAAGTTACATACATGGTAACTTGTAAGTGGGCACGAGGTGTATGAAACAGAACATCCGTGTTATAACGACTGTCGTTGCCCCGCCATGTGAGGATTAATAAGTTACATACATGGTAACTCGTAAGTGGGCACGGGGTGTATGAAACAGAACACCTGTGTTATAACAACTGTCGTTGCCCCGCCATGTGAGGATAAATAATGTTACATACATGGTAACTCGTAAGTGGGCACGGGGTGTATGAAACAGAACATCTGTGTTATAACGACTGACGTTGCCCCGCCATGCGAAGATGAATAAGTTACATGCATTTTTAGTTAGTTGTTGTTGACGCAATATATTACACAACATCCGGCAACGCCGACCTTGAGCAACTGGTGGAAGATACGAATGGTGTTTGGTTTTATGGGGATATGGCGGACATTACACAAATATTGGGGGCGTTTCAAAGTCTTGAGACTAAAATGAGTTGACGAGAATGAAAACATGCACCATCTTACCCCAACCTACTGTCCCTTATAAATCGCAGTTTAAATATTTCTGTAGTTTTGTATGATTATTGATTTTATATGCACAGGGAAAGCCATCGTACACGAATGGGCTCATCTACGTTGGGGTGTGTTTGATGAGACATACACCATCGGCTACAGTCCGTATTATTATGATAGCTATGGTACAGTACAAGCTACCAGGTAAACGTATTCGAGTTATGTCGCTATATTTTCAAAGAGCTAGTAGTGTATCTAGATCTGCTTTCACTAATTCACTCAGTTTTTTCACTGTTTACTTAAAAATATGTGGAAACTTGTAAGCGATAACGATAAGGTGTATGAGACAGAACACCCGTGTTATACGACTGTCGTTGGCCCCATCGTGTGAGGATAAATAAGTTAAATAAATAGCCCCAAACATTTGAACATTTCCAGATGCCCGTCAACACTGGATGGGAAAAACAAAGTGGTTGATTACTCAACCGGAAATTCACGTGACTGCCAGAGGAACCTTGAAAACGGGTTGATGGAAGACGGATGTTTGTTTCTTCCATACGCGGAACAAAGTGCGGACCTAACAACATCACTTATGTCACACCAATACTTGTCACAGGTAACGCGGTGTTTGAATGTTGTTGCTAAGTTTGAAAGATATATAATTATAGGCTACTTATAAACAATTGTTTGAACGAATAACTTTAGTTTGTTTATCTTCGCATAGCGGGGCAACGACAGGCATTATAACGCTGGTGTTCTGTTTTATACACCTCGTGTCCGCTTACAAGTTACCACGTGTGTAACTCATTTATCCTCGCATGGCCGAAAAACGAAAGTCGTTAAAACACAGGTGTTCTGTTTCACACACCTCGTGCCCGCTTTTAGGTGATTATCAATAAATTATAGTTAGGTTTTAAATGTACTTTAGGTCACCATGTTTTGCCACAACGACGAAACCGATTCATACAACCATCACAACAGAGAAGCTCCTAACGAACAAAACCGACTTTGTGATTTGAAAAGCGCATGGGAGGTTATCATGGAATCTAAGGATTTCTTAAACAATGCAAACCCCCCGAAATATGGTCTGAACACGAACCCTATATTTCGGTTGGTTCAAATCGACAGCAGCAGGAGATACGTGTTGGTGCTGGACACGTCTAAGAGCATGGAAGGGGTACGTGACTGTAAAATGAAGTCCTATATTGAATTACAGCATAAACGTAGTTTCGACTATACTAGAGGATCGACGTGTTGTTCTTCGACAGTCGTTAATGTTGTTGCTATAAAGTTGTGTTTGAATGTTGTTGCTAAGTTTGGAAGATATAGGCTACTCATAAACAATTGTTTGAATTAATAACTTTAGTTTATTTATCCTCGTATAACGGGGGAACGACAGTTCTTATAACACTGGTGTTCTGTTCCATACATCTTGTGTCCGCTAACGATTTACTACGTATGTAACTTTGTGGGAGATTGATTCTTTATGGTATATTTTACATAATCGGTGAATTTTACAGCCCTATGTTTGGCCATTTAACATTCACAAGTGTTTGTCTCTTAACAGACTAGACTGGAGCAAATGCGGCAGACGGTGAGCATCTTTATCTCACAATCAGTGGCCGTTGGAGACCAAGTTGGTATCGTTGAGTTCAATACGAAGGCTTATAAGCTGGCATCATTAACAACGATACAAGACGACAGCGACAGAACCAACTTATTGAACAAACTACCAACCAAAGCTCATGATAGCACTTGTATCGGTTGTGGACTTGAGGTGATATTAAAGTTAATAACCAATTAAATAAGGAGGCCTAATAATGAACAAAGTGAATTTTACTTCTGCTGTTGTTGCTACCAGTAGGCATAACGTAATATATATGTAAATAACTCCTATGTTTATAAAACGATTTATATAACGATATATATTGTATTTTGGGTTAAGATGGGACACATTTTCATTCTATTTTCTTGTCCCATTTGGTAGTAAACAAAGAACATTTAAAGAATTCTAACCCCTAACCCCTAACCCCTAACCCCTAACCCCTAACCCCTAACCCCTAACCCCTAACCCCTAACCCCTAGCCCCTAACCCCTAACCCCTAACTCCCATAGACCGTTGTTACTTGTTTAAAGCACGACCAGGATATTTGGATATTATGTGGTAACGGTGTCCCATCTTCCCCCAGCTTACTGTATATTTAAATAACTCTTCTACTTAAAAAACGTATTGTTTGCTATTATTTACGTGCTTTTGCCCGAGCTCTTTATTCATGATTGAGCTTTAATTACAGATGGCGATTACGATGTTGAAAGAACAGGGAGTAAGTGCAGCTGGAGGGAATATCATTGTGTTTACTGACGGGGAGGAGAATCAAAAGCCGATGGTAAAAGACGTAGCTGATGAAGTGGTACAAGAGGTGGGAATGAGTTGGCTGTTTCGTTTTGTACCAAAATGTTTCTATAAATCTACTTTCAGAGATTGGCTTATTAAGATTAATAATCTCCGACGGAAATACACTAAAAATATGTAGCTATGACTTTCTTCCCTCCTAAAAGGTTCCCAACCCCTGCCTAGTCCCACCTGCCACACAAAACCTCACTAACACCGTACGGCATACCTGTATCAAGTTCCAACACAGTTATAGAAAAATTCCCAACAAAATTTAATCACATACATGGTAACTTGAAAGTGGGCACGAGGTGTATGAAACAGAACACCTGTGTTACAACGACTGTCGTTGCCCCGCCATGTGAGGATAAATAAGTTACATACATGGTAACCCGTAAGTGGGCACGAGGTGTATGAAACAGAACACCTGTGTTATAACGACTGACGTTGCCCCGCCATGCGAAGATGAATATATTACACAACATCCGGCAACGCCGACCTTGAACAACTGGTGGAAGATACGAATGGTGTTTGGTTTTATGGGGATATGGCGGACATTACACAAATATTGGGGGCGTTTCAAAGTCTTGCTTCCCCCAATGATGGTGATGTGTTTACTGAAACTTTCAAGGTATAGTCTCATGTGCTTTATCTGCGCTGCTGTATTCTTATTCTGCTAGACCTAATGTTGCCGGCCATTTTTTAGTCAGTCACTGCTATAGCATTTTGCATGTTTATGAAATATATGCAATGAAATTTAAGGTAGTTTTATTTAAAATTAACTGAAACGTTCAAGGTAGTTGCATTCGTATAAAACATCAACATAAGTTTAATTTATCTCTTTGGATACGATAACACAAATCATGTTAATTTAAACAGAGAAGAAAATGGAATTAGCAGCAAAACAACAGTCGTTAAAACACGATACGAGTAAAAACTACTTGAGTGAACCGTCAAATAAAGGCGTGGCTGCTATACAGCTACAGTTGTGTCTTCGCTCATATATTTATTTAAAACAAATAACGAGAGTCGTGAGAATGCGGTTATATAATTCTGTAAATATTTATTGTTTGCTATTAAGTGTGGCGGTAAAAGAAATTGAAAGCATGGACAATCTTATCCCAACTTACCATATATGACTATCTATGACAATGTATACCATATATATATATATAGTAGGGTGGGGGAAGATGGGACAACTTTTCTTTCTATTTTCTCGTCCAACTTGGTAGTAATCAAATAACATTTAAAAATTATAATACCGTATCCACACGACTTGTTAATTGTTTAAAACATGATAAATATATTTAGATATTATGTGCTAAAAGTGTCCCGTCTTTCACCACCTTACTATACATGGACAATCTAACCCCAACCCACCATACCATCTTACCCCAACCGACTATACCATCTTACCCCAACCTACTGTACCATCTTACCCCAACCTACTGTACCATCTTACCCCAACCTACAATATCTTCCAGGTACACAGCTCATCATTCAGTGTAGATAAATACTCAACATACACCGGCTCCGTTACCATCGACTCAACTGTAGGAAACCAAACGTTATTCTCATTCACTTGGTCCCAATATAACATAGCGATAAACGTGGAACTTGAACACCCATCTGGTTGCACTTACTCAACCAATCCATCGATAACCACTAACAGTTGTCCCGGCCACCCCCTTGCTGAAGTAAATGTGGAATTTGAATTTGTGGAATTCCCATTGCCAGGAACAGCAACGGTAAGATAAAAATCAACAGCAAGAAATGAAAATTCTCCTAAAGAATCACCCATAAAATTACACGTGGTAACTTGTAACACACCAGGTGTATGAAACAGAACACCCGTGTTATAACAACTGTTGTTGCCCGCCATGCGAGGATAAATAAGTTACATACAGGGTAACTTGTAAGCGGACACGAGGCGTATGGAACAGAACACCTGTGTTATAACAACTGTTGTTGCCACGCCATGCGAGGATAAATTAGTTACATACGCGGTAACTCGTAAGCGTGCACGAGGTGTATGAAACAGAACACCTGTGTTATAACAACTGTTGTTGCCCGCCATGCGAGGATAAATAAGTTACATACAGGGTAACTTGTAAGCGGACACGAGGCGTATGGAACAGAACACCTGTGTTATAACAACTGTTGTTGCCCTGCCATGCGAGGATAAATAAGTTACATTCATTCATTTATTCATTTCGTAAAAATTCCTTAGGTTGGCTTGTGGAAATATTACGTTTCAACGTCGTCAGGATACAGCCAGGTCGTTACAGCAACAGTGACGTCAGCGGCTTCAAGCAAACAAATCCAGCCCATCGTAGTGTTATCGGGATTGGACCAAACAGACGTCGGGACAGGTCAAGCCATCGTGGTGTATGCGCAAGTCAGTTTGTTTACAATTGTGCTGATTTACCACAAACTTAGCTCCGAAACCTTTAGTACTGATGTGATTAATTTCCACTTGGTCCAACATTTCAAACATTTATCATCGGTTAGGTTTATAGTAGAATAACATGTCCCATTAATATCCAACTTTACGCGCACGAGAACAAACAAAGTGACTTTTATTGTTAGCAACGCAGTAACAACGTATGGTGTAATAAAACCTGTGTAATATAGTAGGGTGGGGGAAGATGGGACACCTTTTCATTCTATTTTCTCGTCCCATTTCGTAGTAAACAAAGAATATTCAAAGAAATATAAAACCGTATACCCTCACGACTCGCATAGACCGTTGGTAATTTTTTAAAACACGATTAGGATATTTGGACATTTTATGATAACGGTGTCCCGTCTTCACCCACTCTACTATATATATTATGAATTGATTTTAGTCAAAAGATTAAAGAGTAAATGCTAGAAAATTAGGAATTTAGATTTTAGATATGTGGGGAAAAGTCGCCCAAGGAGCAAAATAATGTTCGACGAAAAAGAATCTATATGACACTTAATAATTATTCAGGTGTCACAAGGGTTCTCTCCTGTGCTCGGCGCCCAAGTATTCGCTAGTATCGGCACACCAGATGGCGGCGAAACAACTATTGAACTGTATGATGCTGGAGCCGGTAAGAGTGAATTTAATCTTAACTTCTGGCATTTGAAAACAATAATAATTATTGTGCGAACCGTGAGCTGAATCGCGCTATTACAATTCCTATGATTTCTATTTTCTAGTATAATTCGTCAACTCATTTTAGTCTCATTGTTGTGTTACTCTGCAACGTTCATTGAGTTTTAGCCTATATATATATATATGAACATTTTGTTACTTGTGCTACCTGGCATAATGTAAATAATCTTTCAACGGCTCATCTGGTATGAAAAACATAGTGTATTTCCAACGTTTCGTCTGCCGTACGGCAAGACTTCACCAGGGAACGTGTGTATATGGACAATACTACTTTAGATAGGTTTCTACAATCTCCATAAATAATGTTTTCACCACAGCGCCTGACGTCCGCTTGAATGACGGTGTGTATTCAAGATACTTCACTGGTTACACGAGTCCTGGGAGATATTCGGTTGAGGTTTGTATATATAGGTGTTGATTAACTCGCATGTCTCTAACCCAGAGGTAATGAGTTCAACGCTGCGTTTTAAAAAATAAAAATAAAAATAAAACATAAAGTTAAAAATATTCGTGCATTTTACACAAGAAAAACTAACGAAAGATTTTGTAACACAGGTGACAGTAAGCAGCACCGACTCAAACCCATACTTGCAAAGTCCCGGGTCAAGGGCCGCCCTTAATGTTGGAACCGTAAACTCGCAAGGTGAATCAACAATCTATCAACAAAAAAGTTTTATACGAGTTTGTTGACTTGTGTTGTTAACAATTTCATGATGTTAGGAAACGTGGTTTTAAATCCGAATGCGGGAAAGTACGTCTCGCGAGCTCCCTCTGGCGGCGTAGAAAACTTCACAAGAATTGTCACCAACGGCGGGTTCTCCTACACTGGGTATGTAAAAGCAAGATATCAGTAAACATGTTTGACTTGACTTAACTTCCGACATCAATAAAGATATTTTTAGTTTGAACCGAAACTTTTGGACAACTGGGACGTCACGTTTTTTAAAACTGTCTTAATGAATGTGCTTATTTTACAAAATCTAAAATTCTTAATTTATTAAAACTATGCTTGAATGAATGTAACTTGGTTATCCTCGCGTAGCCGGAAAACGACAGTCGTTATAACACGGGTGTGCACCTCGCGCCAGCTTACAAGTTACCAAGTATGTTACTTGTGGGTGATTATTTTTTTGAATTTTTTCAATTTTTTATGTATGGCCGATAATTTGTTATATTATTATAATACGTGCTTATTCATTAGATATGTGCTCTCTTGTTGAATTTTGCTACAAACTTAAACTAACACTCGTAGAAAACCCATATCTGGTGACAAATTCCCACCGAGTCGCATCCTTGATCTGTTCGTTGAACAAAACGACGTTTACAGTTGGAGTGATGGTTTGACGCTTAGTTTCACTGCGCCTGGCTCCGATTATGACGACGGCAAAGGTAACGAATATTCACTTTACGAAAGAGATCCTCTGGCAGTTGGTTGTTTTATTTTATGATCTTTTAAAGGACCGACGTTACATTTGTGTTTGTGCAAGACACCTAACGGCATGCACTCTAAGCAGACGGAACGTCAGTCATTTAGAAATTCAAAAAAATTGTCAGAATATGATTTTCAGAATTATTAGTTATAGTAGGGTGCTTGGGGAAAGGCGGGACACCTTTAGCACACAATATTCAAATATCCTAATCGTGTTTTAAACAATTAACAACGGTCCATGAGAGTCGTGAGGATACGGTTTTATAATTCTTTGAATGTTCTTTGTTTACTACCAAATGGGATGAGAAAATAGAGGTAACAAGTGTAAATACAATGTATAGTAGGGTGGGGGAAGATGGGACACATTTTCACTCTATTTGCTCCTCCCATTTGGTAATCCTCACGACTCCCATGGACCGTTGTTAATTGTTTAAAACACGATCAGGATATTTGAATATTGTGTGCTAAAGGTGTCCCATTTCCCCCACCCTACTATATATGTTGTTGTGTTCCAGCGTCAAAGTACGACCTCCGCTACACGATCAACAACGTTAGTAAACTGCTCGACAACTTTGACTCCTGCCTTCCTATTAACGAAACTTTCGTTAAAAGTGGAAACTTGACCGCACCCAGTGTTGCGGGCAGCAAGGAGAATTTTGTAGTTTTGCCGCTCCTGTTTGGACACGCCGATAAAATAACGTAAGTGATAACTGCTGCCTACACAAAGATTCCCCAGCCACACTCTTATTTGACCATTTTTTTCATTTACCATGTACCCTTAACAAGTTCGTTTTAACGACTGCCGTTTGCTGCCCTTTCCTCGTTTCTTAGCTATATAAGTTAATTCAATTTTAGCCATTTGTATTTGAATATATAAATATATTTTTGTGTTATGTGACAGAAATTGTACAATAAAGTCTCTTTTATTAAGTGACTGATTACGCGTGTAATATTATGCAAACAGAATGTTTTTTTTATTATTTTATGTTATTATTATAAATATTCTTTTAAATATAATAACAAATGGATTTATAAAATTTATCATTACTATAAATTGATTATTATAAAAAATGTCGTGTTGTTACAACAGAATAGCGTTTGCCATTCGTGCGTTCGACCAATCCAACAACGTTGCCGATCCATCGAACGTCGCCCCAACAACTTTCTTCGTTGATCCACCTCCAGGGTCGGCCCATGCATTCAAAGCATCGTGGATTGTGATCCTTATAACCTTTCTTCTGCTCTCATTCATCATGTAAAGGGGTGACTTCTTATTCTAAATGGTAGTATCTCTCCCACAACTTATGTACAAGCACTTGTGTTATTGTTACCATCGTGTCACTAACAAATTAGAAATCCTCACTTAATTATAAATACCACGTTGTCAAATATAATAGGTTGGGGTAAGATGGTCCATGTTTTTATTCCCTTTTATCGTCCCATTCGGTAATAAACATATGGTATCTCCCTCACAACTTATATACAAGCACTTGTGTTATTGTTACTATCATGTCACTGCAACATATCAATTTAGAGATTCTGTCTAATTTAAAAAAACACGTTTTTAAGTATAGTAGTTGGGGCGAGATGGTCCATGCTTCAATTCTTTTTTGTCGTCCCAATTAGTGGTAAACAAAGAATATTTTCATATTTTAATAACCATATCATCACGAAAAAGCGTTGCCAATCGTTAAAATGAAAATTTAGAAATACGTGATATTACATGTGCTAACGGTTTACATCTTACCCCGCCCTACTATATGTTATTTAGATTTAGAAATTAATTTCAACTTGTGCGTAGCCATAAGTCCAATTGTGGCATTCAATGTTACGTTTACACTGTTTGAAGTTTTTGAGAAATCGCGCAGAACTCGTGTAAGTTTGCGTCAGTTTAAATAATTCTAAGTAAAAGTCGTTAATCACGCAGGAGTGCTGCGATTACTGAACGTCAGTGGTTACGAACGGGTTGGGTTTAACTTGTCAATTACCACGTACATCTGTCAGCAGGGATCGCCTGCAATTAATATTAGGCGCGCACTACAGCGTACATCGGGAGTTACTCGTACGTCACAAGCCGAAAATAAACTGTGTCGCAGTTTCGCAACGAACGACCTGCGAGTATAGGGTCAGTGGTAGAAGCAAACATCTCAACGTGAAGTGAAGCGTGTCGTGTACCAGCTGCCCGCGGAAACAACTGACATCACACCCGAAGGTTCAGGAAGATGTGCAAGCCTCCACACAGTATTTGTATTGTTATCATTGTTGTCACACATGTAAGTTGATATGAACATACAATGGTTAACTGGGACCTCACCCTGCTGGTTGATGGTTTCCCTCTGTTCGTGTTTTGTAACAGCTTAAGTGCATGGCGGTGTCAAGTGACGGCCGATCACGTACATACGGTGGGATAGCTGGTTGTAATTCATAACCAGAATAATAACATTGAGGTAAAACGGGTTGGGTTGCTTTTTACATCAATAAATGAATGAATAGCATTATTTTGTCTTCTCAGCGAAGGTCGAATTAGTATATAGTAGGGTGGAGGTAGATGGGACACCTTTAGCACATAATATTAAAAAATCGTGATCTTTTAAACAATTAACAACGGTCTATGGGAGTTGTGAAGAAACGTTTTTATAATTCTTTAAATGTTTTTTTCTAATGTATAGAAAAGCATAAAACGTTAAGTAACAGTTAAACAACACTCGTATAAAAGTTGATTGCGTTTTCTATAAATGAATGAATGAACTTATTTGTCGCATCGGTCACGATAACGAAGGCAGCGTAATATACACGCAAAGTATTGATACAACGACAGTCGTTATAACACGTTCATTGATAAAAGTTGTGTGAAAGTAATTATTTACGAGCTACCATAACGCGTGTTATTCTACCTGACCGGGTGGTGTCGTATAAACCCGGAAGAGATTAAACGATATGACATGACATTGTGGCCTTTCTTGGATCCTATGTCACAAAATCTAATGTAATATTAAGATTTAATAAGAAGATAATGAGAACAATAAGAAGAGATCGCTCAAGCTGATTCGTTGCCACTTTTTCTCCAACAATGGTCGCTTTCTACGCGATTCTGGAGATTGACCTTGACGTAATTTTCTCAACACGCGATCCATTAATTGTCACGAAAACATCGTTTATGTCGTCACAAACAAACCGCAGTACACAGTGCCGGTGAATCAATGGCTCAGTGACGTAACAAAGGCCGTGACGTAACAATCCCGAATCGAAGCAACACGCGATTACGTCATTATGAACTTACGTTCGATTGATCAAACGGTTTATTTATTGTCGGTTCCGCTGTGGCAGTTTCGCCCCAGGCGTCTCACTGCAAGTGTCACTTTTGGAAAGAAGTAAATAACGCTTCATGGTGGCAACCTTACGTCACAATGCGACAATTGATGCGTAACAAAGCGATCTAGGTCGGAAGGCGAGGGGTCGGGCCTCCACTTTCAAAAGATTCAGCCAGCGTAAGGATCTAATATATGACAGCTCTATATTTTGCAATGGAAAGGGCTTTCTCGATATGCGCGCTTATTTTATGCGCCGTCAACTTGGCGTGTTGTTTTACGCAAAGGTAAGTTTTATCTTAAATATAAAGTTTGATCTTTTTAAATAAATTGAAAGTGATTTTATATAACTTGCAAGTTTTATGAATTTCACTATATTTCATTTACGGTTAATTTTGTGTAACCGGTATTTATATATATCACAAAAAGTTTACATTTAAATCAAAAGTGAATTTTATTTTTATTGCCCCAATATTAATAAGTAACTTAGAGGTCGCATACCTGGCCAAGGTTAAACATATTTGCTTACTTTTATTGCCGCTGTTAATTAAAACTACTGGCAATACGGAACCAATCAACCACGCGGGCTTCACATTTGTAGCAACTACGGCATCGAAATACCACTGAATCGAAGTCGTATTTGGTGCCGAAATTTGCGTAAACAAATTTCCATAATTTTGCTGGTTTGATTTTCGTTTAAATTCTGCCGCCATTAATTAGGGTGATACAGGGTTAAAGTGGCGTCGCTGGTTCTAATTATAACAACAACGCGTGCCCAGCATCCTGCATTGCCAATGTATTGTCCATACTTGATTCGTATCGCAAGCGCAATTAAGTTCCCTTTCTAAAATAACTGATAATTTTATAATTACGTCACAGAGGCTACATTGTTACGTCACCGGCAGTATTTCGAGCCGGGGTGGATCACGCTGTGAGTGTGAAAATATTTAATCACGAAACTCCCGTGAGAGTTAATGTGAAACTGGTGGACCTTCGTGAAAACATGATCACGAGCGTTTCCGAAGAGGTCACGGGATCGGGAACTTTAATTTTAAAGGTGAACATCGTGTTACGACTTGGTATATATTGCTGTGGGGTAAGATGGGATACAGTTTGATTTTATTGCCCCGTCCCATTTGTTAGTAAACAAACAACATTCAAAGAATTATAAAACCGTATCCACGAAACTCCCACGGACCGTTGTTAATTGTTAAAAACACGATCCCAATATCTGGATATTCTATGCCAAAGCTGTCTCATTTTACCCCACGGTACTATATGTGGGTGAAGTCCCGTAGTGTGGCACGCCATGGGACCTGAGATTTAAGCCAGAGTCGGCTAACTGTCGGTTTAAATGTTAGTTATTATTAAGGTTCCCACGGGTAACGAAGGCAAGGCCAGCTTAAAAATATGCGGTAATTGTCATCTGACGAGTGGTTTTAACTTTTACAACTCTACCCCGGTGACAGTGGTGAACAAGGGCACTTCTGCATTCGTACAAACTGATAAACCGGTGTACAAACCATCACAAACAGGTAAGTAACCTATACATGTTTCACTACGGCGCTTAAAGGTGGCTGATGTACACAGTATCCCCGTGCGAATTCGCATGCGAAGTCGTATGCAAACCCGTGTCCAATTCCGCATGCGGCAGCGAAATCCGGACAAAACAGACAAAACGGACAAATCCCGGATACTGTGTACAGCCACCTTAAGTAATGGTATATACAGTACTGTGGGGCAGGATGGCGTTAGCACATAATATCCCGTATTTACCAATCGTGTTTTAACAGTTTACAAAACTTACCCCGATACTTTACTTTTTGCGGCGTTGTAACGGGGTGTTCTTATCTCACTGTTATCATGAAAAATAGCAGCAAATTATGTTTAAAAACATTTAGTTTTCTTTAAGACATATTAAAAACCGACTGTATTTGAAAATGACAGCATGCAATGTTCTACCAGGTCCCCTTTTACCTTGTTTTGCGCCCGTTATTTGTAGTGTATCATCCGTGTTGTTTTAGTCTATAACGTCTTCACACTTTGCCTGCCTTTGGCCGGCAGCTTGCATTTAACGTTTGTGCGCCTCACGCTGATTAATTCGTTGTTGAGAAGTAATTGTGCGTGTGTGGACTTACTGTGCTTTAAAATGAATCATTGCTGTAATTATAACTGTTGTAACAAACAGCCAAAGAAAGTCTGAATTGTAAAATAACGAGTTACTGTATTCCGAAAACACCAACCACCACAACAGTTTAGCATTGTAACTAAAGTACAGAAATAATTTACGAGAAACACAGCCACAGTCGACCACTGTTTTCGCGTATGCTTGTCTCGTACACAGAGAAGTATATTCTCCTCTGGTTGTGTTTCAAGTTATTTTACGTCAATCATAATTCGCTACTGAGACCCGTTTGCCTTTCAGCGGTTGGCTTGTGGTTTATTTAATTAGTTCATTCATATTCGACAACTTTAAGCCCATTGTATGTTACAGTACGAGTGAACGTATTTACCGTCGACCGGGACTTGAAACCAGTTGGAGAAAATGTAAGTAAAGAGAATTCGCGATTCTTACAGAACTACCCATTGTTGAGGTTTGTGACGTCATAACACGCGTTTATGTTTTGCAGGTGACGGCGTACGTCGTGGTAAGCGTTTTCTGATATCAGATTTTTGGAAACGAAGGTTCTGTATGCGAATAATAGGAACTATGACGTTATATTGAATGAATAAAACTCATTTATCCTTGTGTGGCGGGAAAACAACAGTCGTTGTAACACGGGTGTTTTGTTTTATACACCTCGTGCCCGCTTACGAGTTACCACCTGTATAACTTTTGGGGTTATTATATTTTTGGGTTTTTCATTTTAATGCAGGGCTAAAAGTTTAACCAACCCATAATAGTTCTGTTCGGTTTATCTTTAATTATGTTTCGGTTATAGGCGCCTAATGACGTCCGTATGATGCAATGGAAGGACTTGAGACCGGCTTGTTGTGGTAAGTGTTGTTATTGTTTGTGATTCGTTCCTTGGGAGTTTAAGGTGATTTGGGAGGATGGGGAAGACGGGACACCTTTAGCACATAATATCCAAATATTCTGATCGTGTTTCAAACAATTAACAACGGTCCATGTAGGAGTCTTCTTTGAATGTTCTTTGTTTATAGCCCAATGGAGACGAGAAAATAGAATGAAAAAGTGTCCCATCTTCCCCCATCCTACATATAAGAAAATAAAAACTTCTGGCAAAAAACACAAATTTTATGTTTCTCCGTATAGCAAACAAAATGCTGGTTTTATGGATTTTTTTTACCAGAAAATCTAATTAAACACTTACATAACATTGTTTTTAGGAATCGTTAACTTTTCCTTCCCGTTATCCGACCAACCACTTCTGGGAACTTGGACGATTTTCGTTGAAATGCAACAACAATCTTACAACACAACGTTCGAAATTCAAAAATACGGTAAGTTTACCTAAGTTTTGGTAAATAAATATCGTATAAAGTTATAAAATGAACATTGTTTGTAAGATATACTTTGAAAACAAGGTAAGTTAATTAATGTTTTGAAAAATGGCCGACTTGACTTTAGTCCCTGGTCTCACGCGTAAAAACCTCACCCATATAGAATAGAATGTGCATGTACAATGTTGGGGCAATGAGAAAATTTGGGTCTGAATCCCAGATCCCATGGCGTGCCTCACTGTAGGATCTCACCCATATAGAATAGAATGTGCATATACAATGTTGGGGTAATGGGCAACTCTGGCCTAAATCCCAGGTCCCATGGCGTGCCTCACTGTAGGACCTCACCCATATAGAATAGAATGTGCATATACAATGTTGGGGTAATTGGTAAACTCTGGTCTTAATCTCAGGTCCCATGGCGTGCCTCACTGTAGGATCTCACCCATATAGAATAGAATGTGCATATACAATGTTGGGGTAATGGGGAAATTCGGGTCTTAATCTCAGGTCCCATGGCGTGCAACGGTACATGACCTCACTCATATAGAATAAAATAATGGGGTAATACCAACTGTCCCAAGGCGGTTAAAATAACACAAATGTCGTGTATACGTAATGCAACGGATTTGCGGCGGATAGATACAGCCGGGCACTTAAAGCGCTCCCACGATGCTGTGGAGTCGCGCTTGAATGCCAACTGTAGTGGCAGGGGTCGGATTTCAAAGAAACGGAAGAGCATTTTGTTTTACCAAACCACCGTGTTTGCAGTTCTGCCAAAATTCGAGGTCGCGATTATTCCGCCTCCATTTTTATGGTCCAACTGTGAGCAAGTATCGGTGGTTGCGAAGTATGTGTTCGGGAAACCTGTGGTTGGGAACCTTACGTTGAATATGACGGTGTTTGCGGTCGGTGCTTTTAACGGTGCTCACATGGAACGAGGAGATTCGGTCATCCGGGATCTTCATGTAAGTAAATGATTGACATAATATAATAAAGTCTTAAACCGCATCATGTGGTAAGGTGGGGGAAGGTGGGACACCTTTTCATTCTGTTTTTTCGTCCCATTTGGTAGTACATAAAGAGATTAAATATAAAAATATTATCTTTCAGGATACTGTTATATTATTTTGTAAATATTCTTGGTTTAATAGCAAATGGATGATAAAGGGGGTCTTACCCCAAACTACCTTATATTCAAATGATTAGATAACCGAAACAATATTTTCCCATGAATTTCCCATTAGCTCTCGCAGTTCATTTGTCAACTTTGTTTGTAAACGAAACAAACTTGTGAATAGAATATCAAGGTACACCCAAAGTGTCAAACAAATCTTAATTTTCAGGGCGCGGTCAAAAAATAAGCCACAAAATAAGCTTCTGTTCATCTTCCCAAAACAGCAGGAATTTTTAAATCTCAAAACTTCATTTCTAAATTTAGATAAATGGAGAGGCAGGGCTGGAGGTTTGTTGGAACGATCTGATGCCTCGAAGTGTGGAGCCTGGTTTTCATGGGGCCTTGGCAATAACGGCAAAAGTCACATCATTGGATGGGACAACCATTACCGCGTATGATGACACCACACCGGTGTCTCGACGGAAGGTTACCATCCAGTTCACCAAGGATACGAGGGAACATTTCAAACCAGGGTTGCCATTTAACGGGAAGGTAAAGGACGCAATTAACCCACAGAGTTAAATGAGATTAATAAGTTACATTTTTTAACTTATGCGGTTCAAAATTCAGTGTGCCCTTTTTAAGTAAATTTAAAAAATAACAACTTAAAAATTTATGTGGTAAATCGTAAGCAGGCACGGCGTGTATGAAACAGAACACCCGTGTTATAACGACTGTCGTTGCCCGGCCACACTAGGATAAACAAGTTTCATTCGTCGCCCACCATGCGAGGATAAAGCAAGTTATATTTAATCATTCATCCATTAACTTATGCGAATTAAACCTCACTCTGACATTTATGTAATTGAACATTCGATAACTTGCCAAACGTAAATAGTTCGGTATAAACTACATGCGAACACTAAAAGCGACGTCAAACGCTTTAAATACATTTGAATATACGAATGTAATTAATAATCTATTATACGTCATTCATCGCCGCATTAACAGCAGTGACATTTGAATTAAACGAGACATGACCTTTAATTAAATACCAATACACTTCTAGATTAAAGCCACAAACTTGGACGGGAGCAACGCTATCGGCGTTACTGTTCGTATCTCAGTGTCTGTTAACACGGAAAACTTTTTCCACCAAGAGATCACGTCACATACCGATGGAGTTGTGTCTTTCACCATCCCTGGTTTGCCGAGGTCAAGCAAGTTAGTATGGATTGAGGTGGGGGTCATGTTATATATCGTTTATACAATAGGGTGGGAGAACACGGTACACCTTTATCACAAAATATCCTAATATCCCGATCGTGTTTTACAATTATCAACGGTCCATGGGAGTCGTGAAGATACGGTTTTATAATTCTTTGAATATTCTTTGTTTACTACCAAATGGGACGATAATATAAAATGAAAGTTGTCCCATATTCCCCCACCCAACTATATCTCACACTTTTACTGTTTTGCTGCTTATTTCCATTCTCTTAATTGTTTTATTTAATGTAGTATCAGTTACTGTATACCAAAATTCTTACTTCTTCATCTCAATTTAAACCCCTCCCCCCAACACACGGTAACCGCACAAGTCAACCAAGTCTATATTCCCAGGCTCGCGTAGTTGGTGATTCGACTGGTGCAAGATATCGCTCAATATTCAAAAACATCTACGGTTGGAACTCGCCCAGCAATTGTCACATTCTTGTAAAACCTCCAAACTCTGATTTAACGGTGAGTTCTGCTGAATGAGATAACTTTCAGACGTTGATGGAATGCATTTAAACAAAGTTCCCAGGGTTTAACAGGACAACGTATATAAGGGTGGGGTAAGATGGATACCGTTAGCACATGGTGACTATGTTGTTGATTAATTCAGTCTTAAACCAGTAACCAGTGAGCCCCGACGATGGACTAACAACGGCAGAACTGTTTTTAAACAAAACTTTTACAAAGCTGAATACTTGCAAAATAATGACAGTCGTTATAACCCGGATGTTATGTTTCATACACCTTGTGCACGCTTACAAGTTACCACGTATGTAACTTATTTTTTTCGCATGGCGGGGAAACTACAGTCGTTATAACACGGGTGTTCTGTTTCATACACCTCGTGCCCGCTTAAAAGTTACCACGTATGTAACTTATTTTTCTCGCATGGCGGGGAAACTACAGTCGTTATAACACGGGTGTTCTGTTTCATACACCTCGTGCCCGCTTAAACGTTACCACGTATGTAACTTATTTTTCTCGCATGGCGGGGAAACTACAGTCGTTATAACACGGGTGTTCTGTTTCATACACCTCGTGCCCGCTTAAAAGTTACCACGTATGTAACTTTTTTTTCTCGCATGGCGGGGAAACTACAGTCGTTATAACACGGGTGTTCTGTTTCATACACCTCGTGCTTGCTTACAAGTTATTACATGGTAGAATCACGAACTTGTACAATGCTAAACTCAAGGATAATATTCGCTTATTTACTACCAGGTTGGCGAGAGGGCGAAGATGTCTGTCACCTCAACCTGTCCATGCAACTTTACTTTGTTCTATGAGATCTTATCTCGTGGTAATATCATTCAAACCGGGCATAAAATAGTGAGCGAGCGAAACAGCGCGATCGTTCCTTCACGAAGAAGGAGATCCCCACCGTCCATAGCGAGGTTTAATGATCGACCTCAACCAATCCCAATACACCATGAAGAAGGTAATCATTTATTCTTTGTTTATTTATATATCCCTATTTCATGTATTTATTGCTTTTGCTTTTTTGCAGTCACATTCTTAAGTTTCAATTTGAAACTTAAAATGAATAATTTTAACTGGTGATCATTTATTATTTGTTTATATGTTTGATGTTTTTTGTGTTTGTTACAATTACAATTCTAATTTTAGTTGAAATATGAAATTAATTGTGTTATACCGTGTGGTAAGACGGTTGTACCGTCAGCGTATAACATCCCATATTTCCTAATCGTATTTTTAATATCACCCACAAAGTTACATACGTGGTAACTTGTAAGCGGGCACGAGGTGTATGAAACAGAACACCCGTGTTGTAATTGTCATTACTCCACCACGTGAAGACACGTACATTCATTCATTTCCATTTTAACTTGAAAATGACTTTCGATTTTCAGTTATTGAAAATGATATTTGTCGTACTTCCCTTACCATTGACGTCACATCCGGTATGGCACCGATGTCCCGGATGGTGGTTTATTACGTCAGAGAGAACGGGGAAGGGATCGCTGATAGCGTCCACGTGCCGGTGAAGCCGAAACTTGATAATGAGGTAACTGTGACGTAATAGAAACGTAGTATGAGTCATAACGGATGTCAATTGAAAACAAATTCCCCCCATTGTACGGGTCGTGTCTTTACGCAAACTTTTATTTCTAATTGTATTCTATTTCAATTAGTTATTTGTGTAAACCTATGCTTTAGCACTTTTGTTCCAATGACAGTTCATTTGTTTTAATTAAATGCAACTCAATATAAGTTGATTTATACTGTATTGTAGCTTTGGCAGCCACGCTTTTATTTGAAACTTGAATCAGTTTTAACCGTAGCGTGTTTTAACTGATGTCATTTTGCTGCTACTTTCCTTCTCTTTACTGTTTTAATTAGTCTGTTCTTTGCTCCAGTGAAAGAAGAGATTGATAAAATGTATGTTAAAATCCCTAAAAAAGTCACCGAAAAGTGTTTGTTTTCGAGGCGGTAAACTAAATTAATGATTTTTCACCCAGGTGGTAATCCGCGCTTCAAGCGAAGACACCAAACCTGGTCGTGACATCACAGTAAGCGTAACTACCGACCCCGGATCTTGTGTTTGCCTCGCTTTGGTGGATAAGAGCGTTCACCTTATGAAACCTGGGTACATGCTCAAGCCTGAAGATGTGAGTAGTATAGTTTCGTGGGGTAAGATGGGACATCTTTAGCACAAAAAAAACACCCAAGCATCCTGATCGTGTTTTAAACAATTAACAACGGTCTATGGGAGTCGTAAAGATAAACATTTTTTTTCGTATATTGTTAAAACTGTATCCCATTCTACCCCGCGCTATAAGCGTGAAAGGTTTATAAAAAAAGCTATTGTTGTCAGAAGGTCTTTCAGAATTATAAAAAATATATATGTCTTATTTTTTATCAAAGATTTTCGCTGAACTTGACGAGTATGATCTTGACAATCTTCCATTTGAACAAAACATCGAGTGGTGGAGATTGAGTCGGTCTCGTAGAAGCACCGATATGTGGTGGGACTTCTCCCAGGCACGCGATGCTAAATATGCATTCCTGGAATCGGGGTTGGTCGTAATGACAGATGTACTCAGTCTGGATTACAAGGTAACCACTCCTCTGTTACCGCAACTGATCCGCAGTCAAGCCATGACGGGAGCTGGGATTCGAACTCAGGGTCAAGCTAGGCAAGCGAGCAGGTGCGTGGTTTGTAATGCTCTGTGTGGTTGAAACTTATGGATAAATTGTGTTGATAGATTGGGGAGGCGGCACCGAACATTCTTCCCTGAAACGTGGGTTTGGCAATGCTTTAATGTCAGGTGAGTTTGCATAGGTTAGTAATGCTTGGTGGCGCAGCTAGGGGGGTTGTACAGTCGTGACCCCCATTTATAAAAAAACGAAATATTTATTTTTTTCTTTCTGAGCTACTGGTATAGCGAATTTGACACAGTGTTGATTGACTGGTGGTAAAATATTGATGTAGTGACATTACCACTCCCATTTTGCCCAAAAATCTGGCTGCGTCACTGCTGGTAGTGTAGATTTTGACATTTAAATTTGACTTTTAAATACTGATGTACTGACAGTTCGAACTCGGAGAATTTTACCCTCACTGTCCCTGATTCCATCACCACTTGGCAAGCGGACGCCGTCTCCCTCAACCCCAACACTGGTATAGGGATATCTAAGCTACAAAACATTCGAGCTTTCAAGCAGTTTTTTGTCGACTTTACAATCCCATATTCAGCGATCCGAGGGGAACAGGTTCAAATCCCACTGACGGTGTATAACTACCAGAATGTCTGCTCAGAGGTTTGTATTTGAATGAATGAATGAATGAATGTATATAACTTATTTACCCTCGCATGGAAATTTGTAGAGCTGTTAAATCGTTATAACACGAGTGTTCCGTTTATACACCTTGTGCAAGCTTACAATTTACCACGTATGTAACTTATTTATCTTCGCGTGCAGGGGTAATAACAGCCGTTATAACACGGGTGTTCTGTTCTTCACTTATGTGTTTGGTAGATTCCATCTATATAAAAGACTGATGATGCCATTTTAGTCGAAATATATCTCACAGAATCCTATTCGTTAGACTTGATTTTCGTCTGTTATGCAGTTTGTAAAACTTGATTCCTTGCAGTGACATACGACTATAATCCATTTATTACTATTTCTAGTGCAAAAGTATCAGTTGTGAATTTATCTCAGTTAAATTGTTTATTTACCGCAATCGTTTACAAGTCTATTGTTGCCCAGGTGAACCTAACAGTGTTGATTCCACCCGGTGTTTCGTTCCGTACACTGAACAGCAACCGCATGATGCGAAGATTATGTGTACAAGCTCAATCCTCCCAAACAACCAACGTCATTCTCCAGTTTAATTACTTAGGAAACAAAAACATAACGGGTAAGAAAAAAATTATTTATAAATAGAAAAAAAACTTAAATTTTACAGAGACAATCAACTCAGCTGCCCAAAAACTTGTTATTTAAATTTGACTAAGAAAAGAAATAAAAAAATTGAAAAATCTTCAACATTTTGTATGTGATGTTACAGCGAGCGCAGATGCGATAGTGGGCGTGTCATCTTGTTGTACAGATGGGGAAGGACAAGCCAGGGTCGCCGCGAGAGATCTCATCACTCGACAAGTGTTAGTTGAGGTAAGGCGTTTAACCTTTGTGTTTATAATCTGACATGCACCTCGTGGTGTACAAATAACCACGCCGCGTCACAGTGGTTAGCGCGCCCATGTCTAGCCCTGATGTTTCGGGTCTGACATAACCTGCTACCAATGTGGGCGCATATGTGTTCTTGTGACACTTAACGTTTATTGCTCCAACATAGTGATTACTATAATAGGTTGGCTTAATTGTTACCATACAGTAACACCACCACCCACAAAGTTACATACGTGGTAACTTGTAAGCAGGCACGAGGTGTATGAAACAGAACATCCGTGTTAAAACTACTGTCATTGCCTGCCATGCGAGGATAAATAAGTTACATACGTGGTAACTTGTAAGCGGGCACGAGGTGTATGAAACAGAACACCCGTGTTATAACGACTGTCGTTTTCCCAATTCGCCAAAATAAATAAGTTACATGCATTGTTCATAACAGGCCGAAGGTATAAAGCGAGAATACACACACAGCATCTACTTCTGTCCAAACGAGAGAATCAACATCTCCACGCCTTCTTCTTACACTTTCCAGTTCGTTAGACTCCCAGTTAACATGACGAACTTTAACTTTCTCACAAAAGGTTGGTATGTTTGGTGTATGAATATGTTAATATCATCTATGTGTATAGTATGGTGGGGGGAGATGGGACACCTGTTTATTCTATTTTCTCGACGCCTTTAATAGTAAACAGAGTACACTCAAAGAAATTTAAAAACGTTTCCTCACGACTCCTATAGACCGTTATTAATTGTTAAAAACATGATCGGGATATTTTTGTATTAAGTGCTAAAAGTGTCCATCTAACCGCACAGTACCATACATACATGATCATATTTACCAACTCCCACAGCTTCCAACAACGTCCACATTACTTTATCAAGTGATGAGAGCACTTCCAGTGATTCGTACGAGATCGTGCTTGGTGGGTCTGACAACACACAATCGTGGATATCCAGGAACTCCCAGCACCTTGTGACGGCTGCTACTGACCAGATCTTGTCCGGGGAGGAGTACAGATCGTTCTGGGTGACTTGGGTTGGTGGGAATATACAAGTGGGGACAGGAATAGAACAAACATCAACTTCCAGGTTCATGCAGTGGAGAGAGCCAAGCCAAGGCGCAAGTATATCGTATGTCGGGTTCGCTACAAGCCATGGGGCGAAAGGAGAGTTTCGTTTGTGGAAGAAAGAAAGTAAGTTTATGCGCATTCGTGTGTGGTATTGTGGGTATTCTATGCTTACATAAATGTAACTTGATCTAACCTAGCGTGGCAACGACATCCTTATGTTACTGTGGGGTAAGATGGATACCGTTAGCACCTAATCCGGTATCTCTGTATTTTTATCAATTAACAATGCTCTTGTACAAATTTACCACACCCCATAACACAGGTGTTCTGTTAAATAAATATCGTGCCTGCTTACAAGTTACCACGTATGTAACTTATTTATCCTCGCATGACGGGGCAACGACAGTCGTTATAACACGGTTGTTCTGTTTTATACACCCCGTGCCTGCTTACAAGTTACCACGTATGTAACATATTTATCCTCGCATGACGGGGCAACGACAGTCGTTATAACACGGGTGTTCTGTTTCATACACCTCGTGCCTACTTATGGTTTACCACGTATGTAACTTTGTGTGGGCATGTTTTCTTAATAATTATTTTCACCTTGCTTTCAGGTTCTGGTGGTTCGTTCAACGAGATCATCCAACTGAACATTCCAACACACACCGTCCCTGGTTCAGAACGAGCAGTGGCGTCCATGATAGGTGGGTGATAAAAGACGTAGCGTTTCAGGTTCTTGACATGAATATAGTTCTGTGCGGTAATATGGGACACTTTATATGCAACAGTGATTATATAGTAGTGTGGGGTAAGACGGGACACATTTACCACATAATATCCAAATATCCTGATTGTGTTTTAAACAATTAACAACGGTCTATGAAAGTCGCGAAGACAAGGTTTTATAATTCTTTGAATGTTCCTTGTTTACTACCAAATTAGACGAGAAAATAGAATAAGAAGGTGTCCCATCTTCCCCAACCCTACTAAATGTATTATACCAAAAAGATAAATTAAAGCACAAATCAATTACTAAAATAAGTCATTAGTCACCATACTGATTTAATTCAAGTTCCACTTTAAATATGACGTTGGTATCTTTGGGTTGTTTCAACGAACTCATTTATTTAAATGTGAAGTTTTAGGCACTATACTATCAAATGTAGTTTTAAATCTGTCAATAATAAATGTTGCACATGACGTAATTAAAGGTGACGTCATGGGGCCAACTCTCAACAACCTAAACAACCTTCTACGACTTCCTTACGGATGCGGGGAACAAAACTTGGCCAATTTCGCCCCAAATATTTACGTGTTGAAATATTTGAAACAAACGAAGCAACTAACAAGTGATATTAAGATGCAAGCGCTTCACTTTCTACAAACTGGTAAGTGAAATTACACACTCAAACCTGTTATGCTAGTGAAACTATTATATTGCACCTGCCAAATAAGACCTGCTATATCAAATATGCTCCACAAAAACTGCTATGTAAGACCTTTACATACAATATAAATTGCTTTCTGAGTGCGAATGCTACATACAATATGAATAACTTGCTATGTTACCGTATTCTCGTAGGTTATCAAAGACAGTTAACATACAAGAGGAACGATGGGTCTTACAGTGCATTCGGAAACCGAGATGCTTCTGGTAGCATGTGGTAAGAAATTATCTTTATATTAAATAGTATTTTAGTAATAAACTTTTCAAAACTTTAACATACATACAGTATTTTCTGAAACAATTCCTTTAATTACATCTAAATTTGTTTCAATTTTTTATACTTGGGATGAGATGGATATTGTGAACGCATAATATTCCGTATTTCCAAATCATGTTTTCAATAATTAACGACAATTTTAGTGTCATGGGTACATACTTGCACAATTCTAATAATATTTTTTGTTTACTACCAAAGGGGACGATAAATAGAAATGAAAACTTGTTCTATCTTGCCCCACAATACTATACGTTATGTTATTTACAGGCTTACATCATTCGTGTTGAAGTCGTTCGCACAAGCCCGAGAATTTATTTACATTGACCCGAACGAATTACACGAAGCCAAAGAATGGATTATTTCATGGCAGGACAGGAATGGTTCGTTCCCGGCTGTGGGGAAGATATGGAACAAGGATATTCAATCAGGGGTGGACAGCGATGTCGCTCTAACTGCTTATGTCAGCATTTCTCTGGTGGAAGCTGGGTTAGAATTAGAGGTAATGTGAGAGCGTTTTTAGCGGGACAATTAACAACGTTCTTTTTAGAGTCGTGAGGTTACGTATTTTCTAACGTAAAGTTGGAGTGTTGCTATAAACTGCTGTATGAATGGGCCTTGAGTTTATATGAATGAATAAAACACTATGCATATAAAGTGAAAATGGAATTTAAAAATCGTTGTCACGTATTAGTTGACGAAGAATGTAACTTATTTATCTCCGTATGTCATGGCAATGACAGCAGTTATTATAACACGGGTGTTCTGTTTCATACACCCCGTGCCCGCTTACAAGTTACCATGTATAACTTATTTATTCTGGCTTGGCGGGGCAACGACAGTTGTTATAAAACGGGTGTTCTGTTTCATACATCTCGAGCCAGCTTACAAGTTACCACCTACGTAACTTTACGGGTTTTGTGGTTAAATAAACATCATCGTGTTTTAGGACGAAGTTCTAGCAGCCACAAGGGCGAGAGAATATCTGGAAACTAAAGTTTACGATGACACCGATTCATACACCGCGTCTCTTACCGCTTATGCTTTGTCATTGTTGGAAAGTGTTTATGCAGTTAGGAGTCAGAGACGATTGTCACGGATGGCTGTAAACGAGAATGGGCTGATGCATTGGACGTTAGGGGACGAGGAATACGACGAAGAACAATTGTTTGGGTTTGCAGATTCAATGAAACAAACAGGTAATTGATCGTTTATTTTAACATTATATTCGGTTGTTGTAGTACAGGGTGCTGGGGTTCATGTTTTCATTCTTATTTATCGTCCCATTTGATAGTAAACAAAGAATATTTACAGAATTTTGTAACCTTATCCTAACGACTCTAAAATAGGGTTGTTAGTTTTTAAAAATTAATTAGGAAGTATCGGATATTATGTCGTAAATATGAGTTATATTATTACGGCATTCATATTTCTCATACATTACAATACAATATTTAAACATTCGTAGTTGTTTCTGCTGAAGTGGAGATGACAGCATACGCTCTACTCACTTACACCAAACTACAAAACGTCACCGCCGCTCTACCAATTGTGAAGTGGTTATCAAAGAAGAGGAACGCCATGGGTGGATTTTCATCTACCCAGGTGAGAACAGCTTAGACTTAATGTTTATATGGGTCGTGTATTTACAAACTCGTTTCTTCCAGTTAGATAGTAATTGTTTTATTTATAGTCAACTCAATACTTTTATTTAACCAGTTAATATATGTTGTTTGGTTGGTTTAGAAGCCACATTTTTTGGCTCTTACCAGTTTTTTTATCGGTAGCGCGTTTTTAACGACTTTCGTTTTGCCCCTATAATTACCGTTTCTTGGTTGCTCTACTTAATTTGACTTTCGCTACTATATTGGAAAAAATAAATAAAATTTATGTTTGCGTTATGCTCTTTAAAAACTAAACTTAATTTGTGTTATATACCGCATCCCAGGACACTTGCGTGGCGCTACAATCCCTATCGGAATACGCGATCCATGCGTTTGTGGGTGGTGTTGACCTCTTCGTGAGGTTAGCCTCATTGAACATGGATTATTTAAGAAACTTTGAACTCAACAACGAGAACGGTGAAGTTCTACAGACTGCGACCATTCCTTCATTACCGACCACTGTGTTTGTTGAAGCTACTGGAGATGGGTGCGCCTTGCTGCAGGTAAACCTAGTATCTCATTTAAAATATAACTAGGAAGTGACAAAAATGATACGACAAAGAACACTGGAAGGTTAATTACGCTGAAATATTTGGTTTAAGTGTCCTTGGGCAAGACATTTACCAGAAATTGTCTCCAACCCAGTGGTGACGAATGGGATGTCAAAATTGAGAGACATACAACAAAAATTTTAATGAAAATATAAGAAAAAAAAATCTATCATACAGTTAGAACTTTGTAAGCTGGCATGAGGTGTATAAAACAGAACACCTGTATTATAACGATGGTCGTAGTTAGAAAGATAAATAATTTACATTCAATTATTCGCTTTTATTTAACGCCCTTTTTTTATAGATCGGAGTAACTTACAACATCCCAAACCCAACTTCCGAACCAGCTTTCGATATCACAGTCCACAACAGACTTATAACCCCTGGACGTGTTAACAGCAGAACTAAGAGACAAAGTATGAAAAACACCAACAATACCAAGTAGCAATAATTAGAAACATTAATTAACTGACGCGTTTGTTTGAAGGCGAGATCGTGACTCGTAGAGACACCGACCAACGTTACAGGATGGAGGCGTGTGTCAGATGGAATCGTCAGGGTTCTTCTAACATGGCTGTACTCGAATACAAACTTATTACAGGGTTTGTTCCAGACTTGGAAAGTCTCCAACAGGTTAGATGAAAACCGTACAGTGTGGAGTGTTCCAATTTTGCTTTAGACATAAGATTGCAACAACACTTGATATTTAACAACAAAGTTACATTCGTGGTAACTCGTAGCGGGTATACGAGTTGTATGAAACAGAACATCCGGGTTATTACGACTGTCGTTTTTCGGCCACGTGAGGATAAACAAGTGACATTTGTTTATTCATTCAGGTTCTTGACACCAACGATGTCAACTTGAAGCGATATGAAGTCTCTGGCAGAACAATATTGTTTTACTTCGACGAAATACACAGTACATGCAGAACATGTGTGAGGTTTGTGGCGATTCGGCAGTTCGAAACTGGCAGAGTAATGCCCCAACCTGTGGTTATCTACGATTATTATGAACCTGGTAAGATGACAGCGTTTGGTTTGTTATAGCTGAGTATGAGCTAGTTAATATTGTAATAAATTTTGTCAATCGGGTCCTGATCTAATGTTCCTGAAGTTGGATGATTCTCGTAATAAAGTAGTCAGGATTAATTAAGTGCTATGAAACATGTAACAAAAAGTCCAACTAATTGTATTCTTTGATTTCGTAGTGTTTGATTCAATTAGTAGTGTCAGACTGTCAGGTGCACTAAACGTATGGGTAACATATTAATTAATAATGGCATTAAAACAAGCAAATGTTTTTTTACTTCAGCATTCGAGTCTCAAGTGATGTACTCATTGAGCGAAACGTTGGACAACCTTTGCGCTGAAAACGACACGAATTGCGAAATGAATGAGCAGGCCGAAGGTAAGGCTGTGGTGATGCAGTCGGTTGGTCTTGTTTGCCCCTTTGTCCATCTTTAAACTGTATAACATATTTTCGATGATTGGTTGGGCGCGTATATGTCCCACCTTTAGCTAGTATGGATGCAATCACTACACATTATTTCTAGTAGTTACCGTTAAGTATAATATTGCGCAAAATAAAACCCACAACATTAAGTCTTGAGGCGAACTCTTCTACTTAAACTTTCAACTCTAAATCGCCCATGGTATACAAATATTCTAATCGTGTTTTGAACAATTAACAACGGTCTATGGAGTTGTGGAGATACGGTTTTATAATTCTTTAAATGTTCTTTGTTTACTACTAAATGGGACGAGAAAATAGAATGAAAAAGTGTCCCATTCCCCTTCAACATACTATATAATGTGGACTTTTATATCTGTACTAAACAATTGAACTTTACTGAAATGTAATTTGTTTTGTAGAAGACACCGAAGATTGCCAGAACAGCCTGCTTAGCTGCGGACATGCATATAGTGAATGTCATTGCTCACACGAATGCGGGTTTGAAGGCCCCCCAGTGTGCGCATCGAACCGTGTTATTTACATGAACCGATGTCGGATGGAGTCGGCTGCTTGTGAGCTTGGGACCACCTTGTTAATCCAGGAAAACACATTTTGCGAAAGCGGTGTGTAGTTGTATTTACATACATTAATTAAAAGTTAATTTTTCCCTTCGTTCTGTTGAGTCCACTATATTGCCAGCTATTTTTGGTCAGTCACTACTATAGTGCATTTTGCGTGTCTATCTTAAAAGGAAGTGCTTTGCATGTTTGTAACTGCTTTCAAATATTTCCACATGGTCTGGCTATTAATCCAATATCGTATATTCTGTTTTGGGAAATCTAATTAACGTCATTCACACGTCAATACTGTTTTGGGGAAATACCTAATCGGCCATCTTACCCCACAGTATAATATTTATAGTTGTGGAAATCAATGTTAAATTGGAATACTTTATACGTAGAGCCGGACCCTGTTTTGGAACCAGACTTTGGGTACGGGGCAGAGGAGGAAGGGTTAACATTATCACCGTATACTTACTACGACAACGTAGCTCAAGAAGGTTATTTCAACGACGCTGGAGACGCTACAGCGGTAAGTTTAGAATACAATGTATCAATTTGTGACTTATTTAATACAATATATGTATCAATGTGAAGGTATTTGCAATTCATATTCATATTCCTTTATATTCTACGGAATTCTCTCTATATACATTTTGGTGGCGAATACGCCGGTAATCTTCCCAATTTTATAAAGTACTATAAAACAAACTATTACTATGAAACCAGAAAATCTCTTTCACACTTAAGTTACCTGACATCAATAACATACATATTACATAGCAATATAAAGTTAAAATATTTCACCATTTCAGGACGACATATTAATTCCTGCTTTAAAAAGACTGACGACGAACTAAACGACCTGTGACGTCATCATTCTATATTTAAAACGTTTTTTATTGAAGAACTATGGCAACAACGATAAGTGCACTTTATACACAATTGCACCAATCGCACAGTGATGACGTCGTATTGACGTCATCAACTATTTTGACTTTAAATACGTTGTGACGTGGTAAAAACAGTTCAGTTCCAAGTTCGGAAGACAAAAACTTGTTAAACTATGACGTATGTGCCACGTCATCACACCCGCAAGACCTCCTCAACCCACGTCACAATTTTCTCTCCCACTCTGGAACGTCATCATCGTGAAACACCTGTGTGACGTAATAATACGACAGCCTAATGACGTCACAAGAGCTACCTCTTCCTTCACAATACCGAGTTCTGGATCCAGAACTTTGAATAAAAACCGATAATTTCTCTCCTTCTTAATCGACATGAATTTGCTCAACGTCACATCACCGACTCTATGTATGAACATATGTATTGTTGTATGGGCGCTTGTTGTTATTGTTTTAATTATGACGTCACATCCATCGTTTCGAAATTACGTCATACATGACGTCATATCTTTGTCAGTAAAATTGAGCACTCGATTTCCGTGGTTTTCCATTGTTTTCATGTAAAATAAATAACAACAATCGCCATTGATTCATGTTCGTGGAAATTGTAGACAAAAGCTGTTTATTGAAATTCAGAAATATTAAGAAACGAAGAAAAAGCTCGGGACAGCTATATATTTATAAAAATTAAAATTGATGGCAAAAAATGACTATGCAGTGGACAAGTCATGGACAGAACAATGTCGTTTCAATGCCACGTAAACTTTACGTTATTTTTGGGTAATTTTATGTCGTTTTAAACTTTGCCACACAGGCGTGGTTTCGAAATTTTGTTTTACCCATTAGCGCCCGCCACAAACATATCGGGCGCTAACAGTGATTAATCCTAAATTCGTACTTTGTTTCGAGTATATAGTTAATATATAAGCCTATATAGCTACATTAAGAAATTTCTAAAACGTTTGGATGTCATTTGTTTTATTACATAATCTACAAATCAAACAAAATGATATGTAGCTACAATATATCATAGTATACCTTCAAGCTTCAGTATACCTTCAGTACCTTCAATATACTATGATATATCGCTCATGGCAATTTATTGATTTTCGGCTCATTGGTTGTACCACACTAATACTTCTTAAATAAATCAAGTAAAATATGCTTAATAAACCAAATTGAAAAAGTTTGTAAGTAGTACTTGCTTATACCTTTGCTCCGTAAACATATTCAACTTATTTCTGCTTTTAATCGATAACTTTATATTGAATGAGTAAACGTCTTGCCCGGGCCATTTTTAACAGAGGGTCGCGTTACATTTGGTCCGGGTTGTCATAATATTATGTGCGACTTTCTGCGCATGCGCAATAGTGCCCGGCCCAAATATATCACGACACCCAGGCGTTAGTAAATTAGTTCTCATATTCTATAAATTTGTAAATCTTCGTATCAATAAATCAATGTTACTCATCATATAGGAATTTTGTTTCATTCCATGACTTGTTAAACATTCACACTAAACAATAATATATACGACTACACTAGGTGTCCCACAGAACAGGAAATCGGGGAAAGATCAGTTTATTTTAAAGTTTTAAATTATAAGCCATTATTGCTTTACATGTAAACGATATCAACAGCATCTGATGCGTGAATAGTTTGATATCATTATCACTAAAATTATAAAAAATTACCATAAAGCGTGTCCACGTTACAAAGTGGGTGTTTGTTGCCGTAAGCGTTAACAAACAGTTAGTAAAATTTTTCCATTTAGTGACTATGTGATAGCATCTGATGCGTGAATAGTTTGATATCATCATCAGTTAAATTATAAACAATTAACAAAAACTACAACGGAACGGAGTTCATAATTTGCTTCCAGATGAAGCCAAGTTGACGACAATCTTCCCCACACTTTTCCTGGAGTAAAGATAATCCACCGCATCTGTGACGTCATCGATGCCACGGAAACCTCCTTTTCGCTCGCTGCTTCCATCGTCAACCATGCATGTCAACTTCCCAGCAACATAGAGATCACTCAACTCTTGAAAAGCCGACTTCCATTGGTTGGCGTAATGGAAAAGGAAGAAACCGGTCACGCTCGAACTTTTCATGAGCATTTTAACAGGAAGGGCCGCTGCTCCTCTATAAAACAGAAAACAGAATTGTTAAAATATATAGTAGGGTGGGGAAAGATGGGACATCTTTTCATTCTCGTTCCATTTGGTATTAAACAAAGAATTATAACCGTATCCTCGCAACTCCTATAGATCGTTGTTAATTGTTTAATCGCAATCAGAATATTTGGATATTATGTGTTAAACGTGTCCCATCTTACCCCCATACTATACCCTGTTACTTTTCATTTTACACTTTTTTTTATTCAAGTTAAGTAGTATAGGTTGAGAAAATTATCAGTCATACAAAAAACAATCACCCACAAAGTTACATACGTGGTAGTTCGTAAGCAGGCACGAGGTGTATGAACATCCGTGTTATAACGACTGTCGTTGCCCCGCCATGCGAGGATAACTATGTTACATACGTGGTAACTCGTAAGCAGGTACGAGGTGTATGAAACAGAACACCTATGTTATAACGACTGTCGTTGCCCCACCATGCGAGGATAAATAAGTTACATACATGGTAACTTGTAATCAGGAACGAGATGTATGAAACAGAACACCCATGACATAACTTCTTTTGTCCAACCAACTATCATTAGTAAGCATTAGTTGACAAACCACACCGAATAAATACGACCCACCTTGCCGAAGTAGTCGTTGCCACCCCCATGGGTTGTTGATATCCAGATATATACCCGATAACTATTAACCTTCCCTTTACTGCAAGTCTGTTGACGCAAGTCTCGTACGTTTCTCCACCAACCAACTCGTAAACCACATCAACACCATGCGGGTAATGCTCCTTCAATACTTGACCTAAGTTCTGTTGATATAAATGTAAGTTATTTAGCCTTGCTTGGTGGTCATAGTTGTTAATGTTATAACAGGGCTGCAACTCGTTTTTCTTTGCATTTGGGAGGAATGACATTCGCTTATAACAGGTGTTTTGTTTCATACACCTCGTGCCCGCTTACGAGTTACCACGTATGTAATTTATTTATCCTCGCGTGGCGGGGCAACAACAGTCGTTATAACACGGGTGTTCTGTTTCATACACCTCGTGCCAGCTTTGAGTTACCCCTAACTTATTTAAAAATAAATAAGCCAATATAAGTATAAGAAGTCTATTTAAATTTCAGCATAAAAATCACACTAAAGGGCACTTTAGACCATTAATGTGAACTGAAACTAATTTATTTTTTAAAATCTTAGCTAGTCAGCATTATTTTTACCAATCATTTTATTACAAATAATAATAAACATCTAAATTTCCTCTCATACCTCTGTAGAAATATTTATGGCGTGGTCGCAACCGATAGATTTTAAGAAATTAACTTTCTTATCAGATGAGCAGGTCCCAATGACATGACACCCAGCTAACTTGGCCAACTGGACGGCAAACTGACCGGTTCCTCCCGATGCTGCAGTTACTAACACCTGTATGGAATACAAACATAGGTAGTTTAATATTTAATATATAAATATAATTGTATGCTGGATAAAACAGGCATCCACCGCTGTTACACAGTTGATGGAGAGAACAGGGGTTATAGGTTCAAGGCGCAACACTGCGGATGTATGTGTTTTAGAGCAAGACATGGCAATTGGTTCAGGGCACAATGAGTTGTTGAAATTATCAGCCAGGCATAATAATACATCTAAATAATAAACACCCATAATTGATGAAACAGAACACCCATGTTATAATGAAAGTCTTTGCCCCGCCATGCGAGGATAAATAAGTTACATACGTGGTAACGCGTAAGCGGGCACGAGGTGTATGTAACAGAACACCCGTGTTATAACGACTGCCGTTGCCCTGCCATGCGAGGATAAATAAGTTACATACGTGGTAACGCGTAAGCGGGCGAATAAATAAGTAAAATTGAGAATAAATAAGTTAAATTCATTTTATTCAAACAGGGATATTTGAGAAACACTAGATGTTGTTAACTTGTTAGTACGCAAGTAATGGTTTGGCCGTAGGCACCAATAAGTGTTCTGACTAATGTTTTACATTAATCAAAAAAAAAAATTTAATCAAATACAAGTTCAAAATTGTGACACTCACCTTTTCATTTGGTTTTAAGTTCCCACTTTCCTGCAAGGCCAACTTTGCCGTCATCCCACTAACCAAACATGGTATATACTGTGGTTGCATTGATGGAATTTCAAGAATTGATTTCCCCGCTACCGTCTGGAACTCTGAGAATGCTCCGTTAGATAAATGAGCAACTGACTTCCCGATAAAACTTTGTGGAACCCCGTCACCAACTGCGACAACTTCCCCGATGGCTTCAAACCCGGCATCAAACGGGGGCTGCTTGCTTGGGTCGTATTTTCCCGCCGAGAAATTCACATCAGATGCGTTGATCCCCACGAAGTGATTTTTCACCAAAACGTGTCCGGAGGCAGGATTTGGAAGCGGGACCGTTTGGATCTCAACAGCCTTCCTGAAGTTGGATGTGAGCGTCTTCACGACTAGTTTCCTCATGGAGGAAGGAAGGGATGCAGACATGATGAAGATGTAAAAAGCAACAGAATTTAAAGTCACTATATTGATGCAAGCAGTCTGAAAATATAATCAAAAGATTTACATGAAACGCACTGTAGAAAAAGTTAGCTTGGCAAGATTATTCGTAAACTAAAGTAAACAAATGCAGAGGTGATTGATTTTGTTTTTAACCGCTGTAGAACATGATGTGTACATAGGCATGAAATCAATGAATATTGTACAAATGATATTTGTCAATTATCATATAAAAGCTAATAAAAGACCTGGATATTGAGGTAAAAAATAAGCTGAATTGAATCTAATTTCAGATCCTCAACAAGGACCTCAACCATACTGAATAAAATATAACAAGAAGATTCTAAAAGTTCAATTAAACTTTTTTCTTAAAGTAATCAGATATAACTGAGTCAGTTTTGCATTTTTTCTTTTTCCCGCGTTTCGGCTCTTCATGTTTTGTGTGGTCAGAACACAAAGCAAACATTTTCCTGACAGCGCTAGACGTGCCGCATTCATTGAACTCCTTGCTGCACATCCATTTGTATTGGTTGGGCAAGTTTACTTGAGGTGTTATGTTGCTTGTATCATTATAACATATCTGTATATGTTCAACACAATTGGTTTGTTTAATATGCGAGAATATGTGAACTAATTCTCCAATGTGATTGCGGTTTAAAATTTCTAAACTATCTTGGTCAAACAGACTGATAAGTTCTTCCGAAAATAACTTCATGTCATTATCATGTTGGGACACAGTTTTGATCCTTTTTCTCTTCTTGCAATTTTTCTTTTTAGAATCAGATTTTTCAGTCAATAGTTTATGAGGGAAATCCCATAACCCTGCCAAAAGTCCTTTACTAGGTCGTTGAACCAACAACCATTTGGAGTCATCCAAATCACTCCCACAATCACCAGGTTTATTTTCATTCTTGGTTAAAATCAATTGAATAACTACTACAGCCCGTTTTTCTTCTCTTGGTTCTTTTTTCTTTGGTTTTCTTGGATAATTTGTAACCCCAAGCTCAAGCAGCCAAGGTTCTGAAACAGACAAAGCTAAAACATCTTCACAGTTCTCAATATCAACCACGGCAGCCATCTTGTTTTCCAATTTAACTTTACCATCTTTAGTTTTAGTTTCAGAACTATAAGAGTTGTTGAATAAAACAGCCTGTTTGTTTTCCATTGAAGCTTTCTTGACCTGAGCCTTTGCTTGACATAAAGATTGAACGGGACATGAAGAACATTTGGGATTCAGTGGTAAACATACAGTTGCGCCTAACTCCATCATGGCCTGTGAAGGAACATGCTATTAATAAGTAAACAAACAAAATTAACAAAAAAAAGTAACGATAAAAGAATATTCCGCGACACTAGCAATAGTATTACAATTACTAATAAAATTATATTGTACGAGTAAGATACAGTTTCACTTTCACCCTCATATTATATATTTATATAAGGTTAAAACGAGCTGTGGAAAAAATATTACAAAAGTAAGTTGGGAGTAATTAAATACTAGATGCTGTTAATTTGTGTGAATGAATGTCTTTATATTATCTGCGGTCACAGCAAAGACGTTTGGAGTAGTTTACAAATTCGAAAAAGCAGAAAGTAACGGTAGTAAACCGACAGATGTTTGAGAAAAAGCGTGACCGTTACACCTACAAACAGATAACTATTTAATTAAACAATATTAAGGTTTCTATTATAATGAAAGTATAACACCTCTTACAGTTATTATACAGTAAGCCTAATTATTTATTTTTTTTAGCAGAGTGCCTAACATTTTGTAATTTCCGTTTTGTATTTACCTGGTTAAAATCTCCTGGGAAGGCAGGGTCAACAATGTTGTTAGCAAGCTCCCACAAATGCGAGATCACAGTTTTATTTGTTGTGTTACCACCAATAGCTCGAAGCCGACACAATACCCGAACCACATTCCCATCAACTACCCCGGTAACCTCCTTGAATGCAATTGAAGCAATGGCAGATGCTGTGTATCTGGGTATTATGTATGGAACACATAGTTTTTTTATTGTCTTTGTTAACTTGAAAACATTACTTTATTTCATTATATTTCAGCTCTATTGTATGGGTGTAAGGCCCTACAGCATGACACAACATGAGACATGAGATATAGGGCAGCTTTGGCCTACTACCGTAACAACCAGGACTTACAAGAACTTACAACCTTCCTTATCCTAGCATGACGGGAAATGACAGTCGTTATAACACAGATGTTCATACACCTCGTGTCGCTTACGAGTTACCGAGTATGTTACTTTGTGGGTGATTAATTTTTTTGGATTTTTTTTTATTGATGGCACATAATTTTGATTGGATCAATTACCATTAAGTGTCTTGCCAATAGACACATACACCCACAATGGTAGCAGCAACAAGCCTTGAATCCATTACCTCAGGTTAGCAGCAGATGCGCTAACCACGTTGCGACCTGACCGACATTTCCACCAAAACTACACCTACCTTCCAACACCAGGCATTGTTTTCAACAAATCCACAGAAGTTTCCGGAAACTTTCCGTCATACTCTCCAACAAGTTTAATCGCTGCTTGTCTCATTCTTCTACCACGAGAATAATATCCCAACCCAGACCACAGTTCATTCACTTCTTCCTCTGTACTGTTGGAAAGACTTTGAATGTCCGGCCATTTTTGCATCCACCTGTTAACAGTAACAATCGTCCGGCGCCGTGGCGTAGTGGTTAGTGCGCCTGCCTCTAACCCAGAGGTAATAGGTTCAAGGCTCGTCGCTGCTACCATTGTGGGCGTATGTGTCCTTGAGCAAGACACTTAACGGCAATTGCTCCAACCCAGTGGTCACTAATGGGTTGTCCGAATTATCAGCCATAGATAAAAATGAAAAAAATCCAAAAAAAAAAAATAATCACTCACAAAGTAACATACTTGGTAACTCGTAAGCTGGCGCGAGGTGCACACCCGTGTTATAACGACTGTCGTTTTCCGGCCACGCGAGGATAAAGTAAGTTACATTCATTCATTCATTCATTCATTCATTCACAATATCAAAATTATTTAAGTTTAATAATTATATATATATTTAATTTTAATTGGAATAATGGGCCAACCCTGGACTATATCACAAGCCCAATGCTGCAAAACCTCACCTATATAAAATAGAATCTGCATATACATATTTGGGATAATGGGCCAACCCATATTAATGAATGGACGTAACTTATTTATCCTCGCATGGCGGGGAAACAACAGTCATTATGACACGGGTGTTCTTTACCATACACCTCGTGCCGGCTTACAAGTTACCACGTATATGTAACTATGTGGGGGTTTTATCTAACAACATTAAGCCTATGTGATAAAAGTAAATATACATTAGGTACTGTAAGTGTCTTGGTGCTAGTGAAGAATCTTCCCCCCACCTTATTTGCTAACCCCCTAACCACTAACTACTAACCCCTATAACCACTAACCCCCTAACCATCAACACCTAAGAGGGTTAATGGTAAGCAAATAAGGTGGGGGGGGGATGATTCTTCACTAGCAGCAAGTTTTCTTTTCAAACTATAAATTGCAACTAGTTCGTTTCACATACCTGTTATAATACTCGACCACGGTCGCCACCCTGGTTTGTTGTAGCATAACTTCCGACACCCATACTGCATATGCATGTTGTGATAATGTAGTGCAACTATCTGCCATGCGTCGCCATGGTAGATCTCGTTTATTACCTGCATACCACGTTAGCAGAAGCTTGCGAAGAACTTCTATTTCATTCTCTGTAAATACGTAAGACGACATTGCAACAAAATATATTTTGCAAGTCACGTTTGTCAATACTGAGTTGCAACACTGGGAAAGTCCCTCAATTTAGGAAAATGACTATAGGTTTTATTTAAAAGAAAGTATTGGCTGAATCTTCAGAGTTTTTATGTCTTTATTACCTCTAAACTGTTACGGTTAACACCTCAAAAATTGTAATGCTCGACACAAAATACCCGCGTTAAAATTAAGGTCAAAATAGTTTTCAACGTAACTTATTTTCACGACTCTAAAAATCGTTGTTAACTGCTAGAAACACATTTAGGAAATACAAGATATAACGTGCAAACGGTGTCCGTCTTACCCTACAATACTATATAGTAGGGTGGGGGAAGATGGGACACCTTTAGCACATAATATCTAAATAATAATATCCTGATCACGTTTTAAACAATTACTAACGGTCTATGGTAGTCGTGAGAATATGGTTTTAAAATTATTCAAATGTTCTTTGTTTACCACTAAATGAGACGAGAAAATAAAGGTAAAAGGTGTCCCATCTTCCCCCACCCCACTGTACATAAAAATTAACTGCAGATCATCTAACTAAAACATGATCTGTATAGTAACGATATATGTATCGTATATTACTGGCGAAAGACGGGACACCTTTAGCACAGAATATATAAATATCCTGATCGTGTTTAAACAATTAACAACGGTCTATGGGAGTCGTGGGAAACGGTTTTATAATTCTTTAAATGTTCTTTGTTTACTACCACATGGGACAATAGAATAGAATAACAAGGTGTCCCATCTTCCCCTACCCTATACTATATTTAGACATAATGGTATTTGTATGGCTTAGAACTTATGTATGTATTTTCTATAAACCGATAACATGGGGAACGTACTTTGGTTTATTTCATGATATGTACAATAATCTGCATAAGTGATTCGCGAGTTTCCGCGCCAGGACACAAAACAAAGGCGTCATATAAAACAACGACTATAAAACGGCGTTGACCGTTCATAGCTTACAATGAATGAAACGACGATGAAAATCTAACGTGTTAGTGCCGTTAACAAAACTTTTAAAAATTATAAGTAAATTAATAAAAGCGTAAAACAATTAGAAATCCTACAGAGACGCGAATACATTCGTGAAAGCACGGTAGTTCTATGTAAGACGCATCTCGTGCTGGTGTTCATACTTGAAACGGACGGGTAGAAAAAGAAATACTTTAAAAAATAGCTTCGTGAGCATGAACACTGCATTGCACAAATACAATACTTAATGTGGGTTGGTAGTTACGTGGAATACGTGGCATCATGCACTCTACATTCATATTTACTCTGTTTCAGGACAATATAGTGACAGTAGAGTAGGTAATCAAAAGTAGGATTGCTTCCGATGCAACAAACTGGGTCGTTTGTTGACTTGGTTGGAGGGTAACTATAGTCGGCCATGCATGAAGGTAAATGAGTTAAATATCCAAGGGGTTTAAAAAAAGATGTCTTATATTGATTACATTTCAGTTCGGTTTCACTTTTAAGGTAGCGATACAGATTGTAGTTGAAATAAACAAAATTCAAGGTAAAAATTCATGGAATTTGCAACTTTTTCGGTGGTTTCACAAAACAAACAACGAATATCCGTTCCTCGCAAGTGTGTGTGTATAAGGATAGCACTCATGGGTGGGGGGGGGTGTGTTAGTTTTACGTTAGTATTGGTTCGAACAAAAGGTTTAAATAATCCTTCAACTGCTCATCTGGTATAAAAAACATAGCGTATTTCTGACGAAAAAAAGACGAAAATACGCTGCGTTTTTATACCGGATAAGCCATTAAAAGATTATTTACATTATGCATGATAGCAGATGTAAAAGAAAGGATTTAAGTCGCGCGAGAAAGCGTGACGGTTCGTTTTGAAGTGCTTGGCCGTGGAAGACGAGACAAAGTTTGGTGGTGTGTGGGAACGCATGGGGTTGGCAGGGATTGTGGGGACGGTTGTTATTGAGGCAATTCAATGTTGCTTATGGCTTGCTGTGGTGCCGAGAACGTTACTTTCAAAGCGGAATATTTGGCAGGTTCAGTTTGTAAGTGAAGTGCGTTATCTGTAGCGAGTTACGCCATAAGGCACTTGAATCGGGAAAACGTATTTGTTTAATACATAGAAGGTTGGCAAATAGACATATCAGGGAAAAGTAAAATATTAAATCTTCATCACGATGATGCTGCGAATAAACTGCATTTCATCAACCGATTGCTATCGGTTTAAAATACGGACGTGCCATGTGACGGGATACATTTGTTCTAAATTTGTGTTTGCCGTTTCAAAGGGGTTTCCTATTAACGAGTGATTTCATGTTGTTTTGTAAACATTACTGTCTCATTTTTGGGGGGTGGAGTTTTGGTGGCGAATTTTAAAGTGTAAGCAACGCGTTATGGTGGGTGGGCGTTGCGTGCATCCGGTGTCCGCATCTATGTTGATTGGATTGGTCGTTTATATGTATGATTGTAAACAATGTAACCTGGCCTTTGAGGGGAGTGTTCACTTAATTTTGAACTTCGATGGTCAGTAGACGTAGCGGGAATCCATTTAGATTACGTGAAAATACTTCTGCCTTTGTTCATTAGACGTGGCCCGGGGATCGGGGCAAAGTTCGCGTCTTGGCCGGGTTTGGAGGCCGTAAGTCCCGCGGATCACTGCAGCATAAGTTGGTGCAAGTTATCGTGTAGGATCGTGTCTTTTACCGCGTTAAACACGAATCGGATGTTGTTAGTGTCTATAGCCATCGTGAAGTGATGGAAGAAAGGTTTTCCTCTGTCCCTTCGCTGGGATTCGAACCTGTGATGGAAGTAACAAATGTAACATTAAAAAAAGGATTTTTAAAAATGATACTAATTTGGTATTCTCTATTCTACGAGGATGAGGTCTTGCAGTGGGGCACGCTATGAAAACAAATAATTAGGAAACCCATTAGTAATCACTACGTTGAAGCCTGTAAAATGTCTTGCCCAAAAACACTTACACTTTAAATGGCCAAGTATATTATTATGCAGTTTGTAAATTGTAACGTATTATTGTAAAATGAAAATATCTAAATTGTAATATCAACTGACACAAAAGGTTCGTTTAAAACAAAATTGAAGGATTAGCAAACTTACTTGTACACTAAATAGTTCTGTACATCGGATAAGTCTAATGGATCTCCTTCAAAATCGGGGAAATAGTCGGAAAGTAAGACTCCTTGTTTCACTTTCTCCTCGAGTAGATCGGACTTGTTGAGGAAGAGGATGATTGAAACGTTCACGAAGTATCGGTTGTTGACGATCAACTCGAAGATGTCGAGCGACTCCTGGGCATAAGATCATGTTAAGCACGGGCGGGTTAAAAAGATTTTCAAAGGTCGTTTAGCTTTCTATATAGGGCCAGGTGAGACACTTCGAAATTAAAATGAAATAAAAAATTGGTAATTAAGTAAGAACTCCTGGATGCCGGGGTTTTTTATATTCAGCAGTCAAGTTCTGAAGGAATGGTGGCACCCACATTAAAGAGTTTTTTTTTGCGCAGGAATATTTTTTTCCCAATGTTTTTTGAAGGGGGTATTTTTTTCCAGGAAACTCCTAGGTGGAGAGTGTCAAGTTAACATTATAAAAACAGACTTTTGACTATATTTAACAAGTCCTCTGGCAAAAAGACCATAATATGCATACAGCAACAGTATAGATATTGTATAAAAAACAGTTCAAGTAGAAAAACATTTAGTAAGTAATTGCTTCCCAAGCACGAGTTACAGAAGCCTAATTTCTAACATGATTTGTTGAAGTTACGACATCAAATGGTAGAGGGCATGACATGAATGGCAAATTACCACACAGTGCTATAGGAAATGCACTTAGCTTAATAAGTTCATACAAGTCAGAAAGTTAGTTGGATTGGCTGGTAATAAACGGGAGCAACAAGTCAAGCGTGCCTCAATGTTTTCTTTACTATATATTGAAAAGCAATGGGTAGGGGGGTGTTTTATTGTCATTTCAATTTTACTATGTGATAACCATGCCCCAGTTTATTGGTTTAAATATGCACCTATTTTTAGGGTATTTATATTTTATGGGGGCATTTTACTGTCCTGTCCCGTCACAATTGCCATACCATGCCTAGTATATTGTTCATTAAAGCTGCACCTTCACAGTCTGCACTACCATCTGATTTCTGGTGAGTTGTTTTAAAGAAACTTAACGCTACGTTACGTAAACTACTTGACGGAAAGCGTCAATGAAAATGGTGGGTGCTAAGCCCACAAATCTCATATCAAGAATACAACAAATATATACATTGTTTCACCCTAAGTCCAGATACACTGGTAACATGTACAGCACGTCCATTCTATAGAAAAATGCATTTAGTTAGCCAGCCTGTTAGTCTAAGTGTTGGGATAATGGCCAACTCTGGCCTAAATCCCAGGTTTTGGCCAAGACCTCACCCATATAGAATAGAATGTGCATATACAATGTTGGGGTAATGAGACAACTCTGGCCTAAATCCCAAGTCCCATGGCATGCCTCACTGTAGGACCTCACCTATATTGAATAGAATGTGCATATACAATGTTGGGGTAATGGGTAACTTTGGCCTAAACCCCATGTTCTGCACAAGGACCTCTATATTATAAAAGGCATATTTTTACCTGGAGTCGATTGGTTTTCCGATCTTCCATCAAAACTTGATCGAACTCGGAGGAAGATGCGAGGAACAAAATGGAAGTGACGTCTTCAAAACATTTCAGCCATTTCTAAAAATTAGATTCAGTTTAAGTTATAATATTAACAAAAATATCATGAAATAATTATTAACATATTGCAAATATAGGCAACAGTATTTTATTTTACAAGGGTGAGGTCCTGCAGCGTGGCACGCCATGAGCCGTAAGATTTAGCTTAGAATTGACCTATTACCCCAACACCCAGGGTGCTATCACATGGACCTCACCAGATGTTAAAGTCTGTCACTTCCCCAAAGGTAGACAATGTTGGCAACAGTTAGATCATAGAATAGTTCTCACACAACACATAAATAGACAACATGGTAAAAAGTTCCCATTTACAGTTTAATTTTGACTGAATTTAGTCTTTACATATTACAATATACAGCAGATGGGACCACAACAATTTTAACATGAGGTAAAAACAGTCTAATATCTGGTATAACCTTAAACCACTACAGTAAAACATAAAATAGAAGTCTGAAAGAGATCTTCTGGCAATAGTTTTTGTTTTTGATCTAAAATGTCAATTCTTTAAAGTCACAAACAAAAAAAGGCAGAACATCTCTTCTAGACTTATAATATGCCTGGCAACAACAGCAACAACATATAATACAAATGTAAACCTAGTATTCACTACACATGAATCCCACATCCACTACATATGAAGTTCACATACCTGTCTTTGGCCACGCTGGCCCCCCACGTCGAAAAATCGAAAAGGTATTCGTCGGATTTCGAACACATATTCCTGGATGCCCCGTGTTGCTTGTCGTGATAGTAAAACATCCTGCATGCTTGGTACATAGTCCTGCGGTTGATACATGGTTCACACTCTGTTAGCATCGCTAATCTATTTGAATGATGGCCTCAGCTATCTTGGCAATTATTGCTATGTATAGAAAGAAGTGCTACATCATCTCTAATGACATAACAGGTAACTGTGGTCTCTTATCTTATCATGCTCACTGTAGCTCTATAGTTTAACATAGCTGAATATTGGTATTGTTTGTATGATGAACATGATGGTTGAACAAGAACTTACCGATTGTCCTATTCGATCTAAATTTTCTAGAAAATAATGAACAGATTCCCCCTGTTGAAAAGGGAACATTTAATTAGAATTCTTTATTCTTTAAATAAATTATAATGGTATACAGTAAACAGTAAACACAACAGCATAGGCGCCAAACCTGGGGTGGCAGGGTCTGCAGGCATACCCTTGGATATTGCACTGCGTTTGTTTCACAGGGTTGCAAGTAAAAATATACCTGCCTTCCCCAAATTTATATAAAAAGTTTGGTCCCATGCACCAAAACGCCTAAACATGGGTGTCAAGTTAGGGTATTAACACTCCAGTTTTACAAGTAACATAGCTTTTAACCTTGCCAAATTCCTTATGTTACACAACTATGGGTATGGCCGTATGGGTAATACTGCATTTTAACTGAGTCACCCCAGATTTTGCCGAAATTAAAAAAACATAACGCGCTTGCATTAACAACTAGCGCCCAACTTACTAATTGAAATTCCCTCCTTCTGTAATAAGCTGTGTGGATTCCCTCATCTTTCCATAACTCCTTGATATGGGGGACGTACTGTAGGAAGGGATCAACGTCGGTTGAGACATATCGCTCGAACGTCATAATGTAATCTGCTTGGCTCTGCCTGCTTGGGTCTTCCCATGGAATCCCAAGTTTGTTCCTGGCATCCACAAGCACCTAGTGTATAAGGTAATTTAGTAACAGGTGGTAAAGAAGAGCAACATTATATGAACGGCAGTATAAGCACAGGTTTTTTAATGTAATGAATAATTCAAAGGAAGTCAAATTTTATAATTTGTTTTATAAATTAGGAAAATTTAAAAATGAAAATGTTTTACATTAGTTACATTATCTAAACAACAGTAATAGCACACAAGTTTTTCACTATTGTTATGGATCATTTAACTGTACCAGGGGATAATTTAACTCTATTATATGTTGGGTTATATATAAATTAAAGGGGAAAAGTCAAATGGTATAATTATTGTACAGAAAGGTCTTTTCTTGGGGTAATGGGCCAATTCCGATCTAGATTCCAAGCCCCGTGGCTTCACCATAAGACATCAATACCTCACCCATACAGAATAGAAATTTCATTTATATGGGATGGGAATAGAGCTTACCCAAGTAAACATGCAATCAAGCTAATAAACTATTACTATTTTATTTTAATAAAATAGAGAAAACTGATTATAATAATCTAATGTGTCCATACCTTCATTCCCTTCACAATGTTGCTATACACAGTTGCTCGAAACTCAAGCAAAGCTTTATCATCATAACCTTGCCCGTGTAATATCCTCATCTGCTTGAGGAAAGTACTTTTGCCACTCTCACCACACCCAAGTAATAATAGTTTGACCTGCAAAGCAATGCACGTATAACATTTTATTAGTATTGAATAATACTATACTGAAGTGGGGAGGATAGGACATCTTTACATTCTATTTTCTCCTTAAATTTGGTAGTAAACAGAAAACAATAAAACCATTTTAAAACTGCATCCTCACGACTCCCATAGACCATAGTTAAATATTTAAAACACAATCAGGATAATTTTTTTATATTATTTGCTAAAGGTGTTCCATTTTCCCCCACCCTACTATATATATTTTTAGTAACCTTCGTTTTTAAATAGAGCACTTTACTTTACACCTTGATTATCATACCTTAGTTTAAATAGAAGTTATCAAGTCTCCTAAAACAAAGAAGCACTTATAGCAACTGCGTTTTTAATCTACCAATTTAAAATTTTAAAATTACCTTCTATTTTTTGTGTTGGGCAATCTTGCGTTTATAACGTTAAAATAACTTTTTACACATTTGTAAACTTGCTAAAAATAAAGACACCCATCGTGTAAATAACAAAGTCATTAAATTCTGTGTTTAGTGTTTAAAGGAAATTTAGAAAGTAAAGGCCAACTTGCAACATGGTTATTTAACCAGTTTAGTGGATATTGTTTGCATGACTAATGTTATTTCATATCCCTATATTGTTTCATTAGCAAACATTAAAAATTAAAATGCTATTATCATCATACAGCTAATGAAGCCACTAATGGTCTGTATTTATAAACAAGTGCCCATTCTTTGTTCAACTACCAGGAAATTGTAATTAGTTCTATATTTAGCACATGCTGTATCAAAATACAATTCGGTAAAATGCGGACTCCTGGTTTGCTAAATTGTTACTAAATTACGACTAAGTAACTTTAATTATTACAAATGCCACATTTTAGAAATGTATAAGCCTACCTATTCAATAGAAATAAAATGAAAACACATAGGCCTATATATATATATATATATATATAACAAGTGTTGTATAGCCATGGATAATTTATCGTATTATTCAATCTTCTGTCCCTTACACTTATATAACGAACAAATAAGTCTAAACGTTATAGCCTATATTCTGTATATACCTGTCTATAAGAGAGACAATTTTTAAATTTTTAATAAAATCGGGGGTGACATTGTTAAAATGCAGTTACACTCATGTTTTCAAACATAGGGAACCTCATTGATTAATGTGGTGAATGCAATATATTTTGGCTCTTTTTGTTTGTATAGACACCCAACAAGGTAAAACATATTTCAAGGTATAAAACTGGGGTGCTACATGCGTTTCCAATAATAAAATTGCATTTGATTCACAGCGCTTCTAATGTAATGTGAATGTACCTGTCGTTTGTAAAACATTTTTTCTTTCGCTATATCTCGATCGATAGCATTGCTCTTTGTTTTGTTGGTATCATTGAAGAAGCAACTACCTGTACAATCCAAACTCATCTTGTTGCACTTCTGTCCCATGTGTTGCCCATTTATTAATCAACTTTGGTTGGCCATATAAAGTAAGGCTAAGGTTTTTGTTTATACAGTCATTTTTGGTGTATCCTGTGGGGAAAATCATATCGATTGTGAAGAACGCCTGCTTTTGCCGCAGAGATTATGGGTTTAAAGCTTGTCATTGCTACCATTGTGGGCATATGTGTCCTTGGGCAAGACACTTAATGGCAACTACTCCAAGCCAGTGGTCATTAATGGGTTGTCTAAATTGTCAGCCATGCAGAAAAACAATCACTCACAAAGTTACATATGTGGCAACTTGTAAGCAAGCACGAGGTATAAGAAACAGAACACCCGTGTTATAACGTCTGTTGTTGCCCCGCCATGCGAGGATAAATAGATTACATACATTCATTTAGAAATTATAGTTTAACTAAGTTGCCGTGCTAATACGCACGTATTGTTCTCGCTACATATCTAGCCAATATTTTCCTTTTTGATTTAAATAAATTTATTTCTCTTGTACTTCTTTTTTCAGTTGAGCTAATGTACCGAAAAAACTTCAAAATTTAGTTTCTCAACTAAATATATAAGAATCAACTAAAAATGAACTACTAACTATTGTAACTACTGTGGCAGTTTATTCTGCAATTTGTTTATTAAACACATAAAACACTGTCTGTACGAAATGTTCTTAGGTCATTACTTAAAATTAAAATCCATAAAACAGATTACATATGTGCTCTGAACTAATTTTCGTATACATTAACTTCATGTTATTACATACCGCTTTGCAAATTATACTGGTTTATTATAAACAATGACGCATATAACGTCGCATCGGGCTCTACTACAGATAAAACTGACTTTTATCGCGTATCTACTATCTATTTTATATTTACGCAAACCTAAACTGAATTAGTTGTGAACTGAAAATTGTCATCAAAACACACCCATGGCCACTTGGTCGCGCTATTTCAACATTGACTTGAAAGTGGGTGAATCTTCGACGAAAAGTGAATAGGCCTATACAGAACGACGTCTAAAAGCTAAATTTAAAGGTATAATACTAAAACAGTTTTGGGTGACATTAGATTAATAGGTTCGGGTAAGGTGGGACTTGTTTTCATTCTCTTTTATCGTCCCATTTGGTAGTAAACAAAAAGTAATTGGAGAATTATATATGTATCCTAACAACTTTAAACTAGCGTTGTTATCTGGTAAAATACATTTAGGAAGTATGAGATATTTTGTGCTAACGGTGTCCATCTCACGTACCTATTTTTGTAGAATATTACTTTTTTTATTCCAAACGATGTCAAAACAATGGACATTGGAATATACAAAAAATAAATAAACGTTAATTTGCTGTCTTCCTGACTGAAATATGAGTTTCATGCTTCCTTTGAAAATGCACTTATGACAACAGCAATGAACATTCCAATGTGAAAGACAACAAGCGACGCAATGTAGACCCACAAGCACACAGTATCCACCGATCTTGCAACGGACTTCCATTGTTCTTCCATCGCTCCACTGAGCCGGTTCTCTTTAAGATCCGTATTACTGTACTGCATGTATTTGGATAAACCGGTGACGTAGCCAGATAACTTTGACAAGTCGGATAGAATATCTGAGAATGCGTTGATGAAGACATAGTCTGTTTGCGCATCTGAAATATAAATATAATTTGAGTTATAAATAGATTGATTACTATTATACAGTTATAGGGGGAGGAGGGGGGCAATGGGGCACTTTTTAACCGTTTGGGACACTTTTTAACCGTATCCTCACGACCCCCATAGACCGTTGTTTATTATTTAAAACTTATTGATCAGGCTATTTGGATATTATGTGCTTAAGGTGTCCCATCCTACCGCGTACCATAAAACAATTTCGGCAACCGGTATAGAGTGAAACATTAGTATTAGGTGTCCCGGCCAATGATTTATACAATCCTACGTAGCAACTTTTTTTCTTACTACGTAAGAAGCGCTTTACTCACAAATTTATGGTGCTGGTAAATAAATAACTCAGCGTTGTGTTTTGGTGTAATGCCAACACCAGCTAATGATTGTAAAATACTTATGTGCAACACTAGAATTACGAAAAACGAATAATATTTTAAAAATACCGTAACTATAAAAACAGTTAGTAATCTAAAAATTAACTGATTGATTCTGTATTCATCTGCTGTGATCGATACTAAGCGTACTAGAATATCATACAAGGTACCTGCATTAACATTAGTTGTCCCTTCATCCGTTTCCTCATAGCTTTGTTCATCTTTATCATCATGGCCTTTCACACATGAACTATTATGCTTACAATCTTCAATGGGATCGTTACAATTATGACACGATTGATCCCCAACCACGTGCCCACCAACACCGACCCTTCTTTTTATCGATTTTAACACTACAGTTTTGCAACGTTGCCACAACAGCTTTATAATGGAACCAGTTGTCTCCTAAACAAACAATAAGAACATGGCACTTAATGACAATTGCCCCAAGTTAGTGGTCACTAATGGGTTGTCTAAACTTTCAGCTATGTAGAAAAACAATCACCCACAAATTTACATATGGGTAACTTGTAAGTTGGCACGAGGTGTATGAAACGCATTTAATAAGGACTGTCATTGCCCCGCCATGCGAGGTGATCTAAGTTACATTTGTGGTAACTTGTAAGCGGACACGAGGTTTATGAAACAGAACACCCGTGCTATTACGACTGTCGAAGCCCCGCCATGCGAGGATAAATAAATTACATACGTGGTAGCTCGTAGCACGAGGTGTATGAAACAGTCTGTTGTTACCCAGCCATGCAAGGACACACAAACCATTCAGCATTATATTACAATTGATAAAGATAGAAACACAACAAACCTTCTTTTGAACAACTTCCACCTTTTCTTCGGTCACAGTAAAGTTTTTAAGTCTCGGGTATTGTCCGGATAGGAAGAGACAAACTCGTATCCAAGCTGGTACGGCTTTGAAATTAACTGTAAACACGCCCTGGAACATATAATTTATCACATATGGGTATATATAGTACTGTGGGGTAAAATGGAATACTGTTAGCATATAATATCCAATAGTTTCTAATCGTGTTTTTAACAATTAAAACGCTTTTTTAGAGTCGCGAGGAATCGTTTATACAATTTGTCCGGTGCCGTGGCATAGTGCTGGTTAGCGCGCCTGCCGGTAACTCAGAGGTAATGAGTTCAAGGCTCGACTGCTACCATTGTAAACGTGTGTGTTTAAACGTGTGTGTGTGTTTTTACATTCATTCATAATTCTGTAAATAAGCTCTGTTTACTACCGAATGTGAGAATAAAAGAGAATGAAAACATGGACCTTACCCAAACCAATACATATACATAACAATGTTAGGTAACCGAATAAATTTAATGAATGAATGAATGTAACTTCTTGCATACGTTGCTAATATTTACTCTAAAGAGTCGTTATAATACGGTTATATATTATAGGATGGGGAGAGGATGGGACACTTTTAGCAGATAATATCTAAATACCCTAACGATGTTTTAAACAGTTAATAACGGTCTATGGGAGTCGTGGGCATAGGGTTTAATATTTTTCCAAATGGCACAAAAAATAGAATAAAAAGGTGTCCCATCTTACCCCAACCTACTACACTATCAAATGGGACGATAAAAAATAAAACTTAAACCATCTTACCCCAATCTTGTATAAAATGCAAGCATAAGCCATACATTAGTAATATTAAATAAATACTGCATAAATGTATATAGTATACGTAATATTGATAAATGTAACTTATTGCATACGTTAGTATTATTGGAACTAACTTTTGTTTTCATTTCTTTCATCACGGCATCACACGGCATATGGTGAATATGTAGCACCAATACCGTCATTATGATGTTGATACCAAGCAACGCCATGCATAAGACGAAGTACACGCCAAGATAGGGCCCTGTAGATGCGGGGAACATGTCGCCAACAGTCAGTAGAAACACCTGCGCATGTAAAGAATGAATGAAAGAATGCAACTGATTCATCAGCGCGATGCAGGGTAAGTCGTTAGAACATGGGTGTTCTATTTTAGCACGTCGTGCCCGCTTACAAGTTACCATGAATGTAACTTATTTATCCTCGCGTGGCGGGGGGCAACGGTATAGTCGTTATAACACGACTGTTCAGTTTCATACGGTCCGAGCCAGCTTTCGAGTTACTAATATTAGTTTTTTTTATGTATGACTGACAATTTGGACAACCCATTAGTGACCACTGGGTTGAAGCAACTGCGATTAAGTGTCTTGCCCAAGGACACATACGCCTACAATGGTAGCAGCGTCGAAGCACAATCCCACAACCTCCCAAAACCCATAACCCATAACTAGCCCTAAAGCGGGACAGACGCCATAAACACCGCGCGAAGCAAAAGAGGGTATTTTACATTGTGTATTTTATCTTACCATAAACGTTAGCATGATCGTAATCTGAAGTCCAATTCTTTCCCCGCTGTCTGGTGGGAGATAGAAACCCAATAGTGACACAGTCGTCAGTAGAATGGCAGGAAACAACATACTCTGTAAGAATACCAACATTTAACTATCAGGTAAACAGTTTATGCAACGTAGCATAACTTTTAGGTTATCTTTTCGATTACGCGGTAGCACAGAAAAAAAACAAAGAAAAGGGAATTAGCAGCAAAACAACGGCCGTTAAAATACGCTACGGATATAACATTATATCGTAGGATGGGGGAAGATGGGACACTTTATCATTCTATTTTTTTCTTGCCATTTGGTAGTAAACAAAGGAAATTTAAAGAATTATAAAAGAATAACTCCACGACTCCCATTGATCGTTGTTAATTGTTTAGAACACGATCAGGATGTTTGATTATTACATGCTAAAGGTGTCCCATCTTATCCCCACAGTACTATAAAAAAACGCGGCTGTTAAATCAACAAGAAACGCCAACAATGAGCTCCTATGTACAATACCTGCATATATAAAGAAGAGTTCCTTCTAAACTTTAAAGTGAATTTAAGCTCGGACCTGTAAAATAAAATGTTTCCTTTAATAATCATGCATACGAGGTCGCGTGTGCATCAGTTTGGATATGTTGACACATAACTTACACCTTAGTACGTAGAGAATGTGAATGTTTATCTTGACATAACATAATTGATATTGATTCCTTTTGGTGCGGTAGCGAAGATCAGAATAAATAATACATAACGAAGAAAAGGAAATTAGCAACAAAACAGACAGTCGTTATTCACACGCTGCAACTGCTGGAAAAAAATCAAATAAAAGCGTGGCTGCTTCATCCATAATCGTTAAAGTTTCTAATTTATAAACTAACCAGTGGCTGTCCAGCACTCGGCCAGGGTAAACGTCTTTAACCCATTCATTTGGTCCCAATGTTGCACTTCTGGCGCTCGCCTCAGACGTTGTAGCACCAGATACTACCACGTCTGCATAACTTATTGACTGCAAGAAAATTAGCTTTTTAAGGTTGTATGTGGAGAGGAGTGATCAGTGTATGTGAATTAATGAATCTAACTTGCTCTATCCTCGCGTGGCGGGGCAACGACAATCGATATAACACGGGTGTTCTGTTTCAAACACCTGGTCCTCGCTTTTAATAAGCAACTTTGTGGGTGAATATTTGTTTAATGTATTGCTGACATAATTTAGACAACCTAGTAGTGACCACTGGGTTGGAGCAATTGCCGTTAAGTGTCTTGCCAAGAACACATACACCAACGGTGGTAGCAGCTACGAGCCTTGAACCCATGATCTCTTTGTTTTATTTTAAAATTTGAAGCTACATCCAACTAATGAAGGTTCACCTCTTTCGTAATTCTCAATTCCTCCAAAAGCCATTCCCCTGTTGCTACGAAATATTCTTCCACGTCTTTATTCATATCTTCGACCGCTCGTTTCGCTATCATATCAGCCTTCGAGGTGGGAAACGTCCACGTAGTGAAAATAAATTGGCATTCCTGAAACAAGTATTGCAGTTTAAGTGTGGTTGGCATTAAAAATTAAAGTTAGTTTATGAGCGTGGTAACTACTCCTGCCTCCCCGTATTTTCAAAAAAATGACGCCAATGACAGTTGAGTTTACGATCTACATACATGTATAATGAATGCTCGTAAACTTTCAAAGCCTGTAATTGTTTCGATATTTTAGTTTCACACGTTTGTTTATTTTGCAGGGTGATCGTATAAATGTGTAACATATATGTTTAGGTATAAAGAATATAACTAAAATAAAGTTTGGCTCTCGAAAGTAACCTATTTATTCTCGCATGCCTGGGCAATGACAGAAGTTATAACATGGGTGCTATGTTTCATACACCTCGTGCCCGCTTACGAGTTACCATGTATATAACTTATGCATCTTGTCCCACCTACAGGCACATAGACAATATAGTAAAAGCAACCAACACATAACTTATTATGCGCTACCATCATCATGCTTGCCACAATACACTGAAGACGTATACGAGCTGTTACAAATTTCCCCAAAACACAGCTAAGCGTCTTACTTGAACATCGAAAGGAAAATAAGCGATATTGACCCGACATGAAGTTTCGAAGGACGAAGGTTGGAGCAGACCAACCAACCCTGTGTGTTCAACAAATAGGAACGGAAGACGAGGCGAATAATCATAGATTCCAACTTCTTCGTCCATTACTACATCGGGAATCCAAACATCGGTTGATTTAACCAACACTGTGGATGGATGGGTATGAATCATATTATAGGGTGGGGGGATGGGACACATTTGGCACAAAATATTCTAATATCCTGATCGTGTTTTAAACAATCAACAACGGCCTATGGGAGTTGTGAGGATACGGTTTTATAATTCTTTTAATGTTCTTTGTTTACTACCAAATAAAACGAGTAAATAGAATGAAAAGTTGACCCATTCTCTGAAGATAGGACACCTTAAGCACATGATATCCAAGTATCCTGGTCGTGTTTCATGATATCCAAGTATCCCGTGGTTACTTCTAAATGGGACGAGAGAATAGAATGATAAGGTGTCCGATCTTCCCCCGACCTACTATATCATAAGTGACAAAGTGGTTAGCGCACCGTGCCTAGCCCAGGGTTCATAGGTTCGACGCCCGACACTGTTACCATTGTGAACAAGTGTACCCAGTAGTCACTAATGGGTTGTCTAAGTTGTCAGCCAAATCACAGAAGAAGTAAAATTAAAGATCACTCACAGCTGGTTTGTCCATTATATTCCGATGGCGTCCACATTAGAAACTCGTCGGTCCAATAAATCCGAGTGCGAAGCAAACTCTTTAAAATTTGATCTTTTTCGTTTAAGTTTAAAACCTGGGAATCATGCAAGAAGTCAAAATATTAACAATAACTATATTTGTCTGTTCGATTACCGTATAGCAAAGATTAATGAATGAAAAGCGAAAAGACAGAATATAACAACAAAACGACTATGGTTAAACGCGCTCATCATGGTTAAAAACTATTTACATTTAATTGAAAGAAAAAAGGCGTTGTTGTTACAGCAACTATTAACATCCCGGAAAATCGATCTAGTTTGAGTTAGTTGTTTTGTTCATTACCTGAACGTAAGAAAAATCCAACTGAATTTGAACTTGATCTGAAGCGTTTTGTACAGGCCTTACTGCTTTGTCGTAGCCTGTAGTTGGGGGAGAAATTAATCGAATGAACAAATGTAACTTATTTATCCTCGCATGGCGGGGCAACAACAGTCGTTATAACACGGGCGTTCTGTTTCATTCACTTTGTGCCTTCTTACCACCTATGTAACTTTGTGGGTGATTTTTGGGCGAACTTTATAAGGAGCTACTTGGTTTAAGCCATATTTTCAAGTTTCTTACTGAAGGACATACGCTCCCACAACGATTACCGGCGCCGTGGCATAGTGGTTAGCGCGCCTGCCTAATGGTAATGGGTTCAAGGCTCGTCGCTGCTACCATTGTGGGTGTATGTGTCCTTGGGCAAGACACTTAACGGCAATTGCTCCAACCCAGTGGCCACTAATGGGTTGTCCAAATTATCAGCCATACATAAAAAAAATCCCCCCAAAAAATAATCACCCACAAAGTAACATACATGGTAACTCGTAAGCTGGCACGAGGTGTTAAACCCGTGTTATAACGACTGTCGTTTTCCGGCCACGCGAGGATAAAGTAAGTTACATTCATTCATTCATTCACGATACAGCAGCGTTAAACCCGCGCATCCTAAAGGCATATATCCTTAACCACTGCGACAAGTCACCAGACTGTACAAAATATGGTTAGGAAACACGACTTACCTCTACGAATGAAAAGTTCGTGGTAAAGTTTCTTTATAGAGTTTTCGTTGTTGGGGTTCGAGTAGTTGCCAATATGATCGTGGTCCAACTCGGACTCGTGCCTTTCAACGTAAGTCGTGTTTCGTGGCTTTAAATAAACATAACAAAAGTTTTTGATTTGTCATTTCGACTTTATTATAGAAAAGATCATACTAGTTAAAACAACGAAGAGAGGTTTCTATTTAAAAAAGAGACCGACGATGCCATTTGAACGAAATACTCTCTAGTTTTAATATATACAACAATTTGTTGGACTTATTTTTGTCTGTTACGTTTTCGTAGCACCAGATCCTTACAAAGAGGAGGGAAAAGTAGACCAGGGGTAAAAACTACTTATTTCATTAAAGACGTGACCGTTTTCCAAACCATTCAAACATTATATTGTGATAAACCAATTAATTAAACAACAATACAGTTCTAACCAAAAAAAGGTTGCGCACTATACTCTTATTTAAAGTAGGGTGGGGTAAAATGGGACACCTGTTCATTCTATTTTTCCGTGCCATTTGGTACTGGTAGTAAACAAAGAACATTCAAATAATTATAAAACTATATCCTCACGACTCCCATTGACCGTTGTTAAATGTTTAAAACACGATCAGAATATTATGTGCTAAAGGTGTCCCAACTTTCCCCACCCGACTAGCTCTTATGCTTACCTGATGCGGCGTGTCAGTTATTGAATGAGATTTTGAAGTTTCCACATCTGCAAACGCCAAGCACAAAATGGCGACCAAGAGCTGATGTTTCTTCATATTCATTCAACCTACAAACTGTCTTGCAACGACAGAACATCGCGGTTATATACCAGTATGCTGAAATTAAATATTTATTGCGTAAAACTAAGAGACACATTAACGCATGGTCACCGTGGGAAAAGCTGTCGGTTATTACGTGTAGCAATAAACCTATTTCTACCAAATATAGCAGGAGGTGGTAGGCCTACCTTGTAATAATGGTGTATAAAGTTAGGTGGGGGAAGATGGCCCATTGTAACATTTTCATGTATCGTCTCATTTCGTAGAAAACAAATAATATTTACAGATTATACAACCGTATCCTTACGATTCTAAAAGCGTTGTTGGTTGCTAAAACACGATTACTAAATATGGAATATTATGTGCTATAACCCATCTTACTCCACATTACTGTAAAAATACAAAATTCACAGAATTATATAACCGCTTCCTCACGACCCCAAAATAGCATTGCTAATTGTTAAAATAGATTTGGGAAATATGGGATATTACGTGCTGACGATATCCCATTTTACCCCACACTTTTATACGTTACCATTTAGGCATTGGTATCATGTTTATATACATTCCTTATGCAATTGTATGGACACACAATATTTATCGGCACTGAAAGGGTAAAGGCGAACATGCAGCGAATATGAAGACCACGATAAAAACAACAGAGCATGCGGTGTATAATACGCTAATGCGATACGTTATGTACAGATGCGAAAAACTTTGGACTTATTTCAGAAGCAAAATTATTGAACCAACGAAACCACAATGAGAAAAACACAACATTACGAATGAGAAATAAGTTGTGGTTCATCCACAGTAACTTAATATGCTGGTTGAATGAAACACCTTGCGCTAAACACCAGCAAGTCAGGAGTTCACGGTAATTATTGCGTTAAGTCGTTTTTTGCAGGTTTTGTCGTTCACATATGTTTCATTTTATGCATATTTGGATGCTAAAACTTGAATATGCACGAAATCAAATATTTGAATTTGCAGTAACAACAAAAATCTGAATCCGTATGAAAAGCAACATTTGGAAAACGACAAAACAAGACAGAAGATAAATTGTTTAAGAGGATGTAAATATAATGTATATCTCTGTTTAAAACAGAGATATTGTGGGGATATTCTGTTAGGTCTTGAACAGCTAAATATATCTGTACAGATTACATAGTAGGGTGGGGTAGCATGAGACATCTTTTCACCTCGTCCCATTTGGTAGTAAACAAAGAACATTTAAAGAATTATATCCTCACCACTTCTACGCTAAAGGTGTCCCAACTTACCCCACAGTACCAAACAAATCAAAGCGTTTAAGATACAATGCATCGCATGATAAGACTATAGGAAAAAATACGTCACTTTTGGAAAATAGAATTTACCAATTCATAGTTACCGTACTAGAATTGTAATTTAAACAAATATTACAATACAAATATTTTAATCAGTTTAAGCGACAATCTAAAGAAGTATTTCTTGAATATTTTAAAACAAAACCATTTATAACATTCTTAAAAATGATTTGACCAATTTGCCGAACACACAATGCAAAAACGAAGCCTACTATTCAACTAACAATTGAAAAAAATACACATTTCAACTAACAATTTTGTTGTGAAAGCATTTTCTGTAACCAGTTTAAAAACTCTGCTCTAGATGTTTAAATATGGTAAGGAACATTGGGAAACATGGGGGAACAAACAGAACCAAGACATGATTTAAATTGCAAAAGCTCTGCCAGAGACTTGGGGTTTATGGTGATGCCGCTATAACCCCTTTAAAAAAAATAAAATAAAAAATAAAAATTTGTTACCAAAACCCCCTAATTTTTTCTTGCTGCGCTAATGTTGAAATGTATCTATCTCGCTAGTGCGGTGATAAGGCTTGAGCACATCTCGAAGAACTCCATCGTGTGGTGGACTTCCCCGGGGTCGGAGCTCGTGTTTCGATTCCTTTTCATCGGAATTGAGGAAGACGGGACGCTCTTCGAATATTTCGATTCTGGAGCGGGAGAAATAATTAAAATTTTTATTATTAGGAGAAATACCTAATCAAGATAGACGGAATGTTAGGGGTGGCTGGGGTGTCATGTCACCTCAACTTTTAAACAGGGATAACATCCTATGTTTAGCTCGCTAGTTTTAGGCAAACATTTTACCATGCTGTTAGGTGTCTATACAAACAAGCAGAGCCAAAGTATATTGCATTCACCACGTTAATCAATGAGGTTTCCTAAGTTTGACTTTCTCTTTGTTGGTTTGATTATTTTTGATTTTCAACACAAGGATACAAAATGATCTTGGATTGTGAATAATAAATATCATAAGAAAATAATATGTCATATAAAACAAACTAGTAAACCTCACCATCAACAGCCATGCAGGCCGACCATTTATCATCTTGTGATGAACTCATTGTGATTGAATCACCCGATCCTTGTTCTGGTTGATCCTCGGATAAACTACTGAAGTCAAGAAGATAGCTCCGATAGTCAACTTGGTACAACTGGGAAAGGTTAGGTTGGGAGTTAGTGCTGGTTTTCCTTTCATATGAATTGTGATATATTGGTGTAAATAGGAACCAAACCTGGGATTACATTATTCCTGGTAGCAAAAGTAAAAGGATAAATTGGATGGTGTGTTAGTTTAGACCAAGTTGCTATAATATAACACAGTTTAGGATAGGCTTGGCTCTGGGTAATGGCCTAAATCCCAGGTCCCATGGCATGCCTCACTGTAGGACCTCACTCATATAGAATAGAATGTACATATACAATGTTGGGGTAATGGGCCAACTCTGGCCTAAATTCCAAGTCCCATGGCATGCCTCACTGTAGGACCTCACTCATATAGAATAGAATGTACATATACAATGTTGGGGTAATGGGCCAACTCTGGCCTAAATCCCAGGTCCCATGGCATGCCTCACTGTAGGACCTCACTCATATAGAATAGAATGTACATATACAATGTTGGGGTAATGGGCCAACTCTGGTCTAAATCCCAGGTCCCATGGCGTGCCTCACTGTAGGACCTCACTCATATAGAATAGAATGTGCATATACAATGTTGGGGTAATTGGCCAACTCTGGTCTAAATCCCAGGTCCCATGGCGTGCCTCACTGTAGGACCTCACTCATATAGAATAATATGCGTATACAATGTTGGGGGAATGGGCCAACTCTGGTCTAAATCCCAGGTCCCATGGTGTGCCTCACTGTAGGACCTCACCCATATAGAATAGAATGTGCATATACAATGTTGGGGTAATGGGGCAACTCTGGTCTAAATCCCAGGTCCCATGGCGTGCCTCACTGTAGGACCTCACTCATATAGAATAGAATGTGCATATACAATGTTGGGGTAATTGGCCAACTCTGGTCTAAATCCCAGGTCCCATGGCGTGCCTCACTGTAGGACCTCACTCATATAGAATAATATGCGTATACAATGTTGGGGGAATGGGCCAACTCTGGTCTAAATCCCAGGTCCCATGGTGTGCCTCACTGTAGGACCTCACCCATATAGAATAGAATGTGCATATACAATGTTGGGGTAATGGGCCAACTATGGCTTAAACCACGAATCCCCGACAATGACCTCAGTCCTCATCCACATATAATGTATTTTACCTGTAAGTTCATCTTGTTGATATGTTTAGTGATTGGGTTCACCCTACGTACACGAACGTGGAACGCCGAGATTAATTTCCAAGCGTAACCAAGTCGTTTCATTGCTTTGAAAACCTGGGATAAGAGTTTGGGTTTGAGATATATGAAGAAAAAAATTGATTGTTGTTAGGCGGAGCAACGACAGTCGTTATAACACGGGTGTTCTGTTTTATACACCTCGTGTCCACTTACAAGTTACCACGTATCTAACTTATTCATCTTCGCATGGCAGTGCAATGACAATCATTATAACACAGGTGTTCTGTTTTATAAATCTCTTAAAATTTAGACGATCTATTAAGTAATACTGGGTTGGTTGAATTGCCAAAAGTTGTATCTTTATAAAATAATTATTATATCAAACCTAACTACCAATACCAGTTTAAAAGCGACAGTCATTAAATAAATTTTAAACTCTGCAGTCAGTATAACTAAATTGGAAAATTTATTTAATAAGAGGCACATAATAATAAATAATTACAAAACATATCCCACAAAACTTTTCACCAAAATATAAACCATAATGCCAGCCATGTTTTAAAAGCGGGGTGTCATATCACCCCGTCCACCCCCTAATTACGCCTACGCTCACCTCAAACATAATATCACGAGGTCTACTTTGTGACCGGATACCAAGATGCCACTTGGCACGTTTCATCGGAGCTAATCGTTTGCCCTGCTTGCCTGGTGGGACAGTGGTAACAGGGGCTTCTGTTGGAAAATGTGTTAAATATATAAATATAGCTTGTATTTATATACGCTAAAAATATCTTGTATATATATGTATTGTATTTGTATATATGTTGTTGCTGCAACTTGACAGACATGTTAATAAATGTGAAGGAAATCTTTTGAAACTTTTATGTATGATCTAAATTACTATCTTCATACATGCTGTTTCTGCCACGCATATTATAACACTGTAAGAGTTTTTTGGCAATTCTAAAAGGATAATTTTTAATATTTAACCAAAAAAGTTTTCTTATGATTAAGGTTTAAATGTTATCAACTGAGAAGAACTGAAGAGGCATCTTCCCCACTTTATAGATCTATGGATAATTATGATGATTAAATACGAAGGATTAAATGAAGAGCGACCTCTTTGTTCATGGAAGTCGAGCATGGGGGCAATCCTCTCTGGATGAGTCCTCGCATCATGTTGCGCGAACGAGAATCCCGTCAATCCTGACGATGGGGGGCTGGAAGCAAGGAAGAAGTCTTGAGCTTGGTTGTAAATGATCTGGAAAATTAAAATAAAAAAGGTAAAAATGTGCTAAAAAATGTTTTATCTCTTCCAATATAGTAACGAAGATCAGAAATAAAACAACAAAAAGAAGGAAAATAATAGCAGACTGACAGTCGTTAAAAACCTGCCACGGGTGAAAACTACTTGAGTAAAAGTCTGAAATAAAACGTTGATGCTAAACCTACAATGGGGTATAATTTAACTCATACTAAGCTGAATGAATGAATGTATTTTGCTTCACCCCTGTGTGGCAAGGCAACGACAGTAGTAAAAACACAGGTGTTTTGTTTCATGCACCTTTACCTTGTACCTGCTTACAAGTTACCACATATGTAAACCTGGGGGACAAATTTTTTTAAGGCCCTTTTTATTAATTTTTATGTGTGGTTGATAATTTGGAGAACCCATTAGTCCCCACTGGGTTGGAGTCTTTCAATCCTCATACCTTGTTATCAATGATAAGATGGTAGGCCACGTTCAGTGGATCATGGGGTGCTTTGTGGGATAAAGCGTGTGAGACTTCTTCCTCTTTTACGCCAAACTTGCGGCAAACCTATTAATTATTTAACAGGATGTGAATTTAATACGATTACCACAGCGTGGGTGGCAAAATCGAAGATTGGATTATAAATGTATGGAAAATATTAAAGAGCATAAGGGCAAGCTTTTAAAATGCTAGGGGAGGCAGGAACAGATATATATGCCTATTCCTGTAAAACTTTTGGTTGTAATGATTACTGAATTTTTTTTACTGATTAATCAAGTGCGGGAAATTCCAGGGCTGGCCTGCCCACCGTGCCACCCCGGGTTTGGAATTGTTTGGTTTTTAGTAAATATCCTCATGATTTCAAAGAGCATTGTTAATTGTTAAAATCAAGATCAAGCAACACAGGATATTATGTGCAGAATAAAGGTATCCATCTTACCACGCAGTGTTATATATAAAAACACAAAAACATAAATGTTGGTACAATCTGTATACATTAAAAAAAAAAAAGCTAAACATATAACATTCTTGCTAAAATGTTTAACCTTCATTACAATGTTAATGAGATTCAGAATATATTGATTTTACTTTCACATTGACAAGGGAGATAGTGAAACCTATATTGTGATGAAATAGGCCAGCATATGAACTCCTGTAATGATTAACACAGGGGTGTGTTTACTTAAGTACATTACAAGTATGATAATGGTTGGTAACTACTATGGTATAGACCAGTGCTCTTCAACCTTTTTTGGGTTGGTGAACCCTTGAAGTTGTTGCGACGAACTCATGCACCCCTGATTGCTTTAACGTAAAAATAATGACGTTTCTCGATTCCCAGTTATGCAAATATAGAATTCTGAATTCATATAAAAAAACTGTAGGAAAGTGGCTAAATTTGTTAAAAATGTTCAAAACTGAATATTATTGCTGAAAACTGTTAAAGTTTGTGATGCACCCTTGTATACCTTTTTGTACTGGTGCACCCCTGGCATATTTTGGAGCACCCTAGGGTGCACCGTGCACACCGGTTGAAGAGCACTGGTATAGACAATGATAATTATTAAGTGGAGTTTAGTAAACATATGCCACCTCATGCACCCCTAACCCCATACAAATGCTACATTGTGCTTACTTATATTTTAGGCATTAGTTTATGTTTCAAAGTTACAATGGCTAAATTAATATTTTACAAATATAATTAAAACATTTTGAAATATTTTATGAAACAGTAATTAAAATAAAATTGTAACTATTTTACAAAATACCAATTAAAATAAATTTGTAAACACAGAGATATTTTACAAAAGAAAATGAAAACATGATTGAATCTCAATGTACAGAGTCAGGAACATTTAAAGTAAATTATGAAATAAGTTGGAAAAAATTATCCGCCACCTTTAAAAAAAGGAACACTTTACCTCAGCCAATGCTTCCTCATTAATGACATTAGTGTTGATATTCCCATCGTCAGGGAACAAATACTTTGCGAGATCAACTTTGAACCAATCGTATTGGCAGATCTCATGAATTGTGGCACGTTTCATTGGATTCACCTGGGAAGATGGTTGTTGTTACTTGGTTGGTGGGAACTTTATATCTATTTTGATGATCCAGATTCAATAGAAACATGACAGCACATATGTGAGATACGATTTTCATCTCAAACTATCGGTTTAAACTAAAATATTCAGTAAAGCCGGAAGTAAAAAAGTTTGACTAAGTCTGTACTTTCTGTTGCTCGACTTAAATTCTTGTGTAGATGGTTTAGTTTTTCAACGGAACATCTGCCCACTTGCAAAGCCAAACATATACATTTAGATTTAGAATTATACATAAATTGAATATAAATGTTGCTAAATCCATTCTAAGTGTTATAATAGCAATAGTATAATAGTATTATATTGTAATGTGATTATTAACATAAATTGAAGCATGTGCAATCATATTAATGTGTTTACAAAATACTAAAGTGCTGAATTAGCTTGGATTAGTCATAGGTTAGTGTGTGTGTGTAGCTTGGACCGGAGGATGCGGTTTCGAGGCTCGATGCTGCAACTATTGTGGATGTCTCTTTGGTTAACATGGTATCTTGTAAGCGAAAACATGGTGTATTAAACAGAACACCCGCATTATAACTACTATAATTGCCCCTCTACGCGAGGATAAATGAGCTACATATACATGGTAACTTGTAAGCGCGGGCACGAGTTGTATAAAACAGAACAACCATGTGATAACTACTATAATTGCCCCTCTACGCGAGGATAAATAAGTTACATTCGTGGTAACTCGTAAGTGGACATAAGGTGTATGAAACAAAACACCCGTGTTATATCGACTGTCATCACCCCGACATGCAAGGATAAAGTAAGTTACATTTATTCATACTTTCCACATAGTTACATATAGAGCCACTGCTTACTGTGACTGTGTAGTTCAACTTCAAAACACTATAAGTTTTTGATGTTAATTATTATATTTGTTTGGAGGCCAAACTTTAATTATTATAATCTGTACATTTGGACACAGTAGGTCAAAATAAATTGCTATTATTCACAACATTGAAAAACATATCATTCTATCTATCATTTAAGATGTTTAAAGTTTTTAAAGTTGTAATGAAACTTTTTGAGTTACAAAAAAAAACACTTTCAGAATACTACAGTAATGTAGGCTTATCAGATTTCAGCTTATAATATTGTTCTATTTATAACAGTAACAGCAATTAGTATATTGTGCAAATCCACACAAATAGTTCAACACCACTAAGGGTAATATAGCAAAAGCAAACATCTTAAAATAAAAATATTTTGGCCATTTTCTCGCAGATTTATTAATTCATATAGGAGGTTTAAGAACTAATGTAAAAAAATATAGGGATGAATTTGTCAATGCAAAAAGTGAATCCATTAAGGCTAATGGCTGTTTTATCAATTTGTTTGAAAGCAATCAATAAGTCATGGATTTAAAGGCTAGAAGAAAAAAAATAAGTACATATATAATATATGTTAAATATAAATTGTAATAAAATAATAATCAACTATGAAAATAGGCAGCCTGGCCAAAATAATAGATATATATATATATTTAAGTTATCATATCACAAAAACATGTTTATTTCACATTTTAGTTACTGACACAGAACACAAATTGTTTTGCATCTCGGTAATATTTATGTGGGCTACAAATAGAGCATTGGCAAATATTTAACGAGTATTACGCAACAAACATGTATTTGTTCTCTCATGAAACCGATGGTGAATAAAACAGTGAATAATTGCTGTGAATGAAGAACCACTAGTTGTGTAAAATCAATATTAACTACAAGTGTTGGGTACTTGGGTTAACTCTGCTTAAATCCCAGGTCCCATGGCATGCCTCACTGTAGGACTTCACCCATATAGAATAGAATGTGCATATACAATGTTGTGGTAATGGGCCAACTCTGGCTTAAATCCTAGGTCCCATGACATGCCTCACTGTAGGACTTCACCCATATAGAATAGAATGTACATATACAATGTTGGGGTGATGGGCCAACTCTGGTCTAAACCCCAGGTCCCATGGCGTGCCTCACTGTAGGAACTCACCCATATAGAATAGAATGTGCATATACAATGTTGGGGTGATGGGCCAACTCTGGTCTAAATCCCAGAACCCGCAACAAGGACCTCACCCATATAGAATACAAGTAATAAATACCTTGAGCATATGTTGTATCAGTTTTGCTGCATTTCTGTCCAAATGTTGTGGTATCTCAAACACCCCGCTTGATATTTTACGGAACAGAGTTGGTATATGTTCGTCATCGAATGGTAAGGTCCCACACAGCAGGGCATAAAGTATAACACCACAGCTCCATACATCAACCTCTGGTCCAGCATACAGCTTACCTAATCAAGATAGGCGGAATGTTAGGGGTGGCTGGGGTGTCATGTCACCTCAACTTTTAAACAGGGATAACATTGTATGTTTAGCACGCTAGTTTTGGCCAAACATTTTACCCTGCTGTTAGGTTTCTATACAAACAAGCAGAGCCAAAGTATATTGCATTCACCACATTAATCAATGAGGTTTCCTATGTTTGACAACTATGTGTGTAAGTGCACATTAACAATCAAAAACATATCACCTATGCTAAGTAGTCACAATTGACCATAATATTGCATCGTCAGCAACTTATATCATAAACCATTAAGATCTATCATTATATTTATGAATTATTACCCAGAATGCAGATTCTTCATTGAAGCAACACTTAACAACATTATTGCTGATCGTGTAAACATAACTGAACTAATTACAATACCATGCATGCAGAAACCCCAAACTATCATATCCACAAAGTATAAAACAAGGTTTGCACTTGATTGGAAGAAAGAACATCGCAACAGTTTACAAACAAACAACGAGTTATTTATGTTTAAATATTGCCAAGTTGAACTTCTAATAAAAATGTGCGTAAAGACGTTGACCCATAAAGACGTAAAAATAATGTTTTATATACAAGGTAAACCTCCAAAAAATATAGACAAAAGACTGACGCGGAAGTTAGATTTCTAATAAAAAGAAAAATGTGGGTGAAGATCCGACCCATATATAATTAACTTTTTAGAACAACATAAACCATAAAATACCATAGCCTAGTCAAAGGAGGTAATAAAGAACAAAATTCAAACTTTACTTTCTCTTTCAAGTAATATATACATTTTTTTAGTCTCCAGGAACGATGTTTATCACACATTGATAAATGGATTTTTTAGCGGGCAGAAGGGTTTGATATTTTTTACCCGAAGTACCCCATTGTTTTCATTACCCCACTTGATATTTTTTTTTTCATATACATTATCCAGTTACCTGACACAACCTCAGGAGCCGCATAATTAGGCGACCCACAACTTGTCTTAAGGAATTCCCCATCAGACATCATGTTGGAGAGACCAAAGTCAGCGATTCTCACGTTACTCCTTGCATCAAGAAGGAGATTCTCGGGTTTCAGGTCGCGATGGACTACTTTGTGCCGATGGCAATAATCCACTCCTGCAAGTTAACATGGGATGGGTAGGAAAGCCATCGTGAGGTGGACGAAACGACAGTTGTTATAACAGGTTTTCTGTTTAACATGGCATAAAAAAAAATCCAAAAAAAAAAAATCACCCACAAAGTAACATACATGGTAACTCGTAAGCTGGCACAAGGTGTTAAACCCGTGTTATAACAACTGTCGTTTTCCGGCCACGCGAGGATAAAGTAAGTTACATTCATTCATTCATAAAGTGTAAAGACAATAAATCTGAATGGAAATATTCAAAAACATACTTTATATACACTTGTTAGTTTAGGCTTTTGAAACAGATTTTTTGTTAAAAGTTATGTACATGGAAATAAATAAGTTACATTCAAAATAAAACAGATTGGCCGTAAAATTGAGAGAAATTGTTCAAATATTTACATTTGAAAAAAAGTTCAATCAACATATTTAAGACAAACACATAGTTACCTGATATAATTTGCTGGAAAAACTTCCGGGCTTCGTTTTCATGAAGTTTTCCATGTTTAACAATGTAATCAAACAGTTCACCCCCTGGAACGTACTCCATCACCATAAAAATATCGGTCGGCGTGCATATTACTTGGTATAGCTTGATAATATGGGGATGCCGGAACAATTTAAGATTCTGGATTTCTCTCTTTAGTTTTCCCACCACATCGAGAGATTTGAGTTTCTGTCGATTGAGTATTTTAACAGCAACCTGGTACCCTGTGATCTGATGTGTGGCAATTTTCACTTTGCCGAAAGTTCCCACCCCAAGCGTACGGCCAAGAATATAGTGACCGATTTTAATTCCACCAATGTTTACATAACGACCTTCATTACTGTGAGAAGCCATAACCTAGAAAACAACGTACAGAGCAACTTTATTGTTTGATAAAACAGACAATTATATATATAATTTATTTTACACTGGTGAAAAATCTTCCAGTTGTTACAGATTAGTCTGGTGGGAAGTGTTAGAGGTTGGTGGTAGCAAAGCCATCTACGGTGTGTATATGTTTATATGGGTTTCTATTACTAGATACGTTTAGCGGTTAGCAGAATACGTAGGGGGATTCTTCACTATAACACCCATTTTTAGCAAAGTTATAACAACAACCAAGTACGAAAAACAAAAGAGCTCTAATTAATATTTTGAAACAAGATACAAACGCAAGTCATGTACATAAATACAAAAACAAAAACGTCTTATGGTGACTAACTCTACTTTTGCAGCATACCTGCACACGGCACACATACTACGACTAATAGAATGAACCGATTTTTGCTGCAGCAAAATACACAAGAGCAAAGCAAAAAATTTTAGTACTCTACTGCCAACTACCGACCATGTTTATTTAGTTTTTACATTAATTGGTGACACGCTAACATGGAATAAATGCATTAATTTAATTTTAAATGCTTTATCCTCATTCTATTTAAATAAATAACAACAGGATAGGTAGGCTACATGCAATAAACAGCCTTCAATCTAAAAAAATAATAAAAAAGTCAATGCTTTATCCTCGTGAGGTTGAAAAACAACAGTCGTTATATCACGGGTGTTCTGTTTCATACACCTCGTGCCCGCTTACAAGTTACCATGTATGTAACTTTGTGGACGTGTTTTTTGTATGGGTGATAGTTTGAACAACCCATTAGTGACAACTGGGCTGGAGCAAAGTTAACTGGGTCGCTTGCCCGTTCAAAACTTTTAAAAAGTTTGAATAAAAGCGTAACCCATGATTGCTGCGTCTTATTGACTGCAGTAGGATGGGGTAAGATGAGACAGCGTTTCATTTTTTTCTTGTCCCTCTTGGTAGTAAACAAAGAACGATCAAAGAATTATAAACTTGTATCCCTACAACTTCCATAGATCGTTTTAAATTGTTAAAACGAAATCAGAATATTTGGATCTTATCTGCTGAAAGTGTCCTATCTTACCCCATCCTACTATATATTGCCGACATGTAATGTTCCCAGTTCACCGCCACGCTAATTAGACTGACAACTAAACACGTTTTAAATATCCCGTCCGCGACCTGGACGACCGTATTTCATGATGGCAGCTTAAACAAACCTTCGTATCACCGTGTCCATCATGATGTGAAGGGATGTATGAACAACGATGGACGTCTTAATAAAAGATTCAACGAACAAACACGCCCGCTGGAAGATAATGATAATTTGTCGTGTTCAATATTTCCACCGAGTTATAATGAGGGTTCGCACACTCCTTATTTCGCGATCAGAGATACTGCGTACGGAAAACACATCACGTACTCATATATGATTATTATGCCAATGTCAGCTTATCGGCAAATTTTCTGTTCAAAGCGATGAATGTACAGATTGAGAACTTTGATAAGGATTGAAGTATGGCATTAATCTGCATTTATAATTTGTGAGATTAATTAGGTTCATAGTTCACAGCGCCGGTAATTGCCGCTGAAACGTACGTGTGTACATTTCATTGTAAAACACCTTCAAGAAAAATTCGGAAAAAGAAAAAGCGCACACCGCGAGAAAAAGGCGGAATTAGCGTCGTATTAAAGAGCTTCAGACAGTCAATAACCTTCGGCTTAATACAAGTCGCATGGTATTTGTGCTTACAGACTTACGAAAATACTGGATTATTTTTCAAGCAGAGCAAGTAGATATGGTTTGTTCGTGATTTCATCTCCTATAGAAATTACAAGCGTAACAGATTAAGACGAGTTACTGTCAGTGCCAGGCATATAGGTGATGCACCTAATATTGGTCTAAAACAGTTGGTATCCCCCTCCCGCAGTTCGTTGTTTTGTATAAAGCTGTGATATATTCCATTGTCGGCGTGTTGGTTTCAATGTACAGTTTTTACGATGTGATGCATTGTTGTTTAAGGTATATTTTATATAGGATAGAAATGCATTGCTTTTATCCCGTTTTGCATTTGGCGTTTCAAACGGCACATAAATGCTAAGATGTCAGTTTCATATCAACCGTCTCCAGCAGCAACGATGCCAACGACTCCGTCCACGCTTGGGTATAACGGGACTAATATATTACTTGGAGTGACAGCGGCAGAAAGCCAGCGCCAGGAAACAGCGCAAATGGTTTTGCTAATATGCATTTTGGCGGGCGCTTGTAGCTTGTTAACGATCGTCGGCAACGTGGTCGTCATCGTTTCGTTTTTCATCAACAAAAGTTTGCGAAACTTTAGCAACTACTTGATCCTAAGCCTCGCTATAAGCGACCTTACTATTGGCGCTTTTTCCATGAACGTGTACACTTCATATAACGTTAAAAACGAATGGATACTTGGCGAAGTTATGTGCAAAGCTTGGTTGGCTGTTGACTACACTGCTAGCAATGCGTCCGTGATGAACCTGCTGGTAATTTGTGTTGATAGGTAAGAACATCAAGTGAACACATATATTGTGCATCACATTCAAAATGTTTTATATCTTCCTTAAAATCGTAATTTTAAAGGTTAGGCGACGTGTTAATGTTTAACTGAGCGTCTTTGGGTAAACTCTTAAATCAAATCAAATATCGTATTCCGAGATTCATTGCAGTTCACGAAATTGTCAGTCAATCCAAGTTATATATTAGGGTGGGGAAAGACGGGACACCTTTAGCACATAATATCCAAATATCCTGATCGTGTTTTAGACAATTAACAACGATCTATAGGAGTCGTGAGGATGCGGTTTTATAATTTTTTTGAATTATTTGTTTACTACCAAGCGACAAGAAAATGGAATAAAAAGGTGTCCCATCTTCCTCCACCCAAGTATAACTATAAGTCTACAAATAGTTGCCACTGCGCCGCACGTACTTTAAGTTTCTTCGATAACTCGCTTTGTTGAGTTTTCCACGTGGCTGCTTAATGAGTGCTTTACCATAACCGCTGTCCTTTATTGCATCCTGGAAGTCAGACGTTGTGTTTGGCAGAATAACCTTTATTGATCGGTGCTGATGCATTTAAAAGGTTCAGCAGGTGTTGAATAGGTGTATGGCACACTTTACGTATACTGCGGTCATATCAATGCAAATTATCTTACGTTCCAGGTACCTTGCGATTACAAAGCCAGTAAAGTACAGGAAATGGTGCACCCCACAGCGGGCAGCCATCGCAATTGCTGGTGTGTGGATCCTGTCCTTCCTAATGTGGTGCCCAGCCATAGTTCTGTGGGACCTGTTTTCCACCGATACGAAGATGCCAACGAATGATTGTTACATCCCGTTTATGAAGGACAACGCATGGGTTACAGTAGCAACCATAGTCGGTGCATTCTATATTCCAGCAACTGCAATGTGCGCGTTGTATTACCAAGTGATCAGCAAACTCCGCAAGCGAAGACTGTAAGTAGATTAATTTAAGAACAAGACGGGACACCTTTAGCACATAATATCGAAATATCCTGATCGTGTTTTAATCAATTAACAACGGTCTATGGGAGTCGTGAGGATACGGTTTTAAAACTCCTTAAATGTTCTTTGTTTACCATTAAATGGGACGAAAAAGTAGAAATAAAAATTTGGATTTTATGTGCTATAGGTGTCCCGTCTTCCCCCCAGCCTACTATATTGTACCATTGTCACGTATTAAAAGGAAAAAGTATATTCTTAAACCAAGCGTGCCACTTAAACTGTTTGATCCTCTAGACTTGTTTGCTCTTTGTATGTGCGTTGTGGCAACATTCATAAAAATACTATACGACCGTATTTTATGGATTATACTTGTACTAAGCAAGGTTAAAAAGATATTCCTTAAACTATGTTTATTCGGATCCAAATATACAGTTGTGTCATTGTAAGCCAGGGGTTCAAATACTTGAACACATAGGAAACATCACCTGATCATTATACACCCCCTGTCACACTATTCCCAATGGTTATCCTGTCATAATGCTCTCATCACAGCTCTAATTGACAACCAGTAGTTAGACTCCCTGCCCCGGTACATCGCTGGTGACGTATGGATGTCTATGCTTAAAGTTCAAAAATGTGCTCAATAATATGACTGCTGAAAGATTGCTTTGTTAAATGTCATTCAATCTAAATTAACGTATTTGGTTATATACAGTAGGTTGGGGTAAGATGGAACATGTTTTCTCTTTTCTTTTCCAATTTGATATTAAACAAAAAGATTTACATAATTATATAATCGTTTCCTCACGACTCCCGTAGCCCGTTGTTAATTGTAAAACACGATTAGGAAATATGGGACATTATTTATGTACTTACAGTATGCCATCTTACCCCACAATAATTTATACGAAATTCCCCCCAAAAAAGTCGGAAGGAAACCCGTTAAATGTAGCATACGTGATGTACCTTCGATCTTTTACTTGCGGTCAGCGTCCGTTCAATAAATGATAAAACGTCATCCTGGTATCGCGGTCAAAATCCCAGTACATAAAAAAACCATGCGGTCATCCCTGAGCAGTTTAATATGGCGATTTATCGCACATTTGTAGCCGCGTTGCATAAAATCATGCGAACTATCTGTTACATCTCCCACCGGGACCTGCCTCCGGTTTACGTTGGGTTTATTCCATCGATTGCAAGACGTTGCGCCAACACCGTCGGCCAATTCCGCTCGCAACAAATCGATAAAGGAAGAGCCTTAATTTTGGGTTAGTGTTAAAACAGCTACTTAGATTTAACGCTCTTCCCGCCCCTACATGAATAATTGATATAACAGTACACAAACACTACGTTGTTATTGTGTGTTGTCACATGTGCCATCATTAAATTATTGTCTTTCAGTGGGTTAAGGTCATTAGCGATCAAGGACACGCTAACGATGGCTGTGCCACTTCCTGTCAATACCAACAACATATCAAGATCGGACGAAAAGAAATCGTTTTCTTCTAATTCGCCGAGCGCTGTTGATGGACAAGACAAATGTGACCAACATAATAAACAAGTTGTCTCACCCCGGGACAGTAGGGACAACCCGTCAGCCGCAGCGACCCTCGCTAACACGACGACTTCTCTATTAATGGCAACCACTGTGGAAAATGACTTGAAACATTCTGATACAGCTGAAACGAACAGCACCCTCCCGCATGAAGCTACATTGCCACTTGTAACCAGACGTTCAGCGAGCATCGCGAAGGCGAATTCATTTTCGTCCATAATTCGTAAAAACTCGGGTAGTAAATGCTTCTACCGTGAGCCACAGCGGGTGGTAAGAGAACGAAGAGTGACGGTGCTTCTAAAGTTTATCCTCACGTGTTTTATTGTGCTGTGGTTACCTTACAGTTTGATTATTCTTGTGACAAGCTTCTGGCCATCGTGTAAGGTTCCTATTTACATTTGGAATCTCAGTTACTGGCTTTGTTATTTGAATAGCACGGTGAACCCATTTTGTTACGGATTCTGCAACGAGAATTTTCGCCAAACTTTCAAAGTTATTATAACAACAAAATGGTGGAAAAAGGAAGTGCGAAAAAGTTTACGATTAAGTCGTCGTACAAGTAATGCACCATACAGGTTCTCAACTATGCTACATAAAAAGCGAGAGGACCTCCCGCGAGCAAAAATGCGGGAGCGTTTTAAATCCACGTAAAACCATGTACATTATTTCACTTGAGCTGTTTTACTCCATTGTCACATATGTCTTTACTCCATCATGTTCGTCTGCCATACACCGTGTTATAAAATACCAAGTCGTCGCATGGTTGGTTTGCTTTGACGCGTTTCAGATAGCAGGCGGTGTTAAGAAACTCGTAATTTATGGTTCAAAGGTTCACAGGCTCGTACCTCATGTTTACGAGGTAACATATTCGGCAAAGCAAACGTATTGTTCGTTTAATGTAAACACGAATGGTAGACGCGAGGCTTTTTACGTGGCAATGGGGCCAGGTAAGTGATTATAGAAGATGGGTCGAACGTTTTGCATTGAAAAGAGATTAGCCATTGTAACATTATTGTTATAGCGTTATTTAACTGGAAAGGGGAGAATCAATAATCAATAAACACAACGATAGCTTTGTTGTGTTGTCATTATACGGAAGCTTCTGTTATACGCATACATTATTCAAGCGACAATCAGGCGGACTGGAGAGCATCAAGACTCAATAAAACATACATTAGGAGCAAATTTCCACGTCGGCTGAGGAAACTCTATTCCAGGCCTACCACACACACACAGTGTTTTCTGGCATACGGTGCGAGCTCAAAATCGATTCTTATATATCCTATATTTGGTTTCGCTGTGCCGTGAAAACATACTGTGTTTCCCTTTAACGCATTAACAAACGCCCACAAAGGTTTAAGTTTCTTTCCCCTTATAATTAAAAGTATAACGTTACAGAACAAGACGCCAAAAACCGTTTCAGAAAGATAGGTTGTGACGTTCTCAAACACCAGTCATTGTTACGAATGAATGGAGATTATGACCGCTTCAATAGATCACCATATTTGTTCTGTGCCCACTTTGTTAGACTTCTTGCTTATTGAAAGCCAAATGTGTTTAATTTTAACCATGGCCCACTGAATGTATTATGATAGTACTGTGTAAGACGGGACACCTTAGCACATAATGTCCCAATTTACCGATCGTGTTTAAAACAATTAACATCGGTCTATAGGAGTCGTGAGAATATGGTTTTATAATTTTTGAATGGTCATTGCTTGCCACCAAATGGGACGAGAAAATGGAATGGAAAGGTGTCCCATCTTCCCCACCCTACTATATATTATTAATAAGATAACTGAGCAATAATTCCAATGCATTGTTTAAAGTTCATGTTTAGTAGGGTGGGGAAGATGGGACGCCTTTTCATTCTATTTTCTCGACTTATTTGGTAGCAAACAAAGAGTTTGAATATAAAAATACTACACATTTATGATTCAGGATCTCAAAAATATAAATGCAACAATACCATGTTTTATAATTAGCATGTACCATATATAGTTTGATTAGATGACTGCGCCGAGCATTGAACCTGGTATCCTTCGGTTATGATGTACGCCTATAATCATTGAGCCACAACCCGCATTAACGCCTGTTCATTGCGACCGTTGCACCTATTTGTCAATTATAAGAATGATAGATTTGTTTACTGGGTAACATGCTGCGAATGGAAATAATAGAAAAATAATAATAATAAGGTCAACGAGGTGTGATCAGAAATATATGAAATATTTTCATCGCTATAACACGATGGGTAGTTAATTTCCGCCATGCAGGTGTTATGTTCAATTATCCAAGCTCGTTGTTTCGTGTTCTTATAAATATCTTTACACCTGTCGCTGTTGTTGGTGTATTTCCGGTAAACAACACATTCGACCACTTACGCAACGAAGCAAAAAAACCCAATTATACGCAAAGCAGGTGCGTAAAACAAGCAAGAAAATAAATTGAAAACACATTTGGTGTAATTGTAATCAATCTTATTGTAGTCAGTGGACACGAAACTAAACATTCGTGTTATAACATCTGTCGTTGCCCCGCTATGCGAGGATAAATAAGTTACACTCATGGTAACTTGTAAGCGGGCACGAGGTGTATGAAACAGAACACCCGTGTTATAACGACTGTCATCGCCCGCCATGCGAGGTTAAACAAGTTACATTCATTCACTCAGCTATTCCGATATCTAGAGCAGCTTCATATTGCCCCGCGTTTAATTGCTGGGATCATCTGTTCAAACAGTTTTAAACAAAAATACAGCTGATCAAATAATTTATAATTCAGTCAGCTTCCGTTTGTTACTTACTAAATCTTTCAACGGTTTATTATTGTTCCAGTATTTCTTGTTGCTGCTGTTGTCCTTCTTTCCCATAATCATTTTCACAAAAAATCCAAATTCGTAATTCTTGCATGTGGTCTTAAATCTCGTGACTGAAATGAAATTCTAATACTCTCTATATATTAGTTTTAGAATAATTTTTTAGTTTTATAAATCGCGAATCGTTGTGAACTTAGTTTGTTTCGCAATGTTGAATTGACGTCACAACCATCCGCTAAGTTGATTGGTCATATTGCACACGTGACCGACGCCCCGCACCAGCTGATTACGCCCGCCTTGATTGCTCCGCGCATAAAACGCCTCTTCTACAAAGTTACCACGTTGCAGTTTAGATGAAGTTGGTTCCACACCAGGTTACAAGTTGGAAGGTTTTAACCAGTTTTCTTGCAAGACTTGAGTTAAGTATTGTTTCATTACATTAGTATTATGTTATGACATACCATTTACTATAACATAGATATATATATACCACTAATATACAATAATATTATTAACTACATTATATGCAGTAATATCATGCTACAAGTTTTGTGCCTTCCGTTTATTACTTTATTATAAGTTTAAATTATTCTTCATCACATTCTGTTTCAGGAATCGCGACCGTCTTTATCACGTCACACGCAATATCTCGGTTTATAATCGCTGCGTTGTTACGTCACAAACCGACACAATCGCCTAAACTTCACTCATTACTGCTCGCGTTGATGTTACGTCATTAGTTTCGTTACGTCATAGCTGAACACGCGACTGTTCTACGCATTCGTTTCGCGACGTTTATTCATGGGGCCCCATGCGCGTTTTGCGTCGACGCAAGGCACATTACTTGTATATACTAATTATATTTTCGCTATGAGCGCGAAACAAGAAGATCGAAGAATTGGTAAAGTATAAATCACAATTGGCATTATAACGTACATAAGCTCTTTTCCAGAAACATCGATGGTGTGACGTCACGAAGTGGAGATGACGCAACAGAAGAACCCACTTCGTAAGTTTATTGTTTCGTCATGAACTTATTTTGCTTGAAATGATGTTTTAAAGTTATTTTTTAGAATAAGGTATGTGACGTCACAGAGGACCAAGCGGGCCGCGACACGAATGAAGAATGAAGGTGCTTATGACGTAATTATTATACAAACCGATATTTAACGGTTATGTTGTTTTGCAGAAAAGTCGGCGAATAAAGCTGCCGAAGAAAAGCGCAAGGTATTGTATATTGTCATTGTTTATGATTTAGTAATAAACGTTTAGGAATAAATTTTAACATGAAGAAACTCTTGTAGAATTGATGAATTTTCATCGTTTTGTGTAGCTATTACGTCTAACTATGACGTAACTATATCCTACATTTGCAGACGAAGAATAAAGACGAAGACGCCGATAAAGGATACACGGTTTGAGGTTTGAGTATTATAAGTATGAGTTGTGTGTTGTATGTGTGCCTTGTCTGCGCTGCTGTATTCTTATTCTGCTGGACCTAATGTTGCCAGCTATTTTTAGTCAGTCACTACTATAGTGCATTTTGCATGTCTATGAAATATATGCAATGAAACTATGGCGAACATCTTGCTGGATCAGATTTTGTTGTTGTACACTCTATTGGGTACTTCGTCTACAAAGGTCGAATCCTTCAGCGATTCTGTATTGTCCTGATCGCTTGGTGAGGGCGCTGTGTTGGTACACAACTACTCGAGTAATATTAACACGCAGTATAATATGCGCATAGTAACCTTTTTAATATAATGTAATCTATATTTAGCATAAAATAGTATAACTTCCCCACGTGACTAACTTTATATTTAAACGTCATGTAGCGTGATTGGGACGATGGCCACGTCACGATTACGCTACGACGTCGATACGGTGGGTCAGAGCATTGTCATGACCCTGCGTTCGGTGCGGTTACGTCAGTTTTGATTGAGTTACTTAACGGTCAGGTTGTTGCGTGGACGTCGCCGCCAGTGATGCTACGCTAGATATTTAGGTCACTATTGGCACAGTGATGCTACGCTCAGTTTTAGGTCACTGCCAATGCGGTTCGTAACAACCTGACGCAGTTTCGTGACGGTCGATGTGGTGCGTAACATCCGGACGTTATTATATTGTGTGAAGATACGACGAGAGTATCGCGGTACCAACATAGCGACTTACCTTTTGATTGGGACATGCGGAGCTGTTGTTGGCTTCGACTCCTTGCGGTCGGACATTCAATATGGTGTACACTGCAGATGATTATCCTTCAGGATTTGAACCATATTTTATTTGTAGATGTTTCACTGATTATGTCCGCGTTAATTACTTTTTGACTGCGTCCCCTTTTTGTATGATTGAGCTGTTGTGTTTGTTGCATGTTTGGCACATGTATGTCGCTGCACTCGTTGTACAATTTTTGTCTTTTTTTGGTGTGTTCCTTACTATTTTTGTCTGACGGTTAGTTTAACCTTGCTTGGGTAAGGTCTATCCAGCAAAGGGTTTCTCACCAGAGTAGAAACCCACTACCATTGGCTGGGGGCTTGTCGTGCCGTAGTGGCTTTCCACCAACGCCAGCCACAGAAACTATGAAGGTATTTTAATCCTGCTTCTATTTTTCAGAAGGTTCTTCAATAAAAGTCATCACGTTTATTTTGTTTTGTGTAACTACTTCGTGTTGCAAAATAAAATATCAACTGAACTTAATTTTTGTTTCAATATTAAATGACGTCAGAATCTAGATACGTCATGAAAGAGTGACGTCAATCAGTCCCCATACGTCACTTCAAAGCATGACGTCATTGTGATTCTATGTGTCTTGTTGTGACCAGAGTCGTATAAACACCGAGTAGTCCAACTGCCGTCTTTGTGTGTTCAAAATAGAGCAAAAGTGGTGACTTTGACAATGGGTTTAAACGAACTTGTTAAGTTTTGTTTGTGTTTTCCTTTTGTGAGAAGGTGTAAAACAGCTTCTATTTACCTTACCAAACATTTTTTAGAAAAAATGTATAAATTTAACCGCATTAAATGACTAAAATGTCGCAAATCAACCGCTTCTAATTCTAATTTTTGACTTTTTTTGATACAGAAAACAAATAACACATGTTTTTTACACTTTTCAACCTTTAAATTTGTTTTTAGGCCCAAGTTTTTCTGTAATTTACCGAAAAACATACATTTTCCCTATACCTACTGTGTTATTTTGGACCCAAATTGCTGTTCAATTTGTCTTTTACGTAACAATGGGTTGGACTACTCGGTATTTCTATGGCTCTGGTTGTGACCAGAGTCGTAAAAACACCGAGTAGTCCAACTGCCGTCTTTGTGTGTTCAAAATAGAGCAAAAGCGGTGACTTTCGCAATGAATTTAAACGAACTTGTTGAGTTTTATTTGCGATTTCCTTTTGGAAAAAGGCGTAAAACAGCTTCTATTTACATTACCAAACATTTTTTTGAAAAAACATATAAATTTACCCCCATTAAATGACTAAAATGTCACAAATCAACCGCTTCTAATTCCATTTTTTGACTTTTTTTGATACAGAAAACAAATAACACTTGTTTTTTACACTTTTCAACCTTTAAATTTGTTTTTAGACTTAAGTTTTTCTCTAATTTACCGAAAAACATGCATTTTCCCTATACCTACTGTGTTATTTTGGAACCAAATTGCCGTTCAATTTGTCTTTTACGTAACAATGGGTTGGACTACTCGGTATTTCTATGGCTCTGGTTGTGACATATCTATGAAAGGAACGGTTTCGGTGATTTTTTGCGTGTTTTTGCGATGTGGCGTTTTGTTTTGTATTGAGTATTGATCAATCGCTTGTTTTAGTTTTGTATGGTTATTCCTAAGACTTCTACTGTATATTTAGACGTTAGTCAGTTGTTAAAAACATGGAAGGGACTATACAACCAAGCCAAAGTGCCCAGCAATGTTATTCAAAACTACAAAAACTTAAAGAACTTCGGTAAGTAATAAATATCACTGTTGTAAAGGGTGATCGGTGACAATTTCGGTATTAAAATATTTCTTAGGTTTAACTGATACTCGCTGTATAACGTGTTTTTAATTTCATGCCTTACTAAACTGGGAGGTATATGGAGGGGTAAATGTGGACTTTATTTGTTGCTAGTGAAGAATCCTCACCCTGCGTTATCCACTAACCAGTGACCCATAACTATTAACCCCTAGGTCCTAACTGCCAACCTCTAACACTTTCCACCAGCCTAATCTGTTATGTGCCGGAGGATTCTTCACCAGTGCTCTATATTTTCATATTTCAACATGACAACCATTATTATTTTGATGTTCAGGCAAAAAACAGTACAAGTTGAGAAAATGAAACTTTCCATAAAAGATTCGCTTCATAATGCTGAGGAAGAAGCAAAATCACTCAAAGAATATAAGAAGGAGATTTCTTACTTGTTGCAGGAGAAGATGGCCCATGTTGAGGAATTGCGATTGATACACACTGATATCAACACAGTGAGTTTCGGTGTTTGTTTAAATCATAGGTTTAATTGAGAATACAGACGTCTCTATCCACTGCAGTCAAAGGTATAGTCTTAAAAGTGAGGGGTTTGGTTGTCTGAATTGTCACCCATGCATTAAAACAATCACCCACAACGTTACATACATGGTAACTCGTAAGCGGGCACGAGGTGTATGAAACAGAACACCCGTGTTATAACGACTGTTGTTGCCCCGCCATGCAAGGATGAATAAGTTACATACATGGTAACTCAGAAGCGGGCACGAGGTGTATGAAACAGAACACCCGTGTTATAATGGACCAAATATCTTATGCTTTGATTTTTCACTTTACTTCACAGATGGAAAACCTGATCAAGCAAAGTTCAGCCGAACGTAGCAACTTGATCCACGATAGCCAGAGGTTGATGGAACAGTACAAACCCCTTAAACTGGAGATCGAAGTTTTGCGGCAGGAGATTGGGTTGGAACATCTAGAAGCGGATGATGCAGAGTTTTCTATAGAGTAAGTTGGTTTTGACTATTGTTTATTTCAGGTGATTTTTACCTTTTTAACTACTTGTGGCTTATAACTGTGTCTTGGATATGTTACGTGAATATGAGCTGTTATTATTAAATAATTGTAGTTGTATCATGGTAGAGTATACTATCACCTAAGTTGCTAAGTTTTCTCTTTGACAAAATTTCATTGGTTGATTGGATTTACGTTTGCTGCATATTTAGTTGCATTTGGTAGCCAAATCTTGCCTAAAAGTCCCATTCTGTGTCATGCTATGAGACTTATAAATAGAATGTACATAAACATATACAATATCAGGATATTTGGCAACTCTGGCCCAATGGTGTTTCACTCAACAGGACCCACCCAGTAACCGACATACAGTAGAATATTATCATTTGCTTTATTTTGTTGCTAACATTGCTTGTCATCCAGGATGCTACAAGACATAGACCCTGGCATGACTCGTATGCAAGATAAACAAGCAGAGAAAATGATGTTTAACATCGAACCTGGTGAAGCAAAACCACCAGTAGTTCGTGTGAATAACGAGAACAAACCAACTTCATCACAGCCCCCTCCCATGAAGGTAAGGGTGTTTGGTTTAAAATCATTGGGATTGTGTTTATACTGTTGCCGCCAGGCATATTATATTATACTTGTGTTTTGGGTCTTCTGGCATTTATTTGCCGACCGATGTTTTGACATCCTATTCAGGTCGTCTTTATCAGGGTGAAATGTTGAGTAAGATTTCTTAATGTTTTAGCATTGTTTGCTTTTATTATGTGTCATAATATTGAAACGTCGGTTTGCAAAATTCTTAAGCCTAACTTATTGGTTGTAATGTTTACTGATTAATGCAGTGGATATAATCCTGGGGTAGGCCTTTCACCCTGCCACCCCAGGTTTTTCGTCTATAATATAACCCCTATACCCCCGTAGGCTTGTTTATCCTGCCATCAACAAATCCATCGTAACGCACCAATCTGTCCACTCTGTAAAGCAAAGAGCAGATCAAGGAATCCAAAGAAACCAAAGAAATCTCTTAAAACTGATGAATAAACTTAGACTTCTATGTTTTCGCATGTACTGTCTGTGTACTTGTTGTAACTTCTTGATATTTCCACCAACAGTCCTATGTTTAAAGCTCGGCAAATTCCAAATATTTTTTATTTTTTTATTACAACAGATTTTACATCATGGAAAAATTACGAAGTTTTTTCTATTTTTTTTTATTTATTTTTTTTTTCTCAAATGATAGCGAATTGTGTTAAAACACGAAGAAAAGGACTTAGCAGTAAAACGGCAGTCATATTTCGTATATTTTTATTTAAGTAAATTTTAGTTGCTTACCATATTAATTATGCATTTGATATATTTTTCAATATTGGTGCTCTACTGTTGTGCTATGTTTAAGTGTTTAAGCAATGGAAACATTGACACAAATATTTAACAAAATGCTGTTAAACTGCTGTGTTTTTATTGTCACACGTATTTTTTATGTATAATTGTTAATTTTGTTGTAATGTTTATTTAATCCCGTACTATGTGTTGAGTAATTGCTTACGTGTGCAATTGTAGCCACCCATTCAATAATCATTTCCTCACATCTTGTTTAAAACAGAGTTAGCTTGAATTAGTTGACACAAAATGTCAAAATCTGAGAATAAATATTCCGTCCTACTGCCCACATACAACGAAAGGGAGAACCTTCCTATTATAACTTGGCTGTTGGTCAAGTATTTCACAGAAAGGTAAATTTAAGACAAAATATGCTCATTTTTTATTTTATGTTGTTACAAGGCTGTCATTTTTCTTAATATAAGTGAGAACCAACAGTAGCCTGCTATAAAGGTCGTAAAATTTGTTCTAAAAGCTTATATTCAGTTGTAAAATGTTTTTAATTCTTGTAAATTGAGTATTCTGCTAGCAAGCATAATGTAGTTTATATTTTTTGCCTTTTTTCGATAAACCGTGATGTTCCTCTTTATGTGTTTACTTGAGATTTTGAGAAAAAGTATTTTCAGCTTAACATGGTTAAATCTTTGTTTCACAAACAGCAACTACAATTTTGAAATTATCGTCATTGATGACGGAAGTCCTGATGGGACACTAGAGGTCGCTAAACAACTACAAACTATTTATGGGGAGGATAAAATTGTAAGGAAACTTTTTTGTTTGAAGGAGATAAATTGGTTATATTTGAGTATATGTGTATTGTTTTTATTATATTGTCTAACCTTATCTCAACCTGTTTGTAAACCCAACTGCATTTCCGTGGTACAGCGGTTAGCGTGCCTGTCTGTAACCTAGAGGTAATGGGTTCAAGGCTCGACATTGCTACCATTGTGGGCGTATGTGTCTTTGGGAAAGACACTAAACGACAATTGCTCCAACCCAGTGTCACTAATGGGTTGTCCAAATTATCAGCCATACATAAAATAATAAAATAAAAAAATCCCCAAAAAATATTCACCCATGAAGTAACATACATGGTAACTGGTATGCTGGCACGAGGTGTTAAACCCGTGTATGGTGGCCCAGTGTTGCCACAAGTTTTTTTAACTCTTAACAAAAAAAAAACAAAAAAAAAACGAAAATGAAATTGAAAACGAAAATGAAAACGAAATTGAAAACGAAAATGAAAACGAAAATGAAAACGAAATTGAAAACGAAAATGAAAACGAAAATGAAAACGAAAATGAAAACGAAAATAAAAATGAAAACGAAAACAAAAATGAAAACAAAAATGAAATTGAAAATGAAAACGAAAATGAAAACGAAAATGAAAATGAAAACGAAAATAAAAATGAAAACAAAAATGAAAACGAAAATGAAAACGAAAATGAAAACGAAAATGAAAACGAAAATGAAAACAAAAATGAAAACGAAATTGAAAACGAAAATGAAATTGAAAACGAAAAAAAAATGAAAATCAATTTCGCTTTTCGCGTCGTGGCCGAGGAGTGCCAACGAAAAAAAAAACGAAAATGAAATTCAATCGCGCCGTGGCCGAGGAGTGCCATGTGCAGTGTTACCGTTGTATTTCATTTATACTTACCACATTGGATTGTACGTTCTTCTGATAAACAATAATGATGTAGAGTTAGGTGTATCTACAATCTACATTATGTATTTACTTTATTGAGTTATTTAGCAAATACACTTTGTAAAATTCTACACTTTGTAAATGGATAGCTACCTGATCACGGCATACCATTACGACATGACTGTATTTTTTGAACCCAATATACATTAGTACAATTAACGCTGTACTATCAAAATACTTTATTTCGACATGGCGTAAGAAAAGGCGGTACGGTATTCCTTTATCTGGTGACCAGCAAAAATTGTGGTCTCAAAATGTTCCTTGGTCTCACTGATACCCGCTATATATATAGTTTTTTTGAACAAAGTCGAGCGTTCGTTTCGTAAATTAATTTTAACAAGCGAAAAGAAGCTTCGTCGCCGTAATTCACCTGCAATGCGTAACCATTTGTTACGTCTAAATAGCAACATATGACGTCACAATAAGGATATGTTACGTCGGATATGGCACATTATATTCTTGTTTTTCGCACAGTTTTGTGTTGGTAAAACCGCAATATATAAAAAGACTAACAGCGATTTCACCCGAGGGAATTGCTTGAATATGACGTCATTCGATTCAGTGATGCAATGCAAAATAACGAGTTTACGTACTGATAATTTCACCGAGTTTTATTTGCTAAATAACTCAATAAAGTAAATACATAATGTAGATTGTAGATACACCTAACTATACATCATTATTGTTTATCAGAAGAACGTACAATCCAATGTGGTAAGTATAAATGAAATACAACGGTAACACTGCACATGGCACTCCTCGGCCACGGTGCGATTGAATTTCATTTTCGTTTTTTTTTCGTTGGCACTCCTCGGCCACGACGCGAAAAGCGAAATTGATTTTCTTTTTTTTTTCGTTTTCAATTTCATTTTCGTTTTCATTTTTATTTTTATTTTCGTTTTCATTTTTATTTTTGTTTTCATTTTCGTTTTCAATTTCGTTTTCATTTTCATTTTCGTTTTTATTTTCGTTTTCATTTTTATTTTTATTTTTGTTTTCATTTTCATTTTCGTTTTCAATTTCGTTTTCATTTTCGTTTTCATTTTCGTTTTCATTTTCGTTTTCAATTTCGTTTTCAATTTCGTTTTCATTTTCGTTTTCATTTTCGTTTTCAATTTCGTTTTCAATTTCGTTTTCATTTTCAATTTTATTTTCGTTTTTTTTTGTTTTTTTTTTTATTGTTAAGAGATAAAAAACGTGTGGCAACACTGGGCCACCATACCCGTGTGATAACGACTGTCGTTTTCCGACCACGCGAGGATAAAGTAAGTTACATTCATTCATTCACACCATATTATTCAAACTATAAAGCTAGGAATATATATATAATGCAGAATGCTTCTTTTAAACACCAGGTTTTGAGACCAAGAGCAAAAAAGTTGGGTCTCGGCACGGCGTATGTGCACGGTGTGAAACACGCAACGGGAAACTTTGTAATTATAATGGACGCAGATTTGTCCCATCATGTAAGTGCTTACACATAAAGTTTGATGATTTTACTTATATATGTATTATGACTAGGGATGCACATTACAGAATAATTAGGTATTCTAGGATATCCTAGAATACTTTATTTCGAATCTAGAATTCCGAATCTAGAATTTCGAATCTTTTCATATTTATAGGAAAAAGAAATTTTACCCACAAAAGTCAGTTTATTGACCCTTTCATAGCAGCCTTGTTGGGTCATGAGCTGTAAAATGATCAAAAATTGTACTATTGGGTAGTTTTTGCGTCATGAAACGTATAGCAGGCTATGAAAAGACGTTACGAAACGTTTACTCTCGAAAGTCCCACAAACACAAAAATATTTTTTTTCAAAATTAATAAGTTTAAAAAATTGTTAATATAGTATATGAGATGACGTGTAATTACGTCATTAAACAGAATACCGAATCCCGTAATTAGATTCGAATACAAAAGGATTCGAATCTCACGGATTCGAAATTCTGTAATGTGCATCCCTAATTATGACAAAAACTTTTGTAAATACTAAAATTTGGATTTTATTTGAATGGGAGACTGATGATGTCATTTTAATAAATCGTTTTTCATGATTTTAAGTTTATTAAACGTCAAACGATATACTGGTAGTTGCGGGACAATTTGAATCAAGACTGCGATAAATTTATTTTGCTTTGTTATCTTAATTTATCATTTACTTATCTAAGTTCTTACTTTAGAAATCAAGTCTACATAATTAACATTATGAAACTCAATATAATATTTTTTTTCAGCCGAAGTTCATCCCACAATACATTAAGTAAGTTTATACATGTTGGTTACTAATATAATACTCTACTGAATTAAGTTCACATATAAGCATATGAATCCTAACACTATGCAGACCAACAACCAGCCATTTAAACCCAATTGTTTGTAGTTGTGCCAATATATTTAATGAGTCAGAAAAATCCTTCAACTGAAATTTTGACCATCCAAACTAAAACTTTAAATTAACAAGTTACTACAACTTTAAATTAACAAGTTACTACAACGACCCCCATTTTGCTGCTAATTTCCTCTTTTTCTGCTAAAAGTTTCTTTGTTAAAGTTTTATTTTTATATTCTGTGTTGCATTTCACTTAATGTTAAAGAGGCATACCAACAAAAAATGATAATCTGTTTATGGATAGAGATCCCCAAATGCAACCTAAAAATACCATCAAAGTTTCCCAAAACGATACGGCTTTAAAAAAATCGCTCTAAAAAACCTGCTGAAGGAAAAAGAGAATTTATAAATTTTAAAACTTTGATGGTAGCTTTAGGTCATATTTGAGCATATCTATCAATACACAAACTTTGATTTTTCGTTGGTATGCCCCTTTAATATGTTGAAGCACTACATTAGTATAACGTCGGTCATTTTGCGGCTGATTCTGTTTCCATCCTTGTTCCAATTTAGATAATAGATAAGTCACATTTATTTATGTTGTAATATCTAAATGGAAAGTTTTTTTTATACTGAACTGAAACTTGAAAGTTTTTTTTATACTGTATGGCATTTCACTTTTATTATGTTGTTATTATGTTAAAAGAAAGTCAGAAAAGCTGCTGATTCTGTTTTTTTGTTAATTCAGATAAATAGCATATTATTTATTCTTTGTAAATAATTATGTTGAAATATGTTTTAGGAAACAGGAAGAGCTTGATTGCGACATAGTGACCGGGACGAGGTACGAGGGGGAGGGGGGGGTTTATGGGTGGGATTGGAAACGCAAGCTTGTGAGGTGGGTACTGGGGTTGCGATGGTAAGGGTGTGGTTTAGGGGGTTGGGGGGTTGGTGTGGTAAAGTTGGGTGAATGTAACTTAATTATCCTCGCATGGGCGGAACAAGGCGTTATAACACAGGTGTTAAACGGGCACAAGGTGTATGAAATAGAACACCCATGTTATAACGACTGTTTTTGCCCCGCCATGCGAGGATAAATAAGTTACATACGTGGTAACTGGTAAGCCGACACGAGGTGTATGAAACCGAACACCCGTGTTATAAAGACTGTCGTTGCCCCGCCATGCGAGGATAAATAAGTTACATTCATTCATTCCTGCAGATTTGCGCTAAAAAGGTGTAACAGTAAAAACCGTTACATTACTGTTGAATCAAACACACATTTTATCCTATTTTTCAATCCTTCCTAAAACAAGACTAGAAAATTCAGAGACAAATCTAACATCATATATATTTTATTTTTCAGTCGCACGGCAAACTTTGTCACCCAAGTTCTCCTCCGACCTGGTGTGTCGGACCTGACTGGCTCGTTCAGATTGTACAGGAAGGACGTGCTTAAGCAGTTGGTTGGTTTGTGTGTTTCCAAGGGCTATGTTTTCCAGATGGAAATGATGGTTCGGGCAAGGCAGCTCAATCTTTCAATCGCTGAGGTGGGGGTTAAATTATGACTTAAATTTATGGACAGTAAGATTTTTTTATAAATTTTTACCTTTTTTTATATATATATATATATTTTTTTATGAAGTTTAGGGTGACACTGCTAAAAAATAGTTACAGTAATAGTTGTTTAGTGTAAAATTACTGTTTGTATTGGTAGGTGTCACCTTGTATTGAATTTTTTCTAAAATAGGGTAACACTTCTAAAATGTAGTTCCACACCTAACAGCAGGGTAAATGCTGTTTAAAGTTTAAAACTAGAGTGCTAAACCATATAATGTCAACAATGTTTCAAAACTAGGTGGGGGCGCGCTTAATGTTACGCCTGTGTTGTGGTGCATGTACAAGTTACAGATACTACAAGAATCAAAGTCACATCATGGGTGACATGTTACCCCAAGAAATGTTACACACTACCCCAATAACACTACACCCGTACGTGCATTGTTGATAACTAATGTTGTTTTTACTCAAGGTTCCCATTTCCTTCGTGGATCGATTTTATGGAGAATCAAAGTTGGGGGGAAACGAAATCTTTCGGTTTCTGAGCGGGCTTCTATATTTATTCGCTACAACATAGCTATAATAGTGACTTGCACTTAACTATTAATCGCTGTCGCATCATAAATGGCAATACCTATTTCGTATTTTAGGAATAATACGTTGGGGTAAGATGGGACATGTTTTTGTTCTGTTTTATCGTCCCATTTGGTAGTAAACAAAGAATATTTACATAATAATATAACCTCATTTTTATAATTCTTAAAAAATGTTGTTAAATGTTAAAAACACGATTAGAAAATGTGTGAATTATGTGCCAACGGTTTCCATCTTGCCCCACAATTCTATAATCAAGATATAAGTAAATATTGTTGTTTACATTAAATAACTGATTACCTGCTGTTTTACGTTTCTTATTCATAAAAATGATAAAAATATTTTCGCCCATAAATGTAGTAGGATGGGGGAAAATGGGACACCTTTAGCACATATTCAAAAATCCTGATCGTGTTTTGACGACGGTCTAGGGGAGTCCTGAAGATACGGTTTTATAATTCTTTGAATGTTCTTTGTTTACTAGTAAATAAAACAAGAAAATAGGATATAAAGGTGTCCCATCTTCGCCCACCATACCATATGTTGTTATATGCCATATAGTATGTAATGTATGTGTATACAGCCGCAACCTTAACACACACAGTGGCATGCAATATGGGAGGTCTTTTAGAATATAAATCTGTTTTTTTATGCTACAAACTTAACATAAATTTTATTTTATCGAGTAAGCAAACAAAGATTAAACCATATATTAAAACAACGAAGAGAAATAATTAGCAGCAAAACGTTGTTAATAATACGCTAGGTGTAAACGTGTTAAGTAAAAGCATGGCTGTTTAACCTGCAGTATATACGTCGTGGCAAAGTGGTTAGCGCGCCTGCCTTTAACCCAGAGGTAACGAGTTCAAGGCTCTAAGGTACAACCATTGTGGGCGTATGTGTCCTTGGGCAAGACACCTAACAACAAAAATTCACCCACAGAGTAGCGTGCTTGGCAACTTGTAAGCGGGCACGAGGTGTATGGAACAGAACAACCATGTTATAACGACTGTCGTTGCCCCGCCATGTGAGGATAAATAAGTTAAATTCATAGCGACCAACAACGTTTATGTTATTGTGTCCAGCATACAAAACCAAACATTGTTGCATCCGTTCAAGAACATTCAGCTTTTCCTGTCAAAATAATAACTTTCGTTTCGTCAACATGTTATGATGAATAATGCGCCAAACAAAAACAACTTTTTTTAAAACAAAAATACAAAACCAGTAACTTTCGAAACATAAGACTTTCTAACAGTAAAAGCATAAATTATCAGTCATCGAACCATCTATAGTCACCATGAATGTACGTTTGCTTCAACTTTGTTTCGGGTTGCTTTGCTTGGTGGGGATTTGCTTTACTTCGCTCTACGTCTATATATATAGTGCGATTAAGATACAGTTTATACGCCGTAAGGACGAAACGAGCTGTGGAACCGAACACTACAATAGTAAGTTGGGATTAATTAAATACTAGAAGCTGTTAATTTGTGTGAATGAATGTCTTTATTTTATCTCTGCGGTCACGATAACGAAGGTCTGAGTAGTTTGCATGGGAAGCAACGGTAAATTGACAATCGTTATAACACGTTACGACAAATACAATGTGCATCCCCTTTTAGAATCTAAATATAGTAGGATGGGGAAAGATGGGACATCTTTAGCACATAAGATCCAAATAAAAAGGTGTCTTATTCTCCCCCCACCCTGTATAAATCTATCCCCATTTAAAACCTAAACATTTTGCATCTAATTTACAGGTTTCATTGGTTGCTGTTAAGAAATGTGGTTCTGAGACGATCAAGATGATGTTATCAGCTCACCCTGGTATTCATAGAATCACTGGCGCCGATTTCCCCCACGCTTGTTCAAACCCGGACGAACTTTCACAATATTTAAGGTGACAGCATATGACATAATAGGGTGGGGGAAGATGGGACACCTTTTTATTCTCTTTCTCGTCCCGTTTGGTAGTAAACAAAGAACATTCAAGGAATCATAAAACTACATCTTCACGACTCCCATAGACCGTTGTTAATTGTTTAAAACACGATCAGGATATTTAGATATTATGTGCTAAAGGTGTCCCATCTTACCCCATTCTACTATATGCAGTTGTTACTTAAACTTTCGAAAACGGTAGCAAATATCTAATTAAACTAATTAAAACAATGAAGGAGGGGAATTGACAGGAAAACAACATTCTGTAGCATCTCACCCATATAGAATAGAATGCGCATATACAATGTTGGGGTAATGGGCCAACTCTGGCTTAAATCACCAGGTCTCATGGCATGCCTCACTGTAGGACCTCACCCATATAGAATAGAATGCGCATATACAATGTTGGGGTAATGGGCCAACTCTGGCTTAAATCACCAGGTCTCATGGCATGCCTCACTGTAGAACCTCACCCATATAAAATAGAATGTGCATATACAATGTTGGGGTAATGGGCCAACTCTGGTCTAAATCCCAGGTTCCATGGCGTGCCTCACTGTAAGACCTCACCCATATAGAATAGAATATGCATATACAATGTTGGGGTAATGGGCCAACTCCGATCTAAATCCCAGGTCTCATGACATGCCTCGCTGTAGTACCTCACCCATCTTCAATAGAATGTGGTTATAACAGAATAGAACAGAGTTAATGGAATAACTAAAATGTGTCGCCCGTTATAATTCACAACAGAATAGGAAGGGGGGCAAAATGGCACAAAGCGCGCCTGTTGTTTTACTTAATCAACAGAAACAACTAATTAGCGTAAAACTTTAAATAGGAAAACAGCAAACCAGTTTCCTAATAAACGAGCGATTGTAATCGGAGACAACGAGTGTTTCAACATGCCGCATGCTCTCAATGGTTTAGGTCGCTACAGACCAAGCAAGGTTATTGTTCTAATATGCAATCCTGTTAAAAGAACGTTTTCAGATTACCACCACATACTGCAGAACAATAAGGTAACTTGTTAAAATGTAATTTATTTACAGTCTCTCGTGGCCGGAGAGCGATAGTCGATATAACAGGGGCGTTCTGTTTCATGCACCTCGTTCCCGCTTACCAGTTATTAAATATGTAACTTTATGTGTGATTGTTTTTTAAACATCCCTTTAAGTTTATAACCATTGCTGTTCGACTATTGCTATTTCGAGACAATTTAAAAGCACAACTGCTACTTATAAACAAATAAAATAAAGTAAATAAAGTTTGGGGTAAAATGGGTTTTGTTTTAACTATTTATTGTTGTCCCATTTGGTGGTAAACAAAGAACAATTTACAAAATGATATACCCATATTCTCACGAAAGAGTTATTAATTGTTATAAAATACGATTATGAAATATGAGATATTAAGCTCTAACATGGTACACCCATCTTACCCCACTGTCTTATACATAATATACTCAACATGCTTCTGTAGGAATACATAAGTGGCGACTTCGATACGATGGTGAATACCGCGGTTTCAAAGTTCAAATCAAGGAAGTCTGACGTGGATTTTGGGAAAGACATCAATTCGCTTGTGTTCCGTCGTGTGTTGAATGAAACATTTGTGACCAGAAGTATCTATTTATACGGGTTAAAAGATTTCTATGATTTATATCCTCGTGATGACGTGCTTGTTGTGACCGGGGAGGACGTCATAACCTCACCAGCCGTTGTGATGAACAAAATTCAATCGTTTTTAGATTTACCACAAGTTATAACAGCGAACGACTTTGTAAAGCTTCCATCGACTGGATTTTACTGCCTTGTCGAAAACGCGACATGCCCCCACCCGCCCTGCGCTACAGCCAACATCATAAGGAGATATTGTCCGTCGAGCAAGAAGAGCCTAACGACTGTGCGAGGAAAACCAGTACCCAGTCCAACGGCCGTAACTAAATTGAAAGCGTTTTTTCGCCCCTTTAACGAGGAGCTGTTTGATCTGCTAGGTTACAGGTTCATGTGGTAAACGGGCTGGCGATTTAGGTTATGCTTGTATGTACCCTGTTTTATCATCGCATGGCGAGGCAACGGCAGTCGTTATAAAACGGGTGTTCTGTTTCTAACACCTCGTGCCCGCTTACAAGTTACCACGCAGGTAACTTTGTGGTGATTGTTGTTTTTTTTCGTTTTATATTTTGTAAAGTATATGGCTAACAATTTGTACAACCCATCAGTGACCACTGGGTTGGAGCAATTGCAATTAAGTGTCTTGCCCAAGGACACATACGCCCACAATGGTAGCAGCGTCAAGCCTTGGACCGAAAATTTTGCTTAAAATTAGTCCGCATGCGTGCTAACTTTTCTGTCACGGGGCAGGTCATTTATTTGGATACGAAATTTGTTGCTACGACTCTAAGAAAGCGTGGGTAAATGTATAGTTAACTTTTCACGCCACAATATTCAAATGATTTAGTTAATAACTATAACTATTACACACGCGTGACGCGTATTAACTATTATACACGTTTTCTTGTTCGTGGAAGTCATGTCATTCCGCCATCATGCGTCTATTTATATAACTCAAACACGCTATATACAACTTTTAAGTGTATGTGACGTCACAGTGTATTGTTTCGCTCACAAACAAGTTGTTCGTGGGGGGGTGACATGATTTTTATTTACCCCTTCGAATACAGTAATACTAATACAGATACAATTTATTAAAACAACGAAACGACGGGAAACATCACTAAAATAATAGGAGTTAAAATATACTACGGATAAAAACTACCTGAAGTAAATTGACGAATAAAAGCGTGGCTACTAAACCCAATAAACACCTTGGATATTTACTACTATACAGAAAATATCATTGTTGTTTTGTTTTTCAAGATTACATACGCTTTGAATAAATGTAACTTATTTATCCTCACGTGACGGGGCAACGACAGTCGATATAACACGGGTGTTCTGTTTCATACACCTCGTGCCCACTTACAAGTTACCACGTATGTAACTTTGTGGGTGACTTTAAGCGACCGGTAAATGGCTTGGCCGATTTGGTGTTGAGTTTGCAACAGAATCGAAACTATACAAACTGGTGTTGGGTCGTTCAAACATCGGAAACATTCTTGCTTTCCAATCAGAAAACGAACACACGACACATATTAAGTTGAGCACCAAACTCGCGTCGTAAACAACGTTCGAGACTATGATATGTTCGCTTAGTAACGTGACTATAGCTGTCGCAATGTCCGAACCCACGCAGATTGCAGCAGTTATGGTAACTCGCTTCAGCACACGTCGTGTAAGATTGTCCCCATTCCTATTAAGGTCAGGCGGGATAATCGCATTGCAAAATAAAGGTCGTATAAACAGAACCATGAGAAGGACTTGGAACACGACTAAACAGCAAGCAATGATTATGAAAGGAACTTCTGTACCGAAATTAACAGATATTGCGATGCAGGTGTTTTCTTGCGATCTGTATTTCCGTAACGTCAGGAAAATTACTATGATACCAATAGCGGTCACCACCATCAGCGCCAACACATAGCGACTAACCCATCGGCTGAGTGCTGTGTTATGCAGTTGCATCTGTGGGTCCATGTACATAAGTCTCTGTCGGTACCATAAGAAGACATATATCGTAGTGATCGAAACCGCAAAGAGGCAAATATGCAACTTGAGTGAAACGTTACACCTATAATCGCTCCGTCGTCCCATGAAGATATAAAACAACTCAGCGACACATCGAAGCAGAACGGCTACCGTTGCGGTAATGCAGAGAATACGAAGCTTTAGCTTTCGGTTGTCGATTACTTGCGAAGATATGTTGCTGATTCTCCTGGACAACCTGCGGGGTGATCGACTGCTTTTCCTCGACCGAATCTCGAACATCAACAAAGCAATGACGAGATACACACATAGTAGAATGAATACAGATACACATGATGCTAATAATATATCCATGTCTGCAACATTATCAGCGAATTCTGACTTGGAAAACGAAGCATTCCTTGCAGAGGTGTAACCAACATTCATGTGTGCTGGTATTTCAGTAAACAGCATCCACGTATACTTTATGGCAGTATTATATTATATAAGCTTTACTTCAAAAAACCTGCAACGTGCACCATATATACAAGTCTTGACAATACCGATGCCACTTAGTCGAAACATATAGTAGGCTGGGGTAAGTTGGGACACCTTTTCACTCTATTTTCTTTTCCCATTTAGTAGCAAACAAAAAACATTTAAAGAATTTTAAAACCATATTCTTACGGCCCCCATAGACCGTTGTTAATTGTTTAAAACATGATCAGGATATTTGTATATTATGTGCTAAAGGTGTCCCATCTTACCCCACCCTACTCTATATATCTCTTAGTTTGAAAACCTGCCAACACAATAAACAGTGCATACTACAATACAAATATAGATTGACAGAATGCGCACTAAACAAGTATAGGTTGACTAAAGGGCGAATCTATTTTACCTGCTAACTAGTCACGCAAGCCAAACTATACGAACAACTCAGCGCAAAACGAGAACGTGTTTTGCTATTTTCGAATTCTGTCTCAAGCACCCAAAACGGCTGTATTTCTGCGTCTTGCGTAACTAAGTGAGAACTCGAAATCACTGACACCAATTTAAAACTAGGAGTTGTACAGTTTAATTAAAACAATTTTTTTTAAATGATTTTTTTGTTTTTTTCGCATAAAAATAGTAATTGGACTGTTTTAAAGTTAAAATTTTTTCGAATTCGGTTTGCAGATTAAAAAACGTTGTGTATAAACTAATGTAAAATATTTTTTTTAAATTTTATGTTGCTTAAGGTTCAATCTAACTGAATTCAGTTTTCTACAATCTACATGCACGTTGTTGCCCCAGGTGTAACGTGATTGTGAAATAGTTTCCGGCATTTGTTAGTTTAATGATTTTCAAAACAGATCACAAACTTAAAACCACAGAACTGACAATTGCTAGAAGATCTCGTACACACTCGCAACAAACATTATATAGTAGGGTGGGGGAAGATGGGACACCTTCAATACATAATATCTAAATATCATGATCGTATTTTAAATAGTTAACGGTCTGTGGAAGTCGTGAGGATACGGTTTTATAATTCCTTAACTGTACCCTGTTTACTACCAAATGGGACGAAAAAATAGAATGAAAAGTTGTACCATCTCCCCCACCCAACTATGCATAAACTGTTCTTATATCTGAAACACAACTGCAGTTTCCCAGGCATTGCCGCAACCTTTGAACCTGTGTATTTACATACGGCCTACTTGTATATAATCAAACCATGGGACTTCACGTATTTTAAATACACCTGATATACATACAAGAATTAGTTCCTTTAATTTTACATTTCAGTAATTATAATAACGGTTCTCCATTGAGAGTAAATCAAATCATTGCTGAATACGCCACGGTTTGCCCAAACATGAAATATAGACTGCTATATATACCTATATTAGCTATATATAACTTGTAATACGCTGAAGTTCCTTCTTTTTACTCAGTTGCGACAACATACGGAAACATTTCCCCTTTTAGTTGCCCAATATAGCACACCTCCTGCCTGTACAAGCAGACAAAGGGTTTAAATTACCCCATAATCGTAACAATAAACCCACGTGACTTCCCCATTCTAATGACGTCAATGGGAAACTCCCAGGTTCAGTTTTTTACCCGTATGACGTATACGATGAAAACAAACTTCGATTTAAAAAAAATCGAGACATTTTTTTAAAGAAACCTAACATATCAATTCTCGCATATCAAAACATATCATTTACCTTTCCGAAAACGATAGCGAAGATAAATTTAATTAAAACACCGTGTAAATAAAACAGCAAGAATATATTATTGTGTCCAGTATACAAAACAAAACATTGTTGCATCCGTTCAAGAACATTCAGCTTTTCCTTTCAAAATAATAACTTTCGTTTCGTCAACATGTTATGACGAATAATGCGCCAAACAAAAACAACTTTTTTTTTAAACAAAACAAAGTAATTTTCGATACGTAAAATAACAAAGCAAAACAAATCGACAGGCGTTGAAACACACTGCGGGTAAAATACGGGAAAAGCATAATTTTAAAAGCGTGGCTGCTGTTACTGTGTTTATACGTGCCTGGTTCTACCCATTTTTTCCACTGAAGCGTGAAGATTATTGAAGTAGGGGTGTCGTGGAAAACTGGTTCCCGTCGGCTACTTATAACTTTTTTATAAGAAATCTAGAACTCTGGTTCCGAATAAAAATAAAAAAATGATAAAATACTGCACTTTACCGCAAGTCATGCATTAGGAAGTATGACAAGTGACCTCTACCGTTAACACGTCAAGAACAAGAAAAAGGACAAAACATACATTTTGACATTAAACAGAATAAACTATCTATAAAAACGTATGTATATATTAAAGTAATCTTCGTTCGAAACCAGATTTATAGATTTCTGATGAAAATGTTCCGTGTCTGCGCATGCGCAGTAGCCGATGGGGACCAGATTTCTTGGGAACCAGACTTCCGCGACATTGGGACGAACAGGCAACCATAGTTCAAAACCAATGGACCGTTTAGCCTTAGACGTCACGAAATTTTACTGCGGTTTTTGTTTAAACGTCTGTTTGTGGTAATCGTGTATTTTACTGTGGGGTTTTACCCATAGCGTGTTTTTACGACTGTCGTTTTGATGTTGATTTCCGTCTCTTCGTTGCTTTAATTAATAGATATATATGGTATATGTGTAAGTACCATCACTTTATTTGTCCAATCGCACAAAAACGGTTAATTTCAACAAGTATACCCGCCAGCCAATAAGTAAATACAAACGCTTCAAGCTAGAGGTTATTTTATTGCGACTTGAATGGTATAAAAAGGGTATGTTTGCCATTCTTCATTTTAAAAAACACGCTACCGATTTGTTTGCTTCATATTTGGACCAGTATTATCAAACGCTTAAACTTCGATTGCATCAAGGCTATTATGTGTAATACAACTTATATATATATTGTAGGTTGGGGGAAGATGGGACACCTTTAGAACATAATATCCAAATATCCTGAATTAACAACGGTCTATGGAAGTCGTGAAGATACGGTTTTTATAATTCTTTGACTTTTCTTTGTTTACTACCAAATGGGACAAGAAATTAGAATGAAAAGGTGTCCCATATTTCCCTACCCTTCTGTATGTCTTATCACGTATTAGAACGAATGGAAATCAGTTTGTTTTTGTTCTACGGGATCTTCATCACTTGGTTCATCTTCATCGGGTGGAGGAACAACTTCTAATACTTGTTGGAGGAAACTAGAGAGCGGTTCTATAGGAGATGGTGGATGGCTTGTTAATGGTTGCGTGGCGTGGTAATGATGGTCGTTATAACACAGGTGTTCTGTTTCATACACCTCGTACCCGCTTACAGGTTACCATGCATGTAACTTATTCATCCTCACATGGCGGGGCAACGACATTCGTTATAACATGGTTGTTCTGTTTCATACACCTCGTGCCTGCTTATACAAGTCACCGCGTATGTAACTTTGTGGGTGATTGATTTCTTTAGACAACCCATTAGTGACCACTGGGTTGGACCAACTGCCGTTAAGTGTCTTGCCCAAGTACACATACGCCCACAACGGTAGCAGCGCAGAGCCTCGAACTCGTAAACTTTGGGTTATAGGTGCCGTCAAACACCCTGTAAGGTTCCTACCACATATTTATTTCTTTAATTTTTTGGATTTGATAAAACTTCCGCTTACCCATGAACGCAGGAACCTTCTTAAAATGAACGAGTGGGAAATAGAATAGAAGGCCCGCTAATATAAAGATTGCTGCGTAAAGATATGCCAGCTGTGGTTCATCGATGATGGGGGCGACGATCAAGTAAAGCGAAGCGATGAAACATATCACTGGTACAAGTATGAAAACCTATTGAGGGAATATAACGGTTCGTTTTAAATGATAGTAATGTGGGGTAAGATGGGATACCATTAGCACATAATATCCCATATTTCCTATTATCGTATTTTTGATAATTAACAACGCTCTTTTTTAAATTGTCGGAAACAATGGCTATCTTACCCCAACCTACTATACCCGTTTCAATGATGCGTAACGCTGAACGTTTTTTTTAAGGTGATTTGTCACCCATATAGAATAGAATGTGCATATACAATGTTGGGGTAAAAAGCAAACTCTGGTCTAAATTTTAGGTCCCATGGCGTGCCTCACTGTAGGACCTCACCCATACAGAATGTGCATATACAATGTTGGAGTAATGGATCAACTCTGGTCTAAATCTCAGGTCCCATGGCGTGCCTCACTGTAGGACCTCACCCATATAGAATAGAATGTGCATATACAATGTTGGGGTAATGGGACAACTCTGGCATAACCCCACTGCACAGAGATTATTCTAAATAAATATCAGTAAATGCACCTTGTACGGTCTTTCCCAGTTCGGCTTTCGGTATCTGAGTACAATCAGTGAAAGAAATGAAGCTCCGTAGAAAATCCAGGAAGCAAAGGTGAAATAATCGATCAAAGTTGAGAAGCTTGAAGCGTCCGGTATTATCATGATGAGAGCGATGAACGACTGGAATGTATGGTAAGATATCAGATATATTTATTCGGAACAAATACTTATCTCTTCGAATATACAGTAGTTAAAATCAGGTTAATGAAAGCAGCGAAGAGAAATGAGTTAGCAGCAAAAGGACAGATGTTAAAAATACGCTTAAGAGTAAAAACTACTTGAGTAAAATTGTTGAGCAAAAAGTGTGGCTGCAAAACCCACAATACGGTCTAAACTAAACTCATATACAGTTTGGACCAGATTATTAACCATGGGTGCGAGAATTGGTTGGTGGTTTGAAACGATGCAGCAACAGCAAGGAAAAAAGTTGAGAACCGTTAATAGCAACCATATATACCATACAAACCACTGGTTTGGAGGTTTTAACGTTAACCATACATACAAACATACATTAAAGATCAGAGCCGGGGATGGAGTCAGTTTGGTAACGCTGATGTACGAAAATATCTGCAGCATATGACCGTTCCTACCCGCAGCGTATGTGATTCTGTGTGGAGGTTTGTAATGAGTGTATGTAACTTATTTATCCTCGCATGGCGGGGCAACGACAGTCGTTATAACACGGGTGTTCTGTTTCATACACCTCGTGCCCGCTTACGAGTTACCACGTATGTAACTTGTTTATCACGCATGCTGGAGGAATAACGACAGTCGAGTTACCATGTTTGTAATTGTATGGGTGACAATTTGGACAACTCATTAGTGACCACTCGCGTAAGGACACATACGCATACAATGGTAACCGCAGCGTCAAACCCCTAACCTCTGAACTATAGATACAGACCATGGTGTTACAGGGCCGGTATAATATTACCATTTTTTAACAAGGAATTTTGTGCTGCGTGAAAATGGTTGAAGGACACTTACCGACCAGCAGTAAATGCGCTACCGTTAGCGGCGCCAAAGGTTGAACAAGCAACGGCAACGGGGACGACGAAGCTTGCAGCCCCGAACACACGGTCACCGAATGTCTAAGTTTAAATTGTAAAAGATAACTTTCGTAACAAACACAAGTTTGGCTTAAGGAATACATTGTATAATAGGCGACTGAATACCAAAGCTCTGTTTTTGTTTGGTATAGTAGCATATGGTAAGATGTTCCTTGTAGTAAACAAAGAATATTTACAGAATTATATAACCGTATTCTCTCGCCTCTAAAACAGCTTTGTTAATTGTTAAAGCACGATTAGGAAATATGGGATATTATGTGCTGAAGGCATCCATCTTACCCCACAGCACTATATACTTTAAAAACATTATTTTTCCTATTTATATAACTTACAATTGCAACTGCATTGGATGTGAGCATCTCACTTGGCGTCATCACAGTGAAGTAGGCAATATTCACCAAAACGTAACAAACTGTCACCAAAGGTATTCCGATCATTAGTGCGAGTGGAAAGTTTCTAAACAAGGGAATTTGAATGTAATTTATTCATATTTGATTGACAGATAGATTGACCCAGGTTAATACTGGTACAGATGCGAATACAGGTTGGACGTCCATGCCAATAACGTTGATATTGGAAGAAAATGCGGGTAAGTTTTTTAGATTAAGTTGGGTGCGGGTCAACGACAGTCGCTGTGTATGGTTAACTTATTTATCCTCGCATGGCGGGGCAACTACAGTCGTTATAACACGGGTGTTCTGTTTCATACCTTACGCACTACTATCTTGTCCCATTTGGTAGTACACAAAAAACATTCAAAGAATTATAAAATCGTATCCTGACGACTCCCATAAGTCGTTGTTAAATGTTTCAAACAGGATCAGGATATTTGAATATATTGTGATAAGTTCCATCTTCCCCCACCCTACTATATGCGTATATGTGTATAATGTTAATCACCTCAGTGGGTTTTGTATTTCCTCGGTTATGCTGTTTAGTTGGTTCCTGCAAAGAAGTTGGAATATTAAATTCGCAAAACTTAGCATAAATAGTAAAAAACGAAAAAAGTTTAATCAAAAACAAGTTTTAGCAACTCTGGTGTGTAATATAATAATATGGGCACCGGGGCTTCAATATTCTACGCTGTTAAGTGTTATCCACTCTTGATAAAAACGACCTGTATAGAAAGTCGAAACGTCGGTGCGCAAATATATCCCAGAAGGGGAGTTTTATAAAGCTAATGTAATGGGCTGGCAGTAATGCTATGGTATTATTTACATTGGTTTTCTAAACCTGCTGTTCTGGCATTTATTTGTGCAGCAACGTTCCGCACTTAACAACGTTAGATATTGATGCTCAATGTAAAATATACATACTAGGTTGGGTGAGACTTTCATTCTCATTTATTATCCCAATTGGTAGTAAACAGAATTATTTAAAACTTAGGACTCAGTACACGATCAGCAAACGTGGGATAACATGTGTTATGTTATTAGAATAAAATAAATCCAAGTCACACATATGCATTATGTATATATAAATATAATGTATATGTTCGGCTATAACATATATAACCTATATAACATCTACATTATATATACCATCCATCGTATGACCACAGCCCGCCGTAAAACGCAACAGCGATTGCTGAGAACGAGGTCGCCGATCCTTCGAAGGCATTCACTAAGTTATCGGTTCCACCAGGTCGCGCCATTATAACGAACCCGCCGATGATAATGGCAACGATAATCAACAGTTTTGCAGCCGTGAAAAATATCTGGACGAAGTTTGCCAACTTTACGTTGATGCAGTTAATGGACGTGATCAAAACTGAAATAAAGGGGTTTTAAATTTAAAGATTATTCTAAAATTTATAAAAATATACATTTTAATTTGATTTCGCAATAAGATTAAAGATTAAACGCCACAATTAGGAATTCAGATATGTGAAAAAAAACACGATATACGAACCAACTGTCCGACCAAAAATGATCTATATGGTCGCTACTAGACCAAAAATTTAATCAAAAGGCATTTTATAATATTATAACAAGCGCATTCGAGACCGTTGGGTCAGCACATAATATTCCATATTTTCTAATCGTGTTTTTAACAATTAACAACGTTGAGTCGTGAGGATGCAAATATATATTTCTGTAACTATCCCATGTTCACTACCAGCAAAACAGGACAATAAAAGAGAATGAAAACATGTCCCATCTTCCCCAACCAACTGTATACATATCTATATATTGTGCTGGGAATTCGTAAAGATTAGAATACAGTTGTAATATGGGTGAAACATATTCACAAATAGCATTCAAAACTATAGTGGGGAAAATGCATTGTGCGCTATACAAAGGGAAACTACTCCTGCATGTTGGTACAAGGCAAACATGTCTTTTGATTTCGATTCGGGTTTTTGTAAACCACAAAGACAAGCAGACAGTTCGAAATTCCAAAATACACGAATGGAAACGACGGGCCATTTATTGTATATTAACCCAAACTGTGTGCTTATGATTTTAAAATGTTTACACAAGTTAGGGTTAACGGTTTGCGAAGTATTTACTGGTTGAAATGCACGCATAATATTTACTTCGCCTTTACAAGGGTAATATAATGCTAGTTAACGTTATAACAGCAGGTTTATAGCATTTGTAGCTCGAATTATAAATATTTAAGTTTTGACGTTTCCAACACTGTTTTAAAATTTCACACCTACAATAGTATTTACTGACTTACAAATTATAGGTTGGGGTAAGATGGGACATGTTTTCGTTCTATTTTATCGTCACATTTGGTAGTAAACAAGGGAATTTAAACAGAATTATGTAACCGTATTTTCACGACTGTGGAAGAGGGTTGTTAATTGTTAAAAACAAAAAAGGGACAGTGGGATATTATCTGCTAACGTATTTGCATTACTCATAGGATTATGTATAGAGTAGGGGTGGGGGAAGATGGGACACCTTTTCATTTTGTTTTCCCTCCCCATTTGGCAGTAAACAAAGAACATTCAAAGAATTATAAAACAATATCCTCACGACTCCCACAGACCGTCGTTGATTGTTTAAAACCTGACCAGGATATTTGGATATTATGTGCTTAAGGTGTCCCATCTTCTCCCACCCTACAATACAACTAAAACCCATATATAGAATACTCACGTATGCAAAACGCCGCCGCACACTTTTGTATAGTAGCAGGTGGGGTACAACCAGGGTAAAATGGAGCAGTAACATACTCAGCAAACCCAATGGAAATGATCGCAAATGATGATGGTTTGGTCACAATCACCGATGTCCAAATAACCAGGAAACCTGCCACGTTGCCAAACGCCGTCTTCAAGTACTGATACTCACCGCCCGACTTTCGAATTAGCAAACCAAGTTCAACGTAGCTGAGAGCACCTGTGGTATCAATGCGTGTTAGTGTGTATGTGTATAAAAATGGACCAAATCAACACACGCCCTTGACAAGGTACATCAGTGCATGTTAAGTGTGTATACGTACACGTGTGGGCTAAATTCTCGATCCTTGGCAAGGATTCCATCCACAAAGGGATAGAATATGTAAATTCACAACCTAAAGTGGGTAAAATGATGGCTGACAACTCATTACAACCTATAAGGGATCACTGGGTTATTGCTAGAGCAATTGTTGTTAAGTGTCTTGCCCAAGGACACATGCGGCCACAATGGTAGCAGCGTCGAGCCTTGAACCTATGACTCATATACCTACTGTGTCATGGCGCCAGATTTATACAAATTTAGGAGCATTTCTTGGTTTGTAAAAACTCTTTTATATTTAATAAAGCATAGATATATACGCACTTAGAGTGGCAAGAATTCCACACCCCGCCCACACGCAGAGACTTGCGCCAACCGATTCAGCTTTGGCGAGAATTCCGGCAGGCGAGAGGAAGATTCCCGATCCTATCATTGTACCAACTACCATAGAAATGGCGCCGATAATACCGACCTGCGGAAAATGAATGGATCGTGTTTTTTAAATCTCGCACGGAATATAGGAAAGTGAATGGACGAGTTTGTTTTGGGGGTCAAATTTCGGCCAAAATCCCAGGTCCCATGGCGTGCCTCACTGCAGGACCTCATCCATATAGAATAGAATGCGCATAAACGATGTTGGGATAATGGGCCAACTCTGGCCTAAACCCCAAATACGGCGGGCATCGCATATCACCCGTGTATTTTATAGCAACCAAGTTTTGGAGATTTATCTGGAACGTTCGTAAATGGTTAAGTTTTAATCTTGTTATTTGGTTGGTGTTTAATGAGATGAAAACTGTTGTAATCCTCTTATGAGATTTACGGCGCATTGTTGCAAATAGTGATTTAGAATTCAACAACTAAGCCGGCCAAGTTTTCAATGTTTGCTTAATAAGGTAGACATTAAAAGACCTTTGCTATAAAGCCACGAAATCGAAACACAGCATTGATATGAAGGAACAGCCACAAAGTTACATACGTGGTAACTTGTAAGCGGGCACGAGCTGTATAAAACAGAACACCCATGTTATAACAACTGCCGTTGCCCCGCCAACACAAAGATAAACAAGTTAGAAATATTCATTTCATGTATATAGATATAACGTGCGATGCTAACGTAAACCAATTAACTTCCCAGATGACAAGTATATTAACAAGTTTCAAAAAACATATACCACTCTTACCTCCTTTTTTAATTCAACAACGTTTTTGTCATCGCTACCAGCGATCGAATCCAACTTTTTTCTTTGCCGGATTTCAGTGTCAGCTCCCATGTTATTGAATGTTTACACCTCTTTCGATGCTATGAAATACGTAACCAGACGTAAAGTCCAGCAAATTCAATAATATAAGAGATATGTTTCACCTAAAGGGCAAAGTCTGCGTTCTGTTTGAATGTTTTCATTATATTTTATCGTCACATTTGATTTTAAACACAGAACAAAAACGAAATACATAGCCGTAACCTCACGACTCTAAAAGGGGATTATTGTTACAAATTTTTATACAATACGATTATGAAATATGGGATATTATGTGTTAACGGTAACCATCTTACCCTACACTACTATGGCCTACGTTTGCAATTAAGTACATGCTTATACATACATAGCCACGACCTACGTTCTGAATACGCTCTAACTGTACGTAGTCTACATCTGTTCTGCAAAACTGCAATACTTCTTCAGAATTACCTAAACTTTACAATAAGGTTTATCGCCGCATTAACTCATTCAAAAATCGTAAAAATTCTTTGCGTATTTTAGCAATGTGTTAGCGCCACCTCGCGTGTGTAAAATTTGAAACAGGTCTTTTCCTTACTATCGGATTTAGGAATTTTTCACAAATGGTATAGGTCACAGTTTTTGGTATTGGGAAAGTGTATGCTATTCCATGTACCCGCTTAAACATAAAACTATGGTAAAAGTACCTGAACTTTTGCAGTGTAATGGTTTTCATGTGTGTACACACTTTTTGTTGCCCCTTGCCATTACCTACTAGGTAAGTAACACATTCGTAGCAAAATAGTCGTAATCGAACATATGTCGAACCAAAGAACACTATACAAGAACCCGTTGTATAGTGTTCTTTGGTCGACACAGGTCATACAGCAGGAACGTAAACATATTGATCGTGTGTAGGCTACGTCGGTTCATCCGTATACATGTATGTAAATGCTAATCTCCTGGACGACTGGTATCATTGCACTACTGTGTCGAAGTTTATATGCAATAGTCCTATGTGGATTTCAGGGCAATATTTGTGTATGTTTGCAAATGACAAATGTGAATTGCATAAAACAGCATAGCAGACTTAGTTTTGCGTATGAGTTCGCCACAAAACTTAAATAAAATATGTGTTCTTATTTGCAAAATTAACTGTTGCTGTTGTCAAAATTCCCCTTAAGAAAAGGAAGTTATTTCCAACAAAACGTCATCGCATAGTGACGCATGTATATCCGCTATCTGCAGTTTAGGCTGCGGTGTGTATTAGTTATGGCTTGTAGTTTATTATAAGCAAAACTTTTTCGTTGGTGCAGCATGGCGCATGAGGTGTTAGTCAGTTTGCTAACGGCTGGCCTAAAAGCAACACGTATTGCGCAAGCTTGTCGTGAACGTAAACAGTTGTTTGAAATCTTGGTTCAAGAAAAAGGAAAGTTAAGAAATAATGTCGCCGACTTTAAAACTCTTGCGGATGTTTTTATACAACAAGTTGCAAAAACAGAGCTGGAAAAAAAGGTATAAGTTTTACAATTGTTATACTATTATGGTCTACTGCTTAAAAAGTAAGTGTCCTAGTTATACTTAAAGAATTTTGTATATTTATCATAAATATTACAGAATATTATGTCTTGTTGTTTAAAACTTTTCTAAATCTTCGCTACTGTAACCAAATAGACAAACATAGTTATTATTTATGAACAGATTTGATAAATTTGACCTATAACAAAATGTGCCCGAGGGCAGACAAAATGTCGGTTCTTTTAGATCACAATTATAAACAAAAGATCTTTTGGATTTTTAATACACCTGTCAGCAACAGGAGTAATAATAATGACTTTATTTTTCCCTGGGATTATGGTATGAATGATTGTAACTTACTTTATCCCGGCCCGAAAACGACAGTCGTTATATCACGGGTGTGCACCTCGTGCCAGCTTATGAATTACCATATATGTTACTTTGTGGGTGATGGTAGCAGCGACGAGTCTTGAACCCACCATGGCCCTATTAAACATATTGCTATATAATAGATCCTCATATATGTATATAAATATGTGGAATATAATGTATAATAGATTCCTTCACTTGGAGAGCGAGTATTTGGTGAAGAAAACAATGAATTCACGAACACACTGGGCGAGTCGATAGTTGTTGAGGTTAAACCAACCATTGAAGAAACTTGTAATTTATTGGCGAAGGTTTTGGACGGGAACCATGTTGCTGCTAGGTTTGTTTAGTAGTGACTAGTGGTGGTATACTAACAACTATATTTCAAAATGCATGTAACATATTAATTATGTCATTGCTGGGTTGGTTTCAAGTTTTGTTCTATATTAAGAAACAATAGTTGTTGAAATTTTATTATTCTTAATGTTTTGTAAACAGGTTACAGACTACAGTTACAGTTGAATATATATGAAGTAATATTCATAGGCGTAATGTTAGGGTTGGCTAGGGTGGCATGTTGCCCCATCTTTTGAAATAGCTAAGTGGTTAGCGCGCCTGCTTCGAACCCAGATGAAATGGGTTCAAGGCCCGTCGTTGCTACCATTGCGGGGTATGTGTCCTTGGACAAGACACTTAATGGCAATTGCTCCAACCTTGTTGTCACTAATGGGTTGACTAAATTATCAGCCATACATCCATAACTGGTAAGCTGGCGCGAGATGTATGGAACAGAAGACCTATGTTTAACAACTGTGGTTTTCTCCCTATGCGAGTATAAAGTAAGTTACATTCAATTCATTCATTTATAATATTTTTATCCCAGGTTGTTAGCAGTGGAAGCACATTCTAATGTTGAAGATCAAATTGAAAAGATTGACAAAGAAACAGCTGAGAAACTTTCTATGTGTGAAATTGATATTGACAATATTGCTGTTTGGATTGACCCCATTGGTAACCATGCTGTTTGTTTTCATTTTAATCATTTGTTGCTTTTTATATTTACCACACTTATGTTATAGTATTATTATTTATTTTTACTTGTTTTTTAGAATATTTCTCCCAGTATTTTTTTGGCACACCAACGTTTCAATGGCCTATACAGGTCATCTTTATTCGGGTAAATGAAACTTAACAACACAAAATATTAATATAATGAACACAAGTGTAATATATCTGGCAGCAACAACTTATATTCTCAAACATTATGCTTAGTATTCAGTTATTTATTAGCATTAATGTTTACTAATAGTGTGTTCATTTATTCACAACACCCTCTATTTACATGTTATCACCACAACATTATACTAGCTACCATCATGTAACTTTGTTTCAATAATCTTTTAGCGGCACATCTGGTATAAAACTTACTATATTTTCGACGTTGCATCTGCAAACCGGCAAGACTTTATCAAGGAAATGTCAGATATACTACAATATTATACCAGACGAGCAGTTTAAAAATTATTTACGTTATACCTGGTAGCAGAAGTAACAGAGTAACTTTGTTTGTAACTTAGCACATAGTGTATAAAAAATGATTTATATGCCCGGTAACTAGGGATGCACATTACAGAATAATTAGGTTTTCTAGGATATCCTAGAATACTTTATTCCGAATCTAGAATTTCGAATCTTTTTGTATTTATAGAAAAAAATAATTTTACACACATTAAGTCAGTTTATTCAGTCTTTCATATTAGCCTTGTTTATTCATGAGCTGTAAAATGATCAAAAATTGTACCATTGGGTAGTTTTTGCGTCATGAAACGTATAGCAGGCTATGATAAGTCGTTGCAAAACGTTTATTCTCAAAAGTCCCACAAACACAAAATTTTTTTTTCAAAATTATCAATTTAAAAAATTGTTAATATTGTGTCTGAGATGTGACGTGTGATGACTTCATTAAACAGAATACCGAATCCCGTAATTAGATTCAAATACAAAAGGATTCGAAATGCTGCTTCAATTTTTCTTCTCTTTTTAAAAAAGATTAATCTTACAGATTCGAAAATTCTGTAATGTGCATCCCTACCGGTAACAAAGTAGCTTTGTATATTCCTGCAGATGGGACGGCACAATACGTAGGAGGTATATACAAGGAAGCAAAGGACAAACACGGAGTGCATGGTAGAGGTCTACAGTGTGTCACTGTGTTAATAGGGATGTACAATATACAAACTGGGTTGCCAATAATGGGGGTGGTGTGTCAACCTTTTTATGAAATCGTGGAAGGGTAAGAAAAAGTTTTCCGTGTTTTTAAAAAGTAGCGCCAAGTGAAATATATTAATAACATTAAGATACTACTTGGTCACAGATTAAAATTTAGTTTTAAAAAGAATATTTGTTTATGAAAGTTCAAAATCCACGTTTTTTAATTCTTTTTCTTCTGTTGGCTCACAGTTTAACATTATCTTGTTATTTGTCTGTAATTCTCAATATTTAAATAAACAAAATAGATGCTCTTTTCTTATTGCTACTATGCATATGTGATATATAAGTAAATTGTTCGGCCAAAATCAATATTTTACCAGAAGTGCTATCCACTTATCTGTGACTTAAATATGTTCACAAACTAAATCAGTTTATAATGTATATAACATGAAGTCGTATTTTATTTAAGTTTTAATCTAAACTTTAAAAAAAACTAATGTTTTTCCATCGATGAAACTAAACTAATACAACATATAAATTAACATAAGGTGTATTCTCACATACATATATAGTAAAGCTTTAATCTAAACTTTTAAAAAATTATGTTTTTAAATAATTTTGATCAATTGTTTTTTTTTGACAGAAGTTGGAAATCGCGTTGTTTATGGGGTGTATGTTGTAATGATGCTCGTGTTAGTAATGTCAAGTCACTGCATGAGGTTTGTTAAAGGAATGTATATTCCGACACAGTGGTTAGCATGGTTGGCTTCAGTTAAGCGGTTTTGTGTATACTGCTTGTTGCTGCTTCTATTTTTTTGCTTCTAACAGAACACCCATGTTATAACAACTGTCGTTGCCCGCCATGTGAGGATAAATAAGTTACATACGTGGTAACTTGTAAACGGGCACGAAGTGTATGAAACAGAACACCCGTGTTATAACAACTGTCGTTGCCCCGCCATGCGAGGATAAATAAATTACATACGCGGCAACTTATAAGCGAGCACGAGGTGTATGAAACAAAACACCTGTGTTATAACAACTGTCGTTGCCCTCCATGTGAGGATAAATAAGTTACATACATGGTAACTTGTAAGCGGGCACGGGGTGTATGAAACAGAACACCCATGTTATAACAACTGTCGTTGCCCTCCATGTGAGGATAAATAAGTTACATACGTGGTAACTTGTAAACGGGCACGAGGTGTATGAAACAGAACATCCGTGTTATAACGACTGTCGTTGCCCCGCCATGCGAGGATAAATAAGTTACATACGTGGTTACTTGAAATCAGCATGAGGTGTATGAAACAAAACACCTGTGTTATAACGACTGTCCTTGCCCCGCCATGCGAGGATAAATAAATTACATACGTGGTAACTTGTAAACGGGCACGAGGTGTATGAAACAGAACATCCGTGTTATAACAACTGTCGTTGCCCTCCATGTGAGGATAAATAAGTTACATACGTGGTAACTTGTAAACGGGCACGAGGTGTATGAAACAGAACACCCGTGTTATAACGACTGTCGTTGCCCCGCCATGCGAGGATAAATAAGTTACATACGTGGTAACTTGTAAGCAGGCACGAGTTGTATGAAACAGAACATCCGTGTTATAACAACTGTCGTTGCCCTCCATGTGAGGATAAATAAGTTACATACGTGGCAACTTATAAGCAGGCACGAGGTGTATGAAACAGAACACCCGTGTTATAACGACTGTCGTTGCCCGCCATGTGAGGATAAATAAATTACATACGCGGTAACTTGTAAGCGGGCATGAGTTTATGAAACAGAACACTCATGTTATAACAACTGTCATTGCCCCGCCATGCGAGGATAAATAAATTACATACGTGGCAACTTATAAGCAGGCACGAGGTGTATGAAACAGAACATCCGTGTTATAACAACTGTCGTTGCCCTCCATGTGAGGATAAATAAGTTACATACGTGGTAACTTGTAAACGGGCACGAGGTGTATGAAACAGAACACCCGTGTTATAATGACTGTCGTTGCCCCGCCATGCGAGGATAAATAAGTTACATACGTGGTAACTTGTAAATGGGCACGAAGTGTATGAAACAGAACACCCGTGTTATAACAACTGTCGTTGCCCCGCCATGCGAGGATAAATAAATTACATACGCGGCAACTTATAAGCGGGCATGAGTTTATGAAACAGAACACTCATGTTATAACAACTGTCGTTGCCCTCCATGTGAGGATAAATAAGTTACATACGTGGTAACTTGTAAACGGGCACGAGGTGTATGAAACAGAACATCCGTGTTATAACAACTGTCGTTGCCCTCCATGTGAGGATAAATAAGTTACATACGTGGCAACTTATAAGCAGGCACGAGGTGTATGAAACAGAACACCCGTGTTATAACGACTGTCGTTGCCCGCCATGTGAGGATAAATAAGTTACATACGCGGTAACTTGTAAGCGGGCATGAGTTTATGAAACAGAACACTCATGTTATAACAACTGTCGTTGCCCCGCCATGCGAGGATAAATAAATTACATACGTGGCAACTTATAAGCAGGCACGAGGTGTATGAAACAGAACACCTGTGTTATAACGACTGTCGTTGCCCCGTCATGCGAGGATAAATAAGTTACATATGTGATAACTTGTAAGCAGGCATGAGTTTTATGATAAACAATGCTTTAACTCGTTTTTGAATCTCCGATGATTTTCTAAATCTTACAATATTTTCCAGAAAAACGTTTTAAACCGTAGTGGTGATTTGAACTGTACAGTGATTACCAGCCCCCATGATAAGCAAGCATACAGGGTTGTTGCTTCATGTGATGGTGTTGAACATTGTACTGGTGGTGGGGCAGGCTACAAGTGTTTATGTGTTATTGAGGGATTGGTGGATGGGTACTTGTACACTGGGGATGCGTGTTATAAATGGGACACGTGCGCAACACATGCGATATTGTCGTCATTGGGTGGTTCTATTGTCAACCTTACACAAGCACAAGTAACAACAGGTAAGCTTATTCATGTAGCTGCCTGTTTCATATGAGTATGAGTTGTGACATATAGTAGGGTTGGGGGAGGATGGGACAACTTTTCATTCTATTTTCTCGTCCCATTTGGTAGTAAACAAAAACATTCAAAGAATTATAAAATCGTAACCTCACGACTCCCATAGACCGTTGTTAATTGTTTAAAACACGACCAGGATATTTAGATATTTTGTGCTAAAGCCCCACATTAATAAATCCATCAAATAATAATAACTTGTGTTTGTCTCTTCGATAATGGTAACCCAGATTAAAGTTAAGAAAACAAAAAAACAAGTTTAGCAACAAACGGACAGTTGTTAAAACAAGTTCATGCTTAAACATATTTATTTTAAATATTAAGGGAGAATTGTGGTTGTCTCTGTCTCTTAGAAAGTGGGTAAACTTGATAAGGATAATTTGTTCCCTTGAATGTTAAGCTTTTAAAATGGGTTGGAATTTTAAAACTGAATAATCGTAACCATTTGTATTTGGCACCATGGGCACCAAGCATGGGGTGGCTGGGTGGGCATGCGTACCCCACTTTTTTGCATTAATCAACAATCAGTAAAGATTACAATTACAGCCAATGAGGTGAAACTTGTTTCACAGTATTGTGTGTCTAACTACCCTGCCTCCCATGTGTTTATAAAAGTTTGGTGCCTATACTTGACACTGTGATACCACTGCCATATAACTTTTATTGCTATATTAATTACAGCCGAGTGCAGAGATACTACAGAGACAAAGTTCAACTCACAGGAAACCCTTAAACACCTTCAGTTACTTTATAACACCCCAAACCCCCACCCTAGCTCCCCGTGGGCAAATATTGGTGGCATATTGGCTTTTGGTCCAAGCAATAAGTCATCATGTTGTGTTAAATGTGTTCTAATGGCAATCGAACAATCTTGAATAAATGTAACTTATTTATCTGGCGGAGCAATGACAGTGGTTATAACACAGGTGTTCTGTTTCATACACCTTGTTCAGCTTATGAGTTACCAGGTATGCAACTTATTTATCCTCACATGGCGGTGCAACAACAGTAATTATAACACGGGTTTTCTGTTTCATACACCTCATGTCTGCTTACAAGTTACCACGTATGTAACTTATTTATCCTCGCATGGCGGGGCAACGACAGTTGTTATAACACGGGTGTTCTGTTTCATACACCTCGTGCCCATTTACAAGTTACCACGTATGTAACTTTGGGGCTGATTGTTGTTTTGTTTTCTGTACACACTCTTCACAGTAACTTATATATTATGTGCATAAAACACAAATTTTTGGTTAGTTTTGAACATGACAGTTCAGAAACCATTTGAACTTCTGACCTCACTTTAGATGGTTTTAGTTTTTAAACTGAAATCTTTAAAATGAAACTCGTACATATTGTTTATGAACTGCCATGTTTTAATATTATCATACGTCAACTAAACTAGTCTTCATTTTTATTCATATTTAGTTCATGGAGATTAATATGTTGTGTTCCTTCATTGTTTATTTATCGTGGCCAGGCAATGACAGTCGTTATAACACAGGTGTTTTGTTTCATAGACCTCGTGCCCGCTTGCAAGTTACCACGTGTGTAAGTAATTTATCCTCGCATGGCGGGGCAACGACAGTCGTTATAACACGGGTGTTCTGTTTCATACACCTCGTGCCCATTTACAAGTTACCACGTATGTAACTTTGGGGCTGATTGTTGTTTTGTTTTCTGTACACACTCTTCACAGTAACTTATATATTATGTGCATAAAACACAAATTTTTGGTTAGTTTTGAACATGACAGTTCAGAAACCATTTGAACTTCTGACCTCACTTTAGATGGTTTTAGTTTTTAAACTGAAATCTTTAAAATGAAACTCGTACATATTGTTTATGAACTGCCATGTTTTAATATTATCATACGTCAACTAAACTAGTCTTCATTTTTATTCATATTTAGTTCATGGAGATTAATATGTTGTGTTCCTTCATTGTTTATTTATCGTGGCCAGGCAATGACAGTCGTTATAACACAGGTGTTTTGTTTCATAGACCTCGTGCCCGCTTGCAAGTTACCACGTGTGTAAGTAATTTATCCTCGCATGGCGGGGCAACGACAGTCGTTATAACACAGGTGTTCTGTTTCATGCACCTCATGCAGCTTACAAGTTACATATTTAGTGGCTTTTAACTCACTTGCAAAGTATTAAACTTTGTTACATGACATAATTTTTATCATTTTAATAAAAATTGCGAATAAGAACAAAGAGAACAGAATCAACAGCAAAGCAACGGTTGTTAAACTTGTTAAATCATGTATATTGCCCGTTGTATATGATATTACATATTGTTGTTTTACCATCTTGCACATTTAACTAACATAGTATATGCAGTTCAATCAATAGATTTATTTCATAAACCACTGTATCGTCGTAACATTTGTATTCTTATGTTTTATTTAGAAACAACTCGTTGTAAAATAAAATTATCATTTTCTTTTCTGTTGCCTTAATGTTTATTATACAAATGCAAGACATCTGACACCAAAACTTACAAATCTTTTATTTTATTACAAGTTAATCATTGTAAAATTAAAATGAAAATATAAATAAAAGATATCTTTTACACTTTATAATTGTTTTGAAATGGAATATATTTAGTGCAAATGGTGAAGTTATACCATAATGTACCTGGTCATTTTGTTCATTATTAACTGCCGAGAGACAAACCATTGAATTGGCGGTAAATCAATGATTCACCAACTTAAAGTTCATCAAACATTAACACTTTGGAATACGTGTTATGACCATTATGTACACACAATGGGAGTTTCGGACAATTTCTTACGTGATTACTAAATATGGAGGTATGATTGCGTCAATCTTCAGTTCACCCTTATTACCTGGGCATGTTATTTATAAACAGGTTTATATGCAAACTTCCATATTAGGTTTATAACTCAATTGTTTAGAGTTAGACTCATAACTCGTACTTATATGAGTATAAGTATACTCAGATATAAACCCGTTTATAAGTTGTATCCACTTGCATGCTTAAGAAACACGAGTGAATTACAGATTCATGCAGCCCTACCTAAATCTAGGATTTGCAGCCAATGATCTGAGATTCGATAAGCATTTTTCAAATGCCAAAACAGTTCTGCTTATTAAACACCAAACTTTAGATCTTTGCCCCCTCAAAACCCTCCAATTAAAATGCTGTCTTTTTAAGTATGTAACTTATAAGTATGACCTTGCAAATTTACCAATAAAGCTAAATGTGATTCAGTTGAAACTTTATTGATAAACAAATGGGTTATGGGTTTACTAGCACATTCTATGCATTAATTATATGAATACAACGGTTCAAGTACCAAAATGCTGCTTTTAAATTAACACAGGTAACAGTTGCTGCTCCAACAAAAATTTAGTTCAATTGTTATTTCATGAAACTACAAAAATTATACAAAAGCAAGCGTTTACAGATTACATTAACATACAAGTTACAGAATTCTTTTTACACATACTTGTGAAATTTGAAGGGTTTTATTTGTGATTCGAACCACTTGGTAGCTACAGTTAGTATGCTTGATAATACCTTGCTAAAGACACGATAGTTTTGAAGAACTTTTTGTTACATTTTCAATTAAAGTTCAAGATTTTATTGTTTCAAATTTGTTTCCTGGATCTTAGACATATTCATATGCGTTACTGCATTCTGAGATCTTCACTGGTTTGCCTTGGAATGAAGTGACGGTGTCTTTATCGCCCAATTTCCTCAAGATTGGATCGATGGTCTGGTCATCAGCGTCATGGAACTCCATGTTGTGATTGAGTTTGATCTCATCCTTGACTTTGCTCCAACTTGTGGTATATTGCATCTTATCCTTGGTTGTAGCGCCATCTGGAGACCACATGATCAAGACATCCTTACTTGTGTCGCGGCCCTCCAGAGCAAAATTAAGAGTGATTCCCGCGTATCTAAAGATTCAGTTGATTAAAAACTCGGTGCTAGTAAAGTATTCGCTGTGACGGACTAGGCAAAGGAGTAGTTAACTTCACAAGCACCTATATATATATATGATTAAATAACATTGGTAAAACATAGACAGTCCAGGAAACATTGAAAATCCCTACAGAAAACTTCTTTTTGTTTTTACTTTTGACCTTATACCCTGAGAAATTAGGAAGAACAAGGTTTGTATATTGTTGTTGTACGTTAATACATTTGTCTCCTAGCATAATATTTCGACATGCTTCAGTAGTTTATAATTAGGAATAAAGTTGTCCCCAAACTATTGCCAGTTTATAAATTCAACCAAAAACATTTGCGTAAAACCATTAAATTCAAACATTGACTTTGTTTATAAAATATTTTTTTAATCAATATCATTAGTAGTTAAATGATATCATGGGCGCCGTTTTATATGGTGCAGACGAGGCCGGCCTACTCTGGATATTATGCAGACGGTGCAGCACCTTCTGCGTATAACTGCATTTTATTAATAAAATCCGTTTAAAATTAAAAAGAACTATTCGTTTTAAGCCCGCAAATAGCTAAAGAACTATATATTCAAACGTACTGAGTTATTACGCCCTTGATTGGCGTAACAACGATCATTTTCCGTAATGTTTTTCTCAACCACGCGTCCACGCATAATGCTTTGTTACGACATAGTAGCGATTCACACGTTGATTATTTGCGTCATATTATTATTTGATGCGTCGATTATTGACGTCATAATACGGTTTGACGCGTTCATTATCAGCAATTCCGGAGAAAGCAAACTGAATAGTCTACGTTTACGGTGGAGTGTTTATTAAAACTTTACTGTTTATTAAAACTTTAACGAAAAGTAAACATACGTTAGTTTTATACTTAAAACAGCTTGCTATGAGTATATGGCTAGCGCCTTTGCAAATACGGTTATACAACGACTGTGTTAAAATAAAACAAATAACATATACATTGGTCCGTATTAAACACATTAATGCTTTAACTTAACGGTTTAATCTTTTTGCGTGGCGGATGTCCTTGGATTCAATTAAGTACTTTAACAGCCATCTGCAGACATAGGTGCTTGCTACATATTTTGGAACAAACTTTAGCTGCTCGTAAAATTAATACGTCATCGAAAGTAACGATTGACAGGCAAAGCCTATGTTGCGAATCGCTTAAAAACGATCTACAAACAGTTTTAATGATTTAAAAACCCCACAAACACTAGATCTGTACAAAATTAAGACCTATGTAATAATCAACAGCATTGAGGTTTGTTGAGGTATCGTTAATGTTCGTGTGCGTATCGTACGAACAACGTCCTTCAAAGAACGGTGAACGAGTTTGATGTGTGATTTTGCCAGTTTCATACCCGCATGAACGATAGGCAGCAGTTTTTACAAACTTTAATAGTCGCCGTTATTGTTACTGCTGCCATGGAAAGTATAGCTTAATCGTGTTTTGACGCGAGTGATAAAAACTCGCGTATACCATATTTTCCTAATTTCTGCAAAACGAATGACGTCATCATAAACGTGGCCTCTTCTGCAATTTAAAAAAATCGGCGCCTATGAATGATATCCATTTTTAACTAAGTTTACCTGCATTTATCCTTAGGCAATTGCTCCATTAACTTTTCAAATGGTTGATCAACACTTTTTGGAATCTCAGAATTTTCTTCGTAAATAATTTGATCCTTAGTATCGTTTATGATCAAACAGCAAGCAACAGAAGATGCGCTCTTGCTAGACACTTTTTGAATCGCGGCCTTGGCGCATTCGCTAACCTTAATTCCGGAACTGACGCCCATATTATTTTAACGTGATTATTTTTTAAAAATCTGAAACTAAAAACGAAAGAAATGTTATAGTCGCTTATTTCGAAAATATATAGTTTTAATTTTGCTACAACTTTGCTTTCAGGAATTGGTCCTCTCTGTCGCAACTTTTCATGGTTTGTAAACGTAACGGTCACTTCTTATATATATTTTTGACGATCACCTTTTACGTTTTACACACACATATAGGGTAACTAAATTGTGTAGGGTGAAATTACACATCCATTTAAGTTTAGTGTAAACATTTACCCTGGCGATTACAAACTGACTCTATACTTTTAAAGCTATTAACACAATTTCCAAATATGGTATCAAAGACGCGATTGGGCAACATGGAAGAAAGACGTGACAATGGTGTATGACGTCATCCAACATAGAAATAATACAAAAATGAATATGTTTGCGCAACGCCATAGAAATTCTTTATATAGATATTGGTTTGACCAGAGTCGTATAAACACCGAGTAGTCCAACTGCCGTCTATGTGTGTCCAAAATAGAGCAAAAGTGGTAACTTTGACAATGGGTTTAAACGAACTTGTTAAGTTTTGTTTGTGTTTTCCTATTGTGGGAAGGTGTAAAACAGCTTCTATTTACCTTACCAAACATTTTTTAGAAAAAATGTATAAATTTAGCCGCATTAAATGACTAAAATGTCGCAAATCAACCGCTTCTAATTCCAATTTTTGACTTTTTTTGACACAGAAAACAAATAACACATGTTTTTTACATTTTTCAACCTTTAAATTTGTTTTTAGGCCCAAGTTTTTCTGTAATTTACCGAAAAACATACATTTTCCCTATACCTACTGTGTTATTTTGGAACCAAATTGCCGTTCAATTTGTGTTTTACGTAACAATGGGTTGGACTACTCGGTATTTCTATGGCTCTGGGTTTGGCGTATAAACAGATCTAACGCTTTCTTTAGTGCCCCCAAAAGATATTGCACCAAAAAAGCACTGTAAAAATGACTTATTTATCTACAAATTACAACAATGTCCCAAAATTTTCGCCACGTTTTGTCTAATTGCATAAAACGTGCCCATCCATTGGAACAAAGCTCTCTTGTGGTTTATTTTTCTATATTCACTTGACGACTGGGTAAGAAAAACAACATTCTCCTTGCTTACTTACACTCGCAATGTGTTTTACGTAATTAAAAAGAATACCATGTAAAGAATCCTTTGTGACGTTAAGATTAGAATAGTGGTCATGGTTTAGTGGTTTGCTGATGACGTAAGAGGGGATTTTTCACTCGTGTCCATTCATGCATTTGCTTTACCGCTGTATTGTTGATAGAAACTTTCTGTAATGTAATCTAATCTTAAATTGCCATGTTTAAATTTGTTCCAATTATATCGAGAAATGTGAAAGTTAAACTACATAATCATACATTCGCACAAGCCAAAAGGTTCGCTACCTCAGCTACAGACCCATACAAAGTGCTTGGTATTGAACGAGATGCCACGGAAACAACGGTAAAGAATGCTTACATTCGAATGTCTAAAACTTTTCACCCAGATAAGAATCCTGGCAATGAAGAAGCAAAACAGAAGTTTATAAATGTTCAAAATGCATACAGAAGCATAATGGAGAAGTTTGCAGCTTCTTTTGAAGGTTTGTTTATTTTTCAGTTATGATTAAATGAATGTAAATTATTTATCTTTACACGGCAGGGTAATGACAATGGTTATTACTTATTACATGGGTGAACTATTAAACTCTGTATTTGAACAAATGTAACTTGTGTATCCTTGCATGGCGGGGCAATGACTGTCATTATAACACGGGTGTTCTGTTTTATACACCTCGTGCCCGCCTACGAGTTAAAAAGTATTTATTTTTCCATGTTTTTACCCCCTTACTTACTGTAAGTTAAAACAGGAATATATACAGGTTTCATGGACATTTGTTATCCACAGCCAAAGTTTGTCAAACTGTTGACATCACTGAAGATGATTTTAATTTTTCTCCCAACTTTTTATTTAGTTCCAGTTTTTGTCCTATTTGAAATAAAAAAATTATGTTCTTAAATTCTCTTGCATGTAATGTTTACATTGATATTAAGATATATTTCAAGGTGATGAGAAAGAGAAGGCAATGCCATATGCATTCACCATTTCACCCCTGGGTATTGAAAATGAACCGCAACCTACATTTCAAGATCGCTTGGCTAGTTTTATACTCGTTGGAATATTTATAATTTCTCTAATGTTGTTGTTTAGTTCAAAGACCCTCGATCCATTATATGTGAGTTATCATACCTGAATAATGAACGTCAAGAAACAGTGTCTCTTGTTAAATATTTAATTGGTATTCAAGATCCTATATTCATACATCTCTTAAGTTAAAGAGAGATCTTCTGGCAAATTTAGTGATTGAGTTCTTAAAGGGCAAAAGTTTTGATGTGCTATTCTGGTGGACTTCATCAGGGTATGCCCCTTTAAGTGCCTTGACCTAAAACACGCATGCCTTGCTCTAGGATAGTGATAGGATACACAATCAGGTATTTTCATTACAAAACAATAACTATATATTTATATATTTTAAGGAATCAATCGGGGAGCGTGTAAGAGAGGCAATGAAACCTGACAAGGAAACTTTAGTTAAAAAGATCCACCAACGAACGCTACGTGAAGATGCGGAAATAGAAAAAGTGGAAAAATCTGGAGAAGAATTGAATCAAATTTGGGACAAATATAAAATTAATTTTTCCAATCGTAAAAGCTGATATAAATTGTTTCACTGTTTTGAAATTTTCCGTATTTTTCTTTCTACTGTATCTAAAATAAATGTTCTTTTGCAGAAAGTTTTTTATGTTCTTTTTTCTAATTAATAACTGTAACTTATTTATCCTCGCATGGTGGGGCATTGACAGTCGTTATAACACGGGTGTTCTGTTTCATACACCTCTTGCCTGCTTACGAGTTACCTCGTATCACTTTTTGCAGGTTAACAAAACAAGGGACAACATTTAACGTTTTTATTAATCACGGTAGCAACGTTTTGTTACAAATCTAGTATGAAAGTAAATTGCACCAGAAAGTTGAATGTGTTAGCAGGTCTTTATAAGACACAATGGATAAAGAAGCATCACCAATGGTTCAGTCAGTCATGGAAATGTATGCTGAGTGTATGTTAACTCTGCTTCACCAAAACTACTAAAAGCAGCGCAAATAATGAGTCTAACAAAATAATGGCACTTTGTTTGGTTGGTTTGTGTGTTGACAGCTACGGAGTTAACCGCTTTCACGTTTTAATATTCCATTTTGTTCCAAGAAATCTTTGAGATGCATCCCTTCACGAATACTCCTCTTTATGGACTCTTGGTCCGTCTCCTCTTCCGATCCTTGAACCTGTAGTTCTCTGAGGAAACAAACATGTTTATTTAACATCTAGAAGATTAGTTCCTAACCAACGAATATAGAATTGTTCCTCTTTTGATCCATGGACCTTTTGTCTATGTGTCTCTAAACATGTTCAACTAGAATCTACGAGTTAAGTGTCCCTAATATAGAATTGTTCACGATTGACTAAATTGTTGCCAGTTTTTGGAGCCTACTATTTTGATAGTAGAATAAACATCCGGAAGAGTTAAAATTTACTTAAATAATATAGAATAGCAGTCGTTGAGTCAATTACTGTGTGTTTTTACAGCCAATTACGGGCTGATTGTTTTTATGTATGGCGGATCATTTAAACAACCCATTAGTGACCACTGGGTTGGAGCAAGTGTGTTGCCCAAAGACACATACGCCCACAATGGTAGCAGCATCAAACCCATAGGGTATAAGAACAAGCTGCCTTATGGACTAGAGGTGGCATCCTAACCACTGTGCTATCGTGCTGCCATTAATAAATAATATAATGATCATAAAACATAATATTCATCCACACCTGGTTCTACAACATGAAGCTTCCACGGCATCAATCAACAAACTTCTGAAACCTCCTTTCTCCAAATGATGGAGAGCATAAATGGTGGCCCCTTCAGGGGAGCATATGGCGTCTTTAAGTTCACCTGGGTGTTTGCCTGTATCGAGTAACATTCTACCAGCTCCCTGCAGAAGGGCACGAGGTGTATGAAACAGAACAACTGTGGTATAATGACTGTGGTTGCCCCGCCATGCGAGGATAAATAAGTTACTTACGCGGTAACTCTTAAGCTGGCACAAAGTGTATAAAACAGAAGGACCATGATATAACGACTGTCGTTTTCCAGGCACGCAATGCAAGAATAAATGAGTTACACACATTCAATACAATACATGAACTTACAATCAGTGATTGAGCACCAAGACGTAACGCCAAACCCCTTGGAAGTCCCATCTTAACAGCCCCATCAGAAAGTGCTTCAATAGCCTCGAAAGCCTAGAATGGAACAATTTATGTTTTAAATACAAACATAGACTTTATTTAACACACATATTTAACACCTTTAAAAATGTATGCACAGTTTTTTAACATATATCGGTAATAGATTAAATAATTATACAGATGAATATGACACACATATAATACTAAAAAGTATAAGTATACAGTTTATTTAACAGACATACGATGCTCATTTCTTAAATAGGTAAACAATAATTGTGTTTACATACCGGTACTTATACTTTAATACTATTTAATTTAACATACATATACTGACAATGACTTGATTATACACAGTTTATTAACATACGTATGCAGGTCCTGACCCACTGAGACCAGTCACAGCATCAATATGAGCTTCCTCCACCTCTTCTACCGTTCCAACTCGTCCAAATATTTGTTCAACAACCTGACAATCTTCATCAGTTGCGTTCTTACCTGGGGTATATTAGTGGCTGAGTTAAAAGTCGGTGCAATTAAAAATGTCTGTTAATTAGTATCTAACAATGTTTTACAGGTGCGAGGCTTGTCGCTGCTACCATTGCGATTGTTTAACGATAATTTCTCCAACCCAGTGGTCACTAATAAAGACCCAAGGTGTATGAAACAGAACACCCGTGGTATAACAACTGTCGTTTCTGACATGCTCTCCATCATTTGGAGAATAAATAAGTTACATACAAGGTAACTCATAGGCGAGCACATTATGCATGAAACAGAACACCCGAGTAATAACGACTTTATTTTCTAGCACAACATTGAACAAGGACATTCCAGGAAACACCAGCCACTCATCTAACACAACAAAAATACCACTTATTTACTAGCATACCATAACATGTACACACCTGTAGCGTACACAGTTGCCCCTTCCGTTACCGCACAACATGTGTTTGTCATTCCCCGCATTACTTTGGCATCTGCTTGAAGTTTCTGTCAAAAACAAATTAGCTTCTCCAATTAGATGAATCTAAAAGCAATGTTATTAACCATAGCTCTACTACTACGTGAATGAAAAGGTATATGGCAACAAAACTACTAGAAATTCACTATGACTGCCAAAACAAAACTGAATGAATTTCATTGTGGGACGAGCAGCGATAGTCCTATAACACGGGTGTCCTATTTCATACACCTCGTGCCCGCCAATAAGTTACCACGTAGTATGTAACTTATTTATCTACGCATGATGATTGACAAGCAATGGCAATTGTTATAACATTGGTGTTCTGTTTCATACACCTCGTGCCCGCTTGCAAGTTACAATATATCCTTAGCTATGAACTAAGATACCAATGCAGTAAAATGTGTAAAGTTAAAAGTTTATATTTATTAACATGCGATAAATATGACATCTCCTATTCTACTATGACACTGGAGAAGCTACTTTGCTTTAGCAGCGTAACTTCGACCAAAACCCAAAATAACAGGCAAGTCAGAGTAAACACGGTTATGTGTCTTCTTATCCTTGGTAATTACACCAAACTCCTGCTAGAACTTACAAAGGCATAAACGCACAGGTGACACTTCCACACTGATTAGAGTACTTTAAATGTAATACCTATTTTTTATTTTATAAAAAGAAAAAAATCCGGCCATACATGAAGAAATAATGTTTAAACATACAATTCTTATCAATTGCTTGTTATTGGTTATGTTTACTATGTACAAATTCCCCGGGGTAACTTGGCTACCCTGCCACCCCAGGTTCGGCGCCTTGTGCCCACTTTCAACACAAACCCCCAAATAAAATTCTCCACCTTTTCTATTGAAGCAATATTTACACCAGCGGCAAACGAAACAACCAAATGGTCTTTAGTGATGAAGGAATGTAGTTCATCCAACACAAATGGAATGATCTTTGGTTTTACTGCGAGAACAAGCAGTTTGCTTTCTTGCACCGTCACTTTGTTATCTTTTGTGAACTTGACTCCAAGTTGCTGCAGAAGTAATTTATAAAATTAACAGCGTTAAAAGATAATGACAACAGACCAAATGTTGGGGTGATGTGCCAACTTTGGCTTAAATCCCAGGTCCCATGACATGCCTCACTGTAGGACCTCACCCATATAGAATAGAATGTGCATATACAATGTTGGGTAATGGACCAACTCTGGCCTAAATCCCAGGTCCCATGGCGTGCCTCACTGTAGGACCTCACCCATATAGAATAGAATGTGCATATACAATGTTGGGGTAATGGACCAACTCTGGCCTAAATCCCAGGTCACATGACATGCCTCGCTGTAGAACCTCACCCATATAGAATAGAAACGATTACTTAACAATATTTTTTGTTGTCCTGAAATTCTTATATATATAAATGTATTGTACAAACTAACTTTAATTTCTTTAACTGTGGCTTTTTTGGTTTCTGGTGTGCTGGCTATGATCTGGCTTGCACGGATTGCACCTGTTGATTAAACAGGGACTTAAATTTGTATTTAAAGCAAGTACATTATATCGTACATAATATGCCAAAACCAACAAAATCAGCTTTTTACATTAGCGAAAATCAAATAAGTTTAAAAAATGGAAAATTACAACAAAACTTTTTTTTGAATCATGCTACGCATAAAACTTAAAATGTCAAATAAAAGCATGTTATATATAATATATGTTTCATACCCGATCGAACCAAGCCTTTAGCCACGTATAACGCAAGATTGCCCGAGCCAATAAATCCAATGTGCATGTCGATCGCTTTCAGTAAAATCGAGACACCTTTAGAATTCATAAACTTAACGTAACGATTAAATATATAAGAATATGTTTAAATGATAGTACTTATGTGTGTTTCACTGCGTTTCAAGTAGGTTAGTGCAGAAGCATCTAATGTTATAATAAAAAAACTGCTTCTTCGTAACTGTAATAAATTGCGTGAAACCCTGATCTAGGACGATTCTCGTAACGAAATAACAGTCAGGGTCAAGTCCTGGCTTAGTAGTAAAACTAAATAAAACTCGTAGTTGGCAAATCTGTGCGAATTAATTAGTAGGGCAGTTCTGTTTTTCACTAAATCCCTACAGAAAGAGAAAATAGAATAACATGCGAACGGTTTGCCCGCATTTCAACTCTCGCATGTTGTGTTCAAATTCGCCGGTTAAAATACGAGACGCTTGAATAAAAGCTGACGAATTGTTGCACCAGCTGGTTGGTATGACGTAGCACATCACGTGGTTGGCATGCTCTCGCCGCGTGATATGAATAAATGAAACTTATTTATCCTCGTGTGAAAGGGAAACGACATTGGTTTTAATACGGTCGTTCTGTTTCATGCTTACAAGTTACCACCTATCTAACTTTGTGGGTGTAAAATGATGTCATATGATCCCGCATACGTACAGGTATATTAGAAATACATTAGCACGCATGTTTACATACACCAAATAAATTAAATTGTTTTCATCCCTTTGATGGACTATGAATTTAACAGCACATATAAGCTATATATGCTTTATAGGACAAAGAATAAATTTATTCAAATTTGTTTATTGAACACAGCCGTTTGTATATATAGAAACTTTGGATTTTTAGTACAGATTGCATTGATAACTTTTTTACAGGTGATTATACGATGACAAATTGGAAAGAAAGGTCGGCACAAGTGAAGAATCTTGCAGTTGTTACAGATTAGGCTGATGGAAAGTGTTAGAGGTTGGTAGCAAATCCATCTACGGTGTTTATATGCGGTTACTAAATATATAGTAGGCCGGGAGAAGACGGTACACCTTTAGCACATAATACTCAAATATCCTGATCGTGTTTTAAACAATTAACAACGGTCTATGGGAGTCGTGAGGGTACGGTTTTATAATTCTTTGAATGTTTTTTGTTTACTACCAAATGGGACGAGAACATGAAGTAAAAAAGGTGTCCCATCTCCCCCACTCTACTATACGTTTAGCGGTTAGCAGAAAACGTATAGGGGGATTCTTCACAAACACCGAAAACTTTTTACATCAAATGAATAGCAAACGCAGCTACAACGGCCGCTGTTAAAACGCGTAAGTTCCCACATAGTGTGCAAGCTGCATCCGTGGTGGTTGATTGTGTCGCTTCAAGTGTTGTGGTCGTTGGTAGTTTACTTGTCGTTGAGACATGTGTAGTTTGTGTTGTGGCCATTTCCCCAGACCCTTCGGATCCCGTTATATTCGCGTAATACCCTGTAAAATCCCAGAAATCGCAATAATCCTGTCTATAATTGTACTCTGGTTGCGGCAGTGGCGCCTCGATGCGCATGTCGACCCACGTTAAGCTGTTCTGTTCATCAAAAGAATTAATTTGACATAATATTGTTATTATATTATACTGTTAGGTATAAGATGGATAATATAACACATAATGCAGCCTTTCATATTTCTTATATTTTTAACAATTAACAACGTTTTTTTAGAGTTGTAAAGATACCGTTATATAAATCTGTAAATATTATTTTTTAACTACCAAACAGGGACGGTGAAAAAGAACAACACGTCCCATTTTACCTTAACCTATTGAACCATCTTACCCCAACCTACTAAATTTACCTCACTGGCTGAATATTGGTATTTCGGCCAATCAGCATACGCATCATTCACCCCGTTCGAAGGTACGCCATTATGTGCAAAATTGCCCCAAAACTCTTGGAAGATGCTGCTTGCTATGGTGTCGTTGTCGGTAAATGTCATTCTGCATGCAAATAATGAAGTCTATAAATAAACGCATAAAGATAACCAAACACGTTTGTGACGTGCTCCTTTGAATGAAGTAATATATCAACTTGTTTATCATCGCATAACGGGAACTTCAGTCGTTATAACACGGATGTTCTGTTTCATACACCTCGTGCCCGCTTCCAAGTTACCACGAATGTAATTTTGTGCTGTTTTTCTGTATGACCGACAACTTAGAGAACTCATTTGTGACCATCACTGATATGGGTTTGGGCAATTGCCATTACGTGTCTGTTCTCTTTCATAGACGAAATTTCGACTCGAATCTTTGGACTACACTCATGCAGTCGCTGTAACCACAGTCCTATGGTGCCAAACATTTTAATTAAAACCTACCCGAAGCTCGGACCGGATCCGAACACGAACACGACCTCGGATCCATGGAACGAAGTCCCGCAAACTCCATCTAAGTTTTGTCGTACAGCATAACAGCCAGGGCCACCATTAGGGTACGAGTTGTCGTATAAGTAGATTTCCTTTCCCCTGCTACTGTTTGAAGCAAACCTGAAAACAAATATTGAACAAGTGAAAAAATCCCGCACTTACAAAGTCAAATACGTGGTAAATCGGAAACGGGTACGAGGTGTATGAAACAGAACTCCCGTGTTATAACGACTGTCGTTAATTTCCCGCCATGCGAGGATAAATATGTTATACTTTCATTAGTATGAAGTAAGACATATACTGTTCGTACATAAACCACATACAGTATTTCCTAATCGTGTTTTAACAATTAACAACGCTCTTTTGGAGTCGTAAAAATCTACGGTTGTATAATTATGTAAATATTCTTTATTTTATAATAAACGAGAATAAAACATAGACCATCTTACCCTAATCTTCTATAAATATTACAAACGTCCAACAAACAATTAGAACAAACAGTCAGTGCAACAAAATACGTAACTGACAAAAATCAAGGCTGAAGAATTATAGATGTCATATACAGGCTATTAGTAAAGGGGTAAGAAGGAACACCTTATCGTACTAATTTCTCGTGGCAGCTGGTACTAAACAAAGAACATTTACAGAATTATAAAACCGTATCCTAACGACTCCGATAGACCGTTGTTAAATGTTTAAATTCCGATCATGATATTTAGATATTATGTGGTAAAGGTGTCCCGTTTTCCCCTACTCTACTATATATATTTTTTCCTAAATATCACCAGTCTGTGCAAAACACAATAACATTTTATCTTCTTTCACACCAACCTTGCTAGAGCCCTAGATGGGCACGTAAAGAACATGTCGGTGAGTTCCACCCCAAGCACTTGCGTGTAATCGGTTGTTTGGGAGGGGTTGCTGACCAATTGTTCATACTTCGTATTCACCATTTCCCCAATCTCTTTCCCAAGCATGTATTTGTTGAAGTCCTATATCACAGGGCAAAGTAAGTATAAGCTGAGATATAAGGATAAGCGTCATTGATTTATAATGTATATTAGGTTGGGGTAAGATCGTTCTTGTTTTCATTCTCTTTTATTGCCACATAGGTAGTGAACAAATATAGTTACGTAACCGTATCCTCACGACTCCCATAGACCGTTGTTATTTGTTTAAAACACGATCAGGATATTTGAGTATTACGTGGCAAAAGGTGTCCCGTCTTCCCCAGTACTATGCTGTAGTAGGTTGGGGCAAGATGGTAGAGTTTATCGTCCCATATGGTTGTAAACAAAGATTATTTACAGATAGATATAACCGTACCCCTGCGACTCTAAAATAGCGTTGTCCATAGTAAAAACAAATAGTTAGGAAGTCTAGGGGATTTTGTGCTACCGGCACACCCATCTTACCCCACAGCGTACACTTCAGTATACTACAGTACTATACGTTTCATCTGAATTACAAATCTTACTTCAAACTCCACTTTTCCTATATTGGTATTATTGAAGATTGCAACCACGTACGGGTAAAGTTCTTCCGTGTTTGTTCCTATAATAAAGTTCTTCTCTGGCCACTTTCCCTCTTGTATAAGCTGCAATGGTTGGTCCGTGAACTCATGGCCATCTATTACAGGCCGGTATGGTTCAATCGCGTTGAAAATCTCAGCGTTACGAAGCGCGGACTTTCTTACTTGTCCCAAAGCATTGACGAGGATTGTTGGGTCTGTTTCCCTTGTTTGTAAAACATGATGCAGTTTAAAAACCTAGTGGCCGCTAATGGGTTGTCTATAAATTGTCAAACATCCAAAAAAACACTCACAAAATTACAGAAGTAGTAACTTCTTAGCAGGCACGAGGTGAATGAAACAGAACAGTCGTGTTATAACGACTATCGTTTTCCCGCCACACCAGGGTAAACAAGTTACATAAATTAGTTCATCTCAGGTCCCATAAAAGCCCCGCTGTATGACTTCACCCATACTAATTTTACAATAGAAAGCAAATCGTTACACTTACATAAGGCAGGTAAGGTTCTTGGTGCAGTTGATTGCTTCCATTAAATACTCAGTGACCCGATATGAATCTACTGTTGTGGAATATTTAAACACCGACGGGTTGCTTTGCATGATAGCTTGGTGAAACAGAGGTTCGCTTGTACTTGATACCAAGTGAAACATAATGGCTTGAGCTCCTGCACTGTTGCCGAACAGTGTTATCTGTAGAAAGATGTTGTAGGTTGGGGTAAGATTGTACACGCTTTAATGGGGTAAGATGGTACATGCTTTAATGGGGTAAGATGGTCCATGTTTTAATGGGGTAAGATGGTCCATGTTTTAATTGGGAAAGATGGTCCCTGTTTTCTTTCTCTATTATCGTCCCATTTAATAGTAAACAAAGAGTATTTACAGAATTATCTAACCGTTTCCTCACGGCTCTAAAATGGCGTTATTAATTGTTGAAAACTCGATCAGGAAATATGGGATAATAGGTAACGGTATCCATCTTATCGAGACCATTTTTTATAAAAGATGTTATGCAAGGCTTATTCTGAGTTTAGTATATCTTCAATAGTTCTTTACTTTACCTTATCTTTGTCCCCACCAAACTTATGTATGTTTTCCTGCACCCATCTCATAGCAAACTGTTGGTCCTTCAATCCCTGGTTTCCTCCCAACTCCACATCACCTTGCTTGTATGCAAGGAATCCTAATGCACCTTTACGAACAATTGGGATTGGTTTTATTAATAATACGGTGGGGGAAATGGGACACCTTTAGCACATAATATTCCAATATCCTGATCATGTTTTAAACAAATAACAACGGTCTATATGGGAGTCGTAAGAATACGGTTTTATAATTCTTTGAATGTTTTTTGTTTACTACTAAATGGGACGAGAAAATACAATGAAAAGGTGTCCCGTCTTCCCCACCCTACTGTACATAGGTCAGGGTTAGAAGTAGTCTTACCGGGTGGCAGACGAAACAGAGGTACTAAAATAAGAATTTCATTATGTCGGATAGCAGAAGTAAATTAATACAGGGTATTTTATCCAGAATATTTGTTGTTTACATAATATTACTGTGGGGTAATATGGGTACCGGTATATAGCATATATTATCCCATACTTCCTAATCGTGTTTTTAACAATTAACAACGGTCCTTTAGAGTTGCGGGGCAACGGTTATATAATTCTGTAAATATTCTTTGTTTACTACGAAGTGGGACGATATAAGAGAATGAAAACATGTCCCATATTACCCCAACCTACTATATATATGTATCGCACGTTCGTAAAATTACAAATATAGTAAAATGGGGAAAGGAGGAACACTTATTGTCCCGTTCATTCTTTTTTCTCGTCACGTTTGGTAAAAAACAATTTAAAGAATCATAAAACCGTGTCCTCACGACTCCCATAGACCGTTGTTGGTTGTTTAAAACATAATCAGGATATTTGGATATTATGTGCCGTACGTATTAACACACATACCCTACTATATGTGTTAATTAATGAAATTTACCTAATCTATAGTTAATAGTCACAACAACAGTATTCGTTGCATTGCAAAGCCACCGCCCATCTTCCAAGTAACTTGTGCCCGAGTCGGCGAAGAAAAATCCTCCGTGAATATAAAATAAAACTGGCAGAAGGTTTGAGGGTTTTGTATCGGCAAGATTGAACGCAGAGGGAACGTCTATGTCCAACACGAGACAATCTTCGTTCAGCTGTAATATATAGATGGCACGTATGTAACTTATGTGGCCGGGGCAACAACAGTCGTTATAACATGGGTGTTCTTTTTCATACACCTCGTGCCCGCTTACGAGTTACCACGTATGTAACTTATTTATCCTCGCCTGGCGTCGCAACGACGCAGTCGTTATAACACGGGTGTTCTGTTTCATACACCTTGTGCCAGCTTACAAGTTACCACATATGTAACTTATTTATCCTTGCATGGCGGGGCAAACGACAGTCGTTATAACACAGGTGTTCTGTTTCATACACCTCGTGCCTGCTTACAAGTTACAACGTATGTAACTTATTTATCTTCACGTGACGGGACAACGACAGTCGTTATAAAGGTGGCTGTACACAGTATCCGGGATTCGTCCGTTTTGTCTGTTTTGTCCGGATTTCGCTGCTGCATGCGAAACTCGGTAATGGGTTTGCATACGACTTCGCAGGCGAATTCGCTTGCCGGATACTGTGTACAGCCACCTTAACACGGGTGTTCTGTTTCATACATCTTATGCCAGCTTACAAGTTATCAATCATGTTACTTATGGGGGATTATTATTTTGGCGATTTCCTGTTAAAAAATGAAAAGGAACTATTGTATATATCAGCAGCCATGTATGTTACATTTGTTGCGCATTCTCCATGGTCGCACTCGTAATAGATCTGCTGGCAAGCAAGTTGGTTTGACACAGAAGCGTTAAGCGTTCCTGATGGATAAGCCTCTGCTGACTCTGGAGGCATGAATCTGTATAACATGATTTAAATGTAACTTATTTATCCTCGCACGGCGGGGTAACGACAGTCGTTATAACACGGGTGTTATGTTTTATACACCTCGTGCCCGCTTACAAGTTACTACGTATGTAACTTTTCATGTGACAGTTTAGACAAGCTATGGCATCATCATTGGGTTTGTCGTAATAAGTGTTTTGCCCGAAGACACATACACCCGCAATGGTATAGCAGCCTCCTCTAGGCTAGTGCGGGCGCGCTACCTACTATGCCAACCCCCTATAGCAAAGCTGCATATTTTAGCAGTAAACGCTAAACTAAATCGTTGTATTTTTTCTACATAAATATTTTTAATATAAGCACACCTTAGCGGGCCTGTTGGGGGTGCTGCATACGGAATGTTGTAAAACGAATGCGACTCTTCATGGTCTTTCCCTATGATGGTGCCGTTGGCAAGTGTTACTTCAGGATATGTAGCTGTGTCGTATTGAGTCGGCGTCTTTATGGGCTTGGGGTTTCTTTCTATGTTGTTGCTCGGGAGAGGAAAGTTCTCGAAGACCAACCGCTGAACTTCCTCCACACAAATAACTTGTGCTACTTGTATGCACAACAGGTGACTTATTATTACATAAAGCTGCATGCCTGTCCTCCCTTAATTTTTCAGTTTACAGATTCTTGTTTTTGCTAAAAGCTATTTACAATAGAATGCTAAATAAAATACTTGTGCAAACGCGCTAACATTTTGAACAGACGTAAAGGTTTTGGGAAGAGTACGATACACCATTTCATTCTGTTTCTCGGCTTATTTAGTGGTAAACAAAAAATATTCAAAGAATTATAAAACTGCATTTTCGCAACTATTATAGAACGATCAGGATTTTTAGATATTTTAAACTGTACCGTACTCTTCCCAAACCCTATATACGTCTGCGGCCAAAAACTGCCTGATAAAGTTACTTCTAAAGCTTACAGGCTATAACATGGCAAAACGAAAGAAAACCTTAAATTTCACTATCGCTTTTTAGGAATGTTTGCAAATGGTGATTTCTTTGGATCGGTAACAGTTTTACAATGACTTTCCCTTTAATCGAAGTGTTATGCTTGCTGCAAGCACCAAGCAACTAACCATGCGCTTACGTTACCGGGATACCATAATGTCCGTCAAGGAATGATGAAGCAATTAATGTTTAGAATCTTGTGCCAATATTTGAGCGCTTAAAACCCCTACGTGGGTTACGGTTACTGGTTGTTGAAATGTTTGGCTACAACTAATTAATCATGATGAAACTTTATCTCCGGGGTTGTTCAAATGTTGGCTGCCTTTACTTAACTTTGAAGTTTTGATCCAAACTGCTAAGTTGTTTAAATAAAAGGTTTATTACGTTACTTTATTTGTGGGGTGTAACAGTCACCTCTTTCACCGAATTAGGTTTTTACTTCGTTTGTTTTACCGTTATATATTCCCGCCTTTAAGCTTTTGTATGCGTATTCTGTATTTTTTATCGTTGTAACTTCCCCTAAAAGAAATAAAATAAAGTAATTCGTTCAGTTAGGTTTATAGTTGCAAATGCTAATTAATGTATATACGGCTTAAACGAGAAGAACTGAGTATTCCCCAATGAGTTAATTAATCTTAACGACTTTTAAAGGTTCATAATATATAGTAGGGTGGGGGAGATAGGACACCTTTAACACATAATATCCAAACATCCTGATCGTGTTTAAACAATTAACAGCGGTCTATGGGAGTCGTAAGAATACGGTTTTATAATTCTTTGAATGTTCTTTGTTTACTACCAAATAGGACGACACAATAAAATTAAAAGGTGTCCCATCTTCTTCTGCCCAACTATATATTAGTTTAATAGGGGTTTATACATTTAATGATAACTGTGGCACTTAAGCTAGATATCTACGTTGTATGCTAATACAAAACCTACTTAACGTTTAATTTAGTGAAAGTTGACATAGATAACACGGTGTACATTCATGTAAATTGGTTAACGGTTAACCAATTAGTTAACAAACCGTAAATATTCGGTAACGATTCGCCAAGACAATGACTCGTGGTTAGCCCTTGGTAAAATTATATATATGTGTCCTTGGACAAGACCCTTAACGGCAGTTGCCCCAAACCAAAGAACTCTATGCAACGTGTTCTTTGCTCAAACCCAGTGGTCACTAATGGGTTGTGCAAATAGTCAGTCATGCCATAAACAAATAATATATTTACCTACAGTGTTACATATGTGACGCACAAGCGGACACGAGGTGCATAACGTACAGTATCCGTGTTATAACGACTGTGTTGTCCCGCCCTGGGAGAATAAATAAGTTACATTTATTCAATATTGTACATAATATAAATTTAAATACGGTGTCGCGGAAATCTAGTTCCCATTGGCTGCTTATAACTTATTTTTTTGAGAAATCTAAAACTTTGGTTCCGACTAAAAATAACAGTTAATTGTTGGATGCAACATATTTTGTACATTTCTTTTTAAAGATTGATCTTCTTAATAAAAAATTGATGCTGTATTTTACCTTAAATTATACATTATGACGTATGACCATCAGTGACCTCTACCGTTAACACGTCATCAATAACGAAAAATGACGATAAAACATAAATTTTCACATTAGATAAAATAAACTATCTAAAACATGTATATATTCAAGTAATCTTCGTTCGAAACCAGATTTATAGATTTCTGATAAAAATGTCTCGTGTCTGCGCATGCGCAGTAGCCGAAGGGAACCAGATTTCCGGGGAACCAGACTTCCGCCACAACGGCACATTGTTGACACCAGGCGCCTAAAATCCTAAATTTATACGACCACCGGGTGATGCTACAGAGCAATCTAGGAATTCAAATTATTTTGCTGCAATTTTGAAACTGAGATGTCATTGCGTTTCGTTTGCTGCGTTAACTATGACTTGCAATTGTAGCGGCGTCTGCGTAGTAATAGTGATCGTGTGGTAGTTTTACATTCGGCGCTAGTCATTTTGGATGTAGTTTAGTTATAACTAAGTACGGTTGTTTTGATGCGCGGTGTACCGGCAGTACCGCAACACAGCTATAACGTACCGTAATTTTTATTTATCTCCTTGTAAAAGATAGCGAACTACGGACGTTAAAACACGCGGTGCTATTAATATATTAGATAAAAACATTGTTTTTGAATCCAGGTAATTAGTTGAAAAATAAAATGTCTTCTGTGAGGTTCACAGTGACGAAAACTGATTCGAAAGATGAACCATCAGTGGAACAACAAGAAGCGACAGAAGCTGGGGAAAAGTAAATCTAATTATTGGATACATAATTTTATAAACACTTATAAAAACATATCATAAATTTTACTTATTCCTTTAAATCAATAGGGAAGATCATTTTAATTTAAAAAGAAGATGAAAGAGTCGCTATAAGCATACTACTGATAAAAAAAAATATATATATATACTTAAGAAAACTTGGGATGGCATACTCGGCTACCACTAAACTAGTCGCCGCCTAAATTTGATTTTGCTTTTTTAGTTGCCGGACTAAAATTTTAGTCGGCCGATTAAAAAAACGGGTTAACCAATAGTTACCGCGACAGACTAGTTTAGTCGGTAGCCGGGTATACCATCTCTGGACCTACAAGTAATTTGCATCTTCAATATTTAGGTTTCCATTTAAATATTGTTTATGTCGCATGCTTTTGACTTACCATATATTTGTTGTGTAGTTCTAAAAATACTAGGCTTGTGGTCAATTATTACTGTATATACGCTTTTAAATATAATAAATTATGATACGAAATATATATAAAAAATATAAACAATTTTCATTCATGTTTGCTTGAAGATTGACTCTAATACCAAATGATGAGGACACGGTTCAACCTGCGGGAGTTCTGGATATCAACAAAGCGCCAACTGTGTCAATATTAAGCTCGGATCAAGGTTAGTTGGAGTTGATAAATCAACGTCTTGTGGCAATTTCTATGTTATTTCTGTACATTACTTTTAATCGGCTAATAATCTAAATTTGTTTTTATTTCACATAAAGAATTTTTTTCCCTAAACTTATCTGATTTTAGATTGGTTTGATAAATAGGAAAAATGTCAGTGCAGGAGTTAGTAGAAGGTTCTTTAAACAGGCTATTTGTAGTTGTGTTATGTGGTATTAGTAGAACTGATTATAAACTAAGAAAATATACACCTTGTGTTTTGAATATAAGCATTATGGAACTTCCTGTAATGAGAATAAGCAGGTATTGATGTATACCTATGTATACTATATCTATGTGGGTAGGGTCCTTCCCCATGCACCCGGGTTTAAGCAAGAGTTTGCACATTATCCCAACACCCAGACTGTTTATATATGTCGCTCATGCGAACAGAGTGGATAAGTCTCCACCCATAATCCTCTGCCTATGTTGTTGAAAGACATTTGTTGAAATTGTTGGTTAAGATTTATTTAGGCATTCCCTCACAGTGCAGTTGTCTTATTATTGCGATTGCTATTTGTTTTAATACCCGTGTGGCGTGACATTTATTGTTGTGGCTTGTATATTAAAAGTTGTGTTGTAGGTTAACAGCAGGATAATCCGTATGAAATGCATGTCTAAAATAAACATTTATATTCCAATGTGTGCTCACTGTTATGTAGATTACTGTAAAAATGGTATCCTGGTACTTTGTACTTTGAGAATGCTGTAACAATCATGTGGGTTGACATGTAAATTGCACTAAAGCAGTGACTAACAAAAAGGCTGGCCACATTAGGTCCAGCAAATATAAGTTTTATATTGAGCAACAATATTTGAGTTTTTCTATTACACTCAACCTTGTGACTTGTAATACATGGTATTTCCCTTCCACCCACACAGTGTATGTATGACTCACTATCTTGGTGAAAGATCTGTTTACAGTATTGATGTAACATCTTTATATAGACGTGTTGGTATGCATGGTGGTGAGACATTACTTCACTGTTGATGTGTCAAGGATTTGTATAAAGTTTAAATTACAAATACAGAAACTTTAGTTCATACATGGTAATGTAAAGGCTATCACCCACAAAGTAACATACGTGGTAATTCGTAAGCTGGCACAAGGTGTATGAACATCCGTGTTATAACGACTGTCGTTTTCCAGTCACGCGAGGATAAAGCAAGTTACTGTGATTCATTCATAAATAACAAAAAAACATATTTATACACCGTACTAATAATACAGCCTACATACATATATATGCATTGTATTGTAAGGTGACAATACCAACTTGTAGTTATACCCGTATTTAAATGTCAACGAATAAACCACGTATTTAAAACGGTTCATAATTACGCGCGTGTTTTGCAAAAGCTCTCAACTTTAGATATGCCCGTTGGGCGTCGGTAGAGAACCTTAATCGAATGAAATTGCTTCTCGTTTTCAAAAGGTTACTTTTGGTCGTCCATTGTTTTCCTTCTTCGATCGCCCGCGGCATTTCATGCTCCTTTGCCTTCTGGGGTTCGGTTTCTTTCATGTTCCTATCTCTCCCTCTCTCTCTCTCTCTTAGTGACGTGGCGATTGTACAGAGCTCGAAAATAGCCGGCTATCTGTTCAACACTCATGGTTTAATGCTGTCACGTTTTCGCATTGCTTTATGTGTACGTTTGAAGTACTTCCTAATGCTCATATCTCATAAACCCCGGGTAATCACGTCATTTATTTCTTTATTCCCAGCGGGGAATTAGTTTGCAGTTAATGTTGCCATGACTACAGTACGTCAGCGACGAATTGCTTATCCACGCAAGAGCTGTTCCGTGTTGTTTCTTTATGACTAGATAAATACGAAGCTCATAGCTGGTATTTCGTGTTTAACTCTATATACTTATAGCGCACTGTAAAGACAAGGAAGTCGTGCCAATTCTTTTATGTTTAAAATATATCTAGAATTTTATTCCCGTATCGATCTTTTATTAAAAGGTCGCATGTCTCGATTTCGCTTCGCGCCGAAATTTAGCAGACGCAACTTTGTACAGCCGACTATCGACGTTGTCTCACATGAATTATGCAACGTATTTTCCACCCTGCTTTTTAAGAATCGGGTTCTCGCTTATAACAAAACTTAGGGCTTTTAGTGCAGGGAAACTTTTAATCAGTCATTGAAACGCAATAGACTATTTACAGCTGAGGGGTTTGCGGGTTAAAAGTGCTCGTCTGGTTTCATTCACGTTTAGAACGTGCTTTAAATACGTGGACGCTGTTGTACAAATGTAGTGAGAAGGGTTGTGGGAAAGCTAAACCAAATATTGGTTTAAGAAGCAACATGTTAGTGCAATATACAGCTCGTTAAACATCGGATGGCCATATAAACCAGAACCGTTTACTGCCGACGAATTTCAATCAGTTATTCAGACAGTGTTTCATGCCATCCATTACCCAGGGTGGATTAGAACAGAAACCGTATAACGAAAAGCAGCGCATCCGGCCACAACAACGTGTATTAATCATCATACCATGGTTAGTTGGTATTTGATTAAAGAATACGGAAAGCATAGAAGTTAGGTGTACTGCGGGTTAGCAAAACTACCATGCATGGTTTCCTGTTGAGCTGTAGAAGTAGTTTAAATGGCCGTGTTGCTACAGGGGTATGACGTCATTAACGTTGGCTATGTTTCCTGAAGGTTGAATTCTAATATTGGAAAGAAAGTTGAATGAATTGGCAGTGCGTGTGTTTAGTAGCCTCTTCAGGAAAGTAGAATAGCTTGATGTAACGTCTGTACTTTTTATGGGACATTATATTGTATGTGGCGCAATATATTGATCGATACAGTGATTTAGTTTTGACCAGAAATTATTTTCACCAAAAGTGTGTGCTTAAAATTTATTAAAAAGTCTTAAAAAAAAACAACTTTTAATCAAGAAAACATTGATTATTAAACTGGTTTGGTAATATTGCAAGTTTCATATAAAACAGCCCTTGCTATCAACAGAGTAGTTAAGTTGTTAGTTGTGCAAGAATATCAATGGCTTCCCTTGATAGTTGTTTGATATGATTGGTGCTTTGGGAGTTACTTGCGACCTGCTACGTGTAGATGGCATCCCAGGTTTTGGGAAATATTGTTTCTTCTGCTAAAAGTGGTTATGAGGATATATCTGGCTCCGTGTACAACAGTGAAAAAAGCAGTGAGTTTTGTTTGAAATATGTTCATAATATTTAATATATATATATATATATAAGTAATAATTCAGATTGGAAAAATGCCATGTTTTTTTCTTAAATATTCCGTTTAATTTTGCTAATTGGGAAGAAAATATCCATTCAGGCAGTTTGTAATCCATACTGTTGTAATATACTAAATTAAAAAGTATGCCAACACAAAGACAAACTTTTCAATCCGGTTCATAATCATAAAGTTATTCGATATATCAACTGGTTTGGTAATTCCTCTGTATTGAGTACGTGCTTTCTAATAAATTACTTTGTTTGAAGGATTTTCTGTTGCATTTGTAAAGAAGAAAGAAACAAACTCGGAGAAAGCGATTCTTATCGGTAACAAATGATGCCGTTGTTGTTCTGCTGCTAGTTTGGGTTGCATAAGATTCTTAGATACTTTTTATGTTTTTGATATAATTCACTCATAGATGATTGATGGCTGGTTTATTAATTTAACTTGGTGCGTGGGATTGACATTATAATTAAAGTTATTGCTAAAACCTCTCAGCAATTAGAACTTAAAAAAAACACAAGGCTTTAGTTGCAAAAATTTAGCTGCTACTTATTTTATTATTCATTGATTGATAGATGTTATTAAAATGAAATCTTAATAAGTCTGCCAAGCAGTTCCCTGTCTTGTTTCCACGCATGTAGTAAAACTAGATGCATCATGACAGCTATCTCATGTTTCACACATGCTGGCTGTTTTATTGATTCCTTATTATTTATCAGACAACTACACTGTGATAGTTCTGTATTCCAAAAGTTTGGTAATAAATTCAATATTACAGCTTTGTTCTATTGAATTTCATTCAATTAGCAATGAAGTGGTTTGTGGCCAAATAGTAACTCCCAGGTTATGGAATTGACTCCATGATCAATTTTTCCCACTTTTTTCTTTCGAGTGCAATCATTGCGATTTGTTGTCCTCTGCTGCTTTTCAATCAGTTACGCTGCACAATTTCTAGCAATCAATAACCAATTGGAAATATTTCAAGGGTTTTCCCAACTAGATGTAAAACCTTGGTATTATAATAGTGATTGATGTTGGATTAGCACGCGTGAAATTGGCCTTAATCTTGTCCAGTCTTATACACAATGTAGCATCTAATTTGTTTTATTGAAAAGCTTAGATTACTAACTCGTGCTTAGCTTGGAGTTGTTAGGTCTCGGCTGTAATCAATACTCAATGTCCATCTTCATTAAATGAGGTCGGTCGCTTGCCACTATATAATGTGCTCAGTGAAAAAAAGGGTCACACACTTCACTTTCAATGCTAGCGACCACACTTCCCAGCTCAGCTGTGCTCACTGTGTTTCTGGGAACCCAGTAATGTTATGTTTACAATATGTCAGAAATAAACAGCGTTTAATAGAAATTGAATATAGGTATGGCTAGTATTACAGACAGTAATAATGGTATTGTGTTACAGCTAGTGTTTATATAGAATATCATGCAGTTTATGTAAATTAGTAGGCTTACAGGAAGCTTTACCCGCAGTGTAGATTTAAATTAATATTCATATTCATACTAAGCTAGATGGCTGCTAGAAAATTACCCAAAGTAGTTGTTGAATTAGTAGAGGAGGAGCAAGATGACGTAGCTACATCACGTAGAACAGAGTTGCCAGGAAGGAGGGCTTCTGCTCCCGAGACCAGAAGATCCTCGCTCAAAAATCTATCACGAAAGTTCTCTTGTAAGTAGAGATAACTGGGTATGCAATGAGCCAATTCTGGTTGTTGGGGTAATGGGCAAGTCTGGGCTAAATCCACAGTCACATGGTGTGCCTCACTGTGGGACTTCACCCATATAGAATAGAATGTGCATATACAATGTTGGGGTAATGGACCAACTCTGGCCTAAATTCCAAGTCCCATGGCATGCATTACTGTAGAACCTCACTCATATAGAATAGAATGTACATATACAATGTTGGGGTAATGGACCAACTCTGGTCTAAATCCCAGGTCCCATGATGTGTTATGTTGTATTCCTTATAGAATAGAACAGGCTGTGTTTGCAAAACAAGTTGCTTTACAGGTTTGGCAGTGAACAAATAAGTTAGACAAGCCGGTGTAATGGCAGTTAGTCAATGAAACAAGCTGTAATCAAATTACCATTGATTCTTCTTTATGAGGTTCAGCAATTCTCTTGCCAACAAATTTTGGCATCAAATTTACTTTTTAACTCCAACAGTAGAAATTTCAATTTAGTTTTATTGTAGATTAAGTTGTTTATCTCCTAGCAGTGGTTGGTGGTATGGTAGTATATGATAATTATTGTGACAAGGTGTTATTAATTTTTATTCTTGTAAAAAACTGTTTTCTTATAAAAATGTTTTTCTGCTAACAAAACTTATTTTATTTTTTATGTTTTCTGAATTTCTATTTCTTTATGCATTTTTTTCATTTTTCAAATTCTAATTACTTTCCAGACAATGGGAAGAAGAAATCAGTTCTCGTTGATCCCGAGTCAGGGAGCACCGGACCTGAGGGTCACTTTGCTCTCTATGAGGTAAGAATAACATTCATTCTAAGGTATTGTTTACGGTAATAGGACAACTCTGGTCTAAATCCCAGGTTATGGCCACGACCTCACCCATATAGAATAGAATGTACATATACAATGTTGGGGTAATGGGACAACTCTGGTCTAAATCCCAGGTCCCATGGCATGCCTCACTGTAGGACCTCACCCATATAGAACAGAATGTACATATACAATGTTGGGGTAATGGGTCAACTCTGGCCTAAATCCCATGTCCTTAATAAGGACCTCACCCATATAAAATAGAAGTTATTATTTTGATTTTCTCATGCCATTTGTTTACCTATTTAATAAATTAAAATTTGATTTTTACATTGTGGTGACTTTGTATTCTTACCTGTTATAGTTTAAGTATGAATAAATAAATAATTGATTTTCCTAACGGACAGAAATATATTCCACAATATTTTTATAAATAATTTAATACGTATGGATTGGAGTTTAGTTAAAAAACATTTTATTTAAAATCGATTGCATATTGAAATATTATAAAACAAAACCTGAACAGAACAAACGTGTTTCTATATTTTGCCCAGGCATTTTATATATTGATAATTCCAACATAGTTTGAATACAACCTTCCCGTTATTTTACTGATTTCCTTTTCCACACCTGTACCCTTAGTATGTTTTAACGACTGTTGTTTTGTCGCTAATTTCTTTCTCTTCGTTGTTTTAAAAACATGATCTTCGCTACTGTATTCCAAGAGATATTATGTATTTGTATCCTCACAACTCCCATAAACCGTTGTTAATTGTTTAAAACATGATCGAGATATTTGGATATTACGTGATAAAGGTGTCCCATCTTTCCCTTCCTGCTATATGTTATGTATTTATATGCTTACACAATGTTATCAAGAAGTTAAGAGACAATATGTATGTTACGCAACTTTATTATATATGTTATGTAATGCTTTCTCACTTACAGGATGAGATCAAAGAGCGACCACGAGTTGCAACCCTGATTGGAGCGCTCGCAAACTACACCAACTTATCACAGGGTGCGAAGGAACACGAGAATGAGGAAGCAGGGAGTGGAAAGCAGAAGAAGGTGGGGTTGGTGTATGGGGGTGATGGGTAACTATGTCTAAATCCCTGGTTGTTGGATTAATGTGAAAAGTATTGACTAAACCCTCATGTCTCACTGTAGGACCTCGCCTATAGAGAATGTGCATATACAATGTTGGGGTAATGGGCCAACTTTGGCTTAAATCCCAGTTTCCATAGCGTGCCTCACCCATATAGAATAGAATGCATATACACCAATAAATGAAACTTCTTGGTTAGATGCAGCTTTGCCAATAATTGTTTAGTCTTCTGACTTAAACATAGTGTAAAGATATCTTTAAGACATCTTAATCCAAGCAATGTTTTCAAATCTTTTACTTCATGTTTTCTGATTGTGTAGAAAATTCACCAGGGCAGGATAAGATACAAACCAGTGGTTGAAATCATAAATACATTGCATGAACTTAATGATTGTTACAGGCCGTGAAAATGAGTACCATCATGGGTGTCTACCTACCATGTGTGCAAAATATATTGGGAGTTATTCTGTTTGTACGTTTGACATGGATTGTTGGCTTGGCAGGAATAATGGAATCTTTTTTCATTGTTTTGTTATGCTGCGTCACAGTAAGTGATAATGACATCATAATGTATGTCGTTGTGATGTCATACAGCTGTTGTAATTGTCTCTGTAGTAATGTTATGTTTGATATAGGCCTATTTGGAAATAGCTAAGAAACTAAATTAGCAGCTAAATTATGTAAACATTACTTTTATGTTATTGTTTGCAGTCATTATAGAAAATTGAAAATGTCATCTGGTAAAAAACATAAATTTTATTCCACCAACGTTTTGTTTGTCCTTTTAAAAAAAACATCAATAAAATTTCTAAGAAACATTACAAGGCTGCTGTTTAGATAAATGTTGTATAACAGGTACCCGATAATAAGTTTCCAATTTCATGCTTTAGTTATAACATACCTTACCTACCAATCCCAACCCTAGACATTACTCACATCCATATCTATGAGTGCCATTGCTACAAATGGGGTCGTTCCAGCTGGTGGTTCGTACTTCATGATATCCCGTGCCCTCGGCCCTGAGTTTGGGGGCGCGGTCGGCATCTTGTTTTACCTCGGGACAACGTTTGCGTCATCCATGTACATTCTGGGAGCCGTGGAAATTTTGCTGGTCAGTTGGGTCGAATATATATCGTGTATTTTGATACTAAAAGTGGAAGCCATAGTCGTAAATATATATATTCGCATACATCGTGTATGATATATATATATAGGCACCAAACCTGGGGTGGCAGGGTAGGAAAGCTTGCCCTAGAATTATTTGTATGCATTAATCAGTAAACAATACAACCAAGTTAGATTTGTTTCATAGGATTGTGTGTCTAACTATCCCTGCCTCCCCTGTGTTTCAAAAGTTTGACGCTTATGATGTAATAAAGAAATTTCTTTACATTTGTTGTGCCACTAATTAGCTTATCTTGAATTATCTTCTTAGTATTGCATTTAATAATAAATAGTTTTGTGTTAATAGGATTAGTTTTGTATAGAAAGGTTTACTTCATAGGGGGTTAAGTAAACTTTAATGTAGATTTCATTACATGTTGGGGATTGTATAGATTAATACAACATGATATTAAGATACCCCTTGATCATTATTCAGTGATTAAAATTTCAATTATCAGTTTCTGTCTTCAGTAATTTGTTTTGTAATTTGAAACGTAGCTCCTGGATTAAAGTTGGCAGTTTTTGATTATATCGTGCATGTGTTGTGCCCACGGGGAAATCACACGTTGCCACCTCCCATGGTCCACCTTAACCAATTACATTGATCATATTTCAAAAGTTTAATTGCAACCAACTCTGCTCCCTTGGTGCTTGGGAGCCACAAACTTTTTTCAATTTTTTTCCTAATGAAAAAGTCCCCGGTTTAACTCGGAAAGTGTATGAAAGGGTTGGGGAATTGCTGTTAGGTGTCTTACCCAAGGACACATCTACGTAACATACGATTATCAGTATTTAGCATGGAACCGGGTATCTTTTTTGGTTACGATGCATGCCCTTAAAGCCATAAGCCATGACACTGGTCTACCCCTCTGTAGAAGCTCCATTATATTGAAGTGATATACTAACAAAATCGTTCTTTATATATTTTTATATATTCTTTATTTCACCCCTAATGTTAGCATAGCATTTACCCCCATTATAAAGGTCATATATTCCATTACAGAACTACATAGCCCCAGTAATCACATTGTTTGGTCCGTTCACCGGCCCCGAGAACCGAGGTGCATTACTCAACAACTTCCGTGTGTATGGGTCATGTTTTCTCATCTTGATGTCAACCCTTGTGTTTGTTGGGGTGAAGTATGTGAACAAGTTCGCATCGTTATTCCTCGCTTGTGTTGTCATATCAATATTATCTATCTACGCCGGTGTCATTCAATCAGCTTTCGGCCCAAAGTCAACAGAGTAAGTTGGTTGAAATTTGTTTTAATATTATGTGATATATTAAAGCTGTAATAATTTTTCATCTTTTTGCAAAAATCAGGGGTGACATTGCTAAAACGCAGTAACATTTGTAGTTGTCAAATATAGTGAACCTCATTGATTAATGTGATAAATGCAATATACTTTGGCTCTGCTTGTTTGTATAGACACCTAACAGCAGGGTAAAATCTGGGGTGACATTGTTAAAATACAGTTACACTCATAGTTGTCAAATATAGTGAACCTTATGTTTAATGTGACACATAACAGCAGGTTAAATCTGTTTTAGGCTTATAACATTGGTGCCAAGGCACTTAATGTAATCCCCATTTTAAAAGTTAGGGTGTGCAAATTTTGTCAACTGTTAAAAATGTTTGGTGCGTGTAGCTATGCCTATAACAAAACTTACAAGTACATTTAAATTTAATGTTTTGGTAAAGACATTATTCTTCACCCATCCATTGACAGGTTGTGTTTTATTGGAAATCGCCTTCTTAAGTTAAGTGGGGACATGAAGTGTGCGAGGTTCTATAATGAAACTATTGGGAATGACACGGTTACAGTGAGTTGTGTGTTATATACTTATGTTTAAATCATCATCCGTGTTTCATACATTTTGTGGTTGTTTGTAGTTAAGCTTACAGTGATTGGTGTGTTGCGTACTTGTGTTTAATCTTAATGCACGTTTAAGTTAAGCATACTGTGTGTGGATTGTTATATACTTGTGTTTATTTGTAGTTAAGTAACTGTGGATTATTTAAGCAGGAAAGTTGTTTCATGTGACTTTGGATTATGTTAAGTTGTATTTTTTACCACTATATTTGCGATTATTGTAGTTGAGCATACAGTGATTACTGTGTTATATATTGTAATTAATTTATCGTTTGTGGTTAAGCATAATGTGGATTATTTAAGTGGAGAAACTGTTTCATGTGATGTTGTATTATGTTAGGTAGATGTGGTGTATGTTTGTTTCTTGTATTTTACCACTGTATTTATTCTCACATGGTTTATTTACATGTTGGATTATGTCAGGTAGATGTTGTACATTAAATGCAGGTTTATTATTTTCTAAAACTCAAATGACTCATGTTACTTGTTGTTCAGTTTCTTACAAAACATGGAATTAACTTATAGATCCAGAACCAGATATATGGGGAGCCTAATTCCAACTATACGTATTTAATAATCACATCAAACGCCATGTATGAAACTAACTATAAATTCCAAGTTAGAAATTATAAATACAATTATCAATTACAACAACATGTACACACTCAATTTTAGCTTCTGTACAAGTTACATTAAAATAGAAGCCTAATGATAAAATAGAGGTTGAAATATTGATTTTATGACTTGCGTTGTATACTGTACACTTGACCCTTGTTTGATGGGGCCACAAATATAATATATAACACAACTAACCCGGAAGGTGGGACGTGCTCAAGCACTCACTCTTCAACAAATATGTTTTGTAATATTTGTCCACATAGGCACCAAACCTGGGGTGGCAGGGTGGGCAGGCCAGCCCCATTTTTTTCCTGTATTAATCAGTAAACATTACAACCATTAAGTTTAATTTGTTTTAAAACAATGTACTTAATATTTTTTCCTTCCCTGCATTTAAAAAAGGTTTGCCTATGTTTGTCTATGTTGCTGGTGTTTATATCCATGTTTGTACTTTCCCATTGAACCAGTAGCTTGTTCATAATATGTTAGATGATATATATGGACAGATTAAACTTACTCTATTTATATAAAAACAAATAGTTTAATCAAATTATCAGTATTTACGTTTTTAATAAAAATCTCTTGTGAAAAATAAGCACAACTTTTACTGTACGATGAATGTATGTTCGTTATATATCAATTCGTATGTGTGTTGTTGGGGTAATGGGCAACTCTGGCCTTAATCCCAGGTCCCATGGCATGCCTCACTGTAGGACCTCACTCATATAGAATAGAATGTGCATATACAATGTTGGGGTAATGGGCCAACTCTGGCCTAAATCCCAGGTCACATGGCATGCCATACTATAAGACTTCACCCACATAGAATAGAATGTATGTTTGTAATGAATGTCTTCTGATAAAAAGCCATAATTTTATTAGACGAACATTTTCTCTTCTATAGAGCAAGTTATCAAACATTGAAAAAAAATTTTTACCAGAAGCGCTTTTTACATATATATTACGTTATGCCTTGTAGTAACAACGTGATATTGTAATCCTCCCATATAGATGGCAACAACAGTATACAACACATACTGTACCAACGCTACGGTAGGCAACCAAACACAGATGGTTTGCGATCCATATTTTGAAGCGAATGTGTTGCAACAGTTGAAAGGGGTCCCTGGTATTGCAAGCACTGTACATAAAGGTGAAGAGATTTATTTGTATAATCATTCCAACATAAAGAATTGGACATGTTCAAACTTTTATTGCATATATTTGGTAGAATGTATTTTGTTACTTTTAACTTTATTTTTTTAATAGAAACTTCAACTGTTTTCCCCAAACCCAGACATAGTTAAATAATACTAAACACACAAGGATAAAAGTTACAGAAAACACCAAAGAATGTTTCCAACATTAGTTTTCTTATAAAAATATTTTAAACCCTGCCACACAAGGATAAATAAGTAAGATTATGAGATGCTATCGCGTAAATCTTATGATCACAATTATCTTCATTTCACCCGTTTCGGTTAAAAATGCTTGATGAATATATTTGTTTCTATAGGCCTACCATCTTAGCAAATACCAACATTCATTCTTATATTCACCATAGACAATGCCATGTCCCATTACTTATCCGCCGGAGCCCCCATCACCACCGACAGACTATCTGAAGTCCCAGCAGCAGACGTACAACCCCCACAGTTACCAACAGGATATCGTACGTGGTTGGTTGCTGATGTTTCAAGCTCATTCACCATTTTACTCGCCATCTTCTTCCCCTCGGTAACAGGTGGGTGGCTGTGGTTGATTTCTGTGTAATGGGAAAGAGAAATTGATGTAAATTACTATTTCCCCCACATTTTGCTTTTAAAAAATACAAAATTAATCCATATTTCTGTTATAGCTTTTTTTGCCATCAATTATTTATTTGCGATTTTGCTTTAAATTAAGTTTAAATTTTTTTGGAAATGTGTTTTAATTGTGAGAAAGACCCCCTTGATATATTTAGGTTTTGGTGAATCAAGTTTTATTACAAATTGTTTGTTTGATGCTTATTTAACAAATCTAACTCATTAAACATTATCAAACAAAAACACGCAACTATAATGCATGAGTGTCCTTCACCTGCTCTATCAATAGTTATTTTTCGAGATCTACAGCCATTTATGGAAGATTACATAACAAACAATTGCCGAAAGATCTCCTTCACAACTCAGACTAATACTTTTAACACACGTTCTCTTTTCAAATAAACATATTATCAAACAAAAACACAACTCCAAGCATAAGTGTCCTTGACCTGGATTATTATCAATAGTTATTATATTGATTTCCCCACAATCTTCATATACGATAATTTAGTTTTAACTCTCGATATGTTTAGGTATTATGGCGGGCTCGAACAGGTCAGGTGACCTGGCAGATGCTCAAAGGTCGATTCCTAAAGGAACAATCGGTGCCGTGCTAACTACTGCCTTTATTTGTAAGTTGTGAAACTTATTATGTATAGTTATTTTTTTGCATTGTAAAACATAGGGAACCTCATTGATTAATGTGGTGAATGCAATATACTTTGGCTCTGCTTGTTTGTATAGACACCTAAGAGCAGGGTAAAATCTGTTTCAGGCTTAAAACTGGGTAATAAAACGTTATAATGTCACATGTGAGCATCATCAGGCACATTTCTTATTATTTCTGTATTTTAAAATATCAAAACACAATCAAAATAAAACTTATTTTTATAGATTTATCATCCGTTGTGTTCTTTGGGATGGTGGTTGATGGTGCTTTACTGAGGGACAAGTAAGTGGATTGTTGAGTTTATCCAATTTATAAATATTCCCAAGAACGCTTACCCTATCTATTCAATTCCCTATCTGTTGGAGTTTCCATAAAGAAACCTCTCTATAAACCGAATTACTTTAACACCCAACCCCCCAGTTAGCATGTAAATCCTGATAGATAATTTATTTTATTTTACAAAATATTAAAATCGTAAAAAAAATATTTACAAAAAATTAAAAAAGTATAAAACATTCGAAAAAAATGGAAAGCTTTAATCAAAATTTTACTCCTTGGAAAAACTTTTCCATTAAAATACTTTTATGACAAACTGATCACCATATCATCCAATCTCCCCAGGTTTGGTGATAGTATTGGCAACGAGTTGATCGTATCCATCATAGCATGGCCTACCAAGTGGGTGGTGTTGATTGGTGCGTTCCTATCAACAGTAGGTGCGGGGTTGCAGTCGCTTACTGGGGCACCAAGGTTGTTACAAGCGATTGCTAAAGATAATATTATACCTTTCCTCAAAGTGAGTGGGTTTGTTCCTATATTGATCATGAGTAAAACATGGTGCAAAAAAATGATAAAAAGGCTGTAAGGTAAAGTTGGGGGATTTAAAATAAGAGAAAAACAGAACAAAAAAACTGAAATATTTTTTGTTTAGTTTTAATGCAAACATTTTACTTCTTATAGCAGTTGTTGTCCTGCATTTTTATTATCAATAAAATTTAAAGATGTCACTTTTATTCTGTTATCCCGATACCAGGGGTAATATGAAAGTACTTTTTCTTTTCCTTCGGTATAAAACCAATATATAAAAACACAAAGCATGTGATAACACTGAAGTGTTGTTTGTCTTTTTAAAAGTCTGGCGAATGGCAAATGAAAGGAATAAAAATTTAATGTTTTTTTACCGAAGAACCCAAAAAGTCTATATCTATTTTGTCTGGTAGCATTAAAAGTGTAAAATAAAAGCGCCGTCTTTTCATACTTTAACAACCCATACTAAACTGAATATGCATAATGGGCCAAATTTGAGCTAAATCCCGGTCCACAAGGACCTCACCCATACGTTCCCCCTGGTAGTGAAAACATCAGAATAAAACCAAAATCTTTTATAATTTCAACATCCCATAAATTACTCCCCAGGTGTTTGGACGAGGAAAGCTCAATGGCGACCCCACGTGGGCACTTCTACTCACATGTTTCATATCGTTGATCGGGATCATCATAGCTGACCTTGATGTGGTCGCCCCTATTATTACAATGTAAATATATTTTATGTGTGCTATGAGTTTGTGTGTGTTTGCTATTATATTAACATCATCTTTATTTTATAAAAAATACAGATTTTCAATTTTACTATTCCATAACTTGGTATATCAAAGGTATTTAACAACACGTTGTAACTGAGTTAATAAATCTTTGATTGTTTAAAATAGATTTAAAAAACAATCACCCACAAAGTTACATACATGGTAACTAGTAAGCGGGCACGAGGTGTTATACCCGTGTGATAACAACTGCCGTTTGCCCCGCTATGTAAGGATAAATAAGTTACATACGTGGTAACTTGTAAGCGGGCACGAGGTGTATGAAACAGAACACCCGTGTTATAACGACTGTCGTTGCCCCGCCATGCGAGGATAAATAAGTTACATACGTGGTAACTCGTAAGCGGGCACGAGGTGTATAAAACAGAACGCTCGTGTTATAACAACTCTTAATTAAGTTGTATTTCTACTTTTATATTTTACCCTGTGAACCACCCTCGTCACATCTGTATGAACGAATTATTCCACAGGTTTTTCCTGATGTGCTACATGTTCGTGAACCTCGCATGCGCGTTGCAGACATTACTAAATACTCCCAACTGGAGACCAAGGTTTAAGTTCTATCATTGGTGGGTTGAATGTTGATTCATAAGTTATAGAGTTTAACGTTATAGAAATTAATTTTGGTATTTTTGATTAAGAAGTACATTACTGTACTTCGAATCAATTAATATTTTCTAATGTTTCTATTCTTTCTTTAAAAATGTTACCTATTTGTAATATTTTCAAAAGTTGTAATATTTTCAAAAATACTTCTAAATGTTTCTTAACAGGGTTTATTTTTCTACATTTTTTAAAATTTATTTTGATTTTTTTGCAGTTTAGTTTTGATACGCAAGTGCTATGCTCAAAAAAATAGTTTTATATGTTATAAAAAACTTGTAAATTCTAAAAATTAGATTTTAATAAAAAAAAGCCTAATTGTAACTGGACTTAAGTTTACAAAAAATTGTAATATTTATATTTTTCTTTAAGAATGTTACCTAGTTCTAAAATGTTCGGAATGTACTTTCTATTAAAACGTTGAACAAAATCCTTTTCTTCCAGGACATTATCATTCGTTGGCATGATTATGTGTATTACGTTGATGTTTATATCAAGCTGGTATTACGCGCTTGTTGCATTAGCACTTGCAGCCGGCATATATAAGTATATTGAATACTGCGGGTAAGTTATCTGCAATATTTGTTTCAAATTATGTGAAGATTTTGCTTATCTTCAAGTAATTGATAATTTAATGTTGGTACAAATTATGTGTTATAGTTTATGATACCTACAACTTACAATATTAGTTCAAATTATGTCTTAAACGCTTTACTAATTGTTAAATAAGATATTGATATTAAAAACGTATAGATTTCTTTCTGTTTTGCAACAAAAAATGTAATTTGATTTTTTTTAATATTAAAAAGCAATAATTCTACCTGCGTGTGATAAAAGAATTTTAAATTAATTATGTTAGAAAACTTCTTTTCTAAAAATGAAATTGATCTATTAGCGTATACATTTTATTATTTGTAAATATCCCAATGCTAACCCACAAAAGTAAAACTGTATTATGTTTAAATCTAGTTCCAAAACACAAGATATCACCGCTGTTTACAAAATTGGGGTGTCATGTCACCCCAGGCACCCCTATTTTTGCGCCTATGTAAGCTATGTTATCATACATATGGACCCCTATTAAGATGGCTGTACACAGTATCCGGCGTGCGAATTCGTCGTATGCAAACCCATTACCGAGTTCCGCATGCGGCAGCGAAATCTGGACAAAACGAATTCCAGATACTGTGTACAGTCACTTTAACACACCTAAGCGCACCTATTAGGCCCCATATAAAACCCCGAACACCCATGTTATTACGCCCATGTAATTAACCCCTATTATTTGTAAATACCCCATTTAACCCACAGAGCCGAGAAGGAATGGGGAGATGGGTTACGAGGTCTACAACTTACCACAGCAAGATATGCATTGTTGAGATTGGAGAGCAGACCTCCACATACTAAGAACTGGAGGTGTGTTGACTTTATTAACATATATATAAATACACATGATGAACCGTCAATAGGGAACAAACCTGGGGTGGCAGGGTGGGCAGACCCATCCCAGGATTTTTTCCTGAACCGTATTTATCAGTAAACATTACTTTTTACAACCAATATAAGTTTAATTTGTTTTACTATTGTGTGTTACTATCCTACCACCCCTGTGCATTTATAACACCTGGTAATATATACCAACTCATTAAGATTTTATTCCATGCTTATAGTGTTAGTGGTGGGCAGGCCAGCATAAAATGATTATACTGGGAACTCTATTATCACCAAGGTATGCATATGCGTAGACACAGGGTTAACTAAATACCAATACAGGGTTGGTCATTTATTAGCGTACACAATGTATTAGTGGCTCATCTGGTATAAAAACGTATAGTGTATTTCCAACGTTTCGTCTGCCATACGGCGAGACTTCATCAGGGAATGAAACGCAACAGCTACAACAAGCGAAAAGCAGGAAAGGTTGGGAAAAAGGGCGATATTAACTCCTTAGGGACGAGTAATGCAAATATGCATTTTGAAACAGGTGTTCACAAAAATGTTCATCATTTTTTTTATAGTTGGTAAAAGTTCTTACAGTTGGTTTTATTTGAAAGAGGAAGGAATTATCTACCAATATAACGTTTGAAAAGGCCATCATAGCATTTAAAAGTTTTTACCAAACTTGATTTGAAAACCCTAAAGTATTTTTTAAGAAGATGGTTCATATTCTGTCCAAAAATCAAGGTTTTAACGTCATTCTGTCCAATAAAAGCGATTTTATCTGATCTCTATGTTGCTCTGGGGCTTCCCCGTCTAAGTTACCGGTTAAAAATGTGGTTTTGCGTAAAAATAGCTATGTCAGCTGTTTCTACAAGTTTTTTCGGTATTATGAAACAAATTTTACATAAAATATGATTTTGTGTGTATTATCTAATTTCATTTTGCTTCTACACGTTGTTTCTACCTTTAAATTCATAATAAAACGTTTTTGGCAAGTTTTGTTAGGATTTTAGCGAAAATGAACTTTCAAAAAATGACGTCATCAGGTTATAAGTGACGTAATTGATCCCTTTGACATCACCAAATCAAACAATCATTTTAGTTAGGTAGTAAACAAACCAGGAATCAACTTTGCAATAGATTCCTTATGTAATTTTTACCTAAAAACCCTGATTACACGTAAATACAAGATTTCTGATGATATCATTCAAAATTTGATGACGTCATCAAAAAAATCAAAATACAACCTTGTAGCAATTTTTCCAAAGAACAAAAGTCTAATTGGTCATTTTTCGCCAGCACAAACACCTGTGTCGCTAGGGAGCAATATGTGACAGTCGGTCAAAAATGGAAAATTTGTTAAAATATATCTCGTCCCCAAAGGGTTAACGTGATAATTAGCATACACATTTGGTATAAATGCTAGAATGGCCGCTTTAGTATAGCTGGCAGTGACAGTTCATATACACAGTGATTTTGACAGTTTTTGTCTGCACTTAGTGAAAATGAAAGTTTGTTTATAAAAAAGCAAAAAAAACAAACATTTTTCAAAGAAATTAAAATGTTGTTATAAAAAAGCGAACAAACTTTTTCTTCATATTAGTTCTAGGTTATCATCTCAACTCCTTGCTTTGCAGACCCCAGTTACTGGTCTTGTTGAAAGTTGATGAGAACTTGAAACCCAAGAATCCTCATATGCTTGCGTTTGCCCAACAACTTAAAGCAGGGAAAGGTCTCACCATTGTGAGTTCGGTGATCAAAGGAAATTACTTGGACAGCTATCCTGAAGCGCAAGCTGCTGAACAGGTGATGGTTGTGTAGATTTCTATGCCATGTGTTTCTACTACTATATAATATAACATAAGTTTGGCTCTTGGAACCTGGTAGTAAAGATCAAATTAATTGAAACAACAAAGAAAAGAAAATTAGCAACAAAATGATAATTGTTTATATAGACACCTAACAGCAGGATAAAAGCTGTTTTTTTTTTCAGGTTTAAAACTGTAGTTTTAAAACATACGATGTCAGTGTCACCCCTTGTTTTAAAGTTAGGGCCACATACTACCCAAACACCCCTAATGTTCTGACTTTGATTTTATTAATCAACACATAACATTATGCAGAGCTCTGTCCATCGACAACTTCATAATCTTATCACTCAAGTTCACCTATGTTTGCTTATGTATGTATAAGCTGTTTAAACACCTAACAGCAGGGTAAAGCTGATTAAGGCTTTAAACCATGGAATTAAAATCTATGATATTATGTTTATCAGTATATAATATATAGTTACCCGTTACCACTGGGATTAGCTTTGTATGTATTGGACGCATGGTATTTAAACTTTTTTTTCCACCCACCAGGAGCTAAAGAAAGCCATGGAGGAACACAAAGTAAAAGGATTCCAACAAGTCCTGGTGTCCCAGGATGTCTCGCAAGGTCTCAGTAGTATCATCCAAACATCTGGTTTAGGAGGGCTACGACATAACACAGTAATGTTCGGGTGGCCTCATGGGTGGAGACAAAACCCAGATCCCAAGAATTATAAAGTTTTCCTTGGTAAGTGGTGGTATGTGATTGTGGTTGAATTTTATATGAGATATTCTATATGGGTGAGGTCCTACAGTAAAGCACTTCATGGGACCTGGGATTTAGGCCAGAGTTGGTCCATTACCCAACATTGTATATGCACATTCTATTCTATATGGGTGAGGTACTACAGTGAGGCACGCCATGGGACCTGGGATTTAGGCCAGAATTGCCCCATTACCCCAACATTGTATATGCACATTTTATTCTATATGAGTAAGGTCCTACAGTGAGGCAAGTCATGGGACCTGGGATTTAAGCTAGAATTGGCCCATTACCCCAACACCCAGGGTGCTATGTATTATATAAGGTATCAGTGTGGCTCAGTTGTTGGTCCTTGTAAAATAATGGAAAGATACCGGGTTGATATTCCATACTCCTACCCTTGTGTGTTTCAGCTCATAAGCTTGTTATGAAAAATTGCATCAAATATAATAAGAGCAAGATAATGCTAAACTTGGACATAAATATTTTATTGACCCCCCCCCACAGATGCCATTCGAGCGTCCTCCGCTTCCCATAATGCGATCCTCGTCCCAAAGAACATCAGCAACTACCCATTGAAGGTGGATAAGTTGGAACAAGGCACGATAGATGTTTGGTGGGTGGTGCACGATGGGGGGTTGCTCATGCTGCTGCCTTTCCTACTAAGGCAACATAAGGTAAAGAACTTAACGAATTGTATTTATTATATTTAATTAAATAAAAAAAAGACATTTACAGCGTAATTTGAAGAAAAGATGATTTTTTTATTAAGTGAAATTCTTGAATCTTAATATTTGAGGAAATTATTAGCCATTCAACATAAACTAAAATTCACGTATGTAACTTACTCGTGTAGCGTGTCAATGACAGTCATTATATTACACGAGTGTTCCGTTTCATACACCTCATGCCCGCTTACAAGTTACCGCGTATGTAACTTATTTATTCTCGATGGTCGTTATAACACTGACTTTACATGACTATACAGACCTTACACGTAGGTATGGAAGAACTGCAAGACACGAATCTTCACGGTTGCCCAACTTGAAGACAACAGCATCCAGATGAAGAAGGATCTTGCTGTGTTCCTCTACCACCTCAGGATCGATGCCGAGATTGAAGTTATTGAAATGGTAGGAACATGTTTTTGTTTAGTTTACATGGGGTTTATGTGTATGTCGTTGCACTCAGTTTGTACATTATAAATTAGATTTTTTATTTTTTTATCGCATTTTTGTTTTTGTGACCTTTAAGGACTGTCATCTGCCATATCATGAGATATCTGTTAGGTGTCTTGCCCAACGACACATATACATCAACAATTGTAGCAACGGCAGGCCTTGAACCTGGAGGCATTTTATGACAATATGTAATGTCTGGTGCTGGTAGCAACAACAGCAGTACATATAGATAAAACATGCTGTTATCACTGTCCCATATAACGGTATATAGTGAATCACAAGCTATATTTATTTGTCATACTTAACTATTACTTTTATATGTTTTAAGTATTCCCTGTATTAACCCATCACTTGTACCTTACAGCAAGACTCTGATATATCAGCATACACGTATGAACGTACTTTAATGATGGAACAACGAACCCAAATCCTCCAACACCTCAATTTATCAAAGCGTGAATCTGAGAGAGAGGTATATTGAATAATATTTACCAAAATTTACCATTTTATTATTAGTGAAAGTTGTTTTTTTAAAGACATTTTTGGTGTTTTTGAAAAACTGGTGAACCTGTGCATTTTATCATGTTTGCTTGGTGATTGGACTCTCTGTGCCAATTTCTACTACATTTTTTGCTGTTTTTTGGAGATTTTAAAGATTTTTATCTGAAGTCGCTCGCTTTTTATGCTCGCTATAACTAGTGGTGTGCATGCGAAGGTAGGGCACGTTGTGCAACGGTCACGAAGTGTGCGGTTCCAATCGCCGTACAAAACAGTGCACGAGAACGCCGAAGGAACGCCCGAGAGTCCACGGCGTGGCACGCAGGACACGCGGGACACAGATTCCCTTGTTTCAAACGAGTCGCACGATAAACAGGATGAACATGGAAATGAGGTTCGATCACATGGTGTTGTCATCCACACAGCTTGTTTGACCCGCTGGTTTTGCTTTCTTTCATTTTGCTTCGTTTGATTTGTTTATTATTGGTTGTAGTGTAACAATTGTTGCTATTGCTGTGTTGATTTTGTTTTCAATTTATGTTTGTTGTGTTGCACCTAACATGTTGAAGCTTGAACATTAACTTACACCATTGTATAAGAAGTCTGAGTGATGGGATTGCTAAATTACAGCCGTTGCTAAATACCAGGTCCCATGGCGTGCCTCACTGTAAGACCTCACCCATATAGAATAGAATATGCATATACAATGTTGGGGTAGTGGACCAACTCCGATCTAAATCCCAGGTCTCATGGCATGCCTCACTGTAGGACCTTACCCATATAGAATGTGCATATACAATGTTGGGGTAATGGGCAACTCTGGTCTAAATCCCAGGTCTCATGGCATGCCTCACTGTAGGACCTCACCCATATAGAATAGAGAAAAAGTGCTGTAATAAATGCTATATCATTGTAAAGAAACGTTTTCATTAAAACCACAATTATGACATCATATCCTCTTCAGATCACAAGCGTGATGGGACGACTGGGTAGAGGTGGTTCGACCGCCCAACCCCCCCCACCTGCTGCCCCTATTGATCAAAGTCAGATGACATGGACTCCCGGCAAACATCTGATGACGAACGCATCAACATCTAGTGGTTTGACGAGGACTGGATTCGGAAACCTACTCGATATTGTGCCGTGAGTTATTCTATAAATTACGGTTTTGTGTTTTTGGTTTTAGATTGTTTTTTATATTTTGCATTTTTTATGATATTGTTAGTAATAGTTTTAATATAGACGTTCCCTAATAATTAAGATCTGTTTTGGTTGTTTTTAAGTATTTTCCAAAAGATGTTTTCATGTTATATTGTTATATTTTTGATCTATTGATTTATGAGCAGTTAAAAATTACAGGATTATGTAATCGTGTCCGCTACGACTATAAAAGACCGTTGTTAATTGTTTAAAACACAATCAGGAAATATGGGACATTATGTATCAACGCTATCTATCTTACCCCACAGTAATACTGTATACTTATATAGTTACATAACACATATATTTATATACAATAACATTGCTTTACTTTCCTGCCAGTCAATCCACCAATGTACGACGAATGCACACAGCTGTTAAATTAAACGAAGTAATCGTAAACAAGTCGCACGCGGCACAACTTGTCATACTTAACTTACCTGGGCCACCGAAGGGCAGCAACGAGTCAAGAGAAGCAAACTGTATCCTTTAACTGTATAATTATAATATTATGGGAGCAAACTACATTTAATGTACTACTAAAAGGGCAGACTATTTTTAATACATTAATAATATGATAATCCATCACATTAAGCAGATTGTTTTTTCTATGTTTGACAGCTATGGGTGTAACTGTATTTAAACAATGTCACTCTTGAATTTTGTGTAAAATTCAGAATATTCTACGTTTATTCATTTCTATCCTATATGGGTGAAATCCTTGCCAAGGACCTGGGTTTAAGCCAGAGTTGATCCATTACCCCAACACTATAGGACTACAATTTGCCAACACCCATGCTACTACATACTCCCATACACGCAAGTTGCAACCAGTGTTACTCTATGCTTAACACCTCCATTCATTTAATCAATAATATAAAAATAAATTACAAGTTTTAACTTTTTCCTTGACCACCTCCCCCTAGACATGGAGTTCCTTGAGGTGTTAACTGAAGGATTGGATCGTGTGTTAATGGTTCGTGGTGGTGGAAGGGAAGTCATTACTATCTACTCCTAATCATGGACTTACCTAACACTAATGTACAGTCTTAATTTTAACGGTGAAACTACCTTGTAACAAAAGTGAAGCTGAATATTCAGTGTAAATGCTATTGAAGGAATACATACGTGGTATATACGTTACTGCTGCTACAACAACCACACTCATTAGATACACCATATAGACCTAAGCAGTATGACTCGTTTTTGCTTCCGTAGATTTATTCTCTGTATATTTTGTTCATAATTTATTTCTTTATGGTGAAGCTTTAATACTTGAAACATATTTGACACGTTTAGTCTTCCTAAGCATCAACTGAAACAAAAATATCCTTTACTTTTCGGCTTGTATGGCATAAAATGTTAATTTTATTCCAACATTTTTAAGGTTGAACTTTTGCCGAAAGGCAGATAAAACATTAGAATAAAATTATGGTTTTACCATAGGAGCCGGAAAATACTATTTTATGCGTGATAACAAAAGTACTGAAAACAAAAGATTGTTTAAACCAATGAAGCTTTAATACACAAGCAATATTAGATACTTGTATCTACAAAATGCATTGTTAACAAAATCATCCAAAGCAAAACCACTGTCTGGTCAAATCTCAACTTAAAATGCGCAAAATTTTGTTCTTTTAGTTTTTCTTGCTTTAGTTATGCCTATCTAATATTGTAGCATGCGACGTCATATACAAAATATTGGCACAATGTTTATTATTTGATTTTATCGTACTGTGTGTCATTCAATACGATTGAAACCTACAAAATACGGTATTTCTTTCCGTGGAACTCAAAACGTACGACATCTCAAGTTCTCGAAGTGTTTTGTAGTTTGTGTAAAACTGCTGCCAATAAAAACGTTCATTAACTTGTCGTAATGAATTATTTGGTTTGCATGTGCTGGTTCAAGTCTTGATGCCGCTACTTTTGTGGCAGAATATGTCCTTCGGGCAAGACACGTAGAAAAAATATAAAAAAACAATCTGGTTTTAATTTTTTTGCTTACACATTGCAATTGTTAAAACACAGTTGTTCATTATACTAAATTGTCCGCCATGCGATGATAAACGTTTTGCAATCACACATGACAAAAAGGTTTGAATTAACCGCCTAATAAAATGTATTGTAGCGGGATTGCTTCGTCATTTGCTTCATGTTGACTTTGTTGCAGCATTCGATATAATGCTACGTCATGGTGAGTGACGTTTGCCCTGTAACTATGACTTGCACTTTCTGGGTTAATCAAAACACGTCGACGATAGCGGTAATATTGCAAGACATTACACGTAAAATTTGAAGAAAAAAGATATGACATGACTCGACTCGTTTCATGATATAAGGGCGTATCTTTTAATACGTTTTGTCTAGTATGTTTATAAATGCAGCACGTCTAGGGCTTGGATTTTCAAAACTACAATCGCTCTGTCAAGTTAAGTTACTTTTACCTAGTTTGTTGAAAATTCAATCCGTTAAAAAGATGAGCACAGAAAAGCACGTAGATGTCAGTTCGAGTGTAAATGCTAAAGGCGCATTCGTTCGAAAGGAATCTGCATTCAGAAACGAAATTAAAGGTAAAATACATTTGTAAGTGCTGCCGTGGTATTCGTTCTGGTACATTTTTCAACGCAAAATATGGTGATGGTAAAGAATCCTACCCCTACGTTATAGGCTAACCACTAATAACTCCTATGAACACTAACCCATATAATCCCTAAGTCCCCCTAACCACCAACCTCTAACACTTTCCACCAGCCTAATCTGTAAAGTAGCGGAGGATTCTTCTCTCCAGGATTCTTTACTAATGCTTATGTTTCATTATTACATTCTTTATTGGTTTGTAAATTGAATTTACTGACATTGTTATTTGTTATTATTTTTCAGAGGACGGTGAATTCCCACCAGAAAGTGGTCGATATCATCTTTATGTTTCGCTTGCTTGTCCATGGGCGCACAGAACGTTAATCAGCAGAAAGTATAGGATTTTATATATTTGGTTGTTTTTACTTTGGTATAGGTTTAACGGCCACACTTTTTAACTCTTGCTCTAACTTTTTATTCATAGCTTGTTTTAACGACTGTCGTTTTGCTGCTAATTCCTTCACTTCGTTATTTTAATTAATTTGATCTTTAATATCGTTTTCGAAGAAATACATAAAACACTTTGTTATTTTTGTCATACAAACCGCTCGTATAATAACTTTACTAATTTGTTCTTAGACTCAAAGGTTTGGAAAACGTCATCTCATACACGGTGGTTGATTTTCTTATGCTCGAAAACGGTTGGAGATTCAATGAAAAAGTTGGTTTATATTTATTGGCTAACTATGGTTAATAGTTAAGGTGTATTGTGGGTTTAACGGTCACGCTTTTATTTGATACTTTATTACTTTTACTCAAGTACTTTATTTTAGCCTATTTTAGCGACTGCCATTTTGCTGATAATTTCATTCTCTTCGTTGTTTTAATTAATCTAGTCCTAGTTACTGTTTATAGAGATAACTGTAATGCTATATTATTTGAGTAAATATGTTAAAAACAGGTTGAGCAATGCGAGAAAGATCCGATCTTTGATGCAAAATACATGAAGGATATTTACCATCAAGTTTCACCAGGTAAACTTCAATACGTTCAATGTTATACAGGTCCTACCATGTGAATCTATGATAAGGGAATCAAATCCACAATGTATTGCGCGGGTGTTCTGTTAAACCACAGCCAATGTTATATTTTGTTGGTTCATCAGACTATGTTATGATAAATAAATGAATGGCTAATATTGGACTGTGGGTGTTACGGTGATTGGCCAAATCTGGTGAACATTTTAGGTTTTTAAACAAGGACCTCGCTCATATCAAGTAGTGATAAAGATAAATAACTGTCACAGATTCTATGGTGTCTGGTTTACTCGAGGAAGTAAGTTATGACATCAAATATTCTGTGATGTATATTGGATGTTGTGAAGCATTTCTGTGCAACGAATAAAACAATTTTCATCATATTAATCACAATATGATAGTAACATGGTTTGCAGGGTTTTTGTTGCTAATTGCAGTCATAGTCAGTTTCGCATGCAGAAAAAAAATAAAGGAGGGAGCAGGGGTAATTATTTTTTGGGATTCTTTTTAAAGGGGGATCTCACCCTTGGCTGCGCTGCTGGCCATATAGCGAAAAACCCGAGTTACATACCTTATCCATTCACTCACAGGTTACACTGGCAGGATAACAGTGCCCGTGTTATTCGACAAGAAAACCAAAAAGATCGTGAATAATGAGTCGAGTGAAATCATTCGAATGTTTAATAAAAGTTTCAACGCTTATTGCGCAACTGACGGACAACGAGAATTGGATTTTTATCCCGAGAATCTGAGAAGTCAAATCGAGGAAGTGAATGGCTGGGTTTACCCGTAGGTTTTCATTATATATGATAATTAATAATAGCTTTTAACTACCCACTTGATAATGGTAGCGAAGATTATAAAAATAAAACCGGATACAGTGACAAAATGACAGTTGTTACAAGTTATAACCTGTAATGGTTTAAAACATATTCACATTTAATTGGAAAGAAGAAAAACGCATGGTCCTTTATAATTTCGTTTTAATTACGTGCAAGTTAGGTGTATGATTTTACTTAAGGATGAAATGATTTAGCATTCCAGTTAATAATATATATGCTGGTAATAACTTTTTTGTAGCTAGGGATACTGGTTTCAAAGCTCAATGCTGTATCTAAATATTCTTTGGTTTAAGTACATTTGTTTTTATATTTATGAAGCAAAATCATGATATTAACGCTTATAAACCAAATTTTAGAAACATCAACAATGGCGTGTACCGGTGTGGGTTCGCACGCAGTCAAGAAGCTTACGACTTGGCCGTGCACGGTTTGTTTGAACATCTGGACAAGGTTTGTAAGACTTAACCCTTCGTAACGAGATTAGTCTTTCTAAATTTTCCCGTTTTTATTTGTCTACAGTGACACATGTGTTGCAAACAAAAAAGAACATTTTAAAAATCCTTGTTTTAAGAATAAAATTTTGTATATTTTTACGATGAAGTTACAAAAAGTTACAGAGAATGTTAGAGTATTTAGTTTACAGCTACATTCATTAAATTATTTTAAACGTAGTTTTCTCACTATTGTATGTATTTATTTACAATAAATGTATTTATTTGTATTTGTCTATTTTATTTATTTACAACACTCAGATTTATTTTATATGCAGTTGGAAGATTTACTTTCAAAACAAAGGTATCTCACTGGTTGTCAACTCACTGAAGCGGATATTCGACTTTATACGACTTTAATCCGGTTCGATCCGGTTTACCATGGACATTTCAAGGTAAAATTCACTTTTTAATAAAGTCACAACAAATTGGGTGATACAGGGTGTTCGGAAAGTCACCGTGCATATATATATTTATTAACAGACATGTTTCAGTGTAGAATCCAGGAGGTAAATATGAATGACAAATATAAATGATGTTGAAAGTGACCCCCGTTAGCATCAATACAGGCTTGGATTTTGGTTCTAAACCCCTCTATCAGCTGCTCCCCTGATGTAGACTGAGTGAATTATTGTTAGAGCAGCTTATACTGACTTTCCGAACACCTTGTACATTGATACACCTTTTGCTGAAAACGTTTATCAACAATCTCTTTTGTGCAAATAAGCATGCATCGATGTATATGTATGTTCTATTTACTTTTTTAACATGTTTTATATAAATATAAAGTGCAACAAAAAGAGGATAATTGATTATCCAAACATCTGGAACTACCTGAAGGAACTTTACCAAAAGCCAGAGTTTGGTGAAACAACGAACATGAATCATATCACGAAACATTACCAGGTGATTTGGTTTTATATGAATGTGTTGCAAACCATGCGATACGTGGTAACTTGCAAGCGTACACGAGGTGTATGGAACAGAACACCAGTGTTATAACAACTGTCGTTGCCCCTCCATGCAAGGATAAATAAGTTACATACGTGGTAACTTGTAAGCGGGCACGAAGTGTATGAAACAGAACACCTGCGTAATAACGACTGTGTTGCTCCAACTCATAAATAAGTTATGTGGTTCACCGTGTTTGCATTTAACTTATTGTTTGTAATGTTGTGTTTATTGAATAGTTTGGTGCAGAAACACTTAGTTTAATGCAGTGTAGAAAGTTGTATTAAAATTAATACAGTCTAGCAAGTTCTGGAGTAGACCTGCTTAACCTGCCACCCTAGGTTTTGCTCTCATACTGGTACATTCTACCCATTATTAGTTGCCTCATATTCAATTTTAAGCAAATATTTTTAACTTTGGGTTGCAATGTTTACTAATTAATGCAGTGCACAAAAATCTCAATTCGAAGTAGTGTAGAAATTGGTTGTTCTACCCATTATTAGTTGCCTCATATTTAATTTTAATACTTTGCATTGTTTTACTTATAACCAAGATCTCTTTCATATCTCCCAACCTTATAGATGAGTCACACCAGCATCAACCCGTTTGCCATCGTGTATATAGGACCAGATATTAATTTCAATGATCCGCACGATAGAGCTACCAAGTTCCCTGTGTAATGTCACACAAGATTACTGTCAAAATGTTGTATGTACAGTAGGGTGGGGAAAGATGGGACACCTTTCATTCTATTTTCTCGTCCCATTTGGCAGTAAACAAAGAACATTCAAAGAATTATAAAACCGTATTCTCACGACTCTCATAAACCGTTAGTAATTGCTTAAACACGATCAGGATATTTGGATATTATGTTCTAAACGTGTCCCATCTTACCCCACAATACTACACCATGTTTTATGCAATGCATAGAGCGAACTGTCACCATCTAAGTTACAACATATCAACTTCAGACTATTATATTCAAATCTTGCTACATATTGCATATTAACCTCAATGAATTATTTTACCGTCATCTACAGCAGTTATCATGTTCCACATATTTGCACTTCCTTTTACTCAACATAATGAGAAGCTATTACTTACCAAACTTACTATTGTACTTATTACATTGCACCTTAATAAACAGACCTTCACAAAATATCTTTAATATACAATAAGTTTATTCAGCATTATTATGCGTTGGCAGCAAAGTCAGTATCAACCACATATTAATGTTACAAACGAATTCCAATTCACTCTTGTAGAATCGTTTCCGAGTGGGAAAGATCCCAATAATGTTCAACTCCATGTTTCTTGAAAAACTCCCTCGCTTGTGAGTCAGTTGTGCATTGTTTGAAAGTCATTTCACCGAAGTTCTTCTTCTTTGTCTCTCCCTCCCACACCAACTCGCACCACTTAATATTCGCGGCTTCTTCACTCCCGTCCGCTTCTGTTTCAAAAATATTCATTGTTCACCAAGTTAATAACGGTGTAGGGAAATTTCGCACTTTGTCATTTATTTGCTTTCTACTGATTACAGATCAGTATTTTGCGTCGTTAAGTGTCTTTACCCCAACTAAGGTGAAAGGTAAATACCTACTGTCGAAATAGCACTTTGCCCGTTAGTTGTGTAACTGCACTCGATATACCCAATTCAAACCATCGCGATCACTTGCCAACGATAAAAGCTCAAGTATTTTCCAGCTATATATATTGTAGTTACTAAAGGTAAACAACGCACCTGCATGTCGCTTCCCTTTCTTATCTTCCTCCCATTTTATTCGTGACATCATCAATCGACGGAACTTACGCTGAGACTTTGGTCCTGAACATCAATGTGCTTCAATTATATTAAAGTAAGATGACCATATTCTAGTTTCAAAAAAGCCAAGTAGTTGTATTTAACGAACACAACGAGGCAACTTTTACTACCACAGTAAGTAAGATAAAACATGTGCGAACTTCTGTATCGTGTTAATGTGATCTAACCTTTAAATGTATAGATATAAGGAAGTCCATTCATACCATTTAAATTTGTTGGACAACATCTACTTAAAACAACATGTATATATTTTATTAATTAAACACTGCATGCTTCAATTGAATCATACAGTGCATATACCAACAACTTCCATTATAAAATCAAAGTTACAAATATAGTATCAGCCCAACCCACCTCCCTCCACAACCACTATGTTGATATCAGGGTGTAAGATGGTACATCCCGTTAAATATAACTGCTTGCTGTTCATTTCCACTTTGAACTTTTTCGAGGGGTCGCGTAAATTACGTACTCTGCACAAAGTAATTGGTTAGTAGTGAAGGTGTCACTTAGGTGGGAAAGCAGTCAATTATACACAATGTAGTGTATATTTAATTTGTTGCTTTGAAAATAAGAAGATAGAAATGGTCATATGCAACAAAGCATTATAAACACAGGGAAGGGAGGAATACCTAATATTACATTTTAACTTATATTTTCTAGTTAATGTAGAAAACTCTGGGGTTTGCCTGCCCACCCTGCCACCCCAGGTTTGGCGCCTATGGCTATGACACCACAGTATTATAACATCCTTTTTTACCTGTACATAGTAACGTGCACAACATCTGAGGTGTCTTCTTTTAACTTCTTAATTTTCTTTTCTCTCTTCTGTACATCAGTAAGCTTCCTCGCAGCATTCGCTTGTTCATGAGCTCGTTGTCGTTTAGCCATCTGCATACGAACATGCTTCTCAACCTTAGTAGGGTCTTGTACAGCATCCGTGCCCAACACCCGCATCAGGTTCGAGAGTTTCACTGCAAATATCAAGTAATGAATATCTTGTTGCTACCAATTATAATGCAACATATAAGTAAATGGCTCTACTGGTAAAAAACAAAAATTTTATTATAATTTTGTTGTACCAAATTTGTTATTTGATTTACATAATTTTACAAGAGCTATTTATTAAAAAACATTGATGAACAGCAAAGCTTGAAGTTAACTTAAGTACAATTAACTTCCATGTACAATAAATGTGATTTAAATGTTTAACTTTTAAACTAAGTGACTTTTTCTTAAACATAACATCACATTTACAAAAAACTTTAATTTTCCGAAGAGGCCTTGATGACATGCAAACATCGGAAATTCACAGTTTTCATACCAGATAAGCCTGAAAGACTATTTACATTATGCCTGGTAGCAGACGTAACAGAAAACCTTAATTATCCCAATATTGGCCACAGAGGGTTAGTTACACCGGCAACATTTGACGTAACGCACACGTCAGTAAACTGCTGGAAAAATATAATTGCGAACCGGTATCAGCCGGATTTTTGTTTTTTAATTGCCTGATTACAAAACCTTCCCACCTTTAGGTTCAGGTGCATAATGTAATACCTCATTAAATATCTCTTTAGGTAAAAAACATAAATTTTGTAATAAATATATTGTTTCTCACCTTTAGGTTCAGGTGCTGGTGCGAGTCCCAACCTTACTTTCTCTTGCTCGTCCTTCAATGCCTCCCGTCGATTCATTCGTCGCATCTTCTTTCGTTCCTTCTTCGTGAGGTAAGTCGTCAATACAGGGGCTCGTCTACCGCTACCTAGTGGTTAAACAAGTATGGTCACGATATATATAATGTTGTTGCTGGACATGCATGTTACTTTTGCAGCCGCACAAAACTAAAGCAAGTTACAAGCGCTCAAGTATGATAAGGAATTAATTGCAAATTTTTACTGTGATTTTAGACTAAAAATTTCACTTATTTATCCTCGCATGGCGGGGCAACGACAGTCGCTATACCACGGGTGTTCTGTTTCATACACCTCGTGCTCGCTTACAAGTTACCATGTATGTAACTTTGTGGGCGATTGTTTTTCTGTATGGCTTACAATTTGGAAAACCCATTAGTGACCACTGAAGCAAATACAGTTCAGTGTCTTTTATCACAACAATTACATTTCTGCATGACATTAAACCTAATTGACAAACCTGGAGCATTAAGTTGGGCTGGATGTTCAATTAGGTTCGTTATCGCATCGTAAGCGATCTCCACTGATTCTACTTGATGGCTGGGGGATATTTTGTACAGATGTACTTACTAAGTTATATATACTGTGATGCATAGGTGTCAAAAGCTGGGGTGACATTGTTAAAATGTAGTTACACTCATAGTTGTCAAACATAGGGAACCTCATTGATTAATGTGGTGAATGCAATATACTTTGGCTCTGCTTGTTTGTATAGACACCTAACAGCAGGGTAATATCTGTTTTAACAAATTGGTGCTAAAACACATGATGTCAGCCCTGTTTTGAAAGTAGAGGTAACATTCCATCCTAGACCCCCCAAAGTTACACCTATACATATACATATATATATATTATATATAACATATACACCTATATATATATATAACTTACTTGTCCCTGTTGTCAATATAGGCGTCCCACCATTCTACATTAGGTATAGCATCTACATCACATTCAGGACCAACTTTTGGTGCGATTAACGCAAGTTTTGAAGCTTGTTGGATCCCTGTGCGTTTGGCTGCGTGAGATATTTCACCCTGAAGTTTCTCAAGCTGTGCCTGGTGGGTGGGTAAAACGTTTTGAGTTTCGTTCTCCATATATCAGTTTTTAAATTGTAATATATTTAGCTTATACACCCTTGCAACGGCAGCGTTTGTTATAACATGGGTGTTCTGTTTCATACAACTTATGCCTGCTTACAAGTTACCACGTATATAACTTATTTATCCTCGCATGGCAGGGCAACGACAGTCGTTATAACACGGGTGTTCTGTTTCATACACCTCGTGCCTGCTTACAAGTTACCACGTATGTAACTTATTTATCCTCGCATGGCAGGGCAACGACAGTCGTTATAACACGGGTGTTCTGTTTCATACACCTCGTGCCAGCTTACGAGTTACCACGTATGTAACTTATTTATCCTCGCATGGCAGGGCAACGACAGTCGTTATAACACGGGTGTTCTGTTTCATACACCTCGTGCCAGCTTACGAGTTACCACGTATGTAACTTATTTATCCTCGCACGGCGGGGCAACGACAGTCGTAATAACACGGGTGTTCTGTTTCATACACCTCGTGCCCGCTTACAAGTTACCACGTATGTAACTTTGTGGGTGATTGTTAGTAATAGAAAAAAAATTTAATACAGACTTAGTTATGGGTATAAATAGTAGAATAATACAAGCAGCAGGTAACTTCATAGTACATGTACTTGACAACAATGTGGTTGAATTATTTACACAAATACTTTATACACTATCCACGGTATCGATTTAAACTACATTTCCAACTAGTTTCTTACCTTTGTTCGAATTTTCTGCGCAATTTTAACAAATCTTCCTTTTTCATGAAACTTGAAATTCCTCCTCGGTCTTGAAGCGGTTTCCTGTTTCACTCGGTTGTCGAAGAAGTTGATTCCACCGCTTGTTTCATCACTAGGGGGCTTCTCGTGCAACTTTTGTCGAAACTCTTCTCTCTTCTTTGCACGAATGTTTGCCTGGGACAAACAATATACTATAGCAGTCATGACTCATAAGAAAATATAAATTTTGCCGTCTCTTCAGATCAGGTTATATCAAACAACGCAGAGAAGGGAATTAGAAATGAAACGAAAGTTGTTAAAACACGCAACAGACAAAAAACACACTAAAAACGTATAGAAAACGTGGAAGCTAAATCCACTGTGGCATAACAAAAGCAAAGCATAACAATGAAACACAGTTTCAATACAGGACGCTTTTTTATAGAATATAATATATGATGCATTATCATAAATAAATAAGATACCTTTAAAGTTGGTACTCTGCTTGGGATATTTAATAGTTGACCTGTAGCATCAATGGTTCTTCCCATCTCATCCAATATTAGGGGTTTAGGAGCGGTTTGTTCTTGTCTAAAACACATATACGTAACATCATATTTATATTTCAAAAAATTTAGCGTTACCCAAAAGTTAAAAACACAATCTGAAACATTGCTTTGTTAATACCATTTCACTTCTATTTTACTATTATATATGGGTGAGGTCCTTGATGAGGATTTAGGCCATAGTTGGTCCATTACCCCAATATTGTATATGCACATTATATTCTATATGGGTGAGGTTCTACAGTGAGGCATGCCATGGGACCTGGGATTTAAGCCAGAGTTGGTACATTACCCCGACATTGTATATGCACATTCTATTCTATATGGGTGAGGTCCTACAGTGAGGCATGCCATGGGACCTGGTCACCTGAGATTTTGGATTTAGGCCAGAGCCGCCCATTACCCCAACACTCAGGCAAACAGTGCCTCACCATCCTGAAACACCAAACCTTTACTTACTCTGCAATGTTAGGTGCTGTGAATAACTTTGCTTGTAACCCAGCTGCCATCCCAGGTATTAGGTTTGGCTTGGCTGCGAGCCGAGCCTGAATTCTCGCTTGTAGCTCGGCAGCTTTTTGTGCTTTCTCTGCAGCGCTTGTGATCAAAGCAAGCTCCTGCTGGCTTTCACTGCTCATCGTCTTCGCCTTTGTATGATTAAAAGAAGTTGAATAAATGGAGGTAACTTATTTATGGCAGGGCAAAGACAGTCGTTATAACACAGGCATTTTGTTTCATACACCTTGTGCCCGCTTACGAGTTATCCCATAAAGAAATTTGCGAGTAAATGAATGCAATTTGTTTATCTTCTCCTGGAAGGAAAACAACAGTCTGTTTCATACACTTCATGCTAAGTTTAATTCCTCTACATTTTATAAATTGTTGCCATGCATTAAATTAAACCAATCTCACTTGTGCAAGTTGAACCTTGGCTGAAAGAGCAACAGGGTTGAGTTGTTTAATTTGTTCTTTTCGTTGTTGGATTTGTTGACGAGCCATTTCCATCATTTTTTTGATCTGCAACACAATTTATGCAAATAGATCTTATAAAATATCACATAACTTTTATAACTGGTAATGTAAAATTATTCATTCGATTGTTTTTATTTTTTTAACGCATCATGCGGCTGACAATTTGGACAACCAATAATCAACATTAGTTTAAAGGGAATTGTTGTTGAGGGTCTCTTTGCATGTCGGTGTGCAAGATAATTTAAGGGTGCAAGTTGTTAAATGGTAGCAGCATCAATCCCCGACTCATACCCCCTGTGCTGGAGGCGAGTATATTACCTCTTGAGCCGATAAATTCTTTTGTTTATCATCTTTACTTTCCTTTTCCTCCGGCTCGCTAAACTTTCGAGACTTTTTCGTTGTTTCATCGTGAACCCCATTTTCCTAGGTTATTAATATACAAAGTTATGCATTATAAGGGTATAAATACTTTTAACTTTATGGGGCACTAGCTACTAGTGAAGCTTCCTCTGGTACGTTACACATTAGGCTGGTGGAAAGTGTTAGAGTTTGGTGGTCAAACTAGTTAGGGGTCAATGGGTATGTTGGTTGGGGGTTTAGAGATTATAAGAGTAAGTCGTTATCAGATAATGTAGGGGGGTTATGCATTAGCATCCTTCACCCTATGTATTCTATTATACATACCACGATGGGTGCATAGATTATAAAAAACAGCGAATCTACCTTTCGTTTTCTTGACTTAACTACTTCCATGGCAACGAAAACTTCCTTTTGCTTGCTTCTTGGACCCCACAAATAAACATAAACAGTCAAAACAAATTTAATCGTTTTACAAACGTTGTGTGTGCACAATATCAACCAAAGTACTTCGTGAACGTAGTACTGTAAATTGGAATATAGACCGCGCAATGGTTTAAAAAATGTGCAAATAATGTAAATCTAAAATAAATGAAACAGTTAACTAACTACCCCCTATTTTTCTTTTTTTTATACTAAAAAAATGTTTTTATACAGATTTTATACGATTTTAGATTGAATGATGATGTCATTATCCATCAAAATGTTATATTATTTCGATGTCGATATGACGTTTACAACTTACCAGCTGAGATATGACGTATGCCGGTAACTGATGACGTAGTAAAGGTAACAACAAACGTTCAACAAAATGAATCTCCGTTCTACAAGCAGTGCGCCTTTTTTGTAAAAGGAATATTTCGTTCGGTTTTCAATTCTGCTGCAAAATACGGCTGATGCAACGCAGTGAAAATACGTTTATTTATTTTTATTGTTCAATGTAATTGCACTTTGCTCAGAAACGTTCATTTTTTTACCTCAAGATTTATTGCACCATAGAGTAGTATGGGTATTGCTATAATATCGTAATGTCGGTGTACTGATACTATATATAAGCAGCACGTTTTAAGATTTAGTAACATTCTTTTCCTTTGCAGTATAAAATGTCTATAACCAGTGCAACATTTTTCTATAATTCAGTGCAACATTTTACCTGTTTTTTTTTCATTTAAAATAGCTTTCATTTGTCAATTATAATAAAATTTATTGAATTTTCTACAGGTTTATAAAACATGCCATGATTTTGTTGTAACTTGTGCAAACTGAGCTTGTTGTTAAGGTGAGCCGTTCCTATCTGCAAAGAAACGGAATAGAAATCATATACTTTTAACCAAAAACGATAAAATATTTGCAAAAGTTATCGAAAACATGGAAAGTGTTGTAGTGGCCAAACAGAACGGTCATGCAGTGCGAACATTAAGTGCTGACTCGAACAGAAGTAAAAATTCCACATCAAGCAAAAACACTTCTGACAACCTTTTCGCGCCAACAGCTAACGACAATGGGTTCCATGATGAATATGATTTGGATGATGATTTGCTTGGATTATCAAAAGTATGTTTATTATTTTTTTTAATTTTGTAATGCTTTCGAAAAAATATTTTGTAATATCAAATTTTATAATGCTTTATTGAAAAATAAATAAATATATATATATATATTTAATTTTGTATTAGCAAAACATTTTGTGTATGTTGCTTTTATAAATTCTTTCTCCCGCAGGATATCCTTGTGAGCCCAGATGACGATGAATACGATCTTTTAATGCGACAGTTGCGACAGAGGCTGCTGGAAAACCATGGAGAATGTGTTTATACCATTGGTGAATCAGGTATGTATGTATGTGGGTAACTTGGGGAAGTAAATGTAATTTGAAATGCTTTAATTTCATTTCCATTTTTATGCAACTATAGGTGTTACAATTTTATAATTTTTACTCAAATTTAGGTCGATTAATGTGGTGAATGCAATATACTTTGGCTCTGCTTGTTTGTATTGACATCTAACAGCAGGGTAAAATCTATTGTATGCCTAAATCGTTGCTAAACCATATGATGTCAATGCTGTTTCAAAAATTCTCAAATTTTTGTGTGGCATGTCACAGTAGGCACCGGTAACATTACACCTCCCATGCAACAGATACCAGTGATGAAATTGGATTGTCAGAGGAAGAACTACAAGCTTCACTTGCCACCCTCAAAAGTTTGGCTGAAACTCTCAACTGTGATTGCACGCTACTACGAGAGAGGTCAGCTGACCAAGGAAAGGTTGAGGAATATCTTATCAGGAGAAGATTTGAAGAGAATGATTTCCTGGAAGTCAAGTAAATGATTTTAACTTATTTTATTTAAAATAAATAATATATATATATATATATGCCAAAAATAGGTTTGTAGGACATTTTCTATACTATGTTAATTAAGACTGAAATAGCACAATGCCTTTTTATTTAAATAAAATCAGCAATTATTTATTGTCACATTATATGTGCTAATTATAAGCACTGAGCTACTGTTGTATACAAACTTCATATAGGAGACCTGTCAGTTGCAAGAAAGATGAATCATTGTTGTGTAAACATTGCAATCACTTTTATTCATTGTTTGTTTACTTTGTGTGTGGACGTCCTTGGGCAAGACGCCTAACTAATGCGTTGTGTAAATTCACTGAACTGTTAGCCAAACATTAAAAACTAAGAAAAATAATAATAATAATAATTACTCACAAGATTACATAAGCCTGAATCATTTTAATGTTTTATCATCGCAAAAAATCACTCACAAAGTTGCATATGTGACAATTTATAAGCGAGGTGTGTAAAACAGAACACACATGTTATAATGACTGTCGTTACCCCGCCATGTGTGGATAAGAAGTTACATTCATTCTTTATAATGTCCACCCCCCTTGAACAGAGTAGCAGTGGTTGGTAACGTAGATGCCGGCAAATCCACGTTACTAGGCGTGTTAACCCACTGTGAGCTCGACAACGGACGAGGATATTCACGACAAAAACTTTTCCGCCACAAACACGAGGTCGAGTCAGGTCGCACGAGCAGCATCGGGAACGAGATTCTCGGGTTCAGTAGCAATGGCTCGGTTGTCAATCAACCCAACCCTCATGGTGCTTGAAAATTAAGTTTTATTATAAATCCTCTGCCTTTTCTTAAGAACAACGGATTATGTAGAACGACACAGAAAAAGACACAAAATATATTTATGAACAAGAATAACATTTAAAACATATGAGTTTTAATTTTGTGACATGCATATACTAAGCAATCAATTATAACTGCTGCACTGTCATGTTTAGAGTGTTGGGTTTCATTCAAAATATGTTGGTAGTAACCGTAGTATACCCAGAAATTCATTGGTGTGTATTTATAGACAACACAGTATTAATATTTAACGCATAGCCTATGTGATATAAAAGTACAAATTTGTAAAAGGGCGTTTAAATTTTTTTTAATTTTAAAGTTATTTTGGTTTTCAAATTCTATTTACATTTTATATTTCATATTTTATGGGTTTTGTTTATTGTTGTATATTCCTCTTCAGTAATGGACCAACTTTGGCCTAAAATCAAAGTTTATTATTTCTTACCTTCACCCATATAGAACAGAATAATCTCAGCTTTTAATCCTTGCAACCTCCCATAGAACTCTATATAAACACAATAATCTGTCCATTATATAGATGCACGTATATATAACAACTTATAAATTCAATGTTTCCCTCTTACAGCCGGTCATATAGATTGGAGCGACATATGTCAACAATCATCTAAGGTTATCACATTCGTGGATTTAGCGGGCCATGAAAGATATCTTAAAACCACTGTATTTGGAATGACTGGTCACCTGCCCGACTTCTGTATGCTAATGGTTGGTATTTAATATTTATAATATGTTTAATACAACAGGTGGAAATCTTTTTTGTTACACTCATAGTTGTCAAACATAGGGAACCTCATTGATTAATGTGGTGAATGCAATATACTTTGGCTCTGCTTGTTTGTAGACACCTAACAGCAGGGTAAAATCTGGGGTGACATTGTTTAAATACAGTTACACTCATAGTTGTCAAACATAGGGAACCTCATTGATTAATGTGGTGAATGCAATATACTTTGTCTCTGCTTGTTTGTATAGACACCTAACAGCAGGGTAAAATCTGGGGTGACATTGTTAAAATACAGTTACACTCATAGTAGTCGAACATAGGGAACCTCATTGATTAATGTGGTGAATGCAATATACTTTGGCTCTGCTTGTATGTATAGACACCTAACAGCAGGGTAAAATCTGGGGTGACATTGTTGAAATACAGTTACACTCATAGTTGTCAAACATAGGGAACCTCATTGATTAATGTGGTGAATGCAATGTACTTTGGCTCTGCTTGTTTGTAGACACCTAACAGCAGGGTAAAATCTGGGGTGACATTGTTTAAATACAGTTACACTCATAGTTGTCAAACATAGGAAACCTCATTGATTAATGTGGTGAATGCAATATACTTTGGCTCTGCTTGTATGTATAGACACCTAACAGCAGGGTAAAATCTGGGGTGACATTGTTAAAATACAGTTACACTCATAGTTTTCAAACATAGGGAACCTCATTGATTAATGTGGTGAATGCAATATACTTTGGCTCTGCTTGTTTGTATAGACACCTAACAGCAGGGTAAAATCTGGGGTGACATTGTTAAAATACAGTTACACTCATAGTTTTCAAACATAGGGAACCTCATTGATTAATGTGGTGAATGCAATATACTTTGGCTCTGCTTGTTTGTATAGACACCTAACAGCAGGGTAAAATCTGGGGTGACATTGTTAAAATACAGTTACACTCATAGTTTTCAAACATAGGGAACCTCATTGATCAATGTGGTGAATGCAATATACTTTGGCCAACTGTGAAATTAAGGTCTATATCATATTATGATGCCCCCGTGTTTCAAATGTTGGGGTAACGTTAAAGATAACTCCAGATACCCCTAATGTTACTCTTATGTAAACTGCTTGGTTGCTTACAATATTCTATACATAAATTAGATAACTATGTTTAAATACATTACATACTCTGTATTGTAAAGTTATTAGTTATTGTGGTTTTCTCACATTGGAAACCATCGTCAATGTCGTTCACAACCTTGGAAAGTATGTTTCATACCATTGTAAGTGTGAGGTGGTAATACGACACTTGTGTATATTCCCACCCACACATGTTGTGCTGTTTTCACCACTTTGCTTACTATACGCAATCCTGTGCGTCATGTTTTAAAATTATACTAAAATTATGGAACCTCATTGATTAATGTGGTGAATGCAATATACTTTAGCTCTGCTTGTTTGTATAGACACCTAACAGCAGGGTAAAATCTGGGGTGGACACGAATACATCCTTAAGACTAGATTAAAATCTATTTTAAAGTGTAAAACTGGGGTACCAAATCCATAGGTTGTCACCCTGTTTTAAAAATTGTAATTACGCCCCAGACACCCTTAACTTTACATCTACATTATATGTAAAACTACCCCTACAACCACCACACAGGTTGGTAGCAATGCTGGTATCATTGGAACCACCAAGGAACACTTAGGACTCGCTCTTGCATTGAACGTACCTGTATTTGTGGTGGTCACCAAGATCGACATGTGTCCCGAGAATATCCTACAGGTAGGTTCCTATTATGTGTGTATCTTGTTTATCTTCGTGTAGCAGGAGAATAGCAGTCATTATAACACGGATGTTCTGTTTCATACACCTCGTGCCAACTTACAAGTTACCATGTATGTAACTTTGTAGGTGATTATATTTTACCTGGCAATTTAGTCTGGTATTGCACTCTTTGAACAACTGTTTCATGTTTAGTTAATAATTGATATCAGTTTGGCGAATTATGGCAAAGTGAAACTGATTTGTGTTTAATGTTTACTTTGTATTGTAGAGAATGTGTTTTATCTTTTTGTTTATTTATTGTTTGCATCGCATTATGCCAAGGTTGCTACAGGATATTAATCAGTGGTTCTGTTTAAATTATCCCGCGATTGTTGTAGATTAGATTTTATCTCCATGAGTAAAACATATCCTATATTTTTAGGGTAACCACAACTGCAATTGTTTAGATTTAATGATCCAGTTCTTTGAAATTGTAACAAACAAAAATCAAGTCCAACCAAATGTATTTGGATTTAAATCTGTTTTACTCTGTAAATGTATTATATTAACATTACCACTATAATAATTCAATGAAATTTTCTTCAGGAAACTTTAAAACTTCTCGTGAAGATCCTTAAGTCGCCGGGTTGTAGAAAGATACCTGTACTTGTGTCAACGAAAGATGACGTCATCGTTACGGCGACCAACTTCACTTCTGAAAGGTAAACAACATTCATATGATTGACACCTCACAGTGAGGATATGTCATCATGTGTCTCATTCAACTTAATATAAAGTAATTAAGCGATGTGTGGTGGTTGCTCATAGGTTAGCTTCTGTATTACAATCTTAACATATTTTGACATTAGCTTTTAATTTTCTTTGTGCTGTTGAATGATTCATATTCATATTCATCCCATTTTTAACTAATGATAAAGTATTTATGTGACGTAGGGTGTGATCATATCTTCATAAATATCATAAAAAAATTGTGACATACTTTTTGAATATTATGTTGTGCAGTTGGATGATATGTCTAAATTTAAGTAAAATCTGAGGTGACATTGTTAAAATGCAGTTTAAAATATGTTTTAATATGAAAATGAGTATATTATGTATTAACATCACCATTTTATTCATTTTCCTTTTTAAAAGTGATAAATTTAATTTTAAATTCTTTTTCCTTGCAGAGTTTGCCCCATTTTCCAAATCAGCAATGTCACGGGACAAAATATCGATTTGCTGAAAATGTTTTTAAATTTACTCAACTGTAGAACTAAGTTTGACGACAAGGTGTTGCCAGAGTTTCTAATAGACGACACCTTCTCTGTCCCAGTAAGTCACTTATAATTTACTATTTTTCCGAATTAACATCTATTATGTTTTTCAAATTGAATGAAATATTTGAATTCTGCTTTTTATTAAAGCGATAAATTCCTATCTGAAATGCACTTACCAAAAGCAGTTTATATTTCATGCCTTAGGTGTGCTTATACCATCTGTATTTGACTTGGTAATCAAATATGTTGGTTGGTATGGTTTTATACAGCGAATAAACACTGTTTTGTTAATTTTGTGTTAGGCTGATACAACCATGCAGCTTTATTAGTAAATTCTTTTTGCACAGCAAGCATCTTACTCATCTCACATCCTTGACCGGTCACTGGTTACTATGCTTAAATAAACATACTTGATCACCATGATAAACCTTCAAATATTCTGCTAAACACTGAACACTATGCAGCCAACTATTCGTTGATTAAATCATAATGGCATTGTATAACAACCACGCTAGGCTGAATACTAGACACTGAAACATATGATGTCACCTCTGTTTCAAAAGTTGGCTTTACATGTCAACCAATCATCTCATGTTGTTTGGCCATGATTTTCTTAACCATCACTTAACATTATGTCTTTTCACTGATCACTTCATATTTTCATTGCATTACCCACACAGGGTGTAGGGACAGTGGTGTCGGGCACAGTGATGAAGGGAATCATCAATTCTGGTGACGTGTTATTACTTGGACCCGATCTGTTGGGTAAGTTTGATCCTGCTCAAGTGAAAAGCATTCACAGGAAGAGAATGCCGGTCAAGGATGTGAGAGCGGGACAGACTGCTGCGTTTGCGTTGAAAAAGGTGAGAATGGATTGGAATGCAGTTTAAATACAAACGAACTGTTCATACATGTGGCCATTTTTGTATTGAAACTATTTGTAAGAAAACTGGGTAAAAATACGCTTGTTAAAAGCCCCTTTAGCCAATTGTAATAACAAACCCTATACATGAGCTGCCCATACGTTTAGACATGTTTGTATTGAAACTGAGTAAGAAATCTGTGTTATATGTTTCTAAATCTTATGCAACTATGATATTTTTGTGGATCTGGTCCTAATATAATGCTCATGAAGTTGGATGATTATCGTAACTAAATAACTGTCTGGATCCAGTGCTATAAAATATAACAGACAAAAATTAAATCTGCTGTTGGTTCCGTATTACATAACACTTGACCCTGAAACCCCATGCTTAATAATGTTTCGTTGCAGTAATGGTCTGGTGTAAAAGTGTGATCAGTAATCTGCATTTAAAAATTTGAAATTTTTTTTACAAAATCTAAGTCTTACAAGCAGGTATTTCATGTTCTGCTGTCTATTAGTCAGTACATTGTGTGTCATTAGTGTTGTTACTTTACGTAATAAGCCTCTTATGTGTGGGTGCTATTATTGGTTGTCTGCTCATTATTACTAATCCATTGCATCATAGTTGTTGTGTTTTATGCTTTGTGTAATAATAATTAATATGATGTAATCGGATTCAGCCATTTTCAAAGTTTTTTTTTAAGTCTGAATTTTAAAACATATCCGAACCCCAATAGAAAATATCTATACCATCATTATAGGCACCACGCTTTTATAAATGCAGGAAAGGTAGGGATAGTTTACCCACAATTTCGTTGCACAATTTTTACCTTTTTATTTCAATGCCTAATATTGTGATGTGCAAAAAATATATATGATGCTTTTAATTTGTCACAGAAAATAAACTGTAGTCAATACAGAAATCTCCAGGGTTAGCCTGCCCACCCTGCCACCCCTGGATTCCTGCCTACCCTACCACATCTATTTTAAATGAATTTACATTTATAATAATAATTCCTCCCAGGTGAAACGATCCAGTATCCGCAAAGGAATGGTGATGGTTCATCCCAAGAGCAATCCACAAGCTGTATGGGAATACATGGGAGAGGTCCTCGTGCTTCATCATCCCACGACTATTAGTTCAAAATATCAAGCCATGGGTATATTATGCAGTTTGTATTAAGAAGAAAGTTGCTTTTTTGCCATTTATGTCACTAAGACAAGTAGAATGCTGCTATGAATATATACCATATACCTAGTTACCTTTTTTGGCATTTTTCTACATTTTTGTGGACTATCATACGCGCTTTGTATATATACAAAATGTTTCATTTTTCCATTGGTATATTTTACTGCCTACATAACGCACAAGTGGAATGTCGTGAAGGCACGTTTAACATTCTTATTTATCTATATATATTATTATACAATAAACTATGACCATGTATGTTACAGTTCACTGTGGTAGCATACGTCAAACAGCAAGCATCTTACACATGAACAAGGAACATCTAAGGACGGGAGACAAAGCTTCCGTCCATTTCCGTTTCCTAAAAAATCCAGAGTTCATCAAACCTGGCACTAAGTTTGTCTTCCGTGAAGGCAGAACCAAAGCAGTCGGGACGATAACGGAGGTATGATAGTGGTGGTTTGGTGTTGCATATGAAGCGTCAAACCTGGGGTGGCAGGTCTACCAAGGGTTTTTTATAAAGCTTAGCTGTCTGTTGAGTTTTAGTTTGTAGTGAAATGATTTCAAGGTTATATTATTAAACATATAGTTCAATATATTTTGTGTTGGAGATGATGGACACATTTCAGGGTCGCACATTTTATTTACAATAGTTTGACCTTAACTTGATCAAGTATGCTTCACTGTAGCAGAGTTAAAACCCTCAAAGTTAGATACGTGGTAACTTGTATACCATCATTTCTGCATTGCCACGAAATCGTGGATAAGTTTCATTTATTTGGAGTTAAACTATCAGTTCTATCTTTTAACAGCTTCTTAAAGACGCTCCTGCCTACCAAAGCCACCTCAAGCGCTCAGCCAAGTTGAGGCAGCAGGGAAGGCTTGGGATCAACACCAACACTACTGAACCCACCACTTCAAGCACCAGGAGAGGAGGGCGTCGGTGGGCAAACCGTAACCACTGCGACCCTGAACCTGAACCAACAACTTCGAAGGAATGAACCAACTCTATTGTAGAGTTGTTGTCGTTTTTGTTTTTACTTGACAGATGTTTTGTTTTCGTGTCACAGTAAGTGAAGGACTGCCTGAGGTTTTACAACAATTTATGTTTTGTTTGTAAACTAAAATAGATTTTTATTGTTTATGTAATGGTGTGTAGACTTTGTCCAGGTTTTGTTGGCTTCAAATAAATCTCATTGAAACTTATTTGACAAACATTCTTTCGATTTCTTTGGATTGTTTATTATTGTAAATAAACCTTCTTTTGGTACAACTGGTGGAGTTGATGAATGATGTAACTTGTTTATCATCTTCTAGCGGGGCAACGACCATCGTTATAACACAGGTGTTCTGTTTCATACACCTCGTTCCCGCTTACAAGTTACCACGTATGTAACTTTATGGGTGATTGTTTTATGTATGGCTGACAATTTGGACAACCCAATAGTGAGCACTGGTTTGGAGCAATTGTCTTGAAGTGTCTTGCCTTAGGTCACACAATGGGCAAAACTATTAAAGCGCTGATTTCCCCTCACGCAGAATAAATCCAATTAAATCATCAAAACATCCTGTATAGTAATCTGAGCCATTGCAATCAAACGTATGGTTCCACTGTAAGCCTTACTGCAGCAATCGTTGTTTCGGTTCATAGGCCTACAGAGATGGTTTGAAGAAATATATAAAATCTTCTGATACCTATATGTTCCATTACTTATACAAACGTAATGCGTATAGCAGGAAGACAGAACACCTTTAGCACATAATATCCTGATTGTGTTTTAAACAATTAACAACGGTCAATGGGAGTCGTGGGCATATAGTTTTATATTTTCTTAAAAGTTCTTTGTTTACTACTAAATGGGGCGAGAAAATAGAGGTAAAAGGTGTCCCATCTTCCCCTACCCTACTGTACAGTGTAAATGATATTACCAAACTTTTAAACCCATTAGATATTTAGTTTTTTTACGTTTGAAATATGACGGGATGTATAAGATTATGTTCATTAGGATAGATTCTAATGAATGGTTGTTGCAAAATATATTAGGGTGGGAGAAAATGAGACACCTTTTAATATTATTTCATCCAATTGGGTATTATTATAAAACCGTGTCGTGCCTTTTGTGTATATATTGTGGGTTGGGGGAAGATGGGACGCCTTTTCATTCTATTTCTTGTCCAATTTGGTAGTAAACAAAGACTATTCAAAGAATTATAAAACCGTATCTTTACAACTCCCATAGACCGTTGTTAATTGTTTAAAACATAATCAGAATATATGGAAAATATGTGCTGAAGGTGTCCCGTTTTCCCCACCCTACTGTATGTAAACTCACTATAGTAATATAATATTAGTCATTCAGTCTGGTTCGTACCCCGGGACTTTCCCAGTAAATAGTTACGTGCGGCAAATATACAAACTGTTGTAATATTGCAATAAAGCAAACACACATTACTAAAACGCGTTCGTAACTTTGAAACTGTTCGAACGGATATTACACTGTCGAAAAGCGGATTTCTACGAAAGCGCTGTTGTAGAATTTACGCGTATTCTCTTTCGAATGTGTTTATGCGTTCTAATCATGCATTTGTACTGTACCGCGTTCGTGCGTTGCAAGATTCAGACCTTTGTCCTGTGTGCTCAACATTTTATGCGGCCAACGACAGTCACTGTACAAGAAAACAAGTTATATAGCCTGGAGCAAAAACAACAAGTGTCACTTAAGAAAACGTGTTTAAAGTTACGTAAAAATGGCTTCAGCGGAACTGTAAGTAACATTGTTTATTTTAACATTGGGTAAAAGTTGCTAAAGTAATTTGAACTAATTGGTTAAAGCATATGCATGTAGTAATGTAAACATTTTTGATGCTAAGTGTTTGTAATTATCTTCAATTACTAAAATCTCTGAATCTTTTGTTCATTTCTATATCATAGTTAAGTATTGCTCAACTGTATGTAGATTTTGTGTTTTTGTTGTTGTTTTTTATTAGAATGGTTATAATATAGGGCAACCCAGGTTTTCTTCAAACCAAATCTTGATATTATATTGACATATCATCTTCGCAAATGCTAATGAATGTAACTTACTTTTATCTTGCATGGCGGAAAACAACAGTTTTTATAACACAGGCTTAACACCTCATGCCGGCTTACAGGTTACTATGTATGTAACTTTGTAGGTGATAACTTTTGGGGGATTTTTTCGTTTTTTTTTTTTAATGTATGGCTGATAATTTGAGCAACCCATTGGTGACCACTGGGTTAGAGCAATTGCTGTTAGGTGTCTTGCCCAAGGACACACACGCAATGGTAGCAACCTCGAGCCTTAAACCCATTACCCTTTGGGCAGTGGCGCAACTAGGGGGGTTTAGGGTGTCGCGACCCCCCCTTTGAAACCCCCCAAAAAAATTATTAAAAAAAAATTTGGAAACAAATTTTTGAAATTTTTTGGATTAAATTTTTTGGATTTTTCCCCCTATTTTTCTGGCTGCACCACTGCTCTTGGGTTACAGACAGGCATGCTAACCACTTTGCCACGGTGCCGGCTAATATTGCTTACTATGTGTTTGTAGTACAGACATATTGCTATAACACATGGTGTCACCCTGTTGCAAAAGTTTGGGTTACATGTCACGTCTTATGTGCACCAATGATACCTGCCAATATTTTATCATATATTAATACAGTGTGTTTGTAGGCCCCCAACTTTTGTACCTGGCTTCCACGATGAGAATGACATACGTGGAACTAAATATTGCCAACTTGGTCAAACAGACATGATTGTTTCAAACATGACTTTCGGTAAGTTGCTTAAGGATTCTCTCTCTCTCTGATTCTCGTCTTGCCCAAGGACACATACGCCCACAATGGTAGCAGCGACGAGCCTTGAACCCATTACCTAATGGTTACAGGCAGGCGCGCAAACCACCACGCCACGGCGCCGGACAATCAATTGTATATCAAATGGTTCATGCAGGTTTTATTTACTTCATAAACTATGTTTTCGCACACAATGTTCTTGTTATTGATCCTAGGTAATAGCATTAACATGAACCCTCTTTCCAAAACAGATTATTTTTGCAAAGAATCAAACTATAAAAACATATTATACCTAATAACCTGATGATAGTCCTATATATTATATTTACTACGAAACAATGTATTATTAAAGGTTGTTCAGCACTTGGAAGCGTGTACAGACCAACTAATGAAGCTGAATCATGCGCCGTAACTGAAGCTGCCATCAAGAGTGGGATCAACATGATAGATACAGCTCCATGGTACGGGCATGGTAAAAGTGAAGCTGTGCTTGGCAAGGTTAATGTTGTTATTTTATTATACATTACCTACTATCTGTACCAGTATTATATATATATGGTTTTATATTTGTAGAATCTATTTATATATTCATTTTTTATATTGCCTATATTCTGAGAAAAACTGACTGAAAAGCCCAATATTTGTATAATATTGTTTTTTTTTGTGAATTATTTTGCCCACTTTCAAGTGGAGTGCTTCCACTACTCTGCATGGTAAGGTTGAATATCAAGATACATCCTATGGTTTGAGTTGGAGTTGCTCACTGCCTTAACCTTACTGTAACATGCATTACACATATTAGCATGCAACAATACACTTCATTTCAAATCATTTGTACACATCTAGAAAAAAAAAAACATTCCCTAAAGTTATCAACAACAAAGTTACATACAATATACTTGGTAACTTGTAAGCGGGCACGAGGTGTATGAAACAGAACACCCGTGTTATAACGACTGTTGTTGCCCCGCCATGCGAGGATAAATGAGTTGCATTCATTTATTTAATGTTAAATGTTTATAGTAGATTACAAACATGTTGTATGAGCCATTAATACTTTATGTTGTGGCAGATCCTTCCCAAGCTTCCACGTAAATCCTATTACTTGAACACTAAAGTTGGTCGTTATGAAGCAGACTACGCTCATATGTTCAACTTCTCAGCTGAGCGTGTGATGCGTTCCGTGGATGAGAGTTTGCAGAGATTGGGAGCTGAATATATTGATGTTATACAGGTAAGGGGTGTTGTGGTGGGTTGGTTTGTATTGTTATTGAGTATATATCATTTTAATTATTAATTTAAGTGTGAGATGACAACCGTTGTTTTGTTGCCATGTCCTGTTTTTGTTTTAAATATAGTTTTTTAATTGGCCACCGTAATTGAAGAGGGAAATAAAAGTTGGTATTGTTAAAAAGTTGGTATAGAAGATGAAATATGCAGAGGTTGTGAGCGGATGTTTTAATTATGATGGCGTCATTTGGCTTGCAGATAAATCTAATTCCTAGGCATATCTTGTCATGATTGTTACAACACTAGGCAAAACTATTAAAGCGCTGATTTCCCCTCACGCAGAATAAATCCAATTAAATCATCAAAACATCCTGTATAGTAATCTGAGTCATTGCAATCAAACGTATGGTTCCACTGTAAGCCTTACTGCGGCAATCGTTGTTACGGTTCATAGGCCCACAGAGATGGTTTGCAACAGTAAACAAAACCTTTAAATACGTTATAGCCATAATAAAACACGTTTATTGTAACTCTAAACCGTTTTTGTTACACCTCTTAACCCCCAGATCCACGACATGGAGTTCGCGCCTTCACTCGATATCATCGTGAACGAGACGTTACCTGCGTTACAAAAACTCAAAGACTCGGGGAAAGTGAAATACATTGGCATCACTGGATACCCATTGGAAAACTTTAGGTCATTATTTAATATTAATCACCCATGCGTGCTTACGAGTTACCGTGTATGTAACTTATTTATCCTCGCATGGCGGGGCAACAGCAGTTGTTATAACACGGGTGTTCTGTTTCATACACCTCATGCACGCTTGCGAGTTACCATATATGTAACTTATTTATCCTTGCATGGCGGGGCAACGACAGTTGTTATAACACGGGTGTTCTGTTTCATACACCTTGTGCCCGCTTACGAGTTACCATATATGTAACTTATTTATCCTCGCATGGCGGGGCAATGACAGTCGTTATAACACGGGTGTTCTGTTTCATACACCTCGTGCCCGCTTACGAGTTACCATATATGTAACTTATTTATTCTTGCATGGCGGGGCAACGACAGTTGTTATAACACAAGTGTTCTGTTTCATACACCTTGTGCCCGCTTACGAGTTACCATATATGTAACTTATTTATTCTTGCATGGCGGGGCAACGACAGTTGTTATAACACAAGTGTTCTGTTTCATACACCTTGGCCCGCTTACAAGTTACCACGTATGTGACTTTGTGGACTATTTTTTAGAAGGGAAATTTGCCTGTAGTGGTTGGTGCCCTGGTACTTATATATATGTCCACCAACTGTAGGATACCGGGTTCAAAGCTCACTGCTGCTACAATCCTTGCATTTACATTTATCTGTAAAACTCGGTTGCTTCAACATGGAAAGTAATATTGGTTTGTCCAAATAGAACATATTCAAATTATGAGACAAAACTTTTGTTGTACCTTACAACAACGGTGACAATATTGTTTTTATTTCCAGGGAAGTTATCAAAAGATCTCCAGTTAAAGTTGACACCGTTCTCACGTATTGCCATGGTTCTATGAATGATAATTCGCTACAAGAGTTTCTACCATATTTGAAAGTAATTTATTTCAATATATGATGTCTCTGATGTATATGTTAGTTACAAGTTTAATGTTTACATTTATTCTTTTTTGCTTTTAAACCAACCGGATTCCAATTAAACAATATATTATGCATTATGTTTATATATAATTATATTTATGCGTTTAACATTTAAATATACAATATTTCCCGTATAGTCGAAAGGTGTTGGTATCATCAATGCTTCACTTTTATCCATGGGTCTCCTAACTAACAGAGGGCCTTCGGATTGGCATCCTGCCTCCAAGGAGATTCGTGAAACTTGCAAGAATGCTGCGGCTTATTGCCAGGTGAATATCAACTTGCATGTTTCTAAATTTTTTGTTATCGTGAATGAAAATCCTTGCATGGCGGGTAGGCTCTGTTATGTAAAAAGCGCATGTAACTTATTTATAGGAGGTTAGGAGCAACGACAGTCGTTATAACATGGGTGTTTTGTTTTATACAACTCGGGCCAGCTTACAAATTACCACGTATGTAACCTATTCATCCTCGCGTGGCGGGGCAACGGCAGTCGTTATAACACAGATGTTCTGTTTCATACAATTCGTGCCAGCTTACAAGTTACCACGTATGTAACTTTGGGTGATTAGGTTTTTTATTTTTTTTATCTGTGGCTGATAGTTTGGACAACCCATTAGTGACCACTGGGTTGGAGCAATTGTCGTTCAGTGATACATGTCTACAATACACATGCACGTTTTACCTTTCATTTATTTAGAGCAAGCAAGTTGATATCTCAAGAATTGCGACGCATTTTTCGATGATACAACCTGGTATCCATACAACACTTATCAGCACTGCCAGGTAAGGACATTGGCGCCTAACATTGGTATGCAGTAAAGGTGTAACGTAACGGTCACGCCTTTTATCCAAAACATTATTTCTTTCTTTTTTATCAATAAGCGTGTTTTAACAACTGTTGTTTTACCGTTACTACCCGTGTTTTCGCTTTTGTCAACTCTCTTGTTCTTTGTTATCGTGACCGAGACGAAATCAAGTTCATTTATTCAATGATAATGTTGGTTAGGTTTCTATAAGAATGGTTGTGCTTGTGGTTACAATCAATATAAACTTATATTAATATTAGTGAGTTGTCGGTGATCAAAAGTAAAAAGTTAAACTGTATGGCATATGTTATGGGGATTGCAAAATAAAAGTTCTGTAATACCCTTGTACAGATATTTCAATATAAACATAATAGCCTAAATACAGTAAAGGGGGGGGGGGTAAGATGGGACATCTTTCGTTCTATTTTTCGTCCCATTAAAACACGATCAAGATATTTAGATATTATGTGCTAAAGTCAAAGTGTCCCATCTTCCCCACCCTGCTATATGATTATTTACATAATTATATGACACGATTGTTTTCATTTTTAAACTTTTGGGTTTTGAATTAAATATAAACACGTAATTGTATTTTATATTAAGTATCAAACCTTTGTTTGAGTCTTATATAATCTTTTGTTGTTCTTGCATCTCCAGTGCCAAGAACCTTCAAACCAACATTGATGTTTTGAAACATGGAATAAATAATCATGAAAAACAAGTTATGGAAGAAACTATGGAAAAGTACGGCAGTTAATTTGCTGCTATATTGTAGTTAAATAGTTCAAACCAGGGTCGGTACATAAGCATGGACTTCATGTCGCTCATAGAAATCGCATAGCACTCGGCAAATGGGGATAAATTAATCATAGACATAATATAAATCTGTACATATGTAGTTATATTTATTGTATTTTATCATTTTTTATCCTTAGTATCATTTTTTACACAAGAATTTGTTGCTTTAAATTTCAGGTTTTTCTTGCCCATGAAGGATACGACATGGCATGGCGTGGAAGTGGCAGCTTACTGGAGAGGATTACAAGAAGCCAAAATGTAAATACAACAGGTTGCAACAATTTAAACCAAAATTATTTGAAATATTACATAACATCCCAATTTGGAAAAATTTTTATATTTGAAAAGTTATTTTCTGTTCAAATTTGGAAAATATGTTTTATATATCTATAAATGTAAAGCATTTTAAACAGGATGTACTAAAATGGTAATATTTGGGTGCCCAATTATTTTGCTAACCTAATTAATCGTTGAAATTTCTTTTGTTTTTGCTTGTAAAGACGCTTGTCGCTTATAATCAAGGTATTCTCTATTCAAATTTTTATCTTCTAATTTCTCGACCTCTTGAATTGCAACCGTGTTTTCTCCAATTCTTTCAACATAACTTTATGGTGTAAATAATAAGCACTTACGAGATTTTTTTAATTTATTTAAATTATTTATATTTTAGAACCATAGTACATTTTAAAAGCAGTTTTCCCTTATGTACAGTGCAATACTTTAAATTTGGTATTTTAAAATACTTTGTTTAAAATTTCTCACTAAATCCGATTATTGTTTGATTTTCTTTGTTGGTGTTCAATGAATGCACTGTTATGTAGAGTTAATGTAGAATAGGGTTTAGTTTTACTTTGATTTTAAATATTTTTTTCACTTTGTGTTGTTTTTGTAGTGTGGGGTAAGAAGGGACATCTTTTTATTCTGGTTTTTCGTCCTAATAAATAGTAAACAAAAAACGTTCAAAGAATTGTAAAACTGTATTGCTATAACTTCCACAGACCCTTGTTAATTGTTTAAAACACGATCAGGATATTTAAATATTATTTGATAAAGGTGTCCCATCTTCCCCAACCCTACTATAAATGTGTGTGTTTCGATTTTGCCAAGAGCAATGAAAATATATTATTCCAGGCCAAGATTTAGTGATCTTTTTAAGCAACATTAAATGTTAGAGAAATATATTAAATATAAACGAGTTACCTAACATATGCCTTTCATTTATTCCTTCGATTACAATAACTAAGATCAAATTTAGTTAATAGCAAAGAAATGGGTATTAACAGCAGAACAATATACAATTAACAACGGTCTATGGGAGTCGTGAGGATATAGTTTTATATTTTTTTTAAATGTTCTTTGTTTACAAATGAATGGAAAGAGAAAATAAAATGTCCCATCTCCCCCCCCCCACCCTACATGTCCCATCTTCCCCCACTCTACTATACTGTGGAAAATGAACGTTTAAGCGTTGGTGCAGTTATTATGATCTGATAAAGAAAAATAATATCAAGTCACAAGGTCCCATTTAGTAGTAAACAAAGAACATTTAATGAATTATAAAACCGTATCTTCACGACTCCCATAGACCGTTGTTAATTGTTTAAAACACCTTCAGGATATTTGGATATTATGTGTTAAAGGTGTCCCATCTTCCCCCACCCTGCTATATATACATTTAAAACTACTGGGCACTATTAAGCCCGATATGTGTTGACGTTAAGAGCCAAGCCAGTGTATAGTGTGATAATTATATCTATGCTCGCAAGCACCTCTACAATAACTTAGGTTTACGTATGGACCATATTCCGGAAACAATAATATAATGTCGCACTTTTTCTAACAACCAGTCGATTTCAATTAATCAATACATGGTTGATGTCTGTGCGGTAGCTGAGTTGTTATAAACAGATTCAGTATACAAGCTATTATGTCGTGTCCGGACGAATATTTGTAGTGAATGATAGCTTTCGTATTTTAAGTTAAAGTCGATCAGATGTATGTGAGCACTATAGGGAAAGATGGGACACCTTTATCACATAATATCCAAATATCCTAATCGTGTTTCAAACAATTAACAACGGTCCATGGGAGTCGTGAGGATATACGGGTTTATAATTCTTTAAACGTTCTTTGTTTACTACCAAATAGGACGAGAAATAGAATAAAAAGGTGTCCCATCTTACCCCACCCTATTTATAATTCGTTGTGCAGAATACGAAAAAGTGAAACGTTTCTTCTTTACTGCGTTCCTGCGCCAAGTGTGTTCTAACCGCTTACGTCTGGCTGATTATTCAGTATTTGTGGAAGGGGATGGCAAGAAGTTGTTAAGACAAGGAATGGGAATTGTGTTGCGTTGGTGAAAAGATATCTGCAATACCAGGCAGAATACAGAATATAGAAAGACAAACGAGTGCCGATATATTAATACCAACAAGTTCTGCTTTCCGTTTGCAAGAGAAATAGTTTACGTATATATATATAGTAGGGTGGGGAAGATGGGACACCTTTAGCACATAATATCCAGATATCCTGATCATGTTTAAAACAACTAACAACGGTCTATGAGACTCATGGGGACATAGTTTCATATTTCTTTGAATGTTCTTGGTTTACTACTATATGGGACGAGAAAATATAGTTAAAATGTGTCCCATCTTCCCCCATCCTACTGTATCTATCAGGGCGGGGCCAGCTGGCACGTTTTTATCGACATTCACAAGTTTTGTACGAAATCAGGTTATTGGACGCTTATTTTCAATAAGTTACAAGGTTTTAAATAGCGCTTATGGTTTGAAGTATTTTCTTCTAAGCTTCCTCATATAGCAAGCAATCATTCTATGTTGGCTTCCTTGACACCAGTGAAGAATCCTCCGGTACGTTACAGATTAAGCTGGTGGGAAGTGTTAGAGGTTGGTAGCAAACTCATCTACGGTGTTTGTATGAGTTACAAGATACGTTTAGCGGTTAGCAGATAACGTGGGGGGGTGACTATTAACCAGCACTCGACCTTTTCAATAACTATTTCTCTCAACGCAGTTTTACTTTGTATGAGGTCAACAAGTTGCAATAAATGCCTGAGGAACAAGGATTAGAATCTGCTCCATTGAACGTTGAAAGTGGAGAAGGTGACAACCAGGTAGGAATTACAATTGAATGTAAGAATGTGCCTTACTTTATCCTCGCGTGGCCGGAAAACGACAGTTTTTTATGTCGGTGGTTTTAAAGCCTATTACTAAATGCATCACGTGAAAAAAACGACTTATTTTCAGAATAAGGTGTAAGACAGTTCTAGTTCTAAATCATTCGTTAGCTCAATGAACGTCGTTTTTTACAAATGTGCAGTAAGTATAAAGTTCGTCATAAAAGACAAGTCGCTGCTCTTGTAACTATAGAATGTTTGTCAATTTTTAAATTCGTGGTATCTTGGTAATGTTATTGCTGTATAATAGGGTGGGGGAAGACGGGACACCTTTTTATTCTATTTTCTCGTCCTATTTGGTAGTAAACAAAAACATTCAAAGAAATATAAAACCGTATCCTCACGACGCCCATAGACTGTTGTTAATTGTTTAAAACATGATCAGGATATTTGGATATTATGTGCTAAATGTGTCCCCTCCCACCCTACTATATATAAGAATGAATCTAACCCCAAATATGAAAGCTATGGTTCACTGCAAATATTGTCTATGTACTATACAGCTTACAGACAGAATAATCTGTTTACAACAACGTAGCCGACGCACAGACATCTTTCTTAGGAACGATATCAGTTCATTAATAGGTAAATACCCTAACACGTTGTTCTTAAACAGCAGGAAGAGGTTTTGAACCAGGAATCTGAAACCATCGATGGTGATCTACAATCATCATCAAGTCTAATATATGGATTGAACGATAAACCACCGTGGTATCTTTGTGTGGCCTTTGGGTTACAGGTACCTAAAATAATGTGCAACAAAGTTATTATTCACAAAGTTAATACACGTGAAAACTCGCAAGCGGGCACGAGGTGTATGAAACAGAACATTCCTGTTATAACAACTGTCATTGCCCCGCCATGCGAGGATAAACAAGTTACATACATGGTAACTTGTAAGCGGGCACGAGGGTGTATGAAACAGAACACTCTTGTTATAACGGCTGTCGTTGCCCCCAATGCGAGGATAAATAAGCTACATTCATTTAAATTAGACATATTTTCCCCTTTTTTTCGCTCAAAAGAACCCATCATTTATATATAGTCGTTAAACGGTTACAAAATTCTTTAAATGTTTAACGGGGCAATACAAAAAAATGAATACGCGTCCCAACTTACCCCACTCTACTACATCCCCAGCATTATCTGGTAGCCATCGGATCTTTGGTTGGCATCCCGCTGATGGTGTCATACAAGTTATGCATACCTGATGACGTAGCGGGGAATGTGGGACGCGCCAACTTGATCAGCACAACGTTCGTGGTATCAGGGGTGTGTACGTTATTGCAAACTACGATAGGGAACAGGTAATGACACTTGTTGTAATCATTTTATTATAAAACAATCCTCGCATGGCGGAGCAACGACAGTCGTTATAACACGGGTGTTCTGTTTCATAGACCTCGTGCCCACTTACAAGTTACCACGTATGTAATTTATTTATCCTCGCATGGCGGAGCAATGACAGTCGTTATAACACGGGTGTTCTGTTTCATACACCTCGTGCCCGCTTACGAGTTACCACGTATGTAATTTATTTATCCTCGCATGGCGGAGCAATGACAGTCGTTATAACACGGGTGTTCTGTTTCATAGACCTCGTGCCCGCTTACGAGTTACCACGTATGTAATTTATTTATCCTCGCATGGCGGAGCAATGACAGTCGTTATAACACGGGTGTTCTGTTTCATACACCTCGTCGTGCCCGCTTACAAGTTACGTAACTTTGTAGGTGTATAAAGTAGATAGTGATATTTATACCATACACGTTTAACCATCTTACTTCTAACATACAGACTTCCGATCATGCAAGGAAACTCCATCGCGTTTTATCCACCATTGCTCGCTATCTTGGCACTCCCTCACAACCATTGCCCTCCAGCGCTACCTACCGGTTACATGAATTCAAGTGTGACGTTGTACAACGACAGTGGTCTCATCGTCGACGGGCAAGAAGTTTGGCAACGCAGGATAAGAGAGGTTGTTTATATACGCAACATTTATTTTGCTGAAAGGCATAAAACAACGTCCCAATTTATAACTTAGAAGTCATATATCATCCATCTTGCAAGAGCTACCAAAACCACGTATGTAACTTGAATAAATAAATTCATACAATCTTCACCCAACAGGTACAAGGGGCCATCACAGTCAGTGCTTGTTTAGAAGTCCTTCTTGGCGCCACAGGAGCAGTTGGTTTCCTTATGAGGTTTGTCGGCCCATTGACCATCGTGCCCACTGTCACGTTGATTGGATTGGACCTGTTTACCACTGCTGCCCATTTTGCACAGGTTCAATGGGGAATCGCTTTTTTGTGAGTTGAAACTAACCATGCACTCAAAATAATGAACAGCAGTAGTTAGCTGAATGCTTTTTCATGTGCTGTTATGTGTCATGTCTTTTAGTTGCCCGCCTACCATTTTAGATGCGTTTGTGGAATTTTTATTTTTACTATCAAGTAAAACAAAACCAAAAAAAATAAAAATCAAAAATCAAAAAAAATAATCACCCACAAAGTAACCACATGGCAACTCGTAAGCTGGCACGAGGTGTTAAACCCGTGTTATAACGACTGTCGTTTTCCGGCCACGCGAAGATAAAGTAAATTACATTCATTTCTTCATTCAAGTCATAGTTTTGAAAAGATTGTTTTTAACTGACTGCACACTTTTAATGTTGGGTGTATTAAACACATGTGTGATATATCTATTCAGCACAGTTGCAGTGCTGGCTCTTTGCTCTCAGTATCTGAAGTACGTAGACGTTCCTTTCCCCAAGTTTAGTTTTCGTCGTCGGGAATGTTACGTTGATAGAAGTGGATTCTTTAGGATGTTCCCGGTGAGTTCATTTCGTGTGGGAAGCCCTAACTTTGTCCCTTTGCATGTTAGTACAGTAACAGTGGTATAATACTGTAGGGAAAAATGGATACCGTAAGAACATAAGATACACGCGAGATTGTTGACTGTAATATATAGTGGGGTGGGAGAAGATGGGACACCTTTTTAGTCTATTTTCTGGTTCCATTTGGTAGTAAACAAAAAACATTCAATGAATAATAAAATCGTACCCTCACGACTCCCATAGACCGTTGATATTTGTTTAAAACATAATCAGGATACTTGGATATTATGTGCTAAAGGTGTCCCATTTTCCCCCAACCCCACTATAATTTTGTAAATATTATTTTGTAAATATTAGGTTTACTGGGAAAATGGGACAATAATAGAGAATGAAAACATGTCCCATCTTACCCTAACCTACTATAAGCGAATGATATGCATGGATCCTTTAAGCGTACCTTGCGTTTCTTATACAGGTTCTGATTGCATTGTTATCAGCGTGGCTACTTTGCTACATATTCACCGTCACCAATGTTTTCCCAAACGACCCAACCAATCCGTACTACAAAGCAAGGACAGATATTCGGGCCAATGTTATATATAATAGTCCGTGGTAAGCTCCTATGTTAGTATTGTCCACGCCATAGTAAAGCGGTTAGCGCGCCTGCCTCTAACATAAGCGGCACGAGGTGTATGGAACAGAACACCCGTGTTATATAACGACTGTCGTTTTTCGGCCACGCGAGGATAAATAAATTACATGTTTTGTTTTTACTGCCTTTACAGTTCATTTTAATGCCCAATTTATATACGGTGACTTATTTCCTCTAAGTGTTTAACAAATTAAAAGTAAATGATCAAGTCTTTGCTGCCACATACGCGCATAAATAATAAAAAATTAAGAAAATGAAATTAGAAACAAAATGACTGCCGTTAAAAAACTCTACGAGTAAAAAAGTGTCAAAAAGACGTGGATATTAAGTCCAGCATATAATTCAAAATCCCACAATTAGTAGCAGCTTAGTAATCGGAAGAAGTGTGTAATAATTGACAGTTTATATAATAGGGCGGGGGAGATGTGACACCTTTAGCACGTAATATCCGAATATCCTGACGATATTTTAAACAATTAACAACGGTCGGGAGTCGTGGGGATACGGTTTATAATTCCTTGAATTGGAGTCGTGGGGATACGGTTTTATAATTCCTTGAATGTTCTTGGCTTAAGAGACGAGAAAATAGAGGTAAAAGGTGTCCCATCTTCCCCCACCCTACTATATCTCTCTAGTAGTGATCACAACATCTGCTATGTAGGTTCCGCTTCCCCTACCCCGGACAGTGGGGTTTGCCTGTTGTAACGGTTGGTGGGGTCATTGGGATGTTGGTTGCTGTTATATGCAGCACCATTGAATCTATTGGTGATTACCACGCGTGTGCTCGCCTAGCTAACGTACCGCCGCCCCCAAGCCATGCTTTGAACAGGTGAGCGAAGTATTTTATATAAGCTTGCTTGCGAAGTGGTTGGCGCCTGACTAGTCCTAAGTTGACGGGCTCGATGCTCGATGCTGCCACCACTGTGGGCGTGTGTGCCATTATATCATTATAACATAGCAATCTGTAGTGCTCTCTTAGGTAGTCTAAGTTGCCAGCCTTAACATTACAAAAAAATAAGAAATTTCCTAATAACTAATCGTCCACAAAGTTACATACGTGGTAACTGGTAAGCGAGCCAAGGTGTATGAAACAGAACACCCGTGTTAAAACCACTGTCGTTGCCTCGCCATGCGAGGATAAATAAGTTACATACATTCCTTCATATACTTCCAGAGGAATACTAATGGAAGGAGTTGGAGTGATGTTGGCTGGTTTAATGGGAACTGGATCCGGGACAACGTCGTTTACTCAAAACATTGCGGCGATCGGGATAACTCGTGTAGGAAGCAGAGTGGTAAGTTACATAATGTAGGAGCTGGGTTTAACTCGAATGCGGCTGCAGTTTCAGCCGTAAGGAATAAGCGACTGTTGTCTATAACTTAATTAATGCTCTCCTCTTGATGAATATATACAGATGTATTGACGATAACGCGAATCATAAACGATAGGTAGATTCCAACAACCCCCAAACTAGCAGCCGCGTCAGCCAGATAGAGAGCCAAAGAAAGAGAGAGAGAGAGCCATGGACAGCAGAGAGAGATATTCTGTTTTATGTGTGTGAGGTTCCGCAGAGCGGCCCGCCATGGGCCCTAGGATTTAGGTTACAATTGACCCATTACCCCAGAGAGATAGATTAAAAGCAGTTATGTTCAATCCCTTATTTAAATGGAATAATGCTAATAGCTGAACACATAATAACTAAACCTCCATTGTCAAGGAACTCACCCATAAACGATAAAATATATATATAATGTATATATCCTTAGGTTCTTCAAACGGCTGGCATCTTATTCATGCTTCTTGGTTACTTCAGTAAGTTTGGAAGCATATTCGTCACTTTACCTGATCCTGTGATGGGCGGAATGTTCTTCGCTATGTTTGGGATGATATCAGCTGTTGGATTATCGAATCTCAAATACGTTGACCTCGATTCGAACAGGTGAGAATTTTTGAAAGCAGCAAAACTTTAACAAAAATTAACAAACTCTGTAGATTTAAGTTAAAGGTTGGAAAAAGTTACATACGTGATAACTTGTAAGCGGGCACGAGGTGTATGAAACAGAACAACTGTGTTATAACGACTGTTGTTACCCCGCCATGCGAGGATAAATAAGTTACATACATGGTAACTTGTAAGCGGGGATAAAGTGTATGAAACAGAACACCCGTGTTATAATGACTATCGTTAAAGTAAGTTACATTTATTCATTAGCTTATTGATCGATTCATTCTTCTTTTCGTCTAACGGATCGAATCATATTACTTGTATACCGAAACGAACAACTAAACGGCAATTCCGTATAGTTATTGGTGGGTGAAAGCTATGTACAAACGGCAGGGTGTTTATTAAAGGAACAGGTTTTAGTATATGGCCCTTATATAGTTTCACATATATCACATATATATATTCACATCACATATATTCACATATATATAGTTGTCGCATGTTGCCTAGGAACAAACTATATTCTAGGAGAGCACAGTATATCCATACTGCCCAATCCTTTAACCAAACTGAACTCGTAATATTGGTTTCGTTAGGGTTAGGCATGGTTTGTAATATATTAAAACCGTTACCTAGAAACATCTTTGTTATTGGAGTCTCCTTATTCACGGGGTTGTCGGTGGCAAATTGGACCAAAGCAAATTCTTCTGCGATCAAAACTGGAGTGACCGAAGTCGACCAGATATTCAAAATCGTTCTGTCATCAGCTATGTTGGTGGGAGGGCTGGTCGGGTTTTTCTTTGACAACACTTTGCCTGGTAAACTTACAATAATAGAAATTTCTTTGAATACAGTGTTGAAGAAATGATTAAAAACAACGAAGAGAAAGAAATTATAGAACTAAATTAAAGTCGTTAAAACTGCTATGGGTAAAAACTATACAAGTAAAAGCAATATATCTTAATATATTTCTGTGTTATGTTTCACATTGTACTACTCCATAGCAATAGTATAATCTATGACGGTTGCTACGTTTAAGGTACCGAAACCGAGCGAGGTTTGAAAGCATTTAACAAGCACCAAGTCAACGAAAACGAGGAAAACATCAGCTTATCGAGGATCGATAAAAGTTACAATCTTCCTTTTTCGACCACTTGTTGCAGGTTAATAAAATCAACATATGTAGAAAAAAAGACAGGACGTTTAAGCATATATTGCCCAATGTTTTACATAACGTTTTACATATTTTTATTTGTCTTTTGAAAACGAGAGCGAGGATCGTGTAATTGAAAGAGAGAGGAATCAACAACAAAACAACAGTTGTTAAAACACGCTATGAATAAAAAGTGCGGATTTAATAGCGTGGTTGTTGCATCCAAAGCGTAACAATACGCCACAAATCTATACTTTATCTTAACAAAACCAACCGTTCACAGATTCACGCGCAACTTTCCATTTATTCCCGACTATCAAGAGCAAGCAGAAAGATCGTTTGAATGAAACTTATCTGTCCTCGTGGGTTACCACGTAGGTAAGTTTGTGATAGTGATTTAATGTTTTCAATATTTGGATGTATGGCTGACAATTTCACAACCCATTTTAAATTAACAACGGTCTATGGAAGTCGTGAGAAAAAGGATTTATAATTCTTTGAATATTCTCTGTTTACTATTAAATAAGATGAAAAATAAAAAATAAAAAAGTGTATCATTTTCCAAACCATACTATACATTTGTTATGCACTAGGAAACACCTTCTTCCTGTGCTGAGTCAACTTCGACAGAAAAAAGTCGCAATCGATTTCGAAGTTTTTGTTTGCTTTTTGACAAGTCGGACAGTCGTCGCTTTAAAACCAAGTTGGAATAATTTGAAGCGCTCAAGTTTCTGGTCCTACATAACGTCGACTGTGCTGTATAAGTCTATGATATATATTTCTATCGATTGTTTTGATTAGGTTTGATTTGACGGCTGTATCTCACTCAGGTGTTTCGGCCCAGCAATTTAAGCTAGACTTACCGCATGAGTGATCGCCACGCAAACGTTTAATGTTTAGCAAGTGAGAATGCTTGTAGCTTTAAATATGCAGCGGTGTCTTTTAGAATGCAAGCTAGCTTGCAATGCGAAGATGCGTTTTGATTAGCGTGTAGTCGGACAGTCGCCGTTTTAAAACCAAATTGGAATAATTTAAAACGGTCTAAGTTTCTGAAACCTACATAACGTCGCCTCAAAATATCCTGATCGTGTTTTAAACAATTACCAACAGTCTATGGGAGTTGTAAGGATATAGTTTTTTTTTGACCTTAAGCACATAATATCCAAACATCCTGGTCGTGTTTCAAACAATTAACAACGGTATATCGGGCATATACGTAATAACTCTTTTTAATAATTCTTTGAATGTTCTTTGTTTACTATTAAATGGGAAGAGAAAATAGAGTTAAAAGGTGTCTATTTTATATTCTATATCTATGCTCGAAGCAAACAGTGGAACATAGGATTAACGTATAGACCATATTCCGGAAAGAAATACGTTTGCCTCGCTTTTCTAACAACCAGTCGATTTCAATTAATCAATACATAGTTGATGTCTGTGCGGTAGCTGAGTTGTTATAAACGGATTCAGTATACAAGCTATTATGTCGTGTCCGGACGAATATTTGTAGTGTTTTAAATCAGAATATTTTTTGTTAAAGTCGACTTACAATTGGTTTAAATTTGATAAAACGGCTTACAGTAGTCAGCGAGATATTGTTAGGTCAACCGAGAAGTTAACGCTTGAATGCGTTTCCACGAAAGCCTTTAAAGAACCAACTTTAAGATTCTTACATGCTGGTGGTATACCTCTAGAGCATTTACCAATACAAGCATTCATGCCATTCGGTAAGCGCTTATGCAGAATTGTAGGCTTACTGTTGTGTATCTAGTCTGCTGGTGTCATATATACAGATATGTTTATGTTTAAGCGGCATCTTAATGTAAACAGATGCGAACTGCACAGACATTGCATGTGCAACAGGCAGGTCGTGTAGAAGATATTTTGCAATGTAGACACTCAATAACTTGTAAGTTGTAACGTGAACGTTTTTTGATATTTTGACCTAGTTTTACATGCGCGGGTATTGGAGTTATTTGACCTATTACTTGCTGTAGGCTATAAGATAGAGTTTGTTATGAAAGAAGCGATCAACCTCCCGTTAATAGATGGCAGGATCGGTTGCAGAAAGTTGGTTGCCGCTGATAAAGACGACGTGGAAGAAATGGTCACTAAATATTTCTGTCCCAACGAACCGTTGCGGTCGGCTTTGGAAGTTGTTTACCCGGGAAAAGTGGATACGGAATTCGTTCGAAAGCATGCGGAGGTATAACTTACTTTATCCTCGCGTGGCTGGAAAACGACAGTCGTTATAATACGGGTGATAATACACCTCGTGCCAACATAGGAGTTACCAAGTATGTTACTTTGTGGGAGGTATAACATACGAAAGTTGTTTTAGGAAACAAGTACTTTGTTGTGTATGGTGGGGAAGCTATGTCTCTTTGTGTGGCTAAGAAGTAACATCACTGCGGTTACTTATTGACAGGCGCACAGTGTACACTTGATTAGGATGAGATCACCCATATAGTAGCCTACCTAGGGTAGGGGGAAACGGGACACCTTTAGCACATAATATCCAAATATCCTGATCGTGTTTTAAACAATTAACAACGGTCTATGGGAGTCGTGAGGATATGGTTTTATAATTCTTTGGATGTAATTTTGAAAGGTGTCCCATCTTCCCCACCCCACTTTCTACTTGCTATGCATGTATTTAAACTACACCATACACAACTGCAATAAAGATAAACTTTTCCTGTGAAGAGATTTTCTATATACAGTGGATGGGGAAAGATGGGACACTTTTAGCTCTATTTTCTCGTCCCATTAAGTAGTAAACGAAGAACATTTAAAGAAATATAAAACTGTATCCTGACGACTCCCATAGACCGTTGTCAATTGTTTAAAACACGATCAGGATATTTAGATATTATGCTCTAAACGTGTCCCATCTTCCCCCACCCTACTATATATATATATACCAATTTATGAATATGCGTGAGCAAATGTATATAATAATATATACTATACAGGAATGCATGAGCTGTAACTCGTCTTTAATGGCTTACAATATTCAAACTGGGGAAACTGCTGGGATTATTCTGTGTGAAGTTCTTCGATACAAAGACGACCAAACCATGGACGATGAAAAGTGGAAAGCGAAGTTTAGAAACAGAGGTGTTACTACTATAAACGCGGTGAGGGCTTGAAAAAATGTTTTGATCGGTAAAAATATCAGAAATTATGTTGGTCCATAAACATGCGCAAATATTAGGTATTGTTATTTTGTTGGGGTAGAACGAACCGTATATTATAGTAGGGTGGGGGAAGATGGGACACCTTTTTATGCAATTTTCTTCTTCCATTTGGTAATAAACAAAGAACATTCAAAAAAATATAAACCCATTTCCTCATGACTCCCATAGACCGTTGTTAATTGTTTAAAACACGACCAGGTTATTTAGATAACATGTGCTAAAGGTGTCCCATCTTCCCCGCAGTACTTTATATGTAAAGTATAATTTACAGAAACTATTTGAAACATTGAACAAAAACCTTGGCAAAGTAACCGAAGGGAAAATGTGTTTTCGAATCTATCTTGCAACAGTGAATCCAAGTTACGGAAGATTGGGCATAATGTCCGGGTTGGTGGAAAGGTGAACGTTTGTTCCTAGTATACAGTAGGGCGGGAGGATGGGACACCTTTAGCACATAATATCCGAACATCCGGATCGTGTTTAAACAATTAACAACGGTTTATGGGAGTCGTGAGAATACGGTTTTATGATTCTTTGAATGTTCTTTGTTTACTACCAAATGGGACGAGAAAATATAATAAAAAGATGTCCCATCTTTCCCCACCCTATAATAGTACTGTGGGGTAAGATGAACAACATTAGAACATAATGTTCCATATTTCATGAATTAGTAACACCGCTATTTTAGAATCGCTTTACACGGTTATGCGGCTCTGAATATTCTTGGTTTGCTACAATGCGAAAATAAATTGAAAACATGTTCTATTTTACCCCACCCTACCATGTCCTATTTTACCCCACCCTACCATGTCCTATTTTACCCCACCCTACCATAGGTACTCTTACAAAAAATGTTTTGTTTATTTTTTTTAGGATTGAATTGGTCGCAAAAGATTTGGGATGCGACTTTATATTTATGGAGTCGACGTCACTGTACACGCAACGGATTGCATCTAAGCTCGGTTACACGACCGAGAATGAAATCAAATACTCGGGGTACTTCGACCCGTTATCTGGAACTTATATATTTAAACATGTACCGTCACCGCATCAATCTGTTAAACTTTTAGTGAAAGCTATTACTTGAGTTCTGTCCAGGGTTTATACTGTAACGATTGAGCGTGTTTCGAGCACAGATATATATTCTAGTTTTCCAAATTAACTTAATGCATAAAGACCGAACATTAAACAGTCGTGTTGCGTAACTATTACATCTGGTGTAACTGTGTTTATGATTGAGCGACACATCTTGCGTTTTTCCAACAAGGCAGGAAACTATCTGCCCAGTCCGCCCGTTTGACAGACGCCACTTTTCAGTGTAAAACGTTCTTTCCTGGTACTGCTTTCGCACATGTGTTTCATGCTATAAAAGCCCTCCTATTTTCTGTGCTTAGAGGGCAGTTGGAGCTCTCTTATACTCATGCTATCCTCACGTTTGTCCCTAGCCTGATGCCGCTCGTTTGTCCGTTAATAAAATGAGTTGTCGACGTATAGCGTTATGGAGTCGTTACGTTGCGTTGGGTGCTAGCGTGAACGGATCTACTGCACCCCCCGCCACGATGCGTTGAGATGGGCGCTACCGGTGAACCCTACATTACCGCACCCCCTACAATACTAATTTAGTGAAAAGTCTTCACCTGCAAGATAAAGATTAGAATGCTCGCTAAAGCATCAGCATTGTATAGCCTGCCGTATACGTGGATCTAGTATATGACATTGGTTGGTTAGAACATTTGTTGCGTGACCATTGGTGTAAAATAAACATTACATTGCCTGGTTGGATTTTTGTGTTGTGTTTTTTTTGTTTAATTATGTTTGTTATGCACCAGGAAACACCTTCTTCGTATGCTGAGCCAACTTCGACAGAAAAAAGTCGCAATCGATTTCGAAGTTTTTGTTTGCTTTTTGACAAGTCGGACAGTCGCCGTTTTAAAACCAAGTTGGAGTAATTTGAAGCGCTCAAGTTTCTGGCCCTACATAACGTCGACTGTGCTGTATAAGCCTATGATATATATTTCTATCGATTGTTTTGATTAGGTTTGATTTGACGGCTGTATCTCACTCAGGTGTTTCGGTTTAGTTGCTATAGTTTGGCTCACCAACTTTAGTTCGGCTCAGCAAGTTAAGCTAGACTTACCGCATGAGTGATCGCCACGCAAACGTTTAATGTTTGGCAAGTGAGAATGCTTGTAGCTTTAAATATGTAGCGGTGTCTTTTAGAATGCAAGCTAGCTTGCAATGCGAAGAGATGCGTTTTGATTAGCGTTTACACGTATTATTGTTTTTGATGCTACGCAATAGTGTATCATATTTTAGTAAGTATTTCATTGCGAAGTTACCTAGTGCAAGTTTCGTATCTTTTGAACGCTGGTTTGCTTTTTAGAATACGATGGAATTCTATTGTGGGTTGCGGTGCAAGTTAAAGCGCGCACTATGGCCTACATTAGACATTCAGTATATAGGCCATGGTAGCGCCCATCTTAACGACTCCATAACGCTATGTCGACAGGTTTATTAAGGTGGCTGTACACAGTATCCGGCGTGCAAATTCGCCTGCGAAGTTGTATGCAAACCCGTGTCCAATTATGCATGCGGCAGCGAAATCCGGATAAAACAGACAAAACGGACGAATTCCGAATACTGTGTACAGCCACCTTTAGGTAGACAAGCTCGAAGTATGGCCAACCGCAATATTGTCATTACATCAATACTGCATAGAATGCACATATAAGAGAGATTAGGTTCTCATATCGATCGCTGCGTGTGGTGTAGATTATATCAGATCATACAGCAGCTGATAATGTTTGAAGACTATAATCGTTACTTTATAGTGTGGCGCAAATGGTTAGTTGATTTTTAATTCGTCTTTTCAAACCCGGTAACGAAGACAACCATAATATATATACCAAAGTCAGTAGGGACAGTTGGTATACACAGGCAAGAATACGTGAAACAAAGTTTCAAGTACTGCTGAGGAAAAGTTAAATGATTCCGACTGCATTTGATGTTAGTGTACGAAGTAAGTCCTGCCTGTTAGGTTTAACGCTGCATATCTATAGTAGTGTGGGGGAATGGGACACCTTTAGCACATAATATCCAAATATTCTAATCGTGTTTTAAACAATTAACAACGGTCATTGGGAGTCGTGAGGATATTGTTTTATAGTTCATTGAATGTTCTTTGTTTACTACCAAATGGGACGAGAAAATAGAATGAAAAGGTGTCCCATCTTACCCCAACCTAATATATGTATAATCACTGCTGAATATATATAAAGTGTTTTTCTTTTTTCATGGGTATGTAACTATATGTTGCGACGCAGAACATATAAGTGTTGAAGTACGTGTAAACATCAAAGATAGAGTTTGTCATGGAAGAAGCGATCAACCTCCCGTTAATAGATGGCAGGATCGGTTGCAGGAAGTTGGTTGCCGCTGATAAAGACGACGTGGAAGAAATGGTCACTAAATATTTTGTTCCTAACGATATTATAAGTCTAGCAATTGGAAAGGTTTACTCAATGGAATCAATGGAAGAATTTCTCGTCGAATATACAAAGGTATTGTTGTACATGGTCGTAACTTTCAACTCATGTCAATAAAGGTATCATTGTATACGCTTTTGGCCAACGCAAGTTTATTGCTGATATAACAATCGTTACATATTTTAAAGCGATCCTTATATTAAACTGAGTCCCCGAAGCGCTGGCATTAACCATTAATGATTTCCAACATGAACTAGAACAGGATGGTTGGTATGGTACCGATTGTGGAAATATTTAGCAGTTAATACGTATATGCTGCAGTGTACGATTTTCGGTGTGTGACTCTACCGCTTGCCACTCAACATATAAAAACACAGAAACGAACGATTGTATCACAAACGGGCCTTTAATCGTGTGATTATTATTAGCTTACTTACATTTTTTTAACTTAACGCCCTTATACAAAACAAACATCGTCTTGATGTAAGCAAAAATTTTAGCCTTTAGTTCTGGCTTTTATGTTTGACTGAATACGGTCCAAAAGAAACTGTACGTGCTCAATAAAATGCTATTGTTTAGCTTTAATTTCCATCTCGTATTTGCAGCAATGCGTCACAAACAACGCGTCATTGTTGGCTTACAATATCCAGACCGGGGAAAGCGTTGGAGTTATTCTGTGTCATGTTCTCCAACTTAACGACGACAATAAAAGCATGGACGAAGCTGAATGGAAAGAGGAGTTTAAGGAAAAGGGTTGTACGCTGATTCCCGGAGTGGGTTGTTTAAATGTCAGCTTTGTAATTTAAAATACATGTACGAGACAAGTAAAAATAATTATATAGTAGGGTGGGAGAAGATGGGACACCTTTAGCACATAATATCTAAATATCCTGATCGTGTTTTAAACAATTAACAACGATCAATGGGAGTCATGGGCGTATGGTTTTATAATTCCTTGAATGTTTTTTATTTACTACTAAATGGGGCGAAAAAATAGAGGCAAAAGATGTCCCGTCTTCCCCCACTCTATACTGTACAACTGTCTATTTGGCACTGGGAAGTGTTAGAGGTTGGTAGTTAGGACCTAGGGGTTATATGAGTTAGTGGTTAGCAGATAACGTGATTATTCACAAGCACTCTCCTTTTGCACAGAAACTATTGTCAACATTGAATGAGGACCTAGGCAAAATAATCGGATCGAAGTTGTATTTGAGAGTCTCCATTTCAACAGTGAAGCCGAGTTATGGACGCATGGGTATTATGTCTGGGTTAAGAAAACGGTGAGTAATAGAATAAAAAAGGTATCCCACCTTTCCCCAATCTACTATATATATTTGCATATTGCTTTTCCATGATGACATCTTGTTTCCAATGTAATTTTGTTTATCCTGTTGTTAGGATTGAATTGGTCGCGAAAGATTTGGGATGCGACTTTATTGTAAGCGAATCGACGTCACTGTACACACAACGGATTGCATCTAAGCTCGGTTACACGACCGAGAATGAAATCAAATACTCGGGTTACTTCGACCCGTTATCTGGAACTTATATATTTAAACATGTACCGTCACCACATCAATCTGTTAAACTTTTAGTGAAAAGTATTTAGTTAATTCTGTGCTGACCTGAGCGCAATGATTGGACACACTGCTGCGTGCTAGTAATATTACCGTCTGAAAATTACCATAATCTTTGTTTTAGCTACTGTGCACTTTGTTGATTTATTTTCATACTTTTGATTTCTGTTATTTAATTAAATTGTTGAATGCTAATTTGTTTTACCCGCACGATGTCGCCAACGCGCAACATTCAACCAACATCGCTTCGTATCATCGCCAGAAAGCAACCACATACATTGGAGATGTATTTTAGTTCATCTAAACCACAGTAATTGAAGCCTCGAGGCAGCTGGTATGATACACATCGTATGCGCTTGTGTAGAGTTACCGTTAATGTTGGTTATCACGATTAAACTGTTGTTAAACCGGATCTGCATTAAGTTTAAAACATACTGGTATACGAGTATTTTTATTAAGAGCTTTAATACCATCCCATTTTCAATTATTTTTTCAAGGTCTGCATTTTAGAAAATATTGGTGTCCTTATTTTTAAAATACATTTTTTGTCTTTATTTTTGACTTCCGTTTTTATTCTGTTTTATTTTCAACAGAACAGAAGTTTAAATAAGAACCAGATTCATATAACCACATCATTTCATCAGGTATAGTCACTCATATTGAATGTAGACATTACAAGGACACTCGTCGTCATTGAATCCATGTATTCTGACCAACAATAACAACGGCCGCACCCACCCAACGCCCACTTGACGTCATATTTCATCTGACCAATCGGAAATGGAGAAACTTACGTAGGCAAATCTGTTTTAATCGGAATTTATATGCGTCAGTGCAAATCCCATATTATGTTTCAGTAACTGTGGGCAAGTGTTCAAACGCGTATTAAAATAGCATAGAATAGTCTGTTGATATAAGAACCGTTAAATAGAATACGAATTGCAGGAATTTGGTTTGTCGGTACGGCCAGTGTAATTATAATACGGAGAAAGAAAAAAATAATGATATTTGCAACGCAAGACGTATTATACAAGTCCCGTGTAGTTTTATACACATGTAGTATTATACAAGTCGCATTTAGTTTAAGAGACAGTTATACGAGAATATGCTATTGGGACATCATTTAAATAGAGGCTCATGGGAGATGTATAGCATACAATGAGTAATATCAACCGTTGTTGCACCCATGGCTGAAATAGAATCAGCATTCTGTCCGCTTCCGGCGTCATGCTGTCAAACATAGCTAGAGTAAAACATTTTTGCGCTGGCCTAATAATCGTGTGAAGTATTTTATAGTTGCGAGATTCCCCCATAATTATCAGCCCATGTTATCGTGTTGCGGCTTTCGCTCTGGAAATATCACCAAGTCCTTGGCGTAGGCGAGCCACGCTGACGTAGAGAGTGCGCTGAGAGAATGAAAGAAAGCTTAAACCACTCACTTGCCTTTGTATTATGTTTGTATGGACAAATCAACCAGCGCGAACTTTGTCCTGAATCTGAGGGAAGTTGGTTTTATTGAAGGCAAACTTTATGGCGTGTTATTAATTATTTATTTGTCTCATATGTTGTTCTGTATGCGTAGCTCGTATTCAGTATATAGTGTTACTGTTGTAGAGGAAGCACTTAAGTTTCGAACTCCTTTTCATCGATTACAATTTGGTAAGTTTCTTAGTTTTACTTTGGTTGTAATAATTAAAGTTAGGAAATATCAACTTGTATTGCCTTGTCATGCTGCATTAATAGTTGAATTCGGTCAATGGTTTTGGCTCAAACATAGTTCAAACCTATTAAACTGCACACGTTTACAAAATAGTTTTGATTTTTTCTCAACCGAGAAAATTCGTATACCTCACAACGTGGTTAGTGTTCCCGCATTCTCTTTGCCACAGAACGTAAACTGTCCGCGCTCTTTATTCCAGGGAAAGTACGCTGTGTAAATTGTAGAAAATATTTGCTAATTTGGTCTGGTAAGAGTACGGTAGCAACTTTCGTTCGTTAGTTTGAATATTTTTCGTATAAAGTTTTTTTTATAAATTCTAGGAAACATTAAGGGACTTCCCGGAACGGTTGCATTTGTTATTAATACTTTTCAGTTAGTAGGCAGAAGAACGGTGTGTTTTTATGTTGACATTTTTGCGCTACAATTTTTAACGCAAATAATATTATATGTTTGCGGGTCGCATAAAATATATTGAGGGTTTGCAGCCACGGCTTTGTTTAAAACGTTTGTAAAGTAATTTTACTCATAGCATGTTGATAACGACTGTCGTTTTTTCGCTAATTCTCTTCGTTGTTTTAATTAATAAGATTTTCGCTAGTGTATTCTAAGAGATAAATAAAAATGCATGCCATGCCTAGATTTTGTTACACAAGTAATATTATACAACTGTTAGTTAACATTATTCAACTTTTAATATAAACATATTAGCAGAGTGTTTATAACAAACAGTATTGTTGTTAAATTTCTGAAAATGGCGGCAACATTGTTTCAGCCCTGTTTATCCCGGACTCGAGCTATTGGTTTCCTCATGGCGATTCCAAACCACAAAGTTTCAAATGGAGGGGTGTCACAAAAAGTTCTCACATTGGAGACAATGAATTCAAACATTAAGAAAGTGGAATACGCCGTACGTGGGCCCATAGTGGTACGGGCTGGTGCGATTAGAAAAGAATTGGAACAGGTATATTGGCAGTCACATACAATGTTTTTGAAAGATATAAATCTCTTTCATTTTAGCTTTCTAAAGTTTGAATTTTATTTTCAGGTATATTGGCAATTATAATTGTTGTCTAATTGCGCAATATGTCACATATGAGATACATTTTTATATGTGTCACAGTATTTCTTATTTGCTAGTTGTCACATTACCAATGTCTGCGCAATATGCTGATCATTGCACTTTTATATCATATAGCCTATTTTTCTTGTTTAATCCATAATGTTACTTCACCTGTGTTGTTTATGCATTTATACTGGGCACTCATAGCCATTGGTAGCCTGTTTTTTTCAGATATACATGCATACACTGCATACTTCTTATCCATGTTAGGTGCCTATGTGTTGCCAACAATGCTATCATAATAAACCATTTCTAACTACAATCTGATTTATAAACTAAGTGACAAAAACTTTTTTCCAGTTTTTATTATTTTTACAATGTTTGCCCAAAGATAAAAATCCCATTTTTATTTTAAATTTTTGATGTTTAAATTTAACTAATCTGCAGATGTACTGTTTAAGTTTTTCAACAACATTATATATTTTGCAATGTAGTTTTTCCTTACGGTATAGTATGCGTGACTTCACAAGACTGTCCTTACTTAGCTCAGTGAAGCAACATACTTAACTTGTCTAAATTATTGATGTGGTTAATTTGTCAGGGAGTAAAGAAACCTTTCACTGAAGTAATCTCAGCCAATATTGGAGATGCACACGCCATGGGACAAGCACCCATCACTTTTTTACGACAGGTAAATAATTCATTGCTTTTAAAACACTTGAGGGGCAAATGTTTGTTTACAAACAGCAGCAGTTTTAAATTTTTAAGATTTTGTTCAACTAAATTTTTGTTTGTTTAAGCGCCAAACTCAAGTTGAAAGACCTACCCTGGAATTTTCTACAATAATCTGTAAATAGTAAAACCAATAAGATGGATTTTATAAGATTGTGTGTCCAACTATCCTGTTCTTGTAATGTTTGCTTCCTATTATATAAATATAATGTAACTCACATACACTGTTGCCATTGGCAGGTTGTAGCATTGTGCGTTTACCCGGAACTTTTAAAATCAACCGAGTTTCCTGATGATGCAAAACAACGAGCCCGGAGAATCCTTGGTGGATGTGGAGGGGGATCCATTGGTGGGTGTTAATATTTTGTCTGACACAGCCACGCCGATTTCCTTAAATCTATGTAGCACACCTGTGCATTGACTATAACTTGAAAACATAGGGTCACGGGGTCACAGCCTTACAGGTCACAGCACATTAAAATTAAAAACAATTTCCTCTCTGATTAATCATTAATGTTTACTGTTTAATGCAGTGCAGAGATTCCAGGGTTGACTTGCCCACCCCTGCCACCCCATGGTGGTGCCTATGTTCATGTCAACCACCTCTCATTGTTAACTTTTAGGTAACTTGTAACACATGCCTTACAACTGTTTTGTAATACTTACACCTTTTTACTCAGGGAAATGTTACTGCATGGTTAATTCATATTTTTTTAAGGTAAAGGTCCTAAACCTAAAGGACATTTTTACCACAAGCGATTTACTTTAAAAAGCTATTGTAACCTTGCAGTGACTTTTTCCTGTGTAATATTGGGTGCGAGTGTTGCAACTTACAAATTAACTATAAGTCAACTATACATGTGATATAATACTACTCTTATAATTACCTTGTACACACAGGGGCTTACTCTGCAAGCCAAGGTGTCGAACTGATAAGGAACGACGTGGCCAACTACATTGAGCACAGAGATGGAGGGTTGAAGGCCGACCCCAATGATATCTTCCTATGTACTGGTGCAAGCGATGGGGTGGTGGTGAGTTTGATATATATTGTGTTTAAGTTTAATCCAAATTATAATCATACAACTATGTGGCCAATGGTTTCCACTACTATAAATTGTAAACCAAGCTAAATTCCTATACAATACATATAGATATAAGAAACCATTAAAGTCAAAATGTTTTCTTTTATTTTTGCTAACGGATGTTATATTTTTCAAAACTGATCTTATGGAACAGAAACATTTTTGAAGATCATGATAAAAACTGATATATCATCATTCATCAGCCATTTGTTTGGCGAGGTCTTCATTGTAATCATTCACAAAGTTAGATACGTGATAACTTGCAAGCAGCATGAGTTGTGTGTAACAGAACACGCATGTTCAACGTCTGTCATTTCCTCGCCATGCGATGATAAACAAGTTACATATTTATTCATACTATACAAGTGTACATACGTTTCAGGCAATGTTAAAGCTACTTGTATCTGGTGAAGGAAAGAACCGAACGGGCGCAATGATTCCAATCCCTCAATATCCGTTATATTCGGCCACTTTAGCTGAACTTAATTCTACTATGGTGAGCCGCATGTTGTTGTACAGCTACATTATTATTAGATTAAAAACATTTTCATTCTTAAATGTGAAAGGAAAGAAACAGTGGTGATTTTTGTTTTTCCTAGCTCTTATTTTATGTTGTTGGTATCTAACTACTTTATTATTAAGTTATTTACATTTGTTTTTTTTTACGTAACTCAAAAAATAAACACTTTATATTTATTTAGTGGCATTAATTTTTGTTGTGTATGGTGTCATAATGGTACGCATATAAGATACTTTTATTCCATATGGGTGAGGTTTAAGAGCAAGGCACGCCATAAGACCTTGTTGAGTAGGCACTGCCCAACACCCGGAAGTCTTATTACAAATTGTTCAACTGATGCAATACTTTGTTAACAATTGAAACAACCCACCAAAACACAGCTGTAATGTAACTTGATATTTATCTATTGTGATGGTAACTGAGAACCTCTTTATGTTAACATTACCCATACATTAAAGATCATATAGTTCCCTTATAGAGATACCTTAGTCATATTAATGGAGAAGTTTTAATATAAATACAGTCCATATATATGACACAATTGTCTCCATTGCATTATTTATATTGAAACTGAACAGATGATTTATGTTTGAAAAGTTTTATGTTTGAAATGTTGCTTTTTTTATTGTTTGAATGTAAGATCAAATATATGCCGACAATAATATTCACTATTTAGAGTTCGTGACCTTATCTATAAATACTCCATACCGCAGGTGCCGTATTACCTCGATGAGGACAACAATTGGTCGCTTGATACTGCGGAGTTACAGAGGGCGTTGGACGAGGGAAAAGGGGCGTGTCAGCCACGAGTGTTGTGCGTCATTAATCCTGGAAATCCAACCGGGCAAGTCCTTAGTCGGCAGAATGTGGAAGAGATCATTAAGTTTGCCAAGAAAAACAACCTTTTCTTGATGGCAGATGAGGTGATTGGTTGATATGTATTGTTGGTGTTCATACGTGTTATGTTACTGGTGCCAACTTTTGAAATATGGAACATCACATGTTTTAATGAAACTGATTTTACCCTGCTGTAAGGTGTCTATACAAACAAGCAGAGCCAAAGTATATGCATTCACCACATTAATCAATGAGGTTCCCTATGTTTGACAACTATGAGTGTAACTGTATTTTAACAATGTCACCCCAGCTTTTGTTAAAACTCAAAATAACCTGACACCTATGTATGTTGGCCAAAGCTAAAGTTGGGTTTTATAATAATATTTAGTTCCTACAATAGCTTTTCCTATGAGCGATGTAGTTGGGATAATGTAAAGAGCTTACCCAAATATTTGTCTTATAACATGCAACAGCGTTCCCTGCCTTGCATTTTCACTTGTATGAAACTGCTGAGTTGAAAGTTGTGTTTACTGAGGCATTGACCTCTTGTGTGCTTGGTACAAACATGTTATTACATGTTGGTCTCACTCACCAAACATTTGATCTTTATTATCTTGAAATGTTTGTGGGTGGTGTGGTACAGCGTGGCATAGGACCTAATATTTATGCCAAAGTTACCCAACACCCAAGGTGCTACAAACAAATTAGGAACCACTGGAGTGAAGCAAAGTTCGTCAAGTTTTTTGCCTACGGAAATATACGCCTGTCACTCTATTAGTATCCACACTATCCAGCATTCTTCGGTTACAATGCAAGCGCCCAACCACTGAGCCATCGCACCAAACTGTTTTATTATAGTTGTTGTGATTCTAATACCCAACTTATTATTCCACAGGTGTACCAAGACAACGTATATGCGGAGGGATGCGCTTTCCATTCGTTCAAGAAAGTTCTGCATGATCTTGGACCAGAATACAAGTAAGTATTTGTCAGTTATACACTATGAAATCCACAAAAACAATCACACAAAAAGTTACATATGTGGTAATTTGTAAGTGAGCATGAGGTGTATGAAACAGAATACCTGTGTTATAACGACTCTCGTTGCCCGCCATGCGAGGATAAATAAGTTACATACGTGGTAACTTGTAAGCGGGCACGAGGTGTATGAAACAGAACACTAGTGTTATAACGACTGTTGTTGCCCCACCATGCGAGGATAAATATTCATTCATTAACACATACAGTAGTAAACCAACTTTCCACACCACCTGCATAACAAATTGTATAACATAATGTTTTTATTCAACATTGAATTTAAGGCGTAAATAAGACTTTTCTTCCAATAAAAATATACTTCTTCGACTGTTATCGGTTACTGTCAAGTTGTTCAACCTCTTTCACCCCAGCACCTCCGTTGAGCTTGCATCCTTCCACTCGATATCCAAAGGTTACATGGGGGAATGTGGTTTCCGTGGTGGTTACATGGAGACCGTGAACCTTGACCCAAAAGTTAAAGAACAACTTCGTAAACTTGTTTCGTGTAGACTTTGTCCACCAGTTACCGGCCAGGTGAGATGGAATGAATGATTACAACTGATTTATCCTCGCATGGCGGGGCAACAACAGTCGTTATAACACGGGTATTCTGTTTCATACACCTTGTGTTCACTTACGAGTTACCACGTATGTAACTTATTTACCCTTGCGTGGCGGGACATTAACAGTCGATATAACACGGGTGTTCTGTTTCACGCACTTCATGACTGCTAACATAACATAATGCTGCCAGAGCAATAAACAGTTAGAAATGCAAGGCAATGTTTAAACTTGTTTTCTTAACCAGCTCAGGCATTTATTCATGTTTCGACAACTAAAAGCGCTGATTCACAAAACAAGTGTAATATACCTTTCAGCAACAATATATATTCTATGAACGCGTGTGTTGATTGCCATTGTATTACAACAGTGTTGGATAAATTCACTCGCTTTATCAATATCAATAACAGGCTGCCCTGGACATCGTGGTCAACCCACCTAAACCTGGTGAACCATCTTATGAACAATTCACCAAGGAGAAAAACAATGTATTGGGAACATTAGCTGAAAAGGCGAAGCTAACGGCTAATATGTTCAACTCCATACCTGGTGTCTCATGTAACACTGTACAGGGAGCCATGTATTCCTTCCCAAGGATTACAATTCCTGATAAAGCAATAGAAGCTGCAAAGGTAGAGGGTTGTGGTGTTTGGTGTAAATCATCTCGTAACAATCTAGTATGCATGTATTATATATATACTGAATATGCCATGAATAACCAATATAGTGGGATGGGGGAAAATGGGACACCTATAACACATAATATCCAAATAACCTGATCAAGTTTTAAACAATCAACAACGGTCTATGGGAGTTGTGAGGATAAGATTTTATAATTCATTGATTGTTCTTTGTTTACTACCAAATGGAAAGAGAAAACTAAACGAAAAAGTGTCCCAACTTCCCCCACCCTATTATATATTAAATAAATACGGGAAGATGTATGGATCTTATATGAATGTATAAACCAAGTCGTGTCTGCTACCACTGTATATACTAGTTAAAATCGTATCATACATATATGTATATACTAGTAAAAAAGTTAAAATCGTATCATACATATATGTATATACTAGTAAAAAAGTTAAAATCGTATCATACATATATGTTATATGCTGTGTTTAGTGCAGCTAAGTCGCAAACACATTGATTATATTTGTATCAATTCCCCTTCACTTATCAACTTAATATGTTTGCACCCATTCATAGGTATGATATGATCTTCATCTCAAATGTTTCAAGTTAAAAACAAAACTATTTTCAGTAATGTTTGAGATGAAAATCGTATCTTGCATATGGGTTGTCATGTTCATGTTAAAACTGACCAGAAAATACATGCTTTATAATAAAAAATACTTTTGACTTTAATTATTGTGTCAATTTCCCGTCGCTTCTCAATATGTTTGCACCCAACCAGGCGAAAGGACAAACCCCTGACGATTTCTACGCCCATCAATTGCTGGAAGAGACGGGCATTTGTGTTGTTCCTGGAAGTGGGTTCGGTCAAAGACCTGGAACTTATCATTTCAGGTGAAACTGCTTGTTAACTATCACTGCCCATGTTCCGGTTGGAAAATTAATGGCAATTATTTGCAAAACTGATCAAATGGTTTGAATGCTTGATAAATTATATCTTTGCTGGAATGAATCAGTACTTGGTTTCTAATTTTAGCTACTGTGGTCTGAATACTAAGAACAGGTGTTTATATAAAACGAAAGACTAACGTTGCCCACCATGCGAGGATTAATAAGTTGCGTTTCTTATTTCTGTAGTTTAGGCATGTTTTAACGATTTTTATTTTTCTGTTAATTATTATCATTGTTTTTTGTATGATCTTTGGTCGTGTAATTAAATGATAGTGTACCTGGTGTTTAAGGGTGGGGTAAGATGGGACATGTTTTCATTCTTATTTTTCGTCCCATTTTAATAGTAAACAAAGAATTTTTATATATGCACGGCTGCTTCTTTGCCAACCCATAAATAATGGATTAGTGACCACTGGGTTGTCTATATCTAGTATATTGGGTATTATGTGCTAGCGTAACCATCTTACCCTACAGTGTATGTTGTATATATTGTATTTATTTGATGGTATATATGTTGTATATTTTTATTATTTTGACAGAATGACTATTCTTCCACCGACCGAAAAAATGAAATCTCTCTTTGTCCTCTTCCGTGATTTCCACAAGCGATTCACCGATCAATACACCTGATGCAACAATATTGGGTTTATCAACATATCTAAATAACTTCAGTTTGTTTCACAGAAATTTTGGTCTAGATACGTACTTGACGTTATTGCAGTCTAACATGTAATTCACTTCTGTATTTATTTAAACAAACATTACATTTTGCCTAATAATTTTAGACGAATTATTTGTGTTAGCTTTCACATTTTCATTCATTCTTAACTTTTAGCTTCTTTGTTGGCAATCAAATCTATCTAATTTACCTTTTAGATATTTCCTCTATATTAGTTTACTTTAAGCTACACTGCGAAATGAAATCTCAACACTGCAACTTATTAAATTTACGCAAAGGTGACGGGTTCAAGGCTCTCCTGTGCTACCATTGTAGGCGTGTATGTCCTTGTGCTGATTTTTAATGGTAATTGTTCCAATTCCCCCTATAAATACCCATCAAAGTTACATACGTGGTAACTTCCAAACGGGCACGAGGTGTATGTAACAGAACACCCGTGGCATATAACGACTGTCGTTGCCCTGCCATGCGAGGATAAATAAGTTACATACGTGGTAACTTATAAGCAGGCACGAGGTGTATAAAACAGAAAACCCGTGTTATAACGACTGTCGTTGCCCCGCCATGCGAGGATAAATAAGTTACATTCATCCATTCAATGCATTTTCCTTGAATGTTTTATTATTTGGTGGATGGCGCTTTGGTTTGAATATATTCAAGCACATCACGTTAATTCGCGTGAGTGTGATTGCCGCAAGCTTAGCTTTGCAAGATATTGTTTTTGAGGTTTGGCGTCTAGACAGCTACAATCAGTAGGTTACAACGGACATCGTCGAGATAATTTGAGGCGGAACGAGTAATAAACAAACTCATTTAACCTTCAAAGTTGATCTACCGGTTAAATAAAAAATATCACCAACTTAAATGTAATGTTTAATGCTAAATATTGCAATTCTGGTTGATAATATGGTTGGGAAGATATGTGTTTTAAACGCGCAGCGTGTTAAGGGCGAGCAATTGAAACTCGGCAACTTGTTGGGTTAGTTTCATTCAACGTTGAATTTTTAGTTTGGAGAAAATTTATTTTTCAATAAAAATATACTTCTTCGACTGTTATCGGTTACTGTCAACTTGTTTAACTCAGCTGTAGTCTGATTTTGCTGCCCACTTTGTTGCAGCCTAACACCACATTATACCGTTCTATCACGAACGCCAAGTATCATGTTCCGCAATCGTCACAAACCTGATCAGCTGGTTATATTTGCTACCTACGTACTTCTTCTAGCGCCAAAAAACATGTTTTTTTTGTTACGTTGGTACTACCGCTGATTTAAATTAATCCTTTATTCCAAGTCCTTGAAAGATTTGTCACCCGCATAGAATACGGAGTATCCGCTGATCGAGTTCATATGTATTTGCCAAATTATCAATCAAAAAGTTAAATTTAGACCCGCTCGTAAGTGTATGTGGGCATGTGGCAGTTACCCTGCTGTCAAACCACATTGTTTCTATAACTCTATTTATGCAAATAGAAAACATATCGTACCATTGCGAAACTTTTATGCCTTTTGGGTAAATATAGTAGGTTGGGGGAAGATAGGACACATTTTCGTTATATTTTCTCGTCCCATTTGGTAATAAACAAAGAATATTCAAAGAATTTAAAAACTATATCCTCACGACTCCCATAGACCGATGTTAACTGTTTAAAACACGGTTAGGATTTCCACCTTGCCCCACCATGCTGTATGCAAAATCTAGTCTTTTGATATTTGACTTTTCGAAATTCATTCCTTTAGCACAAGCGTGACTTGGCCTTAGGCAAATCTGTTCAAAGAATCGGTTAAGGTTCGTATTTATAAGCGTTGATATTATATCACAAACGAACACAGTTGTATACTGCTGTTATACTTAACTGTTCGTATATACGATGATTGGAAAACTTTTTGCTGTTGCTATTATAACTTTACTTCAGGAAGTAAACTGCCAAGGTGAATCTATGTTGACTTTAGGCCACGTATGGTCTCGTTTGTTGATAATTACTTTTTTCTGTGATATTGTTTGGTGTATACGGCAAATCTAGTGTAAAACAACAGCGTGCTGAAGTACTTTTTAAGGTCTGCATTAACATGACGATTTATTTATACCTCTTCTTATACGATAGCGAAAATCAAGTTAATTAAAACGGTGAAGAGAATGAATAAGTTTCAAAACCACAGTCGTTTAAACATGCCACGGGGAAAACTACACTTGAAGAAAATGTCTAATAAGAGCGTGGCTACCAAACTAAAATTAAGCTATAAACGCAATCCAATTAGCGTACCTATTTATATATATGTATTCTATGGTGTTTCGTGTAAAGGTGGCTGTACATTTGTACACAGTATCCGGAATTCGTCCGTTTTGTCTGTTTTGTGCGGATTTCGCTGCCGAATGCGGAATTTAGAAATGGGTTTGCATACTGCCTCGCAAGCGAATTCGCATGCCGGATACTGTGTACAGCTACCTTAACACTTGTATACGGTGCCACGGCCTACTAGAGATATCTCTAGTAGGCCGTGACGGTGCATGTATTACATGTGAGGCACTGTACGCGGTACATATGAATTTACTAAAACATTGATTTTCACAGTCGGGGAAAGACGCGTACCATGCACTAACGTTGGAGGGACGTGTAAATCTTGGTTGACAACAACTTGCACGGCTGGTTGGGGTTGGGGGGATTTATGTGGGGGGAATGGAAAGCGATGCTGTTTGCCGTGTGGAGGAAATTGTAAGAAATTTTACTCTAGTGGTTTCGTTGAAACGCATAGTTAATTTATAGTAATTTATTACTATGGGGTAAGATGGAATATACCGTATAATTCTGTATTTTTCTGATCGTTGTTGTGTAACTCTGTAATATTTTTGTTTACCACCAAATGGGGCGATAAAAGAGAATAAAAATGTCCCATTTACCCCAACCTACTAATCTGTTATGGGATACTGAAGACTACAGTGTATAACTATACACATAAGAAGTGTGTACAACTGAATATAATAAGGTGGGGAAGATGGGACACCTGTTCAATCTAATTTCTCGTCCCATTTGGTAGTAAACAATGAATATTCAAAGAATTATAAAACCGTATCCTCACGAGTCCCATAGACTGTTATTAATTGTTTGAATACGATCAGGATATTTGGATATTATGTGCTAAAGGTGTCCCATCTCCCCCCAACCTACTATATACAATAATGTGATAAAAATGAAACAAGCATTATAAAAATTAATTACCTGGCCATAAAAACACTTAACGAAACTCCACGTTTTTTGTTCCATAGGTGTTTTAAGCGAACAAAGATGGCAACAAAACGACAACCGTTGCACCAACCGGGGTGGAGTCTGTATGTTAACGTCCAACAACTGCCACGGACGTTATGTACATGGTTTATGTGGCGGGCCGTTCCAAAGGAAGTGTTGCGCCCCTATTGCGGCTGCGAGGGTGACCGGCAACGCCACAACTTTTGCCGATAGGCCGTCTCCTTCGGTACATTGTAAGTTAGCCGTTTATTTTTTTTTATTTTCATTCTACGACAATTTTTATTTATCTTCTTTGAATATGGTAGTAAAGATCCAATTAATTAAAACAACAAAGAGAAGGGAATTAGCAGCGAAACGACAATCGTTAAAACACGCTATGAAAAAAACTACATGAGTAGAAGTGTAAAAAAGCATAGTTGCTAACTACAGTATAAATTAATTCTTATTGAGTTCAGTTGAACAAATTACTATGTAATTAAAGAAAAGTGCGTGACATTCTGCACTAAGATATAGTGGGGTGGGGGAAGATAGGACACCTTCAGCACAAAATATATAAATATCCTGATCGTGTTTTAAACAATTAACAACGGTCTATGAAAGTCACGAGGACAAGGTTTTATAATTCTTTGAATATTCTTTGTTTACTACCAAATGGGTCGAAATATAGGTAAATGGTTTTCCCTCTTTTTCTTTATTATTTAAAGTATTGACCTCATTATTATTATTCAGATTGTCCTGGCAGTCAAACTTACTCAACATGCGCCGGATGTGACGTCACTTGTCGGGAACTTGTAAGTTCTCTACCGTGCCGAAGGATTTGTGAATCGAAATGCAAATGTGCTGATGGGTATTACGTGCATGGAGATCAATGTCTGACAGCAAGCCAGTGCAGAGAACTTACACGTAAGCCATGGCTACGCGAGTGCCGCCGTGGTTCAGTGGCTATACCGCGGTTACTGCGCATGCCTCAAGCCAAGACGTGATAAGATCAAGGCTCGTCGCTGCCATCATTGTCGTATTGTGACCTTGGGCAAGACACTAAAAGGCCCAGTGGCACATACGCATATGGGTTGTTTAAATTTTCAGCTATGTATTAAAATAATATTAAAAACTGGAACTCATAAACGGGCACGAGGTGTATGAAACATAACACCCGTGTTATAATGATTGTCGTTGCCCCGCCATGGGAGGATAAATAAGTTACATTCATTCACCTTCATTTTGTGTCACTTTCACTGTACACATTTTACCCGATTTCTCTATTTTCTCGCAGTTTGTCCAGGGAACCAATATTTTTCGAGGTGCGCCGGTGGATGCAAGACACGATGCAGCGAACGAAACAATCCAGCGGCAACAGTCTGCACACGTGATTGCAGGGCAGGATGTACTTGCCCGGTAGGAACATTTCTTAACGGGGACAACTGTGTTCCCGAGAATGAATGTCCGGCTCTAAGTAGTAAGTTACGTTTTAACTTATTGAATATATTTTGTTTCGGTTGTTGCCATCAGCTGTATTTTTTTTCAAAATTTTAAATTATATTCTGTTTCTGTCTGTTACACGTTTCGTACAACTTCATCCTAACTGTTTTTTGTTACGAGAATCGTCCAACTTTGTGAGCACTAAATCAATGCCACTGCCAGATACAAGAATTTATCACTTTTATAAAATGTTTCATTTTAAAATTTTATGTTTTCTTTCCAGTTTGTAACGCGGAACTTGGGGAGGCATTTTCAATATGCACCACAAGTTGTGACGCTACTTGTGGGCGGCCGACCAGGCCGTGCAGTTTGGATAGATCTTGCACACAAAGATGCGCTTGCCCTCCTGGGAAGCTACGATTGAGTGGGAGATGTGTGGAGACGTCAGAATGCCCAACAATCCCGGGAGCACGAAGTAAGGACTAACAAAAAAAAAACGGCGTTACTAACTATTTGAACATAATTTAAAGTAAATATAAATATAAATAGACTTCTAATGCATTTTAACAATGTTAAGAATCTTAGCAGTAGATGGCGTGGTAAATAACTGGCTGAACCAAGAAACTAAAATCATTGCCCCTTAGCAATGTAGGATTGCAGGGCCATGTAAGTTTTTAAACTGAAAGCTTATAAAACATAAAATTAGTATTCAAATTGTGCTAAAACCATAGAAACATGATGTATTTATGTGTAAGCAGTATTTTTATGTCTCATGTATGTTGTTTAGTGTTTTTATAGGGTGCCTGGTAACGTGGTATTTTTAAATATACCCACAAAGTTACATACGTGGTAAAGTGGGCACGAAGTGTATGAAACAGAACACTCGTGATATAACGACTGTTGTTGCCCCGCCAGGCAAGAATATATAAGTTACATATGTGGTAACTCGTAAGCAGGAACAAGGTGTATGAAACAGAACGCCCTTTGTTGTTTTCAGCCACACGAGGAATAAGCAAGTTACATTCTGTCATATCCAATCCTTGATTACTTAAACAGGATGCCGTGGAAACATGGTGTTTTCAAATTGTGCTGGATGTGCAAAGACATGCGGCAATCGTCATCAAAATATTCCATGCACTCGACAATGCAGACGTAGATGCACGTGTCCTGGAAACACGTATTTATTTAGGGGGCGGTGTGTTCCTGAGTCAGCATGTCCACCAGTTCGAAGTAAGATTTATTAACAGTTAATATAATGTTATAATTTTAATTAATTTGGTAGTGATAAATTTAGTATGTATGTCAGTATGTGGGCCTTTAAATTTGGAGGATTTATTTTTTAATACATACATATATATATACATATATATAATGTTTTATTCACATGTCACATCCATTGAAATTACAAATTCTTTTAGCCAGCGACAGACAAACTTGCAACCACAGGCGTACCTGATACTACATATTTTCCCAACCACATTATCCAACAAAATAAATTTTTTAAATCCAAATAATTATATTAAAAATTTTTGTTGAAACTTTTTTTTAGGGGGGCGGAGAGCTCCATCCTTTACCCCCCCCCTATATCCGCCACTGGTTCTAACCAAGCTATGTTAATAGGTTGCAACAGTCGTCTTGGCGAAGTATGGTCGGATTGTGCACCAACATGTGACCCCACGTGTAGCAACCCCAGGATCCCATGCAGCCTTACAAAGATATGTACGCGTAGATGTGCGTGTCCAAACAGCCATGTTAGGAATCACAGAAACATTTGCGTTCCATTAGATTCCTGTCCAGTTCTTGCACCAGGTTTGTAGGAAAAATATATTCAAGCTATGACTTACATGCACATTAAAAAAAATAATCACTCAAACCTAAAAAAAATCTTAAAAAAATGAACCAACAAAGTAATATACACGAGAACTCATAAGCGGGCACGCGGTGTATGAAACTAGAAACCTGTGTTATAATGTCTGTCGTTTTATAGCCACAGAAAGATAAAAAAGTAATTTTTTAATGTTTATTCCAATGAGGGAAATACATTTATTTATTTTCCTGTAAATTGTAAAAATGTTAACTTGTTTGCACTCGCGCTTCTTCTGCCAGCAGATAAGAAATTATCAAGTTTTGACCACTTTGTTATTACATGAGAAGGTGCTAGATAGTAGATAAAAATGTTAGAGCAATAAATTATTTATCAAAAGATCTATTTTCAGACATTACACTTCAACTTCCCTTTATTCTGTAGAATGTCCATCGAACCAAGTGTTTGAAACGTGCGCTGGGTGTGACGTTACTTGTGGTCAACGTAACATGACTATCCCATGTTTTCTTCACTGTCAAGCAAAATGCACATGTCCACCTGGGACTTACTTGAATGGGAAGGATTGTCTTACAAATGATCAATGTGATGCTGCTGCAGGTTTGTCATCTTATACAGATCAAGTCAATACATATGTACTGTTGTTTCTAAATATTGTATTGATTAGTTTCATGATATTAAATATAACTAACTGGTTCAATTACGTTTTTTTACATTTCATTTATCCAGAATGTCCTGGTAACCAGATCTATTCACTTTGTGCTGGTTGTGATGTAACATGTAGTCAAAGAAATGAAACTATAGCTTGTGCAACAGTATGTCGCCAACAATGTACATGTCCTCCTAATACATATCTTCAAGGAGATTTGTGTCTGACCAATGAACAATGTGATGCTGCTGCAGGTTTGTTAACTTTGTGGATCATCATTTGGTTTCTACAGTCTTTGTCTAATGTCATCCAATGTTCCAGCTTGTCCAAACAACCAAGTTTACTCTCTCTGTGCTGGATGTGATGTCAGTTGCGCTGATAGAAACAATCCAGGACCATGCACTTTACAATGTCGTCAGCAATGCACCTGTCCATCTGGAACTTATCTTTATATGGAGCAGTGTCTTAATGATACTCAGTGCAATGTTGCTCTAAGTAAGAAACATTACATTACCTTGTTAAGATACTTTTTATATTTGACTTTACTTTTATGCAGATTGTCCTGTTTTTTTTATATCTTTACCTTTAATTACTGCTTTAGTAAAAAAAACATAACATTTATTTAAATGTATTGAATTAAATCTAACTTGCCTAATCTTCGCCTGGCCGGAAAATATCACTTGTTTACACGGGTGTTCTGTTTCAAACACCTTGTGCCTGCTTTTGAGTTTCTGTGTATGTCACTTTATGGTTGATTTTTTCATTTTTATGTATGTTGTCCATATTATGGCTGATAATATGGACAACCTGTTAATGACCACTGGGTTGGAGCAATTGTTGTTAAGTGTCTTGCCCAATAAAACAACGGCCACAATGGTATCAGCAACGAGCCTTGAACCCATTACCTCTGAGTTAAGAGCCAGACACGCTAACCACTTTGCCACGACGTCAGACTTGTACGGAAACTTTATTTTTGACCATACTTTTATACAGATTGTCCTGGTAATCAGCAATATTCTACATGTCATGGTTGTACTGTACCATGCAGTGATAGAGATTCTCCTCAACCTTGCCCAAGGATTTGTCAAATTGGTTGTTATTGTCCTCATGGAACATATTTACTTGGAGAACAATGTGTTTCTCGCCAACAGTGTGAAGCTGCTCAAAGTAACAATAAAGATATATTGAATGTTATTTATTGTGTTTTACCTTTGTGTATTTTAGGTTGTCCTGGTAACCAGATCTATTCACTTTGTGCTGGTTGTGATGTAACATGTGGTCAAAGAAATGAAACTATAGCTTGTCCAGCAATATGTCGCCAACAATGTACATGTCCTCCTAATACATATCTTCAAGGAGATTTGTGTCTGACCAATGAACAATGTGATGCTGCTGCAGGTTTGTTAACTTTGTGGATCATCATTTGGTTTCTACAGTCTTTGTCTAATGTCATCCAATGTTCCAGCTTGTCCAAACAACCAAGTTTACTCTCTCTGTGCTGGATGTGATGTCAGTTGCGCTGATAGAAACAATCCAGGACCATGCACTTTACAATGTCGCCAGCAATGCACCTGTCCATCTGGAACTTATCTTTATATGGAGCAGTGTCTTAATGATACTCAGTGCAATGTTGCTCTAAGTAAGAAACATCACATTAACTTGTTAAGATACTTTTTATATTTGACTTTACTTTTATGCAGATTGTCCTGTTTTTTTATATCTTTACCTTTAATTACTGCTTTAATAAAAAAACATAACATTTATTCAAATGTATTGAATTAAATGTAACTTGCCTAATCTTCGCCTGGCCGGAAAATATCACTTGTTTACACGGGTGTTCTGTTTCAAACACCTTGTGCCTGCTTCTGAGTTTCTGTGTATGTCACTTTATGGTTGATTTTTTCATTTTTATGTATGCTGTCCATATTATGGCTGATAATATGGACAACCTGTTAATGACCACTGGGTTGGAGCAATTGTTGTTAAGTGTCTTGCCCAATAAAACAACGGCCACAATGGTATCAGAAACGAGCCTTGAACCCATTACCTCTGAGTTAAGAGCCAGGCACGCTAACCACTTTGCCACGACGTTGGACTTGTACAGAAACTCTATATTTGACCATACTTTTATGCAGATTGTCCTGGTAATCAGCAATATTCTACATGTCATGGTTGTACTGTACCATGCAGTGATAGAGATTCTCCTGAACCTTGCCCAAGGATTTGTCAAATTGGTTGTTATTGTCCTCATGGAACATATTTACTTGGAGAACAATGTGTTTCTCGCCAACAGTGTGAAGCTGCTCAAAGTAACAATAAAGATATATTGAATGTTATTTATTGTGTTTTAACTTTGTGTATTTTAGGTTGTCCTGGTAACCAGATCTATTCACTTTGTGCTGGCTGTGATGTAACATGTAGTCAAAGAAATGAAACTATAGCTTGTGCAACAGTATGTCGCCAACAATGTACATGTCCTCCTAATACATATCTTCAAGGAGATTTGTGTCTGACCAATGAACAATGTGATGCTGCTGCAGGTTTGTTAACTTTGTGGATCATCATTTGGTTTCTACAGTCTTTGTCTAATGTCATCCAATGTTCCAGCTTGTCCAAACAACCAAGTTTACTCTCTCTGTGCTGGATGTGATGTCAGTTGCGCTGATAGAAACAATCCAGGACCATGCACTTTACAATGTCGTCAGCAATGCACCTGTCCATCTGGAACTTATCTTTATATGGAGCAGTGTCTTGATGATACTCAGTGCAATGTTGCTCTAAGTAAGAAACATCACATTACCTTGTTAAGATACTTTTTATATTTGACTTTACTTTTATGCAGATTGTCCTGTTTTTTTAGATCCTTACCTTAAACTATTACTCTGGTTAAAAACATAATATTTATTTCAATGTATTGAATTGAATGTAACTTGCTTAATCTTCGACTGGCCTGGAAAACGTCACTTGTTAAACACGGGTGTTCTGTTTTATACATCTTGTGCCTGCTGTTAAATTATTATGTATATTACTTTGTGGGTGCATATTTCTTTATGTATGGCTGTTAACTTGGACAACCTGTTAATGGCCATTAGGTTGGAGCAATTGCTGTTAAGTGTCTTGCCCAACAAAACAACGACCACAATGGTATCAGTGACGAGCCTTGTACCCATTACCTCTGAGTTAAGAGCCAGGCACGCTAACCACTTTGCCACGACGTCGAACTTGTACAGAAACTCTATATTTGACCATACTTTTATACAGATTGTCCTGGTAATCAGCAATATTCTACATGCCATGGTTGTACTATACCATGCAGTGATAGAGATTCTCCTCAACCTTGCCCAAGGATTTGTCAAATTGGTTGTTATTGTCCTCATGGAACATATTTACTTGGAGAACAATGTGTTTCTCGCCAACAGTGTGAAGCTGCTCAAAGTAACAATAAAGATATATTGAATGTTATTTATTGTGTTTTACCTTTGTGTATTTTAGGTTGTCCTGGTAACCAGATCTATTCACTTTGTGCTGGCTGTGATGTAACATGTGGTCAAAGAAATGAAACTATAGCTTGTCCAGCAATATGTCGCCAACAATGTACATGTCCTCCTAATACATATCTTCAAGGAGATTTGTGTCTGACCAATGAACAATGTGATGCTGCTGCAGGTTTGTTAACTTTGTGGATCATCATTTGGTTTCTACAGTCTTTGTCTAATGTCATCCAATGTTCCAGCTTGTCCAAACAACCAAGTTTACTCTCTCTGTGCTGGATGTGATGTCAGTTGTGCTGATAGAAACAATCCAGGACCATGCACTTTACAATGTCGTCAGCAATGCACCTGTCCATCTGGAACTTATCTTTATATGGAGCAGTGTCTTGATGATACTCAGTGCAATGTTGCTCTAAGTAAGAAACATCACATTACCTTGTTAAGATACTTTTTATATTTGACTTTACTTTTATGCAGATTGTCCTGTTTTTTTAGATGTTTATCTTAATTTATTGGTGAGGTTAAAAACGTAACGAATACTTAAATGTATTGAAACGAATGTAATTTCTTTAATCTTTGCATGGCTGTGGAAGGACAGTTATTTTATTTAACACGGGTTTTCTACTTTATACATCTTGTGCCAGCTGATGAGTTACAATGTTTGTTACTTTGGGGTTTTTTATGCATCGCCGGGAATTTGGAAAACCCATTAGTGACCACTGGGTTGGAGCAATAACTGTTAAGTGTCTTGCCCAACATCCAATACGCCCACATTGATAGCAACTTCTCCTGAAAATGGTAGCAGCAACAAGCCTTGAACCGATTACTTTTGGGTTAGAGGCAGGTGCGCTAACCACTTTGCCACGACGTCGAACTTGTACTGAAACTTTATATTTGACTTTACCTTTATGCAGATTGTCCTGTTTTTTTAGATCCTTACCTTAAACTATTGCTTGGTTAAAAACATAATATTTATTTCAATGTATTGAATTAAATCTAACTTGCTTAATCTTCGACTGGCCGGAAAACGTCACTTGTTAAACACGAGTGTTCTGTTTTATACATCTTGTGCTTGCCGTTAAATTATTATGTATATTACTTTGTGGGTGCATATTTCTTTATGTATGGCTGTTAATCTGGCAACCCATTAATGTCCATTGGGTTGGAGCAATTGCTGTTAACTGTTTTGCCCAACGATACAACGCCCACAATGGTATTAGTGACGAGCCTTGTACCCATTACCTCTGGGTTAGAGGCAGGCGCGCTAACCACTTTGCCACGACGCCGGACTTGTACAGAAACTTTATATTTGACCATACTTTTATACAGATTGTCCTGGTAATCAGCAATATTCTACATGTCATGGTTGTACTGTACCATGCAGTGATAGAGATTCTCCTCAACCTTGCCCAAGGATTTGTCAAATTGGTTGTTATTGTCCTCATGGAACATATTTACTTGGAGAACAATGTGTTTCTCGCCAACAGTGTGATGCTGCTCAAAGTAACAATAAAGATATATTGAATGTTATTTATTGTGTTTTACCTTTGTGTATTTTAGGTTGTCCTGGTAACCAGATCTATTCACTTTGTGCTGGTTGTGATGTAACATGTAGTCAAAGAAATGAAACTATAGCTTGTCCAGCAATATGTCGCCAACAATGTACATGTCCTCCTAATACATATCTTCAAGGAGATTTGTGTCTGACCAATGAACAATGTGATGCTGCTGCAGGTTTGTTAACTTTGTGGATCATCATTTGGTTTCTACAGTCTTTGTCTAATGTCATCCAATCTTCCAGCTTGTCCAAACAACCAAGTTTACTCTCTCTGTGCTGGATGTGATGTCAGTTGCGCTGATAGAAACAATCCAGGACCATGCACTTTACAATGTCGTCAGCAATGCACCTGTCCATCTGGAACTTATCTTTATATGGAGCAGTGTCTTGATGATACTCAGTGCAATGTTGCTCTAAGTAAGAAACATCACATTAACTTGTTAAAATACTTTTTATATTTGACTTTACTTTTATGCAGATTGTTATTGTTTTTTTTATATCTTTACCTTTAATTACTGCTTTAGTAAAAAAACATAACATTTATTTAAATGTATTGAATTAAATGTAACTTGCCTAATCTTCACCTGGCCGGAAAATATCACTTGTTTACACGGGTGTTCTGTTTCAAACACCTTGTGCCTGCTTCTGAGTTGCTGTGTATGTCACTTTATGGTTGATTTTTTCATTTTTATGTATGCTGTCCATATTATGGCTGATAATATGGACAACCCATTAATGACCATTAGGTTGGAGCAATTGTTGTTAAGTGTCTTGCCCAACAAAACAACGGCAACAATGGTATCAGCGACGAGCCTTGAACCCATTACCTCTGGGTAAGAGGCAGGCGCGCTAACCACTTTGCCACGACGTCGAACTTGTACAGAAACTCTATATTTGACCATACTTTTATACAGATTGTCCTGGTAATCAGCAATATTCTACATGTCATGGTTGTACTGTACCATGCAGTGATAGAGATTCTCCTCAACCTTGCCCAAGGATTTGTCAAATTGGTTGTTATTGTCCTCATGGAACATATTTACTTGGAGAACAATGTGTTTCTCGCCAACAGTGTGAAGCTGCTCAAAGTAACAATAAAGATATATTGAATGTTATTTATTGTGTTTTACCTTTGTGTATTTTAGGTTGTCCTGGTAACCAGATCTATTCACTTTGTGCTGGTTGTGATGTAACATGTAGTCAAAGAAATGAAACTATAGCTTGTCCAGCAATATGTCGCCAACAATGTACATGTCCTCCTAATACATATCTTCAAGGAGATTTGTGTCTGACCAATGAACAATGTGATGCTGCTGCAGGTTTGTTAACTTTGTGGATCATCATTTGGTTTCTACAGTCTTTGTCTAATGTCTTTCAATGTTCCAGCTTGTCCAAACAACCAAGTTTACTCTCTCTGTGCTGGATGTGATGTCAGTTGCGCTGATAGAAACAATCCAGGACCATGCACTTTACAATGTCGTCAGCAATGCACCTGTCCATCTGGAACTTATCTTTATATGGAGCAGTGTCTTGATGATACTCAGTGCAATGTTGCTCTAAGTAAGAAACATCACATTAACTTGTTAAGATACTTTTTATATTTGACTTTACTTTTATGCAGATTGTTATTGTTTTATTTATATCTTCACCTTTAATTACTGCTTTAGTAAAAAAACATAACATTTATTTAAATGTATTGAATTAAATCTAACTTGCCTAATCTTCACCTGGAAGGAAACTATCACTTGTTTACACGGGTGTTCTGTTTCAAACACCTTGTGCCTGCTTCTGAGTTGCTGTGTATGTCACTTTATGGTTGATTTTTTCATTTTTATGTATGCTGTCCATATTATGGCTGATAATATGGACAACCTGTTAATGACCACTGGGCTGGAGCAATTGTTGTTAAGTGTCTTGCCCAATAATACAACGGCCACAATGGTATCAGCAACGAGCCTTGAACCCATTACCTCTGAGTTAAGAGCCAGGCACGCTAACCACTTTGCCACGACGTCGGACTTGTACAGAAACTCTATATTTGACCATACTTTTATGCAGATTGTCCTGGTAATCAGCAATATTCTACATGTCATGGTTGTACTGTACCATGCAGTGATAGAGATTCTCCTCAACCTTGCCCAAGGATTTGTCAAATTGGTTGTTATTGTCCTCATGGAACATATTTACTTGGAGAACAATGTGTTTCTCGCCAACAGTGTGAAGCTGCTCAAAGTAACAATAAAGATATATTGAATGTTATTTATTGTGTTTTACCTTTGTGTATTTTAGGTTGTCCTGGTAACCAGATCTATTCACTTTGTGCTGGTTGTGATGTAACATGTAGTCAAAGAAATGAAACTATAGCTTGTCCAGCAATATGTCGCCAACAATGTACATGTCCTCCTAGAACATATCTTCAAGGAGATTTGTGTCTGACCAATGAACAATGTGATGCTGCTGCAGGTTTGTTAACTTTGTGGATCATCATTTGGTTTTTACAGTCTTTGTCTAATGTCATCCAATGTTCCAGCTTGTCCAAACAACCAAGTTTACTCTCTCTGTGCTGGATGTGATGTCAGTTGCGCTGATAGAAACAATCCAGGACCATGCACTTTACAATGTCGTCAGCAATGCACCTGTCCATCTGGAACTTATCTTTATATGGAGCAGTGTCTTAATGATACTCAGTGCAATGTTGCTCTAAGTAAGAAACATCACATTACCTTGTTAAGATACTTTTTATATTTGACTTTACTTTTATGCAGATTGTTATTGTTTTTTTTTATTTTTTTACCTTTAATTACTGCTTTAGTAAAAAAACATAACATTTATTTAAATGTATTGAATTAAATCTAACTTGCCTAATCTTCACCTGGCCGAAAAATATCACTTGTTTACGCGGGTGTTCTGTTTCAAACACCTTGTGCCTGCTTCTGAGTTGCTGTGTATGTCACTTTATTGTTGATTTTTTCATTTTTATGTATGTTGTCCATATTATGGCTGATAATATGGACAACCTGTTAATGACCATTAGGTTGGAGCAATTGCTGTTAAGTGTCTTGCCCAACAAAACAACGACCACAATGGTATCAGAAACGAGCCTTGTACCCATTACCTCTGAGTTAAGAGCCAGGCACGCTAACCACTTTGCCACGACATTGGACTTGTACAGAAACTCTATATTTGACCATACTTTTATGCAGATTGTCCTGGTAATCAGCAATATTCTACATGTCATGGTTGTACTGTACCATGCAGTGATAGAGATTCTCCTGAACCTTGCCCAAGGATTTGTCGAATTGGTTGTTATTGTCCTCATGGAACATATTTACTTGGAGAACAATGTGTTTCTCGCCAACAGTGTGATGCTGCTCAAAGTAACAATAAAGATATATTGAATGTTATTTATTGCGTTTTACCTTTGTGTATTTTAGGTTGTCCTGGTAACCAGATCTATTCACTTTGTGCTGGTTGTGATGTAACATGTAGTCAAAGAAATGAAACTATAGCTTGTGCAACAGTATGTTGCCAACAATGTACATGTCCTCCTAATACATATCTTCAAGGAGATTTGTGTCTGACCAATGAACAATGTGATGCTGCTGCAGGTTTGTTAACTTTGTGGATCATCATTTGGTTTCTACAGTCTTTGTCTAATGTCATCCAATGTTCCAGCTTGTCCAAACAACCAAGTTTACTCTCTCTGTGCTGGATGTGATGTCAGTTGCGCTGATAGAAACAATCCAGGACCATGCACTTTACAATGTCGTCAGCAATGCACCTGTCCATCTGGAACTTATCTTTATATGGAGCAGTGTCTTGATGATACTCAGTGCAATGTTGCTCTAAGTAAGAAACATCACATTACCTTGTTAGGATACTTTTTATATTTGACTTTACTTTTATGCAGATTGTCCTGTTTTTTTATATCTTTACCTTTAATTACTGCTTTAGTAAAAAAACATAACATTTATTTAAATGTATTGAATTAAATGTAACTTGCCTAATCTTCGCCTGGCCGGAAAATATCACTTGTTTACACGGGTGTTCTGTTTCAAACACCTTGTGCCTGCTTCTGAGTTGCTGTGTATGTCACTTTATGGTTGATTTTTTCATTTTTATGTATGTTGTCCATATTATGGCTGATAATATGGACAACCTGTTAATGACCATTAGGTTGGAGCAATTGCTGTTAAGTGTCTTGCCCAACAAAACAACGACCACAATGGTATCAGAAACGAGCCTTGTACCCATTACCTCTGAGTTAAGAGCCAGGCACGCTAACCACTTTGCCACGACATTGGACTTGTACAGAAACTCTATATTTGACCATACTTTTATGCAGATTGTCCTGGTAATCAGCAATATTCTACATGTCATGGTTGTACTGTACCATGCAGTGATAGAGATTCTCCTGAACCTTGCCCAAGGATTTGTCGAATTGGTTGTTATTGTCCTCATGGAACATATTTACTTGGAGAACAATGTGTTTCTCGCCAACAGTGTGATGCTGCTCAAAGTAACAATAAAGATATATTGAATGTTATTTATTGCGTTTTACCTTTGTGTATTTTAGGTTGTCCTGGTAACCAGATCTATTCACTTTGTGCTGGTTGTGATGTAACATGTAGTCAAAGAAATGAAACTATAGCTTGTGCAACAGTATGTTGCCAACAATGTACATGTCCTCCTAATACATATCTTCAAGGAGATTTGTGTCTGACCAATGAACAATGTGATGCTGCTGCAGGTTTGTTAACTTTGTGGATCATCATTTGGTTTCTACAGTCTTTGTCTAATGTCATCCAATGTTCCAGCTTGTCCAAACAACCAAGTTTACTCTCTCTGTGCTGGATGTGATGTCAGTTGCGCTGATAGAAACAATCCAGGACCATGCACTTTACAATGTCGTCAGCAATGCACCTGTCCATCTGGAACTTATCTTTATATGGAGCAGTGTCTTGATGATACTCAGTGCAATGTTGCTCTAAGTAAGAAACATCACATTACCTTGTTAGGATACTTTTTATATTTGACTTTACTTTTATGCAGATTGTCCTGTTTTTTTATATCTTTACCTTTAATTACTGCTTTAGTAAAAAAACATAACATTTATTTAAATGTATTGAATTAAATGTAACTTGCCTAATCTTCGCCTGGCCGGAAAATATCACTTGTTTACACGGGTGTTCTGTTTCAAACACCTTGTGCCTGCTTCTGAGTTGCTGTGTATGTCACTTTATGGTTGATTTTTTCATTTTTATGTATGTTGTCCATATTATGGCTGATAATATGGACAACCTGTTAATGACCACTGGGTTGGAGCAGTTGTTGTTAAGTGTCTTGCCCAATAAAACAACGGCCACAATGGTATCAGCAACGAGCCTTGAACCCATTACCTCTGAGTTAAGAGCCAGGCACGCTAACCACTTTGCCACGACACGGACTTGTACAGAAACTTTATATTTGACCATACTTTTATACAGATTGTCCTGGTAATCAGCAATATTCTACATGTCATGGTTGTACTGTACCATGCAGTGATAGAGATTCTCCTCAACCTTGCCCAAGGATTTGTCAAATTGGTTGTTATTGTCCTCATGGAACATATTTACTTGGAGAACAATGTGTTTCTCGCCAACAGTGTGAAGCTGCTCAAAGTAACAATAAAGATATATTGAATGTTATTTATTGTGTTTTACCTTTGTGTATTTTAGGTTGTCCTGGTAACCAGATCTATTCACTTTGTGCTGGTTGTGATGTAACATGTAGTCAAAGAAATGAAACTATAGCTTGTCCAGCAATATGTCGCCAACAATGTACATGTCCTCCTAATACATATCTTCAAGGAGATTTGTGTCTGACCAATGAACAATGTGATGCTGCTGCAGGTTTGTTAACTTTGTGGATCATCATTTGGTTTTTACAGTCTTTGTCTAATGTCATCCAATGTTCCAGCTTGTCCAAACAACCAAGTTTACTCTCTCTGTGCTGGATGTGATGTCAGTTGCGCTGATAGAAACAATCCAGGACCATGCACTTTACAATGTCGTCAGCAATGCACCTGTCCATCTGGAACTTATCTTTATATGGAGCAGTGTCTTGATGATACTCAGTGCAATGTTGCTCTAAGTAAGAAACATCACATTAACTTGTTAAGATACTTTTTATATTTGACTTTACTTTCATGCAGATTGTCCTGTTTTTTTTAGATGTTTATCTTAATTTATTGCTTGGTTAAAAACATAATATTTATTTCAATGTATTGAATTGAATGTAACTTGCTTAATCTTCGCCTGGCCGGAAAACGTCACTTGTTAAACACGGGTGTTCTGTTTTATACATCTTGTGCCTGCCGTTAAATTATTATGTATATTACTTTGTGGGTGCATATTTCTTTATGTATGGCTGTTAACTTGGACAACCTGTTAATGGCCATTAGGTTGGAGCAATTGCTGTTAACTGTATTGCCCAACGATACAACGCCCACAATGGTATCAGCGACGAGCCTTGAACCCATTACCTCTGGGTTAGAGGCAGGCGCGCTAACCACTTTGCCACGACGCCGGACTTGTACAGAAACTTTATATTTGACCATACTTTTATACAGATTGTCCTGGTAATCAGCAATATTCTACATGTCATGGTTGTACTGTACCATGCAGTGATAGAGATTCTCCTCAACCTTGCCCAAGGATTTGTCAAATTGGTTGTTATTGTCCTCATGGAACATATTTACTTGGAGAACAATGTGTTTCTCGCCAACAGTGTGAAACTGCTCAAAGTAACAATAAAGATATATTGAATGTTATTTATTGTGTTTTACCTTTGTGTATTTTAGGTAGGGCTGTGGAAAAGTTAACGGTTAACCGGTTAACCGAACCTATTCGGTTAACCGCCAACGAAAAGTTCAAGTCGTTAACCGAACTATGACGTCATAGGGCATAAACGTATATCAAAATCTGTCATATTTACACGAAAGGCACGTGTTCGTGTTCGTTGATTGTTGTTTTGCAATAAGACAGAGTGCGCAGGGACGCTGTTGCTTTAATCGTGCCCTACAACGGCGATTACGCCATCAATCTTGATTGTTAATACCGCAGGCTAACTAGTTTTGCAACATTATATTGGTGTAATACACAACTTAAATGTTTTCCTCAGCCAAGCAGCATGTTTATTACGAAAAAACAGGCATTCACACGTGGATTCAAGCATCATAATAGCGATTGTTTGACCTGGCAATTGATTACGACATAATAGCAATTCACACGTTAATAACTGCGTCATAATTGCAATTCACACGTTGATTATTTAGAGGGCAGGTGTTTTAAAACAGGTTTGAATAGGAATAAGAAAGCATTACTTTGACTTTAAGAACGTTTGCCCGTGTATTGCAAGCATAGTCTATACGTTCGTCGTAAAGTTGCCTTTAAATTCGCGAAAGAAAAGCGATAAACAAGACGCTTTTATTAGGATTACACTTGTATCGGTTAACCGGTTAACCGGTTAAAACTGAACGGTTAACGGTTAAACAAAAATTGGGAAAATCCACAGCCCTAATTTTAGGTTGTCCTGGTAACCAGATCTATTCACTTTGTGCTGGTTGTGATGTAACATGTAGTCAAAGAAATGAAACTATAGCTTGTGCAACAGTATGTCGCCAACAATGTACATGTCCTCCTAATACATATCTTCAAGGAGATTTGTGTCTGACCAATGAACAATGTGATGCTGCTGCAGGTTTGTTAACTTTGTGGATCATCATTTGGTCTCTACAGTCTTTGTCTAATGTCATCCAATGTTCCAGCTTGTCCAAACAACCAAGTTTACTCTCTCTGTGCTGGATGTGATGTCAGTTGCGCTGATAGAAACAATCCAGGACCATGCACTTTACAATGTCGTCAGCAATGCACCTGTCCATCTGGAACTTATCTTTATATGGAGCAGTGTCTTGATGATACTCAGTGCAATGTTGCTCTAAGTAAGAAACATCACATTAACTTGTTAAGATACTTTTTATATTTGACTTTACTTTTATGCAGATTGTCCTGTTTTTTTTAGATGTTTATCTTAAACTATTGCTCTGGTTAAAAACATAATATTTATTTCAATGTATTGAATTGAATGTAACTTGCTTAATCTTCGCCTGGCCGGAAAACGTCACTTGTTAAACACGGGTGTTCTGTTTTATACATCTTGTGCCTGCTGTTAAATTATTATGTATATTACTTTGTGGGTGCATATTTCTTTATGTATGGCTGTTAACTTGGACAACCTGTTAATGACCATTAGGTTGGAGCAATTGCTGTTAACTGTTTTGCCCAACGATACAACGCCCACAATGGTATCAGCAACGAGCCTTGAACCCATTACCTCTGGATTAAGAGGCAGTACGCTAACAACTTTCCCACGATGCCGAACTTGTACAGAAACTCTATATTTGACCATACTTTTATACAGATTGTCCTGGTAATCAGCAATATTCTACATGTCATGGTTGTACTGTACCATGCAGTGATAGAGATTCTCCTGAACCTTGCCCAAGGATTTGTCAAATTGGTTGTTATTGTCCTCATGGAACATATTTACTTGGAGAACAATGTGTTTCTCGCCAACAGTGTGAAGCTGCTCAAAGTAACAATAAAGATATATTGAATGTTATTTATTGTGTTTTACCTTTGTGTATTTTAGGTTGTCCTGGTAACCAGATCTATTCACTTTGTGCTGGTTGTGATGTAACATGTAGTCAAAGAAATGAAACTATAGCTTGTCCAGCAATATGTCGCCAACAATGTACATGTCCTCCTAATACATATCTTCAAGGAGATTTGTGTCTGACCAATGAACAATGTGATGCTGCTGCAGGTTTGTTAACTTTGTGGATCATCATTTGGTTTTTACAATCTTTGTCTAATGTCATCCAATGTTCCAGCTTGTCCAAACAACCAAGTTTACTCTCTCTGTGCTGGATGTGATGTCAGTTGTGCTGATAGAAACAATCCAGGACCATGCACTTTACAATGTCGTCAGCAATGCACCTGTCCATCTGGAACTTATCTTTATATGGAGCAGTGTCTTGATGATACTCAGTGCAATGTTGCTCTAAGTAAGAAACATTACATTAACTTGTTAAGATACTTTTTATATTTGACTTTACTTTTATGCAGATTGTCCTGTTTTTTTAGATCCTTACCTTAAACTATTGCTCTGGTTTAAAACATAATATTTATTTCAATGTATTGAATTGAATGTAACTTGCTTAATCTTCGCCTGCCTGGAAAACGTCACTTGTTAAACACGGGTGTTCTGTTTTATACATCTTGTGCCTGCCGTTAAATTATTATGTATATTACTTTGTGGGTGCATATTTCTTTATGTATGGCTGTTAACTTGGACAACCTGTTAATGGCCATTAGGTTGGAGCAATTGCTGTTAAGTGTCTTGCCCAACAAAACAAAGACCACAATGGTATCAGCGACGAGCCTTGAACCCATTACCTTTGGGTTAGAGGCAGGCGCGCTAACCACTTTGCCACGACACGGACTTGTACAGAAACTTTATATTTGACAATACTTTTATACAGATTGTCCTGGTAATCAGCAATATTCTACATGTCATGGTTGTACTGTACCATGCAGTGATAGAGATTCTCCTGAACCTTGCCCAAGGATTTGTCAAATTGGTTGTTATTGTCCTCATGGAACATATTTACTTGGAGAACAATGTGTTTCTCGCCAACAGTGTGAAGCTGCTCAAAGTAACAATAAAGATATATTGAATGTTATTTATTGTGTTTTACCTTTGTGTATTTTAGGTTGTCCTGGTAACCAGATCTATTCACTTTGTGCTGGTTGTGATATAACATGTAGTCAAAGAAATGAAACTATAGCTTGTCCAGCAATATGTCGCCAACAATGTACATGTCCTCCTAATACATATCTTCAAGGAGATTTGTGTCTGACTAATGAACAATGTGATGCTGCTGCAGGTTTGTTAACTTTGTGGATCATTATTTGGTTTCTACAGTCTTTGTCTAATGTCATCCAATGTTCCAGCTTGTCCAAACAACCAAGTTTACTCTCTCTGTGCTGGATGTGATGTCAGTTGCGCTGATAGAAACAATCCAGGACCATGCACTTTACAATGTCGTCAGCAATGCACCTGTCCATCTGGAACTTATCTTTATATGGAGCAGTGTCTTGATGATACTCAGTGCAATGTTGCTCTAAGTAAGAAACATCACATTAACTTGTTAAGATACTTTTTATATTTGACTTTACTTTTATGCAGATTGTCCTGTTTTTTTATATCTTTACCTTTAATTACTGCTTTAGTAAAAAAACATAACATTTATTTAAATGTATTGAATTAAATGTAACTTGCCTAATCTTCGCCTGGCCGGAAAATATCACTTGTTTACACGGGTGTTCTGTTTCAAACACCTTGTGCCTGCTTCTGAGTTGCTGTGTATGTCACTTTATTGTTGATTTTTTCATTTTTATGTATGTTGTCCATATTATGGCTGATAATATGGACAACCTGTTAAAGACCACTGGGTTGGAGCACTTGTTGTTAAGTGTCTTGCCCAATAAAACAACGGCCACAATGGTATCAGCAACGAGCCTTGAACCCATTACCTCTGAGTTAAGAGCCAGGCACGCTAACCACTTTGCCACGACGTCAGACTTGTACGGAAACTTTATTTTTGACCATACTTTTATACAGATTGTCCTGGTAATCAGCAATATTCTACATGTCATGGTTGTACTGTACCATGCAGTGATAGAGATTCTCCTGAACCTTGCCCAAGGATTTGTCAAATTGGTTGTTATTGTCCTCATGGAACATATTTACTTGGAGAACAATGTGTTTCTCGCCAACAGTGTGAAGCTGCTCAAAGTAACAATAAAGATATATTGAATGTTATTTATTGTGTTTTACCTTTGTGTATTTTAGGTTGTCCTGGTAACCAGATCTATTCACTTTGTGCTGGCTGTGATGTAACATGTAGTCAAAGAAATGAAACTATAGCTTGTGCAACAGTATGTCGCCAACAATGTACATGTCCTCCTAATACATATCTTCAAGGAGATTTGTGTCTGACCAATGAACAATGTGATGCTGCTGCAGGTTTGTTAACTTTGTGAATCATCATTTGGTTTCTACAGTCTTTGTCTAATGTCATCCAATGTTCCAGCTTGTCCAAACAACCAAGTTTACTCTCTCTGTGCTGGATGTGATGTCAGTTGCGCTGATAGAAACAATCCAGGACCATGCACTTTACAATGTCGTCAGCAATGCACCTGTCCATCTGGAACTTATCTTTATATGGAGCAGTGTCTTGATGATACTCAGTGCAATGTTGCTCTAAGTAAGAAACATCACATTAACTTGTTAAGATACTTTTTATATTTGACTTTACTTTTATGCAGATTGTCCTGTTTTTTTAGATCCTTACCTTAAACTATTGCTCTGGTTTAAAACATAATATTTATTTCAATGTATTGAATTGAATGTAACTTGCTTAATCTTCGCCTGCCTGGAAAACGTCACTTGTTAAACACAGGTGTTCTGTTTTATACATCTTGTGCCTGCCGTTAAATTATTATGTATATTACTTTGTGGGTGCATATTTCTTTATGTATGGCTGTTAACTTGGACAACCTGTTAATGGCCATTAGGTTGGAGCAATTGCTGTTAAGTGTCTTGCCCAACAAAACAAAGACCACAATGGTATCAGCGACGAGCCTTGAACCCATTACCTCTGGGTTAGAGGCAGGCGCGCTAACCACTTTGCCACGACACGGACTTGTACAGAAACTTTATATTTGACAATACTTTTATGCAGATTGTCCTGTTTTTTTTTAGATCCTTACCTTAAACTATTGCTCTGGTTAAAACATAATATTTATTTAAATGTATTGAATTAAATCTAACTTGCCTAATCTTCACCTGGCCGGAAAATGTCACTTGTTTACATGGGTGTTCTGTTTCAAACACCTTGTGCCTGCTTCTGAGTTGCTGTGTATGTCACTTTATGGTTGATTTTTTCATTTTTATGTATGTTGTCGACGGTTGTCCATATTATGGCTGATAATATGGACAACCTGTTAATGACCACTGGGTTGGAGCAATTGTTGTTAAGTGTCTTGCCCAATAAAACAACGGCAACAATGGTATCAGCGACGAGCCTTGAACCCATTACCTCTGGGTAAGAGGCAGGCGCGCCAACCACTTTGCCACGACGTCGAACTTGTACAGAAACTCTATATTTGACCAAACTTTTATACAGATTGTCCTGGTAATCAGCAATATTCTACATGTCATGGTTGTACTGTACCATGCAGTGATAGAGATTCTCCTGAACCTTGCCCAAGGATTTGTCAAATTGGTTGTTATTGTCCTCATGGAACATATTTACTTGGAGAACAATGTGTTTCTCGCCAACAATGTGAAGCTGCTCAAAGTAACAATAAAGATATATTGAATGTTATTTATTGTGTTTTAACTTTGTGTATTTTAGGTTGTCCTGGTAACCAGATTTATTCACTTTGTGCTGGTTGTGATATAACATGTAGTCAAAGAAATGAAACTATAGCTTGTCCAGCAATATGTCGCCAACAATGTACATGTCCTCCTAATACATATCTTCAAGGAGATTTGTGTCTGACCAATGAACAATGTGATGCTGCTGCAGGTTTGTTAACTTTGTGGATCATCATTTGGTTTTTACAGTCTTTGTCTAATGTCATCCAATGTTCCAGCTTGTCCAAACAACCAAGTTTACTCTCTCTGTGCTGGATGTGATGTCAGTTGCGCTGATAGAAACAATCCAGGACCATGCACTTTACAATGTCGTCAGCAATGCACCTGTCCATCTGGAACTTATCTTTATATGGAGCAGTGTCTTAATGATACTCAGTGCAATGTTGCTCTAAGTAAGAAACATCACATTAACTTGTTAAGATACTTTTTATATTTGACTTTACTTTTATGCAGATTGTTATTGTTTTTTTATATCTTTACCTTTAATTACTGCTTTAGTAAAAAAACATAACATTTATTTAAATGTATTGAATTAAATCTAACTTGCCTAATCTTCACCTGGCCGGAAGATATCACTTGTTTACGCGGGTGTTCTGTTTCAAACACCTTGTGCCTGCTTCTGAGTTGCTGTGTATGTCACTTTATGGTTGATTTTTTCATTTTTATGTATGTTGTCCATATTATGGCTGATAATATGGACAACCTGTTAATGACCACTGGGTTGGAGCAATTGTTGTTAAGTGTCTTGCCCAATAAAACAACGGTCAAAATGGTATCATAAACGAGCCTTGAACCCATTACCTCTGAGTTAAAGAGCCAGGCACGCTAACCACTTTGCCACGACGTCGGACTTGTACAGAAACTCTATATTTGACCATACTTTTATGCAGATTGTCCTGGTAATCAGCAATATTCTACATGTCATGGTTGTACTGTACCATGCAGTGATAGAGATTCTCCTGAACCTTGCCCAAGGATTTGTCAAATTGGTTGTTATTGTCCTCATGGAACATATTTACTTGGAGAACAATGTGTTTCTCGCCAACAGTGTGAAGCTGCTCAAAGTAACAATAAAGATATATTGAATGTTATTTATTGTGTTTTACCTTTGTGTATTTTAGGTTGTCCTGGTAACCAGATCTATTCACTTTGTGCTGGTTGTGATGTAACATGTAGTCAAAGAAATGAAACTATAGCTTGTGCAACAGTATGTCGCCAACAATGTACATGTCCTCCTAATACATATCTTCAAGGAGATTTGTGTCTGACCAATGAACAATGTGATGCTGCTGCAGGTTTGTTAACTTTGTGGATCATCATTTGGTTTTTACAGTCTTTGTCTAATGTCATCCAATGTTCCAGCTTGTCCAAACAACCAAGTTTACTCTCTCTGTGCTGGATGTGATGTCAGTTGCGCTGATAGAAACAATCCAGGACCATGCACTTTACAATGTCGTCAGCAATGCACCTGTCCATCTGGAACTTATCTTTATATGGAGCAGTGTCTTGATGATACTCAGTGCAATGTTGCTCTAAGTAAGAAACATCACATTAACTTGTTAAGATACTTTTTATATTTGACTTTACTTTTATGCAGATTGTTCTGTTTTTTTAGATCCTTACCTTAAACTATTGCACTGGTTAAAAACATAATATTTATTTCAATGTATCGAATTGAATGTAACTTGCTTAATCTTCGCCTGTCCGGAAAACGTCCCTTGTTAAACACGGGTGTTCTGTTTTATACATCTTGTGCCTGCCGTTAAATTATTATGTATATTACTTTGTGGGCGCATATTTCTTTATGTATGGCTGTTAATCTGGACAACCCATTAATGACCATTAGGTTGGAGCAATTGTCGTTAACTGTTTTGCTCAACGATACAACGCCCACAATGTTATCAGAAACGAGCCTTAAACCCATTACCTCTGAGTTAAGAGGCAGGCGCGCTAACCACTTTGCCACGACGCCGAACTTGTACAGAAACTTTATATTTGACCATACTTTTATACAGATTGTCCTGGTAATCAGCAATATTCTACATGTCATGGTTGTACTGTACTATGCAGTGATAGAGATTCTCCTGAACCTTGCCCAAGGATTTGTCAAATTGGTTGTTATTGTCCTCATGGAACATATTTACTTGGAGAACAATGTGTTTCTCGCCAACAGTGTGATGCTGCTCAAAGTAACAATAAAGATATATTGAATGTTATTTATTGTGTTTTACCTTTGTGTATTTTAGGTTGTCCTGGTAACCAGATCTATTCACTTTGTGCTGGTTGTGATGTAACATGTAGTCAAAGAAATGAAAGTATAGCTTGTCCAGCAATATGTCGCCAACAATGTACATGTCCTCCTAATACATATCTTCAAGGAGATTTGTGTCTGACCAATGAACAATGTGATGCTGCTGCAGGTTTGTTAACTTTGTGGATCATCATTTGGTTTCTACAGTCTTTGTCTAATGTCATCCAATGTTCCAGCTTGTCCAAACAACCAAGTTTACTCTCTCTGTGCTGGATGTGATGTCAGTTGCGCTGATAGAAACAATCCAGGACCATGCACTTTACAATGTCGTCAGCAATGCACCTGTCCATCTGGAACTTATCTTTATATGGAGCAGTGTCTTGATGATACTCAGTGCAATGTTGCTCTAAGTAAGAAACATCACATTAACTTGTTAAGATACTTTTTATATTTGACTTTACTTTTATGCAGATTGTTATTGTTTTTTTTAGATTCTTACCTTAAACTATTGTTCTGGTTAAAAACATAATATTTATTTCAATGTATTGAATTGAATGTAACTTGCTTAATCTTCGCCTGGCCGGAAAACGTCACTTGTTAAACACGGGTGTTCTGTTTTATACATCTTGTGCCTGCTGTTAAATTATTATGTATATTACTTTGTGGGTGCATATTTCTTTATGTATGGCTGTTAACTTGGACAACCCATTAATGACCATTAGGTTGGAGCAATTGCTGTTAACTGTTTTGCTCAACGATACAACGCCCACAATGTTATCAGCGACGAGCCTTGAACTCATTACCTTTGGGTTAGAGGCAGGCGCGTTAACCACTTTGCCACGACACCGGACTTGTACAGAAACTCTATATTTGACCATACTTTTATACAGATTGTCCTGGTAATCAGCAATATTCTACATGTCATGGTTGTACTGTACCATGCAGTGATAGAGATTCTCCTGAACCTTGCCCAAGGATTTGTCAAATTGGTTGTTATTGTCCTCATGGAACATATTTACTTGGAGAACAATGTGTTTCTCGCCAACAGTGTGAAGCTGCTCAAAGTAATATTAAAAGAAATGTGTTTTTAGATCCTTACCCTAAAATATTTTTTAGGTTAAAAACATAATGATAAATTAAACAAATTAAATTGAATGTAACTTGCTCTATCCTTGCGTGACTGTAAACTACAGTCATTATAACATGGGTGTTCTGTTTTATACACCTTGTGCTTGCTTACAGGTTACCACGTATGTAACCTATTTATCCTTGCATGGCAGGGCAACAACAGTCGTTATAACACGGGTGTTCTGTTTCATACACCTCGTGCCATCATTCAAGTTAATAATATTATATTTTTTATGTATGGCTGATTATTTGGACTTTTTTTTAGACACCTTCAATTGTTGCTCTGGTTAAAAACATAGCATTTAGTTAAATGTATTGAAATAAATGTCGTTGCCCCGCTATTACACATATACAATTTCAACAAAGCATGAATTTGTTTCAGCTGGATGTCCTGGCAACCAGATCCGTGTAGAGTGTGGTAGTGGATGCCCATTACCCACGTGTGAAATACCCAACCCACCATCAACAGTGTGTCCAGAGTTTTGTCGTACTTGTATTTGTCCCATCAATACAGTATTGAATGGAGATTATTGCATACCATATAGCGAGTGTCCTTCTACTGCTACAACACAACCAGCACCAGGTAATTTAAATGTGAAATATACGACTTGATCCGATAGTGTTTCAGTTCCAGTAATTGCCGTTAGATATTTTACCCGAGGACACACACATTCAATATTTGTTATGATCATCATTTGGTTTTTACAATCTTTATCTTTGTTTCAGTTGGTTAGAAGATGACATTTAGACAATGGATACTTAAGAGGACAACGTACAAACTTCCCTTTGCTTTATATTTGGTGGTTGCTTGGTGTAAATAAAAATTGCTTTATATCTGCTAGCTGTATAATACACCAGTTGCAGTGAATTTCTATTCATTATAGGTTTAACACAACTTAAATTTACTTGCAGTTTGGCATATTTTGTATCAAATATTGATTTGAAAAAACTTTATTGTTTATATGCAAATAATTTCATGCACACAGTTTATGCAAGAAAATATTTCACACAAACCAAATAAAGGAACCTGCGTAACAATTTATTATCATGTTCTTCTTAAACACAGAAGTGAGGGGTGGAGCTAGCAGCACATATACCAGCGAAGAATAAACAAAAGTTACCTCAACATCCCAAGGATTTAGACCAGAGTTGACGCATTACCCCAACACCCAAGGATTTAGGCCAGAGTTGACCAATTACCCCAACACCCAGGAATTTAGACCAGAGTTGACCCATTACCCCAACACCCAGGGATTTGGGCCAGAGTTGGCCTATTACCCCAACACCCAGGGATTTAGGCCAGAGTTGACCCATTACCCCAACACCCAGGGATTTGGGCCAGAGTTGACCTATTACCCCAACACCCAAGGATTTGGGCCAGAGTTGACCCATTACCCCAAAACCCAGGGATTTAGACCAGAGTTGACCCATTACCCCAACACCCAGGGATTTAGACTAGAGTTGGTTCATTACCCCAACACCCGGGGATTTAGGCAAGAGTTGACCCATTACCCCAACACCCAGGGATTTAAGTCAGAGTTGACCCATTACCCCAACACCCAGGGATTTAGGCCAAAGTTGGCCCATTACCCCGACAGCCAGGGATTTAGGTCAGAGTTGACCCATTACCCCAACACCCAGGGATTTAGGCCAAAGGTGGCCCATTACCCCGACAGCCAGGGACTTAGGTCAGAGTTGACCCATTACCCCAACACCCAGGGATTTAGACTAGAGTTGGTTCATTACCCCAACACCCGGGGATTTAGGCAAGAGTTGACCCATTACCCCAACACCCAGGGATTTAAGTCAGAGTTGACCCATTACCCCAACACCCAGGGATTTAGGCCAAAGTTGGCCCATTACCCCGACAGCCAGGGATTTAGGTCAGAGTTGACCCATTACCCCAACACCCAGGGATTTAGGCCAAAGGTGGCCCATTACCCCGACAGCCAGGGATTTAGGTCAGAGTTGGCCCATTACCCCAACAGCAGCCAGAGTTGGCCCATTACCCCAACACCCAGGGATTTAGGTCAGAGTTGGCCCATTATCCCAACACCCAGGGATTTAGGTCAGAGTTGACCCATTACCCCAACACCCAGGGATTTAGGCCAGAGTTGACTTATTATCCCAACACCCAGGGATTTAGGCCAGACTTGACATATCATCCCAACACGCAGGGATTTACATCAGAGTTGACCCATTACCCCAACAGCAGCCAGAGTTGGCCCATTACCCCAACACCCATGGATTTAGGTCAGAGTTGGCCCATTATCCCAACACCCAGGGATTTAGGTCAGAGTTGACCCATTACCCCAACACCCAGGGATTTAGGCCAGAGTTGACCTATTACCCCAACAGCAGGGATTAAGGTCAGAGTTGACCCATTACCCCAACACCCAGGAATTTAGACCAGAGTTGACTTATTATCCCAACACCCAGGGATTTAGGCCAGACTTGACATATCATCCCAACACGCAGGGATTTACATCAGAGTTGACCCATTACCCCAACACCCAGGAATTTAGACCAGAGTTGACCCATTACCCCAACACCCAGGGATTTAGGCCAGACTTGACATATCATCCCAACACGCAGGGATTTACATCAGAGTTGACCCATTACCCCAACACCCAGGGATTTAGGCCAGAGTTGACATATCATCCCAACACGCAGGGATTTACATCAGAGTTGACCCATTACCCCAACACCCAGGAATTTAGACCAGAGTTGACCCATTACCACCACACCCAGGAATACCACATGCTACAGTTGTTGCAGTGTATCATAGTGTACCTATTAGTGTAAATACAAATGACACGCCTTAGCAAAGCGCTTTCGCGCAGTTTTATTCTGCACCATGTATTAAACATGTTTTCGTTGAACAACAATACACACTCAATAAAAAGATTGTCTAAGGTTATCTAAGGAAACAACAATCAAGTTAAAATAAAATTATCCGACCATTAATTGCTGTTTGGTTTGGTCGGTGACGTAAATCACGCCACCAAAGTTTGCCGCTTAACTTGACCTCCTTAGAATAGCCGAAAGACAATATACACTACCGGTGCCTCACCCGGTTTGTTTAGCAAAAAAAATAAACCGGTTGGGCTATCGCTAAACCGGTTAAAATCGCTAAACCGGTTGTTCGTTTAGTCGTTAAAACAGGTGTTTCATTACAGTCGCATTGAAATGAAGCATATATGGTTTGTTTGATATTAATGTACGTCAGTGCAGTTATGTAGTAGGTTTGGGCAGGTTGTGACATTTTTTCCATCTCTTTTATCGCCCTATTTCGTAGTAAAATAAAAATATTATAGAAATATTTAACCCCATCACGCGTTGGTAATTGTCAAAAACACGATTAGGAAATGTGAGGTATTGTTTGCTACCAGTATCGATCTTACCCCACAGTACTTAATAAAATATAAATGTTTTTCACAGAACTGCTTCGTCAACGATGCATTTAAGTAATATGTTTCTGCTTGAGCTAACGGTGTTGTTTCTCGTGGTTACGGCACAAGGAATAGGTAAAGTCTGTTTATTATAAAACTCGAGTATAAGAATCTTACAGCTATAACTAGTGTTTGTAACAATAGAATATTTGTGGTATATTGCTTTCGGGTATTTCCCATCAAGAAAACAACTCTCGCAAAACAAAAACCGACCGTCGTTATTTGAATCAAAGCATTACATATGGGGGATAATTAATGTGTTGTCACATTACTTCCAATTGTTTGCAGCTGGATGTCCTGGCAACCAGATCCAAGTAGAGTGTGGTAGTGGATGCCCATTACCCACGTGTGAAAGACCTATCCCTCCTACATTTTGTATACCAATGTGTCGTACTTGTATTTGTCCCACCAATACAGTATGGGATGGGAGTTATTGCATACCTTATCACCATTGTCCTTTTCCTGGTACAACACCAGCACCGCCAGGTAATTTAAATGTGAAACATTGTATAAGAGGGTGGTAGTGTCATGTGCCTTGTCTTACACTCTAAAAAAACTTGACGCAAAATGCTCAATCAAGTGCTTGATTGAGCGCGTTTTTTCAATCAAGTCGCTTCGACCGAATCAAATTCGCGTCAAACGTCTAGATTCGAGAGAATCGCTCTCGGACTTACATCAAAATTTGATTCAGAGGAGCGACGCGAGAGAGTCACTCACTTCTTCTCGCCCTTATTACGTCACGCGGGAGCGCGCCAAATTTTAAACGGTCTTGAACAAAGTCTTTAGACTGTGGAAGTGTTACTTAATTCTAAGAGGAATCGGGTGTAATATCGCTTAAGTAAGATGAGAAAAATAACAATGCAGACGCAACATTGGTCAGTAAGTCTTAAATAAAAGTCACAGTAAAACACGAAAAGATAACTCGTCAGAAGCTAAAGGTGAGGAATTTTAATACCATTTACAACGGTATGGTCTTACACACTTACTATATCTTTTGTTTAATTAACAGCACTCTAATGTGAAGCAACACCATTATAAGTTCAACTATCGACGATAAGATTTCAAAATGGGTCATATATTACAACTCTACTGAAGAAAGATGACAAGTGCACGTTGCTTACCATAAAACTTAAGTATGCATTTGTGTTTTTATATACAAAGTGGACATAGCATTATGTAATAGCATCCAAATACAAAACCATATTTTATGTTTTTAGATTTAGGCGTCACGACAACTGATTTTCCGAACTACCATCGTTTATACGAATGAATTACCGTCAACAGGGAATGTGAAAATTAGAACGTCGTTAATTCAAATTTGTGAGTATTAAGTAAACTTTTGTCGGAAAGGGTGTGTGGACTTATTCATTTAACTTGCTGCTTTCATTACAGACTGAATGTGATGTCAAGTGGAAACGTTTATGAGGGAGAAGTCCGTTCAACGTTTAATAAAGGAGAGAATTTCTTATCTGCGAACTTTACTACTTCATGCCTCAGCAAATACCCCTGGGAATACGACGTTTTGACAGTCGTTTACAAACCACATTTTCTATCTTTTGTGTTTTATGTTCCTTCCTATTTGTTGTCTTTCATTGCGTATAATTTTCCACGTCAACACTTTATCTGCAGTGTTTATAATAACTTGTGTATGCTGTGCCAATTAAATAAAAAATACAAAACAAACATTTTTCACCCCAGAAATATATATGTAGAATTTTTCATACAAATCAAGTTTAAATCAAAATTTGATTGAGATCGGCCCATTTTAATGCTAAAAAATCGCTGAAACCGAGCGAAATTTTGACGCAAATTTGATTTAAAAATTTGCGTCAAGCACTTGATTTAAAAATTTTGCGTCAAAATTTGGTGTTGAGCGGATTTGATTGAAATTTGATTGAAAATTTTTTACAGTGTAGTGGATGGGTGCTCACGTTGTAACTAAACGATACCGGTGTCGTATTATAATATTCGTACCGGGCGCTATTGGGCATGCGCAGTAAGTCAGGAACAAATACAATACACAGGGGCTAATCGGTCGTACAATATACGAGCTCTAATAAATACGTCCGTACGGTTACCGTGTTTTTAGTCGGCCAACTAAATTTCTGTGCATTACTTAATACAGGGGCTAATCGGTCGAAACTAAATTTTAGTTTGTCGATTTAGGCGGCAACTAGTTTAGTCGGTAGCTGATAATGCCATCCTAGTTTGTTAATGGTATATATATGCTCACTTTTGTCTCGGCGCATGCGCAACAACGCATGGTACAAAAACATCAGTAAGAACGAATATATTATGACACTGGGTTCAAAGCCTGATGCTGCTACTATTGCGAATGTATGTACACTTTGGCGAGAGACACAAGGTTTTTAACCAACCTAGTAGTCATTAATGGTATTTTTCAATTGTGAGCCATAGCCTACAGAAGAAAAGGAAAAAGTACAGATCACCTACAAAGTTACATACGTGATAACTTGTAGGCAGACACAAGGTGTATGAAACCGAACACCGGTGTTATAACGACTGTCGTTGCCCCACCATGCGAAGATAAATGAATGAATGAATGAATGAATGTAACTTACTTTATCCTCGCGTGGCCGGAAAACCACAGTCGTTATAACACGGGTGTGCACCTCGCGCCAGCTTACGAGTTACCAAGTATGTTACTTTGTGGGTGATTATTTTTGGGATTTTTTTTTCATTTTTATGTATGGCTGATAATTTGGACAACCCATTAGTGACCACTGGGTTGGAGCAATTGCCGTTAAGTGTCTTGCTCAAGGACAGATACGCCCACAATGGTAGCAGCGACGAGCCTTGAACCCATTACTTCTGGGTTGGAGGCAGGCGCGCTAACCACTACGCCACGGCGCCGGCAAATAAGTTACATACGTGGTAACTTGTAAGCAGACACAAGGTGTATGAAACAGAACACCCGTGTTATAACGACTGTCGTTGCCCTGCCATGCGAGGGTAAATAAGTTACATACGTGGTAACTCGTAAACGGGCACAAGGTGTATGAAACAGAACACTTGTGTTATAACGACTGTCGTTGCCCCGCCATGCGAGGATAAATAAGTTACATACGTGGTAACTTGTAAACGGGCACAAGGTGTATGAAACAGAACACTTGTGTTATAACGACTGTCGTTGCCCCGCCATGCGAGGATAAATAAGTTACATACGTGGTAACTTGTAAACGGGCACAAAGTGTATGAAACAGAACACCAGTGTTATAACGACTGTCATTGTCCCGCCATGTGAGGTTAAATAAGTTACATACGTGATAACTTGTAAACGGGCACAAGGTGTATGAAACAGAACACTTGTGTTATAACGACTGTCGTTGCCCCACCATGCGAGGATAAATAAGTTACATACGTGGTAACTTGTAAGCAGACACAAGGTGTATGAAACCGAACACCTGTGTTATAACGACTGTCGTTGCCCTGCCATGCGAGGATAAATAAGTTACATACGTGGTAACTTGTAAACGGGCACAAGGTGTATGAAACAGAACACCAGTGTTATAACGACTGTCATTGTCCCGCCATGTGAGGTTAAATAAGTTACATACGTGGTAACTTGTAAGCGAGCACGAGGTGTATGAAACAGAACATTTGTGTTATAGTGACTGTTCTTGCTCCGCTGTGTAATGATAAAAAGTTACATTTATTCATTATTCTTTAACAGTTGAAATTTAAAATTTTTAACTGTTTTTATTACACATATAGTAGGGTAGGGGAAGACGGGACACTTTTGCACTTAATATCTAAATATCCTGATCGTGTTTTAAACAATTAACAACGGTCTGTGAGAGTAGTGAAAATACGGATTTACAAATCTTTGAATGTTCTTTGTTTACTACCAAATGGGACGAGAAAATAGAATGAAAAGGTTTCCCATCTTCCCCCATCCGATCCCCCATCCGATGGGAGCAAACAAAAAACATTCAAAGAATTATAAAACCTTGTCCTCGCGACTTTCATAGACCGTTGTTAATTGTTTAAAATACGATCAAGATATTTAGATATTTCGTGCTAAAGGTGTCCCATCTTCCCCCACCCCACTATACAATTTCAACATAGCTTAATTTTTTTAACAGTTTGTCCTGGCAACCAGATCCGTGTATACTGTGGTAGTGGATGCCCATTACCCACATGTGAAATACCTAACCCACCAACTACAGTGTGCCCACAGTTTTGTCGCACTTGTATTTGTCCCACCAATACAGTATTGAAAGGAGATTATTGCATACCATATAACCAGTGTTTTTCCACCACTACAACACCACCGTCAACAGGTAATTTAAATGAGAAAGTGTCATGTGCCTTGTCTTAGTGGGTGGGTGCTCACGTTGTAACTAAACGATACCGGGTTCAAAGCTTGATGCTGCTACTATTGCGAATGTATGTACACTTTGGCGAGAGACACAAAGTTTTTAACCAAGCCAGTGTACATTGATAGTGTTTTTCAATTGAGAGCCATAGCCTACAGAAGAAAAGGAAAAAAATCACATCTCCTACAAAGTTACATACGTGATAACTTGTAGGTGGGCACGAGATGTAAGAAACAGAACACCCGTGTTATAATGACTGTCGTTGCCTTGCCATGCTATGGTAAAGTAAGTTACATTAATTCAAATCAGGTGAAAAATTAACCTTTTTGTAAGGGGTTGCAAAGCACATCACAAAACTCAAACCTATCTCTTTTTGTGTTTTTCTAAACAAGCTTTACAAAACGAAAAAATATACAATTTCAACAAAGCATAATTTTGTTTTCAACAGTTTGTCCTGGCAACCAGATCGAAGTAGAGTGTGGTAGTGGATGCCCATTACCCACATGTGAAAGACCTATCCCTCCTACAATATGTATACCAATTTGTCGTACTTGTGTTTGTCCCATCAATACAGTATGGGATGGGAACTATTGCATACGATATAGCGAGTGTCCTTCTACTGCTACAACACAACCAGCAGGTAATTTAAGTGTGAAATATACGACTTGATCCGATAGTGTTTCAGTTCCAGTAATTGCCGTTAGATATTTCACCCAAGGACACACACGTTCATTATTTGTTATGATCATCATTTGGTTTTTACAATCTTTATCTTTGTTTCAGTTGGTTAGAAGATGACATTTAGACAATGGATACTTAAGAGAACAACGTACAAACTTCCCTTTTTTTATATTTGGTGGTTGCTTGGTGTAAATAAAAAATTGCTTTATATCTGCTAGCTGTATAATACACCAGTTGCAGTGAATTTTTATTCACTATAGGTTTAACACAACTTAAATTTACTTGCAGTTTGGCATATTTTGTATCAAATATTGATTTGAAAAAGCTTTATTGTTTATATGCAAATAATTTCATGCACACAGTTTATGCAAGAAAATATTTCACACAAACCAAATAAAGGAACCTGCGTAACAATTTATTATCATGTTCTTCTTAAACACAGAAGTGAGGGGTGGAGCTAGCAGCACATATACCAGCGAAGAATAAACAAAAGTTACCTCAACACCCACAGATTTAGACCAGAGTTGACCCATTACTCCAACACCCAAGGATTTGGGCCAGAGTTGGTTCATTACCTCAACATCCAGGGATTTAAGTCAGAGTTGACCCATTACCCCAACACCCAGGGATTTGGGCCAGAGTTGGCCTATTACCCCAACAGCCAGGGATTTAGGTCAGAGTTGACCCATTACCCCAACACCCAGGAATTTAGGCCAGAGTTGACCCATTACCCCTACACCCAGGGATTTGGACTAGAGTTGGTTCATTACCCCAACACCCAGGGATTTAGGTCAGAGTTGACCCATTACCCCAACACCCAGGGATTTAGGCCAGGGTTGACCCAATACCCCAACACCCAGGGATTTAGGTCAGAGTTGACCCATTACCCCAACACCCAGGGATTTAATTATACATCGCATGCACTGGCTTGAACCCAAATTGTAGAAGTAATAAAACGTTACGAAATAATGTCAGGGATTTGGGCCAGAGTTGACCCATTACCCCCATCACCCAGGGATTTAGGCCAGAGTTGACCCATTACCCAAACACCCAAGGATTTGGGCCAGAGTTGGTTCATTACCTCAACACCCAGGGATTTAAGTCAGAGTTGACCCAATACCCCAACACCCAGGGATTTAGGCCAGAGTTTGTCCATTACCCCAACACCCAGGGATTTAGGCCAGAGTTGACCCATTACCCCCAACACCCAAGGATTTGGGCCAGAGTTGACCCATTACCCCAACACCCAGGAATTTAGACCAGAGTTGACCCATTACCTCTACACCCAAGGATTTAAGCCAGAGTTGACCTATTACCCCAACACCCAGGGATTTGGGCCAGAGTTGGCCTATTACCCCAACACCCAGGGATTTAGGCCAGAGTTGACCCAACACCCAGGGATTTAGGTCAGAGTTGACCCATTACCCCAACACCCAGGGATTTAGGCTAGAGTTGACCCATTACCCCAACACCCAGGGATTTAGACAGGAGTTGGTTCATTACCCCAGCACCCTGGGATTTAAGTCAGAGTTGACCCATTACCCCAACACCCAGGGATTTAGGTCAGAGTTGACATGTCATCCCAACACGTAGGGATTTACACCAGAGTTGACCCATTACCCCAACACCCAGGGATTTGGACCAGAGTTGGCCCATTACCCAAACACCCAAGGATTTGGGCCAGAGTTGACCCATTACCCCAACACCCAGGAATTTAGACCAGAGTTGACCCATTACCTCTACACCCAAGGATTTAAGCCAGAGTTGACCCATTACCCCAACACCCAGGGATTTAGACCAGAGTTGGCCCATTACCCAAACACCCAGGGATTTAGGCCAGAGTTGGTTTATTACCTCAACACCCAGGGATTTAAGTCAGAGTTGACCCATTACCCCAACACCCAGGGATTTAGGTCAGAGTTGGTTCATTACCCCAACACCCAAGGATTTGAGCCAGAGTTGGTTCATTACCTCAACACCCAGGGATTTAAGTCAGAGTTGACCCATTACCCCAACACCCAGGGATTCAGGCCAGAGTTTTTCCATTACCCCAACACCCAAGGATTTGGGCCAGAGTTGACCCATTACCCCAACACTCAGGGATTTAATTATACATGGCATGCACTGGCTTGAACCCAAATTGTAGAAGTAATAAAACGTTACGAAATAATTGCGGACACTCGAAATGTTTCCAATCAATTTTTTTTGTAACTACAATCGTAAATGTTCGGAAAAGTGCATTTGGTCATTGTGCATATTAAATTTCGAATAAATGGATATAACTTATTTATCCATGGCGAGTCGACAACAGTCCTAATAACACGGGTGTTTCTGTTTCATACACCTTGTGCCAGCTTAGAGTTACCACGTATGTAACTTATTTATCCTGGCTTTGCAGGATACACGTATGCCTGATAATTTAAACAACCCATTAGTGACCACTGGGTTGAAGCATTTGCCGTTTAGTGTCTTGAGCAACACACACACGCCCACGATAGTAACAGTGACGAGCCTTGAACCCGTAACCGCTGGGTTATAGAGGCAAACCTTATCAAACCGATAAAAATATTTGCGACTTAATTATCTTTTTGTTTGCTGAATTTTGGGACGTGTTTTTTTGTGGGGTAATACCACGAATTAGTACTATTGTAACTTTATTAATTGTCAACAATTCAATGGAATTTAATGGAACACATGTGGAGTTATTTAGTGATTCGCACAACGGGCGAAGTTCAAAATATTTTTTATTTATTTTTATTAAGTTAATTTAATTATTTAAAAATACAAGTTTTTATTTTTCTTGCCTTGAAAACATTATTTTTCTTTCCCATTGGTATAGTTTTGAACAGTCAAGTGTAGTATCTGCATAATATGGTGAGGGAAAAGATGGGACAGCCTTTCATTTAATTTTGTCGTCCAACTTGTTAGTAAGCAAAGAATATTCATATAATTATAAAACCGCATCATCATGACTCCTATGAACCGTTAGATTTATGGGCTAAAGGTGTCCCATCATACCCCCGGTACTGTCTATATGCATAATATTATTAAACGACAAAGGGTAATGTTCGAACATCAACTGATAAATATTGTATCCTACAAATGTATATGAACTTTTAAGAACAAAAAATTAGTAACTTTAAAATATTGTTTATATTTTTGCCACAAATTGGATATTGCTACAATATATTCGCACAATCCACTTCTCATAAATTATCTCCAAGTGCCTGTGACGGAATTTCAAACATACACATTATTATCCGGTTATTATGTCAGTATATTGAACCCCTGAGGTATAAATTATTGAATTACAAACACGCCTTTCGAAGTTTAGCAAAACCTAAGTTAGGTAAAATAAGGCCAAGTAGAAAGTTGTTGGATTTATATTAACTTGTATTTAATCTATACAAAAATAAATTGGCTCTGCCAGTTTCTTTGCCATGTAAACTTTGGATTTACAATTTTAAATCATTATTTTGTATTTATTTTATCTCAATATTAAGCCATATTGAGTCTGCCTATTTTCCCCATATAAACAGCAAGCTCATACCAATAGTAAGACACAAAATGCTGTAGCAGTGAAACACCTCGTGTTCTCATTCGTTTGTTCGGTTCAATGAGAATGAAAGAAAGCCCGAGGGAGTCGAGTGAGGTTGTGTAAATAGAGTAATTCAACGCCTGCCATACAACGGCTGTTGCTTTATCCGGTCTACTGGTTTGTAAAGTGTGTTGACGTCATTAGTATTGCGCTGGCTTACACAACATGAATATAAAACTTCACGATCAACTAATAGTTACAGCTTATAGAAACATGAATAAATGGACAAAATATTATTTATGGTGGCACAAATTAGTACAAGCCTTGTTTTAAAGTTAATTTTAATTGTTTTAAGCGTTAATTTTCTAATTAAACCGCATGCCCACAACCACAATTGTGTCTCACATTTTTTTTCAAAAAAAATTTTCGAAGGATTTTTTTTTCGATTTTTTTTATGTTTAAAGATCAAAGAGGAGGCAAGAAGAGGAGGACAAAGAGCACAATAATAGTAGAGAAAGCATGTGACTTCCTCTTATTCAATGAATCGATTATGTTTTCCTTGTGTCTGCCCTAGCCTGAGGGCAAAATTTTCTGTCCGGCGGTGGGCGCTAGGGCGCACAAGCTTTTCGATGGCGTTTCTTTAATAAAATGATCCGGATGACCTCTGGATGTATCGCTTCTCGGCTCTTTGAGCTAAGATCAAGTGTAGTATCTGTTCTTCTCAGTTTAATACCTGGGACGGAAACGATTCGTTTCCTCTATGTATTAATCGGATTTTTGAACATAGAGCACGGTGCTGGAGCTTGCTCCACCCTGCTCACGGGTTGTCCTGGTATTGCAGTACCTCCAGGTTCGGCCCACATTCCACTCCGGTGGAATTCCTTATCAGTAAATCAAGATTCCGAAGTAAAAAAGAAAGTTTGTGAACGGTTGGGGGAAAACAACATTGGTTGGGATTCAACAATTTGAATTAAAACTACCATGGAGTAAACTACCGATGTTTGTATGCGTATAAACGCTGTAGTATTAGTTTGGTAAAAGTAATTAAACAAATGCAATGCAAAAAATATTTATTCACCGTTTTGCTGCGAGAATCGTACCCGCACAATAATAACGCCTTCTATAATACATGTGTATTTGAACGCATGCGCAGTCGGGTTTGAACGCATGCGCAGTCGGGCTTGAACGCATGCGCAGTCGGGCTTGAACGCATGCGCAGTAGGGTATAAACGCATACAGTATGAACACTACTGCACACAACAGTGCATGTATAGTTAAACTAATCTGATAAAAGTAATGATTGTGGTAAGTAATTAAAAACTATACAAACAACGTAATAATGTTATTAGTTATGTTTGAAGTCTAATTTCAAATGGTCTTCCGCTGATTCATGCTTGTCACCAACATTATTATACTGGGGTTGGATCAGCGGTGATTCCCCATTTCTCAATGAAGTATGAATGATATTTCTTCATTACGTCATCGGTTATGACGTCGCCTTTAAAAAGCACGAATTCGCCAATCGCCCCTTCCAAGTGGACTCTGCATGTCGGGTGAAAGGCACCGATTGCAAAAGAAGTTTCTGAATCAGTGGTTTTTGCTTGAAATCTTTGAAGTAACTTTCCATTGCACCATACACTACTTGCATTGGCACCACCATTTACATTCCACTGGACACTGATAACATTCCAGACATGAAGTGCTTTGGGATCAGCGTTGCTCAGGGTATGACGGATTTTAACATTACCCACTGTGCCAGCTATTCGCAATACGCTGGAAGTGATCCCAATGAACTTATCAAAACCTCCATTGTCGATCCCAAACAACCCCCGCCAAGGTAGCAGAGAATCCATACTATGCGTGTCGATGCGGTAAACTATAAACACAGAGAAGAGATCTTTCTCTCCTCGTTTACGATTCAAATCAATATGGGTTTCCAGACATTTTTTAGTTTCTTTAAACACCAAAAACCTGTGACCGTTTTGTTTTTCACGAGATAGTTGTGGTTGGTGGTTGGGGTTGTACTGTGTTGCTGGTATCGATGACAACCCATGATCATAAACCTTTGAAACACCTAATGTTTCCGTAACTTTTACATCTGTGTCGTAGTCCACACGGTATTGAACTGTAGCGGTTGATGTTATGTAATCTGGAAAGTAATACTTAAAATCGTCAGCTTACATGAAGTAAATTGTGATGAATATTTTGTTTCGTACAGTACTGTTGGGGTATAAGATATAACACCTTTGTTACACAATATCCAAATATCCTGATCGAGTTAAACAATTAACAACGGTTTATATGAGTCGTGGGGATACGGTTTTACAATTCTTTGAATATTTTTTATTTAATACCAAATGAGACGGGAAATCAAAATGAAAAAGTGTCCCATCTTACTATATAACAATTACTATATAACAATTGAAACACCGGAGCTTTTTCCAATTTTATTTAACTGCCTTGTTAAAGCATGTACAAGCCGACCACCAGGTAAAACACAGTGATGCGCATTTCATATCACCTGAGATATGGTATATCGCCCATTGTACAGTGAAGAGTATTTCCCCCCACCCTGATTCTTCATCGATTCGTTCAAGTTCCAACACAGCGTTATAGAAATTGATTTTTACGACGGTAACTTTAAACTTCTCGACTCGCGAAGTATCTTTAGGTTGGGCTGTTGCCTTAATATGATAAGGTTTCCAATTCAAACACACTTTGTAGTTTATTGTTAGATTTTGCTTCCATGTCGTTGAATGAATTGTCTTTTCAGAAGAACGTTGAATAATAGTTGAATAACCTTAAGGGGAAAATATTTGTCTTTGACTAGTTTAGTTTGGATGTCATTTTATATAGCAACTATACAGTAGGGTGGGGGAAGATGGGACACATTTAGCACATAATATCCAAACATCCTGATCGTGTTTTATATACTTAACATCGGTATATGGGAGTCGTGAGAATAAGGTTTCATAATTCTTTAAATTTTATATGCTTCCCACCAAATTGGATGAGAAAATAGAATTAAAAGATGTCCCATCTTCCCCCACCCTACTATATATATTAAAACTACCGAAGTTTGACACCCACCGTTTAACTGATACGTCCCTGCAGGCCAAATAATAAGAACCACAACAAGCAACCAAAACATTGGATTACTTGGTGCGAACACTTCCCGTTTCTATATTATCTTCCTTGTAAACAATCTAGTTTGACTAAATGTAAATGCGCTGCAGAAGAAATAAGTCACAACTCATTCCAACTTATATAAGAGAATGCGTCGCATAGCAAAGCTCACGTAGTCGCTAAAATAATTACTTACAGGTGGCAAGTAGCATGATTCTACCCCATGTAAAATTACACCTCGACCCCTTTATGCTGATCACAAATTCTATTCTATATATAGAGGGGTGTCCTACTACTAGATAATCATATATATAGTGTTTAACAATTGTTTGGTTTCCTGTATTTTAAAGTGAATATTAAGTACGTGATGTTACGTGTCATAGTTTTTAGCGGTAATAGTTATAATGATAGCTTCATTTTTTCTTGGTTTACGGGTAGCGAAGATAAATAAAACACATTGATATAGGGACAGAACAACATTTGTTAAAGCACGCTTACAATTAAAAACATATTTATATTTAGTTGGAAGAAAATAATTGTGGTCGCTACACCTAGCGGACAAACAAGTCATTTATGTTTGATTATTCCCAAGTTAAACTTTTAATGGAAACAAAAGTTTGCGTAAAAACACGACCCGTACGATTAAATGGGGGGTCGTTTTAAAAGATTGGGTCAAGGGGAAAAAACATATAAGTATTTTTACCAATAGTTTACAGTAAACAGTTTGACAATATTTTCATTGCATGCAAAACAATCACTCACAAAGTTACATATGTGGTAACTTATCCGCATAACGCTACCATTACACGCACAAACATGTTTTAAACTTTCCTGGTGATACAGCGAAAGAACAAAACTTCGAAATCGTTGTTTCACCTTTATGACTGGGTAAATTTAACAAGAATTAACTAAATAATAAAGTAGTTTTGTTAGATAAAGAAACAAATGTTCCAATTATAATCGGCTTTCGCAAAGGGTAGATCGCCATGCCCTGCTCGCTTTATCGATGATGAAAATACCTTTACCGAAATGTCATGACTTAGTATATAATCTTTGTCTACATAGCTCATTATACTTTAATATCCCGATCGTGTTTTACAATAAAAAGCGGTCTATCGGAGTCGTGAGGATACGGTTTTATGATTCTTTGAATGTTCTTTGTTTACTACCAAATGGGACGAGAAAGTAGAATGAAAGGTGTCCCATCTTCCCCACCTTACTACTATATATTAGCAAGTAATCCAAGGAATGTTATCTAAACAAGGTTCTTGACCAACCACAATAAAAGACGCATAAACACGAGAGTGATCGGGGACGATGTACGATTTCCACTTTTAGGGACTGGACGTTGGGACTTTACCGTTAGGGGGATTTCCCAAGTTTCGATGTTTTCAACATATTTATTTTCTTATATAAATATTTCAATGTCGTTCATCCATCAACGCATGCCGGTATAAACAACATGTATTATATTTCATACACTTCATATCCCCATGCGTGATTATCACGTTTAACTGCTTGTGTTGGTGAATTTGTTGTTTCTTCCTGTATCGCCAGCTTGGCTATATATCAAGCGAAAACATCCGGCATCTTAATAGTGACGTATTTATAGTCATTTTTTGCACATGAGCAATCTTTATCCGCAGCGTATCTTGCTGGAAGCGGTGGTCCGTCGTTGCCACGCGTTATAAATAACTTTCATTTATTCATTCATTTACTCAAGTTATACAGTAGGATTGGGAAAGATGGGACACCTTTTCATTCTATTTTCTCGTCCCATTTGGTAGTAAACAAAGAAAATTTAATGAATTATAAAACTATATCCTCACAACTCCAATAGACCGTTGTTAATTGTTTAAAACATGATCAGGATAGGTTCGTATTATGTGCTAACGGTGTCCCATCTTACCCCACACTACTATACAATAATTTTAAAAAATGACTATTCCAATGAAACAAACGTCAAGTTAAAATAGAAATACCCGACCATGAACTGTTAATTGATTTGGTCGGTGACGTAAATCACGCCACCAAATTTCCCTTCTTAACTTGACGTCACTAAAATAGCCGAAAGGCAACACAGACTGGCGGTGCCTTACTCGGTTGGTTTAGCGAAAAAGGAAATGAACCTGTTATCAATAAAGTGATTGAAATATGGCCAGGTTCGTTTAGTCGCCAAAACAGGCGTTTTATTACAGTCGCATTGAAATAAAGTCTTATTGTTTGATAATGAATCTATAGGTTGCAAAAGTTTGCTGTTGGTTGCGGCTGTTGTATTGTACGTCGGTGTAGTATTATGGTAGGTTAGGCCAAGATGGGACATTCTGTTCAATCATTCCATTTGGTAGTAAAATAGGAATGTTCAGAGAATTATAAATTCACGACTATAAAAGAACGTTGGTAATTGTTAGAAACATAATTGGGAAATTTGGGACATTGAGTGCTAACGGTAACCATCTTACCCCACAGTACTTAATAAAATATAAATGTTTTTCACAGAACTGCTTCGCCAACGATGCATTTAAGTAATATGTTTCTGCTTGAGCTAACAGTGGTGTTGTTTCTCGTGGTTACGGCACAAGGAATAGGTAAAGTCTGTTCAATATAAAACATCGAGTAAAAGTCTCAAAAAATGTTTGTGGTAAATAGTGCTTTCGGGGATTACCCACCAAGAAAACTTTTTTGCAAAACAAAAATCGACATTCGTCATAACACGGGTGTTCTGTTTCATACACCTCGTTTACAAATTACCACGTATGTAACTTATTTATCCTCGCATAGCGGGGCAACAACAGTTGTTATAATACGGTGTTCTGTTTCATACACTTCGTGCCAGCTTACAAGTTACCACGTATGTAACTTATTTATCCTCACATGGCGGGGCAACGACAGTCGTTATAACACGGGTGTTCTGTTCCATACACCCAATGCCTGCAAATTACCACAACGTATGTAACTTTGTGGGTTAAACCAAATGCTGTGTTGGACTAAGATAGTTTAGATGGTGGTGTCAATACTGAATACCTTTGTTTGTTTATATACTTTGTTGTGCCGTGGTTAGCGCGTTTGCTTTTGAGTTTACGCTAGGTTTCGCCATCAAGACAAGGTGGGGCTAGTGCAGAATCCCCCCACCTTATTTTCTGACCCTTAACCACTAAACCCTAAGACTTTCCACCAGCCTATTCTGCTATGTACCGGAGGATTCTTCACTAGTGCCAACAAACAAGTTACGTTCATTCATGTAAACAAACTGAAACTTCATTACTAGAAATAATAATTCATTTTTATCCCAAGGACCCAACCCTACAAGCAGCAACTGCCAGCAAGCCAGTTTACATGGTGGATATCATGGCTGGGTCCCTCAGTGCCAACTTTTATGGCGAAACCAGTTCAAACCTGAACAATGCGTTCGCTCGTTTCTATCTGAGAGATGTTGGTGCGTTAACGAACTAACTGGTCGATCAATATCTTCAGCTTATCATGCCAGAGGCAGTGGGAGTTGTGGGAGAGTTAACAGACCTGGTGGGTATCTAGTGTTGGAGTATTTGAGACTTTTCTATCAATTATAAATTATTGGCTGATTATTCATTTCCCCAACTGTTTTAAGTAATTTAATCTTCGTATCTGCGAAAAATTTAATTAAATATATATTATTAATTTGTTCAGCAGTAAATTGCTTCAAATGTTATGAATGAGAAACAACAATAATAACTTTTTCATGAGGTTTTACTGAGGTCACTCATGATTAATATATGTGAACTTTTGTTGATGCGGTTCATTCCCACAATGCAGGAATTGGACAACAACGCTGCGGTAGAAATGAAGTTTTAAGAAGATGTGGTGGATGCGAACAGACTTGTGAAAATATGTTTACTTTAAACACAACACCTTGCCCTCGAATAGCATGTGTCCCAACATGCATTTGTAGGCGGGGGTTTTACCGGCACGAAGGAAGATGCATTACATTGCTTCAATGTGTTCTTGGTGCAACATTTCCTGGGCAAGATGGCCCATACCCTGGAGAAGATAATTGTAAGTGATAGGGGGGCACCGAAAGTCGATATATCCTCGCATGGTGGAGCAACGACAGTCGATATATCCTCCCGTGACGGGGCAACGACAGTTGTTATAACTCGAGTGTTATGTTTTATACACTTTGTGCCTGCTTACAAGTTACCTCGTATGTAACTTATTCCATCTTGCATGGCGGGGCAACGAAATTCGTTGTAACAAGGGTGTTCTGTTTAATACACCTTATGCCCGCTTACAAGTTACCACGTATGTAACCTCATGTTGTAATTCCTTGCAAATGTCTCTTTTAAAGACACATATGCCCACAATGGTAGCAGCATCAAGCATCAAGCATCAAGCTTTAAGCTCGTAACCTCTAGGTTAAAGGCTAAAAACTATATATACATATATGCATTGTTGAGTGTAAACGTTCTTTAACACGTAACATTTAACAGCTGGATGTCCTGGCAACCAGATCCGTGTAGAGTGTGGTAGTGGATGCCCATTACCCACATGTGAAATACTTAACCCACCATCTACAGTGTGCTTATCAGTTTGTCGTACTTGTGTTTGTCCCACCAATACAGTATTGAATGGAGATTATTGCATACCATATAACCAGTGTCCTTCTACTGCTACAACACAACCAACACCAGGTAAGAGTAATAGTAGTATATAAAATTGTATGTGTTAAATTACCTATGAAAATGTGATTGACCGAGGGCTATTTTCTTCGCTAGTTGTTTATTTGTTTTGTACCTTATACAACAATATACACATGCTACTACCCAGTTGTTACTGATGGGTTGTTTACATTGTCAGCAAAATATTGCTAAAAAAATGAAATATGTTAGAATATGAATACCTACAAAATTACATGTGGTTACTCCTAAATGGGCACGAGGTGTATGGAACAGAACACCCGTGTTATAACGACTGTTGTTGCCTTGCCATGCGAGAATAAACAAGTTACATATGTAGTAACTCTTAAGCAGGCACGAGGTGAATGGTACAGAACACCTTTGTTATAACGACTGTCGTTGCCTTGCCGTGCAAGGATAAATAAGTTACATAAGTGGTAACCATAAGCGGGCACGAGGTGTATGAAACAGAACACCAGTGTTATAACGACTGTTGTTGCCCAGCCACGTGAGGATAAATAAGTTACATACATTCCCTTGTATATATTTATTTTTTGGCCATTAAAATTTAAAATTCTGTTTTTATTACACATATACAATTTCAACAAAGCTTAATTTTGTTCCATCAGTTTGTCCTGGCAACCAGATCCGTGTAGAGTGTGGTAGTGGATGCCCATTACCCACATGTGAAATACCTAACCCACCTTCTACAGTGTGCCCAGAGTTTTGTCGTACTTGTATTTGTCCCACCAATACAGTATTGAATGGAGATTATTGCATACCATATAACCAGTGTCCTTCTACTGCTACAACACCCCAACCAACACCAGGTAATTTAAATGTGAAACAAAGTTTCGTACCTGGTAACTCATAAGCAGGCACAAGGTGTATGAAATAGAACACCCGTGTTATAACGACTGTTGTTGCCCTGCCATGTGAGGATAAATAAGTTACATACGAGGTAACTTGTAAGCTGGCACGAGGTGTATGAAACAGAACATCCATGTTATACCAACTGTTGTTGCCCCGCCATGCAAGGATAAATAAGTTACATACATGATAACTTGTAAGCTGGCACGAGGTGTATGAAACAGAACACCTGTGTTATAACGACTGTTGTTGCCCTGCCATGCAAGGATAAATAAGTTACATACATTCCCTCGTATTTATTTATTTTTTGGCCGTTAAAATTTAAAATTCTGATTTTATTACACATATACAATTTCAACAAAGCTTAATTTTGTTTTTAACAGTTTGTCCTGGCAACCAGATCCGTGTAGAGTGTGGTAGTGGATGCCCATTACCCACATGTGAAATACCTAACCCACCATCTACAGTGTGCCCAGAGTTTTGTCGTACTTGTGTTTGTCCCACCAATACAGTATTGAATGGAGATTATTGCATACCATATAGCGAGTGTCCTTCTACTGCTACAACACAACCAACACCAGGTAAACAAGATTATAATATAGAACACGTGGTTCACTTTTTGACAACTAGTTAGATTAGGTATACTAAACCCTTTAATGATTTAAATACTTGGAAACTTAAGCAGGTTGTTAGCATCTTATGCTTGGGAATTTAAACCTAATCAAACATAAGTGAAAACCAGGTTAAATCTTTTTAATTCGATATTTTTAAACGACCTTAAGTGCACACATGGTGAATTTAGAATGTAGTGACAAAATTGATTTCCCCCATGACTTTGACTCTAGCCCAAATGTTTGGGTTCGAAGCTTGTTGTTGCTACCATATTGGGGGTTTGTCTCCTTGGGCAAGATACTTACCCTAATTGCTCCAACCCAGTGGGTTGTCTACTTTCTCAGCCACACAGAAAGACACACCTACAAAGTTACATACGTGGTAACTCGTAAGCGGGCACGAGGTGTATAAAACAGAACACCTGTGTTATAACAACTGTCGTTGCCTTGCCATGCAAGGATAAATAAGTTACATACGTGGTAACTCGTAAGCGGCCACGAGGTGTATGAAACAGAACACCCGTGGTATAACAACTGTTGTTGCCCTGCCGTGCAAGGATAAATAAATTACATACATTCCCTCGTATTTATTTATTTTTTGGCCATTAAAATTTAAAATTCTGTTTTTATTACACATCTCCAATTTCAACAAAGCATATATTTGTACCAACAGTTTGTCCTGGCAACCAGATCCGTGTAGAGTGTGGTAGTGGATGCCCATTACCCACATGTGAAATACCTAACCCACCAACTACAGTGTGTCCAGAGTTTTGTCGTACTTGTGTTTGTCCCACCAATACAGTATTGAATGGAGATTATTGCATACCATATAACCAGTGTCCTTCTACTGCTACAACACCCCAACCAACACCAGGTAATTTAAATGAGAAACAAAGTTTCGTACCTGGTAACTCATAAGCAGGCACAAGGTGTATGAAATAGAACACCCGTGTTATAACGACTGCTGTTGCCCTGCCATGTGAGGATAAATAAGTTACATACGAGGTAACTCGTAAGCGGACACAAGGTGTATGAAATAGAACACCCGTGTTATAACGACTGTTGTTGCCCTGCCATGTGAGGATAAATAAGTTACATACGAGGTAACTCGTAAGCGGGCACAAGGTGTATGCAACAAAACACCAGTGTTATAACGACTGTTGTTGCCCTGCCATGCAAGGATAAATAAATTACATACATTCCCTCGTATTTGTTTATTTTTTATCCGTTAAAATTTAAAATTCTGTTTTTATTACACATATACAATTTCAACAAAGCTTAATTTTGTTTTTAACAGTTTGTCCTGGCAACCAGATCCGTGTAGAGTGTGGTAGTGGATGCCCATTACCCACATGTGAAATACCCAACCCACCATCTACAATTTGTCCACTATTTTGTCGTACTTGTGTTTGTCCCACCAATACAGTATTGAATGGAGATTATTGCATACCATATAACCAGTGTCCTTCTACTGCTACAACACAACCAACACCAGGTAATTTAAATGTGAAATATGCAACGTGATCTGGTATTGTTTCAGTTGTTTTTATGCACAAAGTTTGCTGCTACATATTTATCAGTAAATGTCTTGCGTCGTGGCAAAGTGGTCAGCATGCCTCTTAACCCAGAGGTAATGGGTTCAGGGCTCGTTGCTGGCTCCGTTGTAGGCGTGTGGGGTACCTTGGGCAAGACACTTAACAGTAATTGCTCCAACCCGGTGGTCACTAATGGGTTGTCTGAATTATCAGCCATATAGAAAACAAAATAAAAAATAATCCAAAAAAATAAATAATAACCGACAAAGTAACATACATGGTAGTGTGATGAATTCTTATGGTTATGTATTTGTTTTATGTCTTAGCTGTGTATTTCCTCTATTCAGAGCGCGATTTATGTTTTATACTATGTCTATGTTAAGTATAGAGCATGAGTTAATTGCTATCACCGCATTCCTTCGTTTACGCATTCCTTCGTTTACCGCATTCCTTCGTTTTACATTATTGGCACATTCCTGTATTTTGCGTGCTGCTGTTGATTGGTTAATTGCGTGGGCGTGACGTTGCATTTTATAGCTTAAGAATTAAATCAGTTGCTTGTGGTTGAGTTCGATAGCGGTCTTACTTTTGTCTAAACAAGAAATTGCTACAGTAACTTGTAAACGGGCACGAAGTGTATGAAACAGAACACTTGTGTTATAACGACTGTCATTTTCCGGCCATGCGAAGCGAAAAACGATTAAAATTTATGTAAAACAAATAAAATTCAGTTTTTGTAATTTTTCATAACACAGTTTTTAAAATTTTGTTCCAACAGTTTGTCCTGGCAACCAGATTCGTGTAGAGTGTGGTAGTGGATGCCCATTACCCACATGTGAAATACCTAACCCACCATCTACAGTGTGCCCACTATTTTGTCGTACTTGTGTTTGTCCCACCAATACAGTATTGAATGGAAATTATTGCATACCATATAACCAGTGTCCTTCTACTGCTACAACACCCCAACCAACACCAGGTAATTTAAATGTGAAATATACGACATGACCCGGTAGTGTTTCAGTTGTTTTTAGTCACAGAATGTCCCAACAACCTGGTTTATTCCAGTTGTGCTGGATGTGATATAACATGTGCATCACGAAACATACTGGTACCTTGTCTCCCAGTTTGTCAGCAAAAATGCACATGTCCACCGAACACATACCTTCATGGAAACTCGTGTTTAACCAGCCTTCAGTGTGATGCTGCTTTGGGTATTTTAACTTCTTATTGAAACCCATAAAGTTTCATGCGTGGTAACTTGTAAACGGGCACGAGGTGTATGAAACAGAACATCCATGTTATAACTTCCGTCGTTGCCCCGCCATGCGATAATAAATAAGTTGTAAACATTCAACTAAACATAATATTTCAATAATTCAAGTTATAAATACAACATATCGTTGTAAAAGAAATATTTTTCAGCTTGTCCTGGGAACCAGATTTACTCGATGTGCACGGCTGGGTGTGATATAACTTGCCAGAACTTTAACAATCCTCCATCATGCCTTGCATGCCAGGCACGATGTACATGCCCAGCTGGAATGGTCCTTAATGGAATCAACTGTGTTTTAACATCGTCCTGCCCAACCCCCTCACCAGGTAAGGATATAAGTTTGATAATAATTATCATTAAAAAGTCATTACTTTTAATTCAGGCAGTTATTTTCATAATTATGGCAAAACACGGATAATTTGCACAACTTTTAAAATTTAAATGGTATATTTAATATTATTGAAGCCAAGTTTAAATGGGGTCCCTTGTTACGTTTCTGAGCTGGCAGAATACAGTAGTTGAACCGTTTGCTTGATAGCCTATTGTAGGATCACCTTGGTATAAAAAGCAGGTTCGAAGCTCGATGCTGCCACCAGTGTGGGCGCATGTGTTCTTGGGTGAGACATTTAAATACTCCAACCCAGTGGTCATTAATGGGTTGCTCAAATGATAAATAAGTTTCATTAAATAATAATACTGCTGGAGCATTTTAAACAGAACTTGTGATTAATTATTTTTATTAGATGTTTGTTACAGATTTCAATCCAACGACGTCATGTTGTCACTATACACTGTATTTATTTGCTTTCCTAATCATTGCTACCGTAATCTAAGAGGCGGGGCAACAACAGTCGTTATAACACGAATGTTCTGTTTCATACACCTCGTGCCCGTTTACAAGTTACTACGTATGTAACTTTGTGGGTGATCAAACTTTATTATTTTCATCCCAGTTTGCCCCGGAGAGCAGGTGTGGAACGAATGTGCAGGTTGTGACGTCACATGTGCTGAAGTCCAAAGTGAGGAACCTTGTATTGCTGGATGTCGACGGGCTTGTGTTTGTCCGCAGGGAAAGTTTAAACATGGAATCCAATGCTTAACTGGCGCCCAATGTTTGCAGGCTTTAGGTTTGTTTTAATGTAAACTAATGTGGCATTTCACTTCTGTTTATATTCTGCAAGAAGTAAACAAATTTATTTTAATACAAGTTTTAATGATTTTTTGGCATTTGTTTTTATAATCCTGAATGACCGACATTTCGTCTGATATACGGCGAGACATTATCAAGGTTTGTGTATTTTACAAGGACACACACGTCCATAATGGTAGCAGCGTCAAGCCTCGAACCAGTACCCCCTTGGCAACAGTCAGACACGCTAACCAATGCGCCAAAACACTAAATGTTACCAAACTATTCCCAGAATATCTGTTTCATATTCACAATACACGCGGTGGCAACGTATGTGGTTCTGTGGGGGAAGGCGGGACACTTTTAAAACATACTACCCATATAATCTAATCGTGTTTTAAACAAATAACAACGGTCTATAGGAGTCGTGACGATACGGTTTTATATTTTTTGGAATGTTCTTTCTTTTTTGTTTACTACCAAATGGGACGCGAAAATACAATGTAATGGTGTCCCATCTTCCCCATCCTTATTATACCGATATATTTAATTATTATATTAAATTGCAGCTTCACCAACCAACCCTTAGAACCACGGAGATTCCAGCCAATAAAACATTGCGACACATATACCAGAAATGATGTTTCATTGTCACACAAACCAGAAAGTCGTGTATTTAACGATTGTCGTTTTGCTGATAATTCCTTTTTATCGTTGTATTAATTAATGTGATCTTCGTTATTGTATTAAAAGAGACAAATATAATGTATGTTACTATATAGCATGAAACTCCCGCACATCAATAAAATATATAAGTGATGATAAATTGAGATTATTACGTTTCTTGCCAATGACGCTACAACATTAACTAGACCAAACAGGTCCCATAAATTTGTAAATACAATTTCACAATTCCAAAAATATTAATTATGAATGAAAATGTTTACTGAAAATATTATTGTAAAAGTTTCATCGTGACCTCCAGTTTTGGGTATGTTGTATCGCTTGTTTATATAAATTAATTAACATAATCATATTAAAAAATTTTCGAACCGATCGATATAGAATATTGAATATTATGCGTATGACGTCGATATCATATATTCGTGAAGGATTTAGCAAATAGGAATTGGAGTCTCTGCTTGGTAAACAGTTCCTCGGTGGAGGCGAAGATTTAATTTGTAAAATAAAAATAAACTTTTTAAAATCATTTTTTTAAGTTGCTAAAGAATAATATTAATAAGTATTCCACCGCTTCAAAATACGAACAAAATATTTTTTTTTAAATGGCATTTAATAAATTAAAAATATATATTTTTATTAATGAATAAATATTTGTATGGTTTTGTGCATTCTATAAATATTGTGAACGTTTACTACGTGTTGACACAAGCTGCAGGAATTTCGTCAAAATAATTATTGCTGTAATCTTCACAATCCGCTGTTGCTATAAATAGATTCAGTGTTTCCGGATGTTAAAATACTGCTTATGAATCCTATCTTAAGACTTGTTTGGATATTTTACAAGAGGCAACACTGGGCGCATTGAACTCACGCAAATTACAATTAACATTGTTACGTCACAATTCTCAGCGTTGCTCCCAGCGTCCCACGTGATCAACACGTTTTCATTTTTTGCTCATGTGAGTTTTGTGTGCGGTTTGTTCTTTTGGTTTGTCACCATTTTGAAAAAATATCAAGCAGTTAGAAGTTATAGTGTAGAAAAGTGAGGGCAGTCAGGTTTTGATAAGGGCTTGTTTTAGCATTGAATATGCACTGAAACAATACAGGCCGAAGTCTTGTGTTCAAATCACATCAATGTTATCTCGCTCACGAATGAAGATGCGTTGAGTGACAGCCGCCGATGCAGCTTTGGTTTGGCAACGTTGAAAGTGAGTTTATATCTTTATTATAGAACCGAGTGTTCCTACTTTGTCGCTGCTTATAAAGCTAATAATTACCCTTAGCTCGTATTGTTTCAGTATGTTGGCCGAATATGTAATATACGGCGCGAAAAAATGTTAAAGCAAAATATAGGTATAGTAAGTTGGGGAAAAGATGGGACACCTTTTCATTCTATTTTCTCGTTCCATTTGGTAGTAAACAAAGAACATTTAAAGAATTATAAAAAGCGCATCCTCACGACTCCCATAGACCGTTGTTAATTGTTTAAAACACGATCAGGTTATTTGGATATTATGTGCTAAGGGTGTCCCAACTTACCCCACAGTACTACACAGTTAGTAGGTTGGCAATGCATTTGTGTTCAAACAGTTGTTTCCAGCATTATATAATAATACCAGTGTACGCTGTGCTTGCAATATTAAAATCCTGTTTATTTAATTTCAACTAAAATTTTACCTTACAGGTATGACGTCACAGTTCACATGACGTCACTCCGCTGGTTCCATGACCTAATATTGATTAAAAATATAACGCGAAACGAAAGAATTGCTGGAGAGAGAAAATACGAAGGTAAAACAACGTTGTTTAGTGAACTTATCACAAGTAATGGAACTCAATGTTGAACGATTTAAAAGTAAATGCTGACGTATTGGTGTTGGAACATGTGCATCCATTGTAGCCTGTTAAACATAATATTATACAATGACAATACATTACCTGCATGTATATATGCTAAACAACATAAAATAAAGACTGCAGAAAAACACAAATTTTTCTTGAAGAACTGTTATGATGCGTATGTGTTGTTTATTATTGGTTTACCCGAATTTAAATATCAACGAATCTGACATTTATTATTTGTACAGAAAAGAAACAAAGACGAAACGAAAAACTCACGAACGAAGATGGAGCCATAGCATACCCAGACTAAGATTTATTCTTAGTCGATGTAAATACTAACTTATGTGAGCTGTAGCATAAAAAGTTCCTTTTATTGAATGCTTGTTTAAAATTGGATGTTTGTGTGGTACACGGTGTGTGGGGTGGGGAAGTATACGGAGATCAAATGATTAAGTCCACCTTTGTACACGTTAGTAACGTAACGTGGTTGGGAATCTCGGGTTTTATTTCTCCATGTGTGTGTGTGTGTAAACAACCTGCATAAGAACGGTGCGCGCAGGTCAGATTTCCCAACTTCAACCCAAACTCCTGGTGCCACTTATCAGCAAGGCCGGACAGTCGGCATCAGATAGATAGAAGTGACATCGCTATAACTAGGGATCGCTGTTAGGAAGTTTAAGTTAGACAGAACTGGGACACTGCACCGGGCCGACACAACACGTGTCATTGCACCCAGGCCTATACAGCAGACCGTCCTGGTTTGCGTAAACCCTTACACGCCGGTTGGTTAAAAGTCCGGTCGGCGAAAGCTGGTGGGTTCCAACTGCAAAACAATTAGGCGCCAAACCTGCGACTAGGGTAGGGATAAAAAATGCTAAAAATGTCAGCCCCCTGTTAGATCCCCCTAAAAAAACTAACCAATTCATTTTTCCAGGTGTCAGTTTATGTTGTCATTCCTTTTTTGAATCGACAACAAGCGCGAATATGCGACGCAAAATCGACGTTGTTGCGGCGGATAAAGTGATTCCGAAGATCACTCGGTTCGATCAATCTTGCGTTAAAGCAAGATATAGTTAGCTCCCAAATCCGTTCTTATGCAGTTTCCCCACTTCGTAAACAACTAGTTATTGCGACGCGATGCGACGGTTTGCGGCGGCGAAAAAGAGCGGTTTTAATATTTATTATTGTATTGGCCCATAGAGAATGCTGTGTTGCTGTGCTTATTGTATGGGGTGGGGTATGGTGGTGTTGGGGGGTTGTGGTGTTTATTGTATGTATTGATACACACTTACACTACACACGAAGTGCCAATGAAGGGAATTAAATTCGTACAAATGTTATGCGTGTTCGTAATCTCTATGCAACCTCTACTCCAATGATGTGGCAGTAACCCTGGGAGCTTATTTAACTATTGGGAAGATTTATAATAGTTAACTCTACGAGCATATTTAATTGGGGTCTATAGCTAGCTTGTCCAACCATGGTGACTCGGAATATACAGTTCTACACTTCATTCTACACCAAAACATTCACATACAAACATATAAACAAATGTGATGCGAATGGTTAGGTGCTACAGCTCGCCCCTTCTATATTTTTATATCTTAATTCATTGGATCAGCCAATGCCAGGTCAGAAGTGTGTGCCGTGTCCAATTTCTTGTGTCGTGTGCCAAATTTCTCACAGTACGCCTCTTAACGCGGTAAGCCACGTATAACGATGGTGTGTTGGGAGGTGTAAGTTCAGTTTATAAGACGCCAGTCCAGGTTGCAGTTCTTGGTTGTGTGTTTTGTGCGTGGTTCGCTACCTCGGCGCTTCGAACACTTAGCACCGTTGGGTGATGTCGATCGCCGTCTAGCGGGCTAAGTAACCAGGTATAACTAGGGCTACTGGCGAGAGATCCTGGTAAAAAAACCTCAACGACCACAAGCGAAGCAGCCTCCTGGGCGTGGTTGGAATCTTAGCTCCTTTACCGAGCAGTAGGATTGTAAAATATAGAAACACAATATAAATAGTATATTGGTCACGAAAATATTTGCAGTTATAATTAAACTAGCAACAGAATATATCAAAGGTTTATATTTTCCTCAGTTTTACAAAACACAAGTTTGTAAAATATTTAACTATTAAAAACCGTAAGAGTTTTCGTGTTGGTTTTGTGTTATGTGCACAACATATGTATTATATAAAAGGCGTTATTATTGTGCGGGTACGATTCTCGCAGCAAAACGTTGAATAAATATTTTTTGCATTGCATTTGTTTAATTACTTTTACCAAACTAATTCTACAGCGTTTATACGCATACAAATATCGGTAGTTTTACTCCATGGTAGTTATAATTCAAATTGTTGAATCTCAACCAATGTTGTTTTCCCCCAACCATTCATAAACTTTCTTTTTTACTTTGGAATCTTGATTTACTGATAAGGAATTCCACCGTAGTGGAATGTGGGCCGAACCTGGAGGTACTGCAATACCAGGACAACCCGTGAGCAGGGCGGAGCAAGCTCCAGCACCGTGCTCTATGTTCAAAAATCCGATTAATACATAGAGGAAACGAATCGTTTCCGTCCCAGGTATTAAACTGAGAAGAACAGATACTACACTTGATCTTAGCTCAAAGAGCCGAGAAGCGATACATCCAGAGGTCATCCGGATCATTTTATTAAAGAAACGCCATCGAAAAGCTTGTGCGCCTTAGCGCCCACCGCCGGACAGAAAATTTTGCCCTCAGGCTAGGGCAGACACAAGGCAAACATAATCGATTCATTGAATAAGAGGAAGTCACATGCTTTCTCTACTATTATTGTGCTCTTTGTCCTCCTCCTCTTGCCTCCTCTTTCCTCCTCTTTGATCTTTAAACATAAAAAAAATCGAAAAAAAATCCTTCGAAAATTTTTTTTGGAAAAAAAATATGAGACACAATTGTGGTTGTGGGCATGCGGTTTAATTAGGAAATCAACGCTTAAAACAATTAAAATTAACTTTAAAACAAGGCTTGTACTAATTTGTGCCACCATAAATAATATTTTGTCCATTTATTCATGTTTCTATAAGCTGTAACTATTAGTTGATCGTGGAGTTTTATATTTATGTTGTGTAAGCCAGCGCAATACTAATGACGTCAACCCACTTTACAAACCAGTAGACCGGATAAAGCAACAGCCGTTGTATGGCAGGCGTTGAATTACTCTATTTACACAACCTCACTCGACTCCCTCGGGCTTTCTTTCATTCTCATTGAACCGAACAAACGAATGAGAACACGAGGTGTTTCACTGCTACAGCATTTTGTGTCTTACTATTGGTATGAGCTTGCTGTTTATATGGGGAAAATAGACAGACTCAATATGGCTTAATATTGAGATAAAACAAATACAAAATAATGATTTAAAATTGTAAATTCAAAGTTTACATGGCAAAGAAACTGGCAGAGCCAATTTATTTTTGTATAGATTAAATACAAGTTAATATAAATCCAACAACTTTCTACTTGGCCTTATTTTACTTAGGTTTTGCTAAACTTCGAAAGGCGTGTTTGTAATTCAATAATTTATACCTCAGGGGTTCAGTATACTGATATAATACCCGCGTAATAATGTGTATGTTTGAAATTCCGTCACAGGCACTTGGAGATAATTTATGAGAAGTGGATTGTGCGAATATATTGTAGCAATATCCAATTTGTAGCAAAAATATAAACAATATTTTAAAGTTATCAATTTTCTGTTCTTAAAAGTTCATATACATTTGTAGGATACAAAATTTACAATTCATACAGTTAATATATATGTAGTTAACACGTGAACTATAGCAGTAGGGCAAAGAAAAGAATGTTTAAACTTGATTTTCAAAGCGTACAGTATTATTTCGTGTTATTTACGTATAGTCCTTAAAATAACTTTACTCTCGTGTGTAATAATGCATATTTTTGAATTGTTGTCTTCTCATAAAGATATGATATAATAGGATGGGGAAGACGGGACACCTTCAATTCTATTTTCTCGTCTCATTTGTTAGTAAGCAAAGAAAATTCAAAAAATTATAAAACCGTGTTCTCACAACTCCCATAGACCGTCGTTAATTGTTTAAAACACGATCAGGATGTTTGGATATTATGTGCTAAAGGTATCCCGTCTCTAATTCCTAGTATACTCCCGAAAATCACGCTTAAATCAGCAAACAAAAGATAGGTAATTTGCAATTAATCTTAGTATGGCGGCGTTGCAAAGTCTCTCCAACCAAGGGGTTACGGGTTCAAAGCTCAACGCTGCTACCATTGTAAGCGTATGTGTGTCATTGGCAAGACACTTAACGGCAATTTCTTCAACCTAGTGGTCACTAATGGATTGTTCGTTCTATCAATAATAAAATCCCCACGACTCTAAAAGAAAGTTGTTAAATGCTTAAAACACGATTAGGGAATATTATTTGTAAGCCTACCCAACTTACCCCACAGTCTTATACCACTGTTAGCCTCTCCTAACATTACCAACTTTAGGGTGGGGTAATATGGGTCAGCTTTCTATTCTATTTTCTCGTCCCCTTTGTAGTAAACGTAGAACACTCAAAGAATTTTAAAACCGTGTTCTCACAACTCCCATATACGGTTGTTAGTTGTTTAACAAGTAAGCGGGCACGAGGTGTATGAAACAGAACACCTGTGTTATAACAACTGTCGTATCGCATCACCTACATAGAACTGAACCATCTTATCCAATCCTACTCTATTGAAAACATTAACCAGAAACAGTCGTTATCTGCTCCGACCTTTCCTATGAAGTGGCAACCATGCAGAAGTCACTTTCAACAGATGAACTTGTTAAAGATAATGAACGAAAGAGATGTTTAAATACGCAGTGAAGATTGGAAGCAAACATGCACGTTCGCTGTTGATTATCAACAACATATTAGCGGGTAATAACACATGCGGAACGTGGAACTTTAGTTTAACGAAGGGGCTTTCCCATCGTCCCAGCTTATCCAAAGTCCCGGCCAACGTGTTTGTAAACAACTCTCTATCTGCGAGTCGTGGCTTTTCGTGCATCCTTCTTGCCAGTCTATCTGACGGGCAGTTCCACGCCGAAACCGAACCTACAAAAGTTGTTGTCATATTTTTAATAATCTAATAAAAAATAGATGGAGTTGGGGACTTGACTAAACTGGTCGCATGAACGATTTACATAAGAACTGCTGGGTGTTGTGGTAATGCGCCAAATCTGGCTTACAATATTTAACCTCTTCAATACAGTAAAGAATAATAGATTAATTAAAATATTAAAATATATTATTTAGCAATTGATAAACCATCCATTCACTAACCTTGCCGTCACTTGACGATTGCGTGAGACCATTGTAATGCAAGAGATTGAAATTGAGCGGTTTTGCTTCTGTCTAAAAATGCTTGGTTTACATTTCACTTTATAAACATTACGTAAAACGGCAACCTCGTTATTGTAAAACTCTTGGAAGAATTTTGTCCGGATGACGACGCCAAGCTCCTCGGGGTCAAGATTCCCAATCATTAGTTTAACACTGTGGTGATCAACAATGTATATTATGACATAAACACCAGGTGATCCATAGAATACAATACATGTGTATTATGTCTTGTGCCAGGAATTAACGTCTTTTAGCTCACAAGTTATCGTTCGAAGCTCCCGATTGTCATTAATGGTTTGTTTAGATTGTCATCCATACAGAAAAACTATCACACAAAAAGTTAGACACGTGGTAACTTGTAAGCAAGCACGAGGTGTATGAAACAGAACACCTTGGTTATAAAACTGTGATTGCCCCGCTACACAAGAATAAATAAGTTACAATAATATACAATATGAGCCGTAGTAAACGCTTACTACTCAGGGTCGCACACCAACTCCAATTCTTCCATCATATCCTTGAGTAAATCACATGGGATAAACCCATTGTCTGTAAATACAAACATAACATGTTATATTTAACTTATATTTATTTATGATAGAAAGGAAAACAACAGTTCTTAAAACACGGTAATGGTCTTGTAATAGTTACAATGCAAGAAACCAGTAAGCTACTGCACCCAAGCCACAACATTATAAAAATAGGACTTTGAATATTTATTTACATCGTATATTTCACCCACCTTCTGGGTCAAACTTATCAAACACCTTGTGTGCTTTTTGTAGCGCGGTGTCTTCAGCTACTAATGTTGTATCGAGTGAATACACGAGGGAAAGATGGGTCTCACTACCAACCAACCATATGGGGAACACGGGACGCTTAAGTAGATTTCCAACTTTTAGATAACGAAGTTGTTCAAGCAAGGTGAGGAAACCGATCTTGACTTGGTTCGTGATTCCTCGTAGTTCTGGAAAATATAAGCATGGTGTAAACCAGTGGGGGGTTTTACTTTATATTTTTGTGCTTATGAGTTAAAGCTCATTACTGTACAGCTCAACAGTTCAAACCAGCAGATATACAGTTTTTTTATCTCTTAGTTAAAGGAGGCACATTACTGTATAGTAGGACAACTTTAAGTTATCTAACGTTACTTTCCTATTTGATACAACCCATGCCGAATTATGAGATGTTATGCAACCGTGTGGGTCATCTTTTATTCTATGACACTGCAAGTTTGAACAACTTAATAGCAACCACTGGGTTGGAGCAATTTCTTTTAAATATTTACACAAGCCCACTCAGCAACATTAAGTCTAAACCCTACTGTGTTTTATGGTTTCAAAGGCAGCTAGCCAACCCTTGTGACAACTCAAATATTAAAATCAAAATGAATGAAACATGAACTCACTTAGACCAGCCACGTCCCGATCCCCGTCAAACACATTCGACACCGCTTGTCCGCAAATCATCAAATTGATTAAATTCTGACTTGAAAAATACAAACAGATAATCATAATATATAATACACTTGTTTTAAACGGTGTCAGACTTAAGTTAAAGAATTGGAAATTAAGACTCTGTTGGGCTCAGCTCGGGCATAATGTAAAACGGTGCTTTTATTTTATATCCGGTATATAAAGTTAATCTGTTTAAGGTTTGTGAAGTGACACGCAGATGAAATGTTACAATTAAGTTAGTGCTTTAATTACCAGATGAGCAGTAACAACACTATTTTAGAATCAAAGGAACAATATATATATACGATATATATATATAACTTTGTATTATATATATAATAGGCCTATACACACACATATATATATACGTACACAATATATACAGTATACATACCTTCCATGGCCATGTATTGGATCCACAAGTGACATCTCAGGATTGTCCATCTCGTTTAAAACATTATTTATTCCCTGCAGTGAAAGGTGGCCAATGATTTATTAAGTGAAGGATGTTTACAGTGGTTGGCATTTATTGAGGATGGTAGTTGTGGTAATATTGTGGGTTGCTTGGGTGAGATATTTAATGACAAAGTTATAATGTGGTTGAGGTTACACGGCAGAGAGCATGAGGTTTATAAAATATGACAACCGTGTTGTAACTCCTGTAGTTACCCTGTTATGCTATGTAATAAAGTGACAATAATTTATTGTTATTGTTTTAATTGAATAAAATATGAGGCCTAGTTATATATTTTTACAATAATACGTTCTATTTATGGAATGTTATTTTTATCTTATCATTCATGATATATTGATATATATATATTGTATTGGGCCAATATAAAATAATGCCAAACCAACCTTGGATAAAATAATTGAATAAAGCAACTTAACTACTCCAAAACTGGAGTAAAACTCTGAAATATTTTCCTTTATATTTGATTTGAGCATTTCTTTACTTGTACAGTGCGTCAATCTGTAAACAGAAAAGATTAAAATGATAGCTTGAATTAAATTAATAACAAAATGTACTCTGGTTTAAAATATAATTCATGTGTAATGTGCTGATACACCAACAAGAATGGCTGAAAAGATGGTTTAAAGCAATGATAGAACCCGGGGTTTGATTCCCCAAGTTTCAACCGAATCGCATGCGCTGATTCGGCAAATACTTTTTTACAGACATCAGACAATATAGATGTGATTTTTAACATTGAAGTTGAGTCCTACATTTCGACAGTCGGTGTAAATAGTTGTTGTTCCAAATAAGCTTGTTCACCTTATGCTACGATGGAATAAACAAAGTGAAAGATTCTCCACGTCTTCTAAGATCTCGGTCCTTGAAGAGGATTCTTCGTTACGCAACAACTCTTGTTCTGGGATAATTATATAAAGTATTTACATAACAATGTGTAAGTAATAATCAATTTAACTTTGCATATTTTTTAACATAAAGACACATATTACAATTCCTAATTATGGCAACAGATAAAAAGCTAGGTATTTTTCTACAACCTAAAACATATCTATGGTTGCCTGTTTAAAAACATGGTTATAAAATCAACACAAATTAAACATTTTACTCAGTTGGACTTAAACCTAAACCACAAAGTTACGAAACATTTAATATTTATATAGGAAACATATAGACTGACCAATCACCTTGGTTTTTAGTTGCTTTTCCATGAAGACTCTGTTTACAAATAACCCAACGTTCCGTTTCAAATTGGGTTAAAACTTCGCAAAGTGCGTCCACGAAAAAGTCGGTTCTTTGCGCATCTAAATATGAGTATACATGATGTCAATTAAACAAGAATTTTAAAAAAAGTTCTTTATTGATTGAATTAACTACGTGACTTGGTAGATTTTGGTAATTTTTATTGTGGATGCTATTCTAAAATCCATGCAACTTTAAACCTAAGTTTCCAACTTGGTTAAACTAAATGTTCACCTGAAATATTCGACATATCTTGGTTGGTTAAGCTTGGTAGATTTTCATTTCCGTCAATTTTAAACAAAATATTTTTGAGAAGAAATCCTTGCATTGGAGCAATAACAGCGCATGGTCCTCCTGCATGTTGGACCAACGCGCATTTTTCATCGGGACTCCATTCAAATCCTGTGTAATTACATTGGTGTAACAATAATGTACAACTATATTCAATTCTATATGGATGATATAGTTTAAGGGCCTCGAATTTGAGAAGAATTTGGCTCATTATCCCAACACCCAGACTGCTTACAGATATCCAAATAAAGTTTGCTGATGAACATGTAACCTATGCTGCTATAACTACAAAATAGCTGTAAATTAAATTTACTTGACTTGCCAACATTGGACCTGCCAATAAATGTAAAACACCCAATGCCTGACATATGACAATGCAGAGTCCAGTTTGGTAGTGAGTTTATAAAATTTCAGGGGTTGCGACAACAAAATGGGTTAACCGCAAAAGAAGCTTTGTATTTGTCCTACAACATTTTAAGGACAATGCGCTGTTACAATTGAAAATCCAGGGTTTGCTGAAAGTTGCAGCCTTTTGCAAAATACCCAGGATATGATTGATGCTTGTTGGACATTGTACAATATACATCAACAGCAGTGATTACAAGTCAATACAGCCATACCTTGTGACCACCTCTGGAATATAGTATCAGACATATTCTCTCCCCAAACCAACGCAAGTAACTTCTTATCAAGCTCGTTTTCCGGGCTGTCCATTGCCGTTGCCGTTAGATACTTAGAAATATCTCAGTGGATAATTTGTAATAAAGCGAATTCCGACAACACGGAACAGTTAATTAGTTTTAATCGTCAGCCATTCTAAAATAAAACGGGTTCAAACTAAAGCATTGTTTATATTTATATTTAACGATCCTGCTAGCAGAATATAAACTACATTAGGCTAAGTAAATTTTGAACACGTCTGCATTAGCCTTTTTCTAATGCGAAAATACTAAATTCAATTGCCCACCAGTTAGAATTCTAAGTGCAATGCATATAATATTGCTGAGAATACGGGATATACCCTTAGTGTGTTAAATTTATTTGTTTTTGCAAAAAGAATATAACCAAACCTAAATTAAATAAGTATCAAAAGAAAAAGTTTGTTTCCAGTTGTGTGTATAAACTGGCGTGTAATATGTAGCAAGCGGGAAGTTGGAACTGGAAGGTAAACGAAGAAACTTAACGTAAAGTTCGTTTTTTGAGGAATGGAAAGTGGGCATGGTCCTAAGCCAAAACTCGTAGTTTTTGACCTAGGTATGTTTATGTAGATAACTCTGTTGTTGTGATGTTGCTAAAAAGTTATGCCATTCTTATAGTAAACTTTAGACATGTTAACTTAATAATTTGTTGCTAGTCCCCTATGTTATTTGCTAACTGCTAAACTACTAATAACCCCTAACTACGAACCTCTAACACTTTCCACCAGCGTAATCTACTGGAGGATTCTTCACTGGTGTCAATAATTAAAATCTGGTTGTTTTATTTTTTACTAGATTACACGTTATGGCCTTTTTGGGTTGACACTCATTTTACACCACCATTCCACAAAGATAGGTAAGATATAGATTTACAAATTAAAATAACATAATTATTGAAATAATTGGTAAGTTGTATTTATTTTATTCACTTATGATTTCTATTTAGTGATGGGAATGTTCTTGACAGTCGGCAGGCAAAAATTCTTTTGTATCCAGATTCTGATGATATTTTAAAACAGCTGACTGCAGATGGTTACACTATTGCTGTCGCATCAAGGTATTTTAGTTTGTTGGAAAAGTCCTTCACCTCATCTGCGGACAGTTGTACACAAACCTCTGGTCCAAGTGATGGATTCTTCACTGCTGTCTTAAGTTTAAATAATTGTCTTATTTTCTTGTTCTAAATGCATAAATTTGCCCTAAGTTTTAAACATTTTATTCAGAACCAGTTGCACTGCTGAAGCAAACGATCTTTTGGAGAAGTTTGATTTAAACAAATACATTTCACACAAACAGATTTACCCAGGATGCAAAAAGAATCATTTTTCAAAGTAGGTTTCGTTACAAACTTATTCATGTGCTAATATAGTGGCTGTTAAGATTTACTGTTGATAAAAAAACTAAGTTAATTTGACCCTGGTGTGATTACTATGCATGTAAAGGTTCCATGCAACAACTGGTATAAAATATGAGGACATGATCTTTTTTGATGACGAATACAGGAATGTGAGTGATGTCTCAGAAAAAGGTAAATACCATTATTTGTGTGTTGTGTACAAAACTATAAAACAATTAATATTTTCTTGCGTAGGTGTCACTTGTATCTTTGTTGAACATGGGATTAACTGGAAGGAAATCAAAGATGGTTTTAACAAGTTTCGGCGAAATCAGAACAGCACTTAAATAATGTTTTTTCTTCTCTTTATATCGTATCGTGGCTCGAGACTTGTCATACATCGTATGTTTTCCTTTAAATTTCAAATTCTTTATTGCGATATTATTTATAAATTTTACTCAGTTGTACTTCTGTACTTATTTTGCTTTTCATTCAAATTTCTTCTGGTTATCATGGTGTTATTTAAAATGAGTTAATGCAACCTATTTATCCTTCTAATAGGGCAAGAACAGTCGTTATAACACAGGTGTTTCATAAACCACAACAAACACATGCAAAAAGCAACTAACTTAGCTGACGTATTAAATTACATAGCAGACAAGTTGTGCAACGTGAAATTGCTCCCATACTAAATTGCAAACCCTGACCACGACCCTTGGCGTGTCGCAACGTAGAAAAAAACATTTTCACAGAATACAAAAAACAAGCAATTAGGTGAAGTAGCATTTATAGGCGCAAATCTCCACGATGTAAATAATCCACAAGATTGTAACAATGTGGTGATTTGGTAAGCAGTAGAGTGGGGTAAGATGGCCCATGTTTTTATTCAGTATCATTTAGAAGTACAAAAAATATTTACTAAATTATTATTACTTTTCTAAACTAAAAGAAAGTTTTTAATTGCTGTCTAAAACACGATTAGGGAATATGGGATATTGTGTGTTAACGGTATCCCATCTTACCCCACAATACTATATTAATATTAAATAGGGAACATTTTCGCAATCTGTAGCTGTGGGTAATTATTTTGCTCGGTAACAAATTTCAAGAGCGGGTTAAACTTAAAAGTAACACTGGTGCACAATAACCTTTTATTCGTCACTTAAAAGTTAAAAAGATTCGGCTTCGTAAGCTCCGTTGTCGTTGCCCACCGAACTGTTGTTGGAGGGCTGTGTTGTCTCGGTTTCACTAAACTTGGTGGGGCTTGCGTTACCTACGCATGCAGGTCTCACCATGCTACGGTGTGGACCCATTATCTGTTTGAACAACATGACGGTGATGCAACATCCGAACGAAAAGATGAACACGAAGATGATCATGAGTGTGAGCATATCACCGTTGGCAAACCTCCAGAAATATGAGATGAGGACAAAAGCTGCGTAGACCATCACCACACCAGCGAGGTAGAACGCCTGTTTGGTTGGCGACATTTCATAATTCGAATCTGGTTTCTTATTCCCGATGATCGCTGCTTCGATCCGAATAAATATGTAAAGGAACAGCCATGAAAAGAGGAGCATCATATATTCCTCGGCCGGAATGAAAAACATTTCGTAAATCCGGCTGAAACCTGTTTGACCCGGTTCCTTTCCTTTCACCACGGTCCCACAAAGCGCAAGAACGATCGTGAGAAATATCAAAACTGGGATGATTCGAAAATACGGCGAGATTTTCTTCCAGAAAGGAATACTAAACACCTGATGTAAAAAGAATGTTAGTTGTTATTAAACAATCCCGTTGAATAATTAGTTTAATATAGTAGGCTGGGGAAGATGAGACACCTTTATTATATTTTCTTGTCCCATTAAGTAGTAAGCAATGAACATTCAAAAAATTATGAACCCTTTCCTTACGACTCCCATAGACAGTTGTTAGTTGTTTAAAACTTGATCAAAGTATTTGTATATTATGTGATAAAGTTGTCCCATCTTAGTTCGTATGATCATACACAAAGTTGAAACATGTGGTAACTTGTAAGCACACGAGGATAAAATATTGCCAATAATACACGTACGACTGCGATGCGGTGTCGCAGCACCGGTCGCCTGAAGGACATAATGGGCCTTTCGGGTGTTGGGGTAATGGGCCAAGTTTGGCCTAAATCCTTGACAAGGACCTCGCCCGTGAAGAACAAAAAAATAAAGAATTAATTTGTAACCAAGCACGACCTTACCTGTGTAAACGCAAGGACAAACCCAAACCCGAATGTAAATATTGGCCACAAAGAGCTTCCTCCCGCTACATCGGGGTTGCTGGTTTGAACCGCAATCACGGTCCCATGCGCGAACACCCACACCTCGTTCAACAATCTCCAGTATCTATGGTTAAAAGGCAAGGTTATTATGTGAAAAACTAAAATATGTGACGTTTTGTAGGTTGGGGTAAAGTGGGCCATTTTTTTATTCTCTTTCATCGTCCCATTTGGTAGTAAACTAGTAATATTTACAGAACTATATAACCGTATTCTCACTACTCCAAAATAGCGTTGGTAATTGTTTAAAACACTGTTATGAAACATGAAATATTATGTACAAACGGCATCCATCTTACCCTTTCTTACTTTAAAAGTGGAAACAGTTTACTTCGTCTAAAGAACTGCATGTAGTTTGTTTCTTATTCAATAACAATGCTTATAACTTCCGATACCCATTTTACCCCACAGTATTATATTGGATATTTCATAGTTCACGAAGATTGGATATTATAGAACTAGTCGTATAAAATATAACAACCTGTTAAGATGCATGTCAGTGTAGATGAGACTTCCCTGCAACAACACTATAGCTGTGTGAAAGAAACCAAATGTATGTCCCCATGTGTTTTCCATGGGATGATACCAGAATGTGTATATTGTCGCCCACGAGAAGATAAACCCATGATACCTGGAAATAGAACGTATTTGTAGATTGAAAATATGTTACATAACGGGCACGGATATTTGAGGTCTTTGTGTATTTTAACATCATTATTCATACAAACTCTTGCGCGCAATAAATGATACACCCTTTTTCCAATGTTGATTTACAAAGTTTACATAGTTATATAACTATATTACCTACGATTACATAACCAGTTCAAACGTTACGTAACATATGGTCACGTGGTACTGGGACTTCTTATCAATAAACAAACATGATCATTTTCTTTCGTTGGATTTAATATTACAAATATATTATCAATACCAAAAAACTGAACAATGAACTCTACATGACTAAATCAACGTGTGGGTTAAAATCACTTTTATTAAACTAAAGAAATAAAAGATTCGTTTAAAGCATATGTACAGTGGATATTGGGGTTCCAAAGACCATTAACAAAACATTATTTTTTATTAATAACCAACTTTAAAAAAATAAAGGTTATTTTTTTCCTAACATAGCGAAGAAATCGGAATTAACAGCAAAACGACAGTCATTATAACGCGCAGTATATACGCAGTGAATAAAATAAAAGAAAGAGAATTTGGTTAAAAACGTGGCTGTTAAACCTTATAAGAAGCAACTCACAGTGGGTTGCAAATATTTTAATAAAATTACATTACTTTGTGATTGGAAGAAATACTTATGTAAGCATTGAAACACAATGTTGATGGGTCACTCACTTTCGTATAAGTTGGACGGGACCTTGATTAAGTCGAAGATATTTTGCAAGTTTATCATCAGAGCTTGGGTTCGGCCACATTAATATAATTCCTCTGTCTCGATTTTCCATTAAAAGAATGAAACAAATCATCATAATGACGGAAGCCTGGGGGGGATTATGAGATTCAACATGGTGTATAGTAGGTTGGGGTAAGATGGGACAAGTTTACATTCTTTTTATTTTACGTTTGACGGCAAACAAAAAAATATTTACAGAATTATTTAACTATTTTCTCATGACTCTAATAAAGACGTTTTTAGTTGTAAGAATTCGGTAATAGGGTACCCATCTTACTCCACAGTACTATATATTTTTCGCAACTATAGTTAAGTCATTTCAGAATTTTACTTTTACAACAAGTTATTTTCATCCATCATCCATTCACGCCAACCAATGGTTAAGTCATTGGTTATCACCTGCGAGGATGAAATGGCGACGTCTTGTGCGGTTCCATCATACGTCCAATGCGTTTGTACCAGATGCAAGATATGAAACACAGCGTTCACACCAAGTAGCGACCAATTAAACCATCGCATTTCACTCCTAAATCAAAACCATGGAAAAACATTGTTTAAAAACTATACGCAACACATTGAGCGCAAAAAGTTGGGATGGAACTTATATAGCAAGGCGGGGGAATACGGGACACCTTTAGTACATAATATTTATAAATATTCCACATAAAATCAAAATACCCTGATCGTGTATTAAACAATTAACAACGGTTTATGGAAGTCGTGAGGATACGGTTTTATAATTCTTTAAATGTTCTTTGTTTACTACCAACTGGGACGAAAAATCGAATCAAATAGTGTCCCATCCCCCCCCCCCCCTACTAAATGTCCTCTAATCAAAACATCACATATGGCAAAGTTATTTTGGTTGGTTTTGTAGAACTATATTCCACCCGTATTTCTTGGTACGCGCGCCATCTTTCCGCCTTGACACGGTAAGTTGAGCTCTGTATATTAACGCCCATATAAAAACTTGATGAAGGCAGTAGAACAACCACACGATTGCATGAGTTAATATTGTTGCTTGGTCGGGTGGAAGCTTCCAGAAGTACCAGGTTCCCGAGCATTCGGACCCGGATCGACCTTTGTTATTAAACCTGGAGTTAATTTTCTATCAAAGCAAAAACTTTTGTTTCAAAAACACAATTATGGAATATGTTTATTATGTGTATTTATTTCTGTGGGGTAAGATTAACACCATTGGCAAATAATATCCCATATTTCCTAATTGTGTTTTTATCAATTAACAACGCCCTTTTAGAGACGCCGCGCTACGGTTATATAATTCTGTAAATATTCTTTGGGACGATAAATGAGAATGAAACACTTGCAAGCATATGAGTTGTGGTATATAGGAAATTACAGCTACATTTATTTGTGGCTCTCAATCTGGTATTGAAACCTTTATTATATTACACATCATGTGATCGCATACACCTGTGTTTTATACGCTGTATATTCAGATGCAACCCATTAGTGAGAGCTCAATCTATTAGCAATTAATGAGTGTTTTGCCCAAGGATACATTAGTCCAAAGTATACAAACAAAAAGCAATTAATATTCGGCGTGCCAAAGTTGTTTGGGGCGTGTGTGTCCCTGTGCAAGACACTTAACGGTAATTGCTCAAACCCAGTGGTCACTGAAGGGTTGTCTAAATTGTCAGTCTTACAAAAAAATAAAAAATAAAATAATATAACCCACAAAATTACATCCGTGGTAACTCGTAGGCAGGCACGAGGTGTATGAAACAGAACACCCGTGTTTAACGAATGTCGTTTTCCAGCCACGTGAGGATAAAGCAAGTTACATTCATTTCAATATTCACTTAGCAGAAATATAAGAAACAAAATCGCGTCATCCTTTATACACAAGGTGATAAACCTCCCAACCTGGTATTGAAGTATCATTGCAAAAGTAAGGTTCAGGTAAGAATCTTATCATGGAATTGTTCACGCTTTCGTATGTGTAGCCCGACTGTGCGTTCCAACCAACGGCAACGCCTGTGGATTTTATTATAAACGATAACTGTGTGGAGTAAAAACTTGGCTGCTTTAACATAAACTAGTTTTAAGGAATCTCTGAACAATTTAAAAGCAAGCGTCATCATATAAATAGTAGAGTGGGGGAAGACGGGACACCTTTTCATTCTTTTTTCTCGTCCCATTTGGTAGCACACAATGATAATTCAAAAAAGGGGGGTCTTAGGTATGTTAGGTGCATTTTAAACTGTTATAAACATCTTACTAATCTAATATTTTTCTCTTATACTGCGTATACAAATGTATAATAGTTCAAAGTCTTTTTCCTGGTTTTTGTCACCCTTGGTACTAAATTATTTTTGCGCTAAAAAGAATAATATGAACAAACCAAGAATAATATGAAGGTCGTAAACATTGAATGTAACTTACCCCACGCCCACATGCAGCCAAGCCATGCAATGATAAACAACATGGAAAACACCCAGGTTACAACATCGTGTCGGATCGTGGATCCTGTAAATAAACTGAGACCGTTTAATTGGAATTACACAGAACATGTCATACACCTTGTGTGTTGCAATAAACCGCTATAAGTTATTAAAAATTATTTTTAAAGTAAAACACGAGTTATAAAAAATAGAGGAAAATCATTATATATTACGAACCAGTTTTGGTTTCTTTGCCATTTTCTTCGTTCGTCATGTTTATATAGATTGTAGTTGATATTAAATCCTTATAAGCCAGCTAATAAGGGCTACCAAATATTCAGCTTGCTTGAAAATGAATAAACCATCAAAAATGCAAATCACTCGCATTTTATAAATAAACTCGGTTTTACATTTCATCAAGAATCGTGAAAATACAGCTAACGTTCAATCTTGTCACATATTTCCCAACAATCTTCCATAAAACGCGGTCATGCTACTTATTCTTACATGTTTTTGATGCGGAAATCACTATTTTTACGTAAATTTAATTAGAGTTGAATGAGACAAGTAAAAAGAGAAATCCGATTCTCCAAATTATCTGATGAAGACAAAATCTAACGAGAAGTGACGTCCAATCAAAATCTCATTGTTAAAGTTTATCTATATGTTTGTATTACATCCACCACTATAACAAGTCACGAGTAGCAAGCACACATTGTCATAATTATATCAGATCACACGGATTATATTTGCATGCATTGGAATCTATTAACAAAAATAACATTTTAGGTCAGAGATTTTTCAAAATTAGTTGAGAAATGAATCGATAGTAAGCATTATTGACTGAGAAACAAACTACTGGTCTTTAGACGAACTAAACTGTCTCGACTTTTAAAGTATGATAGGGGTAAAATAGAGACTTTAAGCACATAATATCCCATGTTTTCTGTTCGGTTTTAAACAATTGATAACATTATTTTGTAGCCGTATAAAGATGGGGCGATCAAAGATAATAGACCATGTCCCATCTTACCCCAATCTACTAAACGTATGCTTGGTTCTTGATTTACCATGCATTGCGTATACACCTCCTGCATAACTTTCATGTTGGAACTGACTTTATAAATCTGTTCATTTTGTTTAAGGTAAAACGGTCTAACCTGCCAACCATTACACGAACATATTTTAAGAGACATTAAAGTTTATTAATCGTTCTAATGCTGACAAACCTCGTTCAAATACGTCGTTCATTTAATGCCATTTATCAACCGTAACAAGGTATAGCCAACCCTCATTCTATGAACAATATTTACTTCACTCAAACACCCAGTGCGTCAAACATACATGCTTACTGATCAAACAACACCCGATATTCAACCATGATTCTTATTCAAACCTTCCCGCATCACTTGTATGGGAAACTCATGCGTTTGTCTTACCCTTATGTTGAAGTTTACGACCAATTAGAACAGGTGTAGCGCTACATCACTCCAACCCACCCTACCATATGCCCGATTACACGCATCAGTCAGCATAACCTCAACGTAAGAATTTTGTTTGTTTAAACCTTAATCTGCGATAGCAGGAAATTGTGCTGACTTGTGTTAACCAAACTAACCTTATACTTGAACTTTACTTTGTGGGGTTTATTGTTTTATGAGCTACGCGTGTTCGCTATAAAATAATATGAATCTTTTAACGACTTATCGTTCAGTATTGTCACAGTGCCTTGATATGTCACTACCAATGAACAACTAACAAGGCACATTTGGAATATCGCAAGCTGTATTAACCTTACGTTACAATGTTGGTTCATTTACTTTTACACAATGTTGATATTTTAAACTTACACAAAAATTAGAACTGAAAAATGATTTTCTTAGGTTTTTTTTATAAATGACATTGTTACAATAGCTTCAGTATTTCATTACTTGAAAGTAGGTCGTGTATGCATACATATGTATGGAATCGTTTAGTTTTCAAACTCAAACACATAGTTATATAACTATTTTCTGGTTATGTTTACCAAGAACGTTACAGTGGTTGGCGCGTTCAACCGGTAGGTGGCGCACCACACACGCATCTTTATAATCAACAGATCTACAATTATATTAAAGTAACATCAACCCCGTTTGCAACTATATGAAAACGTATTTGATTTGTTACTGATGTTTGAGTAACACTTACTGACAATATTTGTGGGTGATGTACGTCTGTGTATTTATTGAACGTACAGTGTAGGGTGGGGTAAAATGGGACATGTTTTTATTCTCACTTAAGTTTAATTTAACCCACAAGGTAAATGCGTGCTTGTGAAACACCTGACTAGACGCGCTAACGTTTTAACTTTATTTGTTTAGGTTGACACTCAGGTCAAAAAATAAACGAAACAACTCAACTCAAAGAAAACAAGAATGCATTACAAGAACAAATCCAAGAATTACAAACAGTAATTCATATTATAATCAAAGACTTGGTTGTAAACAAAGAATATTTACAGAAATATATAACCGTATCATCACGGCTCGGAAAGATCGGTTTCATTTGTTAAAACACGATTAGAAAATATGGGATATTATGTGCTAACGGTATCCATCTTGCTTCACATTCATACATGGACTTTGTTGACGATGAGGAAGGTAACTTATATCAGGGTTTGGCGTAACAAAGTAGAAACATATTCTCTATAACTTAGAACAAAGAACTTTTATAAAAAGGTATCTAGTTTGGAATATCTTCGTTTTCGTGAACGAAACTTTCATTCGTAACTCCTGTACAGTTTGTGGAAGAAACCTCAGCAGGTCTCACCAGCATGCTACGGTGTGGGCCCATTATCTGTTTGAACAACATGACGGTGATGCAACATCCGAACGAAAAGATGAACACGAAGATGATCATGAGTGTGAGCATATCACCGTTGGCAAACCTCCAGAAATATGAGATGAGGACAAAAGCTGCGTAGACCATCACCACACCAGCGAGGTAGAACGCCTGTTTGGTTGGCGACATTTCATAATTCGAATCTGGTTTCTTATCCCCGATGATCGCCGCTTCGATCCGAATAAATATGTAAAGGAACAGCCATGAAAAGAGGAGCATCATATATTCCTCGGCCGGAATGAAAAACATTTCGTAAATCCGGCTGAAACCTGTTTGACCCGGTTCCTTTCCTTTCACCACGGTCCCACAAAGCGCAAGAACGATCGTGAGAAATATCAAAACTGGGATGATTCGAAAATACGGCGAGATTTTCCTCCAGAAAGGAAAACTAAACACCTGAACATGCAGTTGTGTTATTCCTAATCGTTGTTTACGATGTGGTGCAAATATAACACACGACCTTACCTGTGTAAACGCAAGGACAAACCCAAACCCGAATGTAAATATTGGCCACAAAGAGCTTCCTCCCGCTACATCGGGGTTGCTGGTTTGAACCGCAATCACGGTACCATGCGCGAACACCCACACCTCGTTCAACAATCTCCAGTATCTATGGTGAAACAAAATGGTACAATTAAGAACCAGTAAGCCAATTAGTGTAATACTTTGGGGTAAGATGGGACACCTAGCACATAGTTTCCACTGTGTTTTTAACAACGCTCTTTTTAGAGTCATCAGGATACATTTACATAATTCTGTGAATATTCTGTATTTACTATTAAATGGGACGGTAAAGAGAATGAAAACGTGGACCGTCTTAATAAGTTTCATTTATATTTCAAATCTACACTTTAAGCTGATGCAATCGGTGTAAAATAATGACTTGCGTCCCCCATTACATAAAAGCGATCAACATCATCTCAATACCAACCTGTTAAGATGCATGTCAGTGTAGATGAGACTTCCCTGCAACAACACTATAGCTGTGTGAAAGAAACCAAATGTATGTCCCCATGTATTTTCCATGGGATGATACCAGAATGTGTATATTGTCGCCCACGAGAAGATAAACCCATGATACCTGGAAATAGAAATGTATTTGTTCAAAACATAAGCTGCCCGATAACCGATAATAACTTTGTCATAGCATTGCATATTGCCGTGAAGGTAGATGGGACACCGTTAGCACATAAAATTCTATATTTCGTAATCCTGTTTTTTGGACAATCACCAACGCTCTTTTAGAGTCGTGAGGATACGGTTATAATTCTATAAACATTCTTTGTTAAACGGGACGATAAAATAACACGCAAACATGCCCCATCTTACCCCAATCTTTTATAACAGTTAAATATTTTCACTTGAAGTTAAAACACGATGTCACACTTCCATTGTGTTTTTCATTCAATTCTGGTGTAACGGTCACGCCTTTTATCCAAAACAAATTTCATTCTTAGATTTTAAAAGGCAAAATAAATTTCATGCGTTCATAGCCCGTCACTCACTTTCGTATAAGTTGGACGGGACCTTGATTAAGTCGAAGATATTTTGCAAGTTTATCATCAGAGCTTGGGTTCGGCCACATTAATATAATTCCTCTGTCTCGATATTCCATTAAAAGAATGAAACAAATCATCATAATGACGGAAGCCTGGGGAAAATTATGAACTTAGAACCCAACATGGAGATTAATTATATATTTCAATAATTGACTGATGATGTCATTTTATGGAAAATAATATTTTATTTTACTTTGCAACTGTAACAGTATAAGAACACGCACCCAAACGTAACTTTAATAAAACATGCGATGCATCTCAAATAACGTGCAATGTTACTTGGCTACTGCTGTGACGCTTTTAAACAATAAGTTGATAAAATATTCGCACATTTTTAAAGCTGACAAGCAAATACAAATTACAAGGCTAAGTGATGGATCGGAAACACAAGTCATTTGCATTGGTTATCACCTGCGAGGATGAAATGGCGACGTCTTGTGCGGTTCCATCATACGTCCAATGCGTTTGTACCAGATGCAAGATATGAAACACAGCGTTCACACCAAGTAGCGACCAATTAAACCATCGCATTTCACTCCTAAATCAAGTCGTTGGGTTAAGGAGTTCGGTGTATACACTATGCGGGACGGTGAATTCCGTTAGCAACTAATATCCCATATTCCCAATCATGTTTTTAACAATTACCAACGTTCTTTTAGAGTCATGAGGATACGTTTATACAACCGTGTAAATATTGTTTGTTTACAATCAAATGGAACGATAAATAGAAATGAAAACGTGAACCGTCTTAATTACCCCAGCCCACTATAGTGTAGCGAATACAGAAACAGACCAAATTATCTCAAATCACCAAAGTAACAAATAGCCGGTTGAACTCATTTACGACAAGCTTGCTGCTAGATCTACAGTTAGTCATTTCCACGCCAGCCGTAGCTAAACCAACTCACCCGTATTTCTTGGTACGTGCGCCATCTTTCCGCCTTGACACGGTAAGTTGAGCTCTGTATATTAACGTCCATATAAAGACTTGGTGAAGGCAGTAGAACAACCACACGATTGCATGAGTTAATATTGTTGCTTGGTCGGGTGGAAGCTTCCAGAAATACCAAGTACCGACACAGTCTGCTCCCGAACGACCTGTGTTTAAATTAAACGATGTCATCGCGATTCGAATATCTTGTTGTTTATTCCGTTGAATAAAGTTTTACGTTGTGATGAAGGTGTAAGTTGAATTTTATGGGTCGTCTGTATACGGTGTATGTTGAACGTTTGGGGCCAGCTTTTATTTCAGCGACCACTCGTCCGTGAGTTGCGGAACAACCAGACGGTCCATGACCCTTGTCTTGTGTTACACAACATGCGATCGAACATATATTAAACCCGAGCCACCTTCATTATGAAACATTAAGCTTCATATTTTGGAGGGAACATTTACAACATTGTGTCCATGCCAGCATACACCTGTGTTGTACGCTGTATATTCAGATACAACCCATTAGTAAGCGCTCAATCTATTAGCATTGAGTGTTTAAGGATACATTAGCTCAAACTCTAAAACAATTTGCACGGATAAATGCAATTAATATTCCGGCGCCGTGGCTAAGTTGGTTGCGGGCGTACGTGTCTCTGTCCAATAGGCAATAAAGTGGGTTGTCTAAATTATCAGCCATACAGAAAAACAATCACGCACAAAAATCGCTAATGACAATAAAACACAATGACGTATTCCTTGTTTGTCATCCTTATATAAAACACACAAGGTGAATAAACCTCCCAACCTGGTATTGAAGTATCATTGCAAAAGTAAGGTTCAGGTAAGAATCTTATCATGGAATTGTTCACGCTTTCGTATGTGTAGCCCGACTGTGCGTCCCAACCCTTGGAGGCGCCTACGGAAACAATTTTAAATAAGAAAAAAAAAACAATTTTAAGTTGGAAAAAGATGAGGCATTCTCTTTTATCCTCTTATTTGGTTGTAAACAAAGAACATTAACCGATGTTTTTAATCGTGGCCTCACGACTCTAAAAGAGCGTTGGTAAAATAAAAACGTGATGATGAAATATGGGATATCTTTTACCAAAGTAAAATAAATATATTTACTATTGCAAAAGCTACCATTCATAAACAAGAAGAAAAACAAGATTACTTTACCGCTTTTTATTATTTCGTGAACTTACTTGACACAAATATTCGCTTCTCACCAGAACAAGTTATAAATAAAGACATTTATTGCAATTTGGAATTTCCTAGATTAAAGTCACGTTGACACATCATAGCTAATTATGTTATAATGTATTATATATCTTCATTGTACAAGGGATGCACGCAATAACCATAATCGTGACCATCGTGCTTAATATTGTACTTTCTGCGTCATATTTCCAATTAATTGAACGTGGATGAAATTGCGGGTGATGTTTAAACCAAAAGGTCATATTTTTGGTTTCATCACTTTTGGTATTAAACTTTATTTTTGCGCTAAAAATAATAATATGAACAAACCAAGAATAATATGAAGGTCGTAAACATTGAATGTAACTTACCCCACGCCCACATGCAGCCAAGCCATGCAATGATAAACAACATGGAAAGCACCCAGGCTACAACATCGTGTCGGGTTGTGGATCCTGTAAATACAAGGATTTACTTTATGTGTTTATATTTCTTTAATTAGTCATTATAGTTAAAGATGAAAATAAAGCCATATTCGTGTAGTCAAATAAGTAGTTGATAAATTACTCGTTTCAACCAACTGTGGCGTGGTTTATGCCACAGTTAAGCCCGATTGGTGTTTTAGTACGGTGGGGGAGATAGGATACCTTTAGCACACGATATCCAAACACCCTGATCTTGTTTTAAACAGCTAACAACGGTCTATAGGAGTTGTAAGGATACGGTTTTATAATTTTATGAATGTTATTTATTCACTACCAAATGGAACGAGAAAATAGAATATAAAGGTGTTCCATCTTACCCCACCCTACAATATGTGTTTTATAGAAACTTCACGGGCATAGTCTACCCGGCTATTTCCTTGGTCCCTATTGTACGGAACAAAGCATAAGCTGTGTGGATATGGATGAGAGGGTTTGAAACGGACTGTAAGTCAAGCGGATACAAACAAACGTCACTGCTGGTTCAAGTACAAATATTTGCTGACGGTCAATTGTTTGGTTTCATATACGTTATATGTTTGTGATTGGAAAAATGTTTTAAAAAATGACTTAAGCGCTGCCGGGGAAAGGTTACCGTTACCACGTAATATCTCATGGTTTTTAATCGTGTTTTAACAATTAAGAACGATCTTGAGTCGTGAGCTACGTTATATAACTCGGCAAATATGTTTGTTTGCTACCAAATGTGACGATACATGAAAGTGAAAACATGAACCATCTTACCCAACCTACTATACATAAGACCATACTTACCGCATTTTTGTTGACCGCCGCTTTCATCATTGTCTACTTTGTTTTTTCCCATCCTTTGGTTGTGGCTTTACTTTAATACATCCGTAAAGTTTTAAATCATTTCAAATAAAATCTACAGAAAAAAAAAAAAAAATACTTTAAGGCAAAATGCTAAAAACCACAAACCGCTTTTGTATTCGCCATTATAGTAATGATGCTGCAACCTCTATGAATACAGATATTCAAATCTATCAAAAATATATTATATTTGATAATTTTATTTTTGGCGAACAAATATTGAAATGCAGTCATTTTATCTAATACCTTTCCTCTAAGTATTTGTTTTATTTCATACTTTTGCAATTCCGCTTTTTTATTGTTTGCTAAACAAGTTCTGTCTAAACTTAATAACTCCACACGGTGTATCACCGGACGCGGTTGAATGGACACGCCTGGAGTGAATGGATCGACCATCAGTGAAAAAGTGTTTCCAAATATATTTCTATTTAACTTTAAGGTTACAGATTTAAAACAGTGAGCTGCAGATGTCTGGCACCCGGGAACACTGGCGCACTTGTCAAGAAAAACTCGGTTTTGAATGCGATCGTGCCATAATAGGGTGTTACGTAAAAGTGTCGGGTGACCTTTGCCTTTGTTCAAAGTGAATCTTAGTGTTAATGTAAGAAGTTCTTTAACCGGTAGCGGATATTTATAACACGTGTATTATTATGTTGCATCTGGTTTAATGTCATATTATGTACAGTTAACATTCGGCTTGCAATTATAGGCGGCATAACAAGCAGCGACCACGTAAGACACAGCTGCAATTTATATAAGGCACATGAAGCGTACTGCATTATATAAGGACATGGGGAAAACATCTGCATGGTTATGAATGGTGCAACTTTAGATTAATATTACCGGGTATATAAGACACAATGATTATATATACTAGTGGGAACACAAGCAGTATGAACTGAAACCCCTTGCTTAGAAATTGACGGAAACTCGCTTCCTAGCTTTGATGTTCCATATTTCATTGCAATCAAAATCGCCGAGAATTGTTGTTGCTCGACTGCTTCTGTAAGGTCGAACCTCCATCTCAGGGCTCGTGTATGTCTCACCGGGTTCGATCGGTGATCTAAATATGGATGGAAATTGTTTGTTTCCTTATTATTACACACCAACAGTAAACACATGGAACTGCATGCGCATGTACACTACTGCATTAACAGTAGAGTGGGGAAGACGAGACACATTTAGTACATAATATCCAAACATCCTTGATCGTGACAATTTACAATGGTATATTGGAGTTGTGAGGATACAGTTTTATAATTCTTTGAATGTTCTTTGTTTACTATCAAACATGAAAAGAGAATGAAAAGGTGCCCCATCTTCCCCACCTTATCTTTAATTGCTGCGTGCAATGCAATGTTCGAACACTATGTGTGTAACAACAATTCGGTCACCAAGTTATTTATCCTCTGCGCCGGAAATGCCGCGGCGTTATGCCATGGCATGTAGAAGGAGCCATGGCGCCATACACAAAGCTTTGTTATCCCTATCCATCATACGCATTATACTCACGGCACTTCAAAGCTCTTCCCGCTTGATATTCCACTCCCTTGCAAACTAAACACAGCTGACGTCATCGCCACTTTCAGTGGGTTGGTGATCTTGAATCGGATTGGCTGATACTCCCTCACTTTCAACTCATCTGCACACTGTGAATAACAATGGAAAATGCTCAATCATGTTTTTATACCGTGGGTACCGTGGGGTAAGATGGGATACTGTTAGCACATAATATCTCAATTTCTTAATCATGTTTTTAACAATTAACAACGAAAGTCATGAATATGAAGATATATAATTATGTATGTATTGTTTGTCCAATACCAAATGGGACGATAAACAAAAACACGTCCCATCTTACCCCAACCTACAACCAAGGAAAAAAGACAAATCTAAGAAAATACTAAAGTCAGCAAAGCTGGTAATACTACTTACAATAAGTTCCAAACATTGCGGACTCTCGATCTGAATGTCATATTGATCCACGTATAGTTTATTGGTTTCCTTCACACGCACAGTGGTGGTGACGCGGATCACATTCTCATCCGATAGGTGGCGCCCGTAATCACCAAAACCAAACTTGAAACTCTCTACGTCATCTGATTGGTTGAATAATATGGGGAGATTTCAATTTAAATATTCGGTAACATGGTTCAATTATTCTCATTGATCAGATGTATAATGAACGTAAGTTTAATATTAATAAATGTAACTTATTTATCCTGGCATGGCGGAAAACGACAGTCATTATAACACGGGTGTTCTGTTTCATACACCTCGTACCCGATTACTAGTTACCACGTATGTAACTTATTTATCCTCGCATGGCGGGGCAATGACAGTCGTTATAACACGGGTTTTCTGTTTTATACACCTCGTGCCTGCTTACAAGTTACCACGTATGTAACTTATTTATCCTCGCATGGCGGGCAATGACAGTCGTTATAACACGGGTGTTCTGTTTCATACACCTCGTGCCTATTTACGAGTTACAACGTATGTAATTTTGTAGGTCTTTTTTTCCTAACTTTTGTATAAAAGGCTAAAACCTACATGTGACAGCATTCAAACTGTTGATGTGAAAGAATAGATTGAATGTAAACAAACCAACCTTTTCCTGCAGCTATCTTCCTTGTACCACGTGATCGTTTAAGCAATCGTTTCCGTTCCTCATTATTGAGCATTGTGTGGATGACTGTGGTTATTGTTGCGTCACAATCAACACCCTTCGCGTTTGTAACCTACAACGGAATATATAATGTTATGTGATAATGGACGTAATATTACTGTGGGGTTAGGTGGAAATCGTTAGCCGTGAAATCTCATATTTCCTAACCGTGTGTTTAACAATTGCGTATTTTATAGTCGTGAGGATACAGTTTTTTAATTTATTTGAATGTTCTTTGTTTACTACAACCTTGGACGAGAATAGGACAAAAAGGAAACAAAAACATGTCCTACCTTACCCCACCGTTTCCCATCTTACCCCACTCCATCATATCCCATCTTACCCCACTCCATCATATCCCATCTTACCCCACTCCATCATATCCCATCACACCCCACACTAGTATACATATGAAACTTAACGACCCACCTTCACCGATATAGACACGTCACTTCCGTTGATGACGTCACCGACAGGATTGATGTCAATCTTGATGTTTCCTTCTTCCTCCAAAACAAACTTATCATGGTAAGGGGCTTTCCTACCATGAGCATAAGCACGTTCAAAGGCAACTCTTTCCTCCTCGCTTCCTGTGATATCAACACAAACGTTGCTGTCATGTAATGAACTACAATACAATGCATAATTAACCCTTTCACCATAGTAAGATGTAATTCTTATAATTTATAGAAACAAAATTTTGATATATACTGTTAACACTATTCCGCCCTGCACGCCACGTTTCGTGTACAATATCTTCATTAAGCCCAGTAGTTAGTTTGTCATAATGTTTCTATAATTCGCCCAAAATGGCATATTTTGTTCTCTTATTCAAATGAAACCTGTGTGTTTTATAATTTCGAATATTTGTTGTTTTAATGGCAACGTATATTGCTCAATTCCATTTACATGATATACCTTGCCAGTCGAACTTATTGGTTTCGTTTAAATAAATGACTGATGATGCCATTTCAGGCGAAATCTATCCTATATTAAACAATTAGTTAGACTTGATTTTGTTTGTTACATATTTCGAAGCACTTGATTGTGAATGTTGTTTCGTTACGAGAATCGTTCAACTTTACGAACATTAGATCAGGACCAGATTCAACGGGTCCGCCAGTAACAACTTACCTTCGGCAAACTTATATTGAAGCGTTACATCTTCACGTTCATCTGACCCAACAGCTTTGGTGCTGATGTTCCTTCCCACGTGACGTTTATCATTCTTCACCATCTTTGTTACTTCTCCTTCGTCGTTGACTTCCCAGAACACACGATCAGCGTTTACCTGCGAAGAACGTACACGATATAAAGGATTTCTTTTCTAAAAGTCGAAAAAAATGTTCACAACTACGTAGTAGGGTGGGGGAGACGGAACACCTTTAGCTCAAATACCAAACATTTAAACAATTAACAACAGTCTATGGGAGTCACGAGAACAAAGTTTTATAATTGTTTGAATATTCTTTGTTTACTACCAAATGAGACGAGAAAATTGAATAAAAAGGTGTCCCGTCTTCCCCCAGCCCACCAAAAATTCAAAACTTCATCATTTAGTCCCGACAGTATATAGAGATTCGATCATGTTTTACAGTTTCTTTGAAAAAAACATTTATTTAAATTTCAAGCTAAATAAATATCAAAATGTACAGTCCTGGTATTCTTAGCTAAATGATAATATGTGATACAGTTACATTCTTTTATTTAAACTCTGGTTAATTTTCTTTCAACAATTCTTCTACCCTGTCAGTATTCCACTTCGTGATGTTTTTACAAATCAACCAAACTTACAGTTTTCTTACAGCAGCTTACGAGTACCAGCTGCACAAATAGTTACCCAACAACCCAATGTCCACTATACCTCTGCAAATACAAAGTTAGTGTCGGATCCAATGTATATTTCCCCATTCTTGATGGCTTTGATAGGAGCAGGTCCGCACTGCATCACGCCACTACTCTCCTCCTGTGGGGTTGCGTCTACAGCTTGCCAACCGTCATAACCTGCAACACGTTCATACCAGGGTTAATATGACTAATGTTACTCGCATGCTATTGTAACGTAACATATGTGTTTAGAAGATCAAATTAGTTAAAACGACAGCGCACTAAACAACCGTATCCTCACAACTCTCATAGATTGTTGTTAATTGTTTAAAATACGATCAGAATATTTAGATATTATGTGCTAAAGATGTCCTTCCCCACCCTCACTGTTTAGTACTCTGAGGTAAGATGGGACACCTTTAACATTTATAGCCAAAAATCTTGATCGTGTTTCAAACAATTAACAACGATCTATGGAAGCTGTCTATATGGGAGTCGTGAGGATACGATTTAATAATTCTTTGTTTACTACCACATGGGACATAAAACAGAATGAAAAGGTGTTCCATCTTCCCCTCCCCACCATATATTGTACACAATAGTTATAGTGTGCAGGAACTCACCTTTAGGCAGATCTGGTCGTCGGAAAAATCCTTCATTCCAAACATGGAAGTTCCAAATAGAATCCCCCGTTCCCTCAGCGCTTTCGCCATCCTCGGTCAAGAACTTATCGATTGTCATGTTGTATTCGGTGTCGTGGGCGGAGTTGAAGTTGGTGATGCTACGGGCGGGAATACCAAGCGCACGAAGAACTGAGAAACAAACGGTGATTGCTAAGTTCGTGAAAAAAAACTTGGTGGGAATAGTAGCCAAATGCCCCGTCATCTAATTATAGTGACGCTCATGAATGGATTAACCTTACGAGATTCCCGCTGTGTATATACTATATCTAGCGAAACCACATCAGTCGAATGGGAACAGGAATGTGAATATCAAGACCGAAGATTATTAGTATGTTTATGTTTATGTCCCCGCTGTCCCTATCTACTATCCAGCGAAACCACAGCCGTATGAAATGACATTAATAAAATATAAATACCTGTGGTAAGCAACCCGGAGAAGACCCAGCATTGTCCATACTTGACCGGATTCATCTTCGTTTGATTCCATTGCTTCAATATAGCAACACTGCCGCTCCATGTGGTTGGTTTCACTCCCTCCTCATACTTGCCGTCCCATCGACCCCACAACACACCGTTGTCATCGTTACAGTTGACCTGCATGTTATGATGTCATATTATTGTGGAGTAAGATGGATATAATGTTCATATATTTCCTAACTGGGTTTTTAACAAATAACAATGTTATTTTAGCTTAGATTTGTGAGGATACGGTTAAACAGTTATGCAAATATTTCCCATCTTACCCCAACACATATATATATTAAGTAGACTTATCACAGAAACACAGTGCAACTGGATCTAAGCAATCACCATGGCAGATAACAGCCTGCTACAATAGGCAGGTGAAGCTCTCTTCTTTAAACTTTTCGTCGCATTCTTCTGCGCGTTTGTATGTTCGCGCAACAACTTCAACGCGATGTCTAATATTCCTTCCTCAAACTGCCCGAACAACCAATCTTTGGCACCGATGTGATACCATTGACCAACATAAATACGACCGGTGTCGTTAAGAACATACTCCTCACGTTCAACCGAGGATTCCATGTAAACAGGATCGGCTGGTGAACAAAAATGTGGATGATCAAAAACAATTAAACTGAATATTTCTGCCACAAAGTTAAAAAGTTTTTCTTCGCCCTGTACAAGGACCATATAAATGCAACAGCTCGTGGCAGTTCGGTACCGTTATACACATTGGTTAGTACGCACGCCTGTAAACCAGTGGAGACTGGTTCGATCAAGGGTTAACGCCGCCACCACTGATGTGCGTATACGGGTGCTTGGACAAGACACTTATCCGTAAATCCTGATGATGTTTCACCGAACGGCAAATTAAACATCGTTTCTTTAGGATAAGAAACCAACAATTGCCAGAAAATCTCTTTCACAGTTAAAACAAATGTCGACAACAATATACCATTTACCACGATGGACTTACCCGGTTTAAACGGGTTGAACAGAACCACAATATCGGGTTTCACTTTCCTCTCCTTCTGCCTGCCATCCTTTAACTCAGTGGTCACCTCCACAGTTAGTTTGTACCGCCCGATGATTGCATCTGGTGGAATATTCACTTGTAAAGTGACTTCCTTGGTTACCTCATCTTCGTTGATCTTCATACAGGTCCATTTACTCCCTTGCAACGAATCGCCGACAGGAACTCGGATCTTGGTCTCGTTTTTAATAGTAGGGTCCGAACCTGGACGAATACATTGTAATTTATATGCAGTTGTTATTTAATACAAAACAATAATAATATATAATCGTGTGGGCCAAGATGAATGCCGCTAACACGTAATATTTTATATGTTTTAATATTTTTTAAACAATTAACGACGATATTTCAGAGTTGTGAGGATACGGTTATATAATTTCGTAATTGGTCTTTGTTTCCTACCTAATCGAATAATAAAAAATAAACGTGAACCATTTTACCCCATGAAAACCTGTCCCATCTTACCCCAACTTACTACATGTTCTTAAACAGTTTTACAATTACCCCGCTTTACGTAATTTTACTTACCAATGGTAAACTCCAACACAATATCGTCCTTAGCTGGCCGGTAGTTTCGGTTCTTGAAAACCAACCCGAGATCAAACGTCGCCGCCCTTCGAACCACCAAACTGTTGTGAATATATTTGTCGGTATGATGGTCTACACAGTTCGTCTCTTTCTTGTAATTCACGCGTAGGATCTGCAGAACCTCAGCTATGGAATAAATAGAATTACTAACACTGTATCGCATCTATACGAGCTTATACTTTAGTTCCACCTCTGCAGTTACGTGTTCGTCTCATGCTGTCTATACCGGGCAATAGTTATGTGTGTTAAGGGTGTTAGGTGTTGCCTGCATAGTACAATTGCACACCTGCTTAATTATTGTGGTTTTATATTCAATGGAATGCCCAACAACGTTCATAGCTTTGTTTATTGAGGTGAACACTTGCGATGGATGAACAAAGAATACAAATATATGAAACTCGCACACAATTAAGCTGTTTCATCACGCGGACGTCGACAAGGGAACCCCTGTGTTCGCTTTCCCTGCTGTTCCAGGCTTATGTTTACTCCCTCCTATAATTACGGGACCAGTTTACTGAGACCTTAATTTATAACAGCGTAACAAACATGGTTTAACTGTAGCCCACCACATGACCATTTACATACCAAAGCTATCAACCACGCCTACTATATATATAAATATATATCTTCATAGGCCTTGAAAGTTACCACAGTTGATTTAATTACAGCTACTAAACAAACCTACAAGCTACTTACTCGGGGCGGGCCCGCTAACTTTGTCCAACCACTTTTGTATAGTTTCCTCATCCACGTTATCGATCACATAGTTGTCCAGCAAGTGAGGATTACGATCGATATATTCACCAAGAAACCTGGGATGTTCGTCCAAGAATTCGTTCACTTCTTCTGCGTTTTCAGCATCTGGAAAGTAACAACAATCAATGTATTTGCGACATAAATACATCGCCAACCACCCTTACCAATAACGAACCACCTACGGCGAAATCGTGACATATTTATAAAGTAGAATCGAGTAAACTATATAGAACGTTTCTTAGATGCGAGCAGTACAGTTGCAGGAGCGGAATGAGACTTAACTAAGATTGCTTCCAGTTGTTACATACAAGCCATCATCGAGTTATCGAAGGTTAAATTAGGTCTTGACATTGCTGGCGAAACGATTATCTCCCCGGGGAAATGGGTCGCCAGGTTTAACTTTAATATCAGAAGTTTAATCTAATTTAGCGAAGTCTAAACACAGGGTTGAACCTAATGCTTTAAACAGAACACGGGAACGGGAAGTCCAAACTTTATTACAAACGATCAACTTGCGCTAGAAGACTTGCAATTATAAGGCAATGTGGTTTATATTCTCTGCGTTAAAACCCGAATAATGCATCGGTCTACTTTAATATTAAATCCTTTTCCAATATTTACTTTGTAACAAAATATATATCAAATACCAAATGGCCGCCTTTACCAGGTGACGACCATTATTATTATTATCGTATATAGACCGCTTGTTATTGTACCTGAGTTCGTACATATACAATACAAGCTTCTTCAAGGTCACGCCTGCTTGTATAATCGAACTCCAGTATTACAGACTTGCATCGTCAGTATACAACAGACATAGACACAGTATAAACATTGTAGCTTTTGAGCGTTTATTCCTATGAGTGGGTCGTATGTGAACTAGCCGTTAGTTGGCGCCCTATACCACCCCAAAACGACGTTTCCACCCGCTGTTTATATTATGAGCATTTATAAGCTAATATGTAAATTTCGTTCCAACGAAACATTTGTTCTTTCTGCTGTCTTTGTACAAACCATCTATGATTTTATATTTGTGGACTTTTTCATATGTAGACCATTTTTTAAATATATAGTAGGATGGGGAAAGATGGGACACTTTTAGCTCTATTTCCTCGTCCCATTTAGTAGTAAACGAAGAACATTTAACGAATTATAAAAGTGTATTCTTACGACTCCAATAGACTGTTGTTAATTGTTTAAAATACGATCAGGATATTTAGATATTATGTTCTAAACGTGTCCCATCTTCCCCCACCCTACTACATACCGAACAGCAATGTTATAACATTCGCACATCAAACACATAACTGGCCGTTAAATATACAACCCCAGATGTTAAGGTCATTACCCTTGTAGTTCAATGCAAATGTTTGGCTGTTCAAATACTTCTCGAATTAAAACATTCCGTGGTATTTAAACTCCCGTGTCCGTCAACGCGGTACAATCCACCAGATTATTTAATCCCAATTATAATAACAAAGTGTCTTTATCGATACACCAATATAATACAGCATAGTGATTAAACCAAACAGATGGTTATGCTTGCGTTACACTTATAATACACTTATGATAGTACTATGGGGTAAGATGGGACACCTTTAACACATAATAACCAAATATCCTGATCGCGTTTTAAACGATTAACAACGGTCTATGGGAGTCGTGAGGATACGGTTTCACAACTCTTTACATGCATTTTGTTTACTATCAAATGTAATGAGAAAATAGAATGTAATCGTGTCCCATCTTTTCCGACCCTACTCGCATAACTTAATATTATATCCTAAATTCACTATCCCTTTATTGAAATATAGCATTTACAACGCTACACTGTGAATCTATAACAAATTGCAAGGTTGAAGAGATACAGACATATACTATTTTATATAGAAATAATAAAATACCTTTTTCTTCTTTCGTTGATCGGTTTCCCATTATAAAGTTGCCACTTGTTTCGAGCTACTAACACAATGTTTAATCTGAAAAAAGATGAAATTTATTTTTTACAATAAAAAGTCCGGAATGCGTAATTTTTCACAAACTAGCTGTAATGTAGCATCAGTAGACATAAAACTTTGTTCCTGTTCAAAAACTACACAGCAGCCACGTCTATGAAGCTAACTGTATGCTACCGAATGCGTCACACTCGATTGCGCATCCAAAATAAAGAGAGTAACATGCACTGTAACAAGGCATCCAAATGTTTTAATAATTACAAATGCTGCCTTATCCTGTTCTAATTATACCGCGTGCACCGACATAGGCCGACACCGTATGTTGCCTACCGTTTAATTACAACCTACCAAATCGCACCAGGGCGCCAATTTCATCCGATTCTCATTAAACTTAACGACCGGTGGCTATGGCTGACTCTATATTAACTTAAGTTGCAACAAAACAACGAGATGGTCGATTCCTGTAGACTTGGTTGGTTATTTAACGAGAGTTCCGCATTGCCAGAGACAACAATAGAGAAATTGTGCCCATATACGTTGATACTTTTGCTACGTATATGGAATACCGACAACTAAACAAACAATATTCGGTTGCCAAACATAGTTTTATTGATAAATAGGTCGGAATATATAAGCTAGGCTAGTATTCGTCAAACAACACATTGTTTGTTTTTTTGCCAACCCGAAACTCTGCGTTCGTTTCTCCTGGTTAAGCCATACAAGCACTAAGTAACCAATCCGCTGTATCTATGCAACAGTACGTAAAGTTCCCGGTATTAAGAAACGAATGAATAAATATATCTTAAGTTTAATTTCCTTTATATCTTGGTATAGTTCGCTTTTATTACTAACAGCCTAAATATACAATGCCGCATAAAACACGGTTCGCTTGACACAAGCCTCGAATAACAGATACCACAACCACACGTTAAATAGCAGATTAAACACAATTGTTCACAATTTCCGCTGTGGTAATAGACACGTTTCATTTATCAACAAAGGCGCCCGTGTATAGACACTTGTGTTGGTCGTTACCACGATTGATTATACACAACATTCGGTATTGTACAAACGATGCTGTCTACCTTATACAGCTCGAACCTTACAGACCACGATATTTGTAACCCTATGCATATGTTGACTGTGTACCACCACCGCTACATAACAGCATATACGGTCGTGCCGCCAATAGTGATCAAAATAGATCTGGAGAATCCCACTAAATGTTCGACCCAAGTTGCTTTGAATACAAGAGCACGAAAAACAGCTATTTTGAAGATTCTGTCACTAAATCGAAACTTGTATATAGCTGTAGACTCTATATGCGAAACTGAAACTTGTGGTTTCGCGAATACGAAAATTTCCACCACGACTGGGTAGACAGAACTCTCCTGACGTCATTATTGTTGTGCTGATGTGTCTAATTGCAAATACATTCGTTTGTTACTTCGTGCTCGATCACTTGAATCTTCGCCTTTTACTTGTTTATCCCGAGGGCGAAATACGATCGGCTTTACACAGTTGATGAATTGCTTTCCTTTGCAGAGTAAATTAAACCACACAAGAAAACAAAGTCGACTATGATCGTTGTGTTCAGCTAAACACGAGTGGGTGAGAAGTGGTTTAATCAAAGGCGTTGCTTATTCGGTTGAAACAACAAAAGCAAAACATTATTTCGTTTCAATGTAAAGTAAAACACGTTGAACGCGACTTCCATTCAAAACTATAGGGTTTGGGGAATGCCTTAAAATATATTGACCGCACGTATAACAATGAATGGGAGATATTATGACTACGAAGTAGCAAAACACTAAACTTGCATCTTCACTTAACTGTTATTATAATCTTGCATGCGTAAGTATATTAAGTAATATACTTATGCTTAAACATATAGTATCTATATCAATATATCGGTAATATTTGTAATGTTAATGTAAACAACTGACAAACCTCAGTTAAACCCTGGTCTACTGCTTGTCTGGTCAAGCCCTCCACCACACAAAACAACATATGCAGATAAATTGTCACATCATGCAAGTAACACCGCCGTCCAGGAAGCGATACGTCACATGGCTTCGGTGTCGGAGATTTACATCGCATGAGAATTGTGACGTAAAGTCCAAATCTCTTTACCATACATCATAGTACTGTGGGGGGGAAATGGGACACCTTTAGCACATAATATCTAAATATTCTAATCGTGTTTTAAACAATTATCAACGGTCCATTGAAGTCGTGGGGAATACAGATTCATAACTCCTTGAATGTTTTTTGTTTGTTACCAAATGCGACGAGAATGCAGAACGAAAATGTGTCCCATCTTCCCCCACCCTTCTATATATGATGCATGTATAAAACGTCGTGTGTGATTGGCGCAAGCCTGTACCAGGCATTTATATCAAGCAGCTTAATATTAAGATACAAGCATGTGTGATTGTATAACACTAAGATGTCGGACCTTTACAACATGGTATTGTACAACGCTCGATCCATCACGAGGTGGAAGGAGAACCAACTGAGGAAGTTGCGACTAAATAATCTTCCGCTGACGTGATGTCACTTTCTCCCGACCATGTTTTGATTCAAGTCACGTGATAAAGAGTCACGCTTGAAATACTGCGTACTTCCCGGTGTATCATGTGGTTCATTATTTTTCCACATGAAAGTTAAACGTTGAATATATGATTTGCATTTAAAGTCATTATGTATAACGGTCAATTAGAAAATAGAAAACAAGAGTTTTTTTAAATTGAATTATATTTTTATCGCCACAGTCGCCAAAAGACATTGCCCTCCCGTTATGCTGAGAAGGCATTACCAGCTTGTTTATTCTCCACTGTCACCGCGTTGCTCCTATAGCGGGATGTCGCTTGTTGCTTGGTCGTTTAGTAAGTAAAGTTGTCTATATTCTGTATAGCAGGGTGGGAGAAGACGACAACTTTGGGAGTAAGATTTTATAATTCTTAGTTTACTACCGAATGGGATGAGAATATAATAAAAAGATGTCCCATCTTACCCCACCCTATACTATATTATGTGTTGCTGTCGAATAGCGTTTACATTGAAGGAGTCTGCGGCATCTACGGTCGTTGGTTAAATACCGGTGTTATCCCAACAAAACCTATTTTGTACACAAGGCTTGTAGTTCGAAGCAAAACGATTAATGCTCCCCTAAGTTTGAACAACTTTGAAACATCTATGGTTCCACATGGTTAAATAAAAACAGATGAGATGTAAGTCACAACTCCCTAGTTTCGTTGAGAAGCTGGTTTCTGGTGTGTCGTGTACGAGATTAGTAACAAAAGTTCGTAATTCTTAAATTGTTTGTTGTAGATTGTTGTTATTACTAGTATACGTTGTTGTGTATTTTTGTAAACAAAGAAATGCCGAAGTCAAAAAGAGATAAACGAAGTGAGTTACAATGTTATTATTTTAGTTTCCCACGATATTCACGACTAAATAAATGTTTTGTGCAGTTTCCTTGACTCAAACCAAGAAAGGTGGTTTAGAAGCAAAACAAAACTTAGTCACTGAGGTTTGGCTTGTTTTATTAATGTCATATTTTCATGTTTTATAATTAATATTGAATTTACTTAATACGTAGGTACGGAATTGCGTCGAGAAATACGATCGAATATTTGTCTTCAGCGTTTGTAACATGAGGAATAGTAAATTAAAAGAAGTCAGAAATGCGTGGAAACATAGCAGGTTGGGTTGTTTTTAACTTCATTCTACATGGGTGATGTCCTTGAGGACCTGGGATATATAGACGGGATTTGGTTCATTACCCCAACACCCAGGCTACTGTTTGTACGTACGAAACCTCCAATGTTACTCTGTCACGGTTTCATCTGGAGCTGTTACTCCACTTGTTTTGCCCGCCTAAAGTTGATTCATATTTTACAATATCTTCTAAAACTCTTTCATTCCTGAAGATTTTTCTTCGGCAAGAACAAAGTTATGGCCCTCGCTTTCGGTCGATCGCCGGAAACTGAAATAATGAACGGACTTTATAAATTCTCGACGAAACTTGTGAACGAAGTTGGTGTTTTGTTTACAAGTAAATCTAAAGAAGATGTTGTCGAGTAAGCTACAATTGGTTGTAACTTGTTTTTGCATAGCGTGCCCTGTCAATGACAATTCTTATAACACAGGTGTTTTGTTTCAATTTTTTGTTCAACTTTTCACATAAACCAGACAACTGCATAGTAATTTGTAATAAGCAGATATCTGGATAAACAAATTCTGTTAAAAACGGTATAAGTTTTGTAATTGTAAAGTCATCAGAGGTTTTTTTAAATATATACATATTTTTCTCTATTTTAAAGTTTTACCAAATGTTTTACTTTTTGTGATTAAAATATTTAAAAACATCATAATATAATCTACCTTTTACTAACCATTATAATTTTGTGTTAACACAATTTAAACTTTATTGCAGTTGGTTTGATAAATACAGTGAGCATGATTATGCTCGTACAGGCAACATAGCAACCAGCACTGTAGAGTTAGATGAGGGACCTCTTGTACAATTCTCACACGCCATTGAACCTCATCTGAGGAAACTTGGATTACCTGTTGCATTAAAAAAAGGTGAATAGATTATTATTGTCAATATATATCCACATGGTCTTATTACACCATGTGCCCTGGGTTGGAGCAATTGTCGTTAAGTGTCTTGTCCAACGATACATACGCCCACAATGGTAGCAGGGACGAGCCTTGAACACGTAACCTCTGGTTTGAAGGCAGACACACCAACCACTTTGCTATGAGGTTGGATATATTTAAACATTGTGTGCAAACTAACAATTCGAGTCACTTATCCCTACTGTAAATAAGTCACCATACTCTAATTCGCAGGGACCACATCCTTGTATTAATAACTACTTATGTTGCAGGTGTTGTTACCATGTTACAATCACATACCGTTTGTAAAGAAAATGAAAAGCTGACGGCAGAGCAAGCTAAAGTATTGGTGAGTGGGGAAGTGTGGTTCCTTTATTGGACTTACAAGTTTATGTTGTTTTTAAGTGTAAAACAAATTCAACTTGAATGTGTGACATTTTACCCCTTTAAGTTGGTGTACAAGGTTGAGATGCATATATGAATAAATGTGATCTATTTATCCTTGTTTGACGGGGCAACAATAGTCATTGTAACATAGGTGTTCTGTTTCATACACCTCGTGTCTCCATGTAACTTATTGTACTGTTTGCCTGATAATTTAGACAAACCATTAGCGACCACTGTGTGACAAGTCACCTCGTATTATTACCACCCGCGCAACGACAACTTATTCCGCAGAAATTATTGAAGATAGTGATGTCACAGTTCAGCATCCACTTGCAATGCATGTGGGAGAAAGATAGCGGTGAATGCTCGGTGTTTGATGTCAAGGAGAAGGAAGTTATGTTTAATAAAGTTCGTGTGACGACGGATGATCAGGTGTACGATTATGTAGAGTCCGAACAAAAGGAAAACATGGAAGTTGAAAATGTTGTGAAACGTGAAAAAACTGTCAGAAGGTCACTAAGGATAAAAAATAAAAGTCATTAAATTTGAACAACTTTTATTACTTTGTTTGTAGAATTTGATTAAAACAGCTTGGAACTTTAAAACAAACGTTAACATCCCCATTTATGACACGATTTTTATCTCAAACATCACTGAAAATGATCTTGGTTTTTAAACTAGAAAGTTTGGGGTGAAAATCCTCCCATACATATTGGGTGTCATGTTTGTAGCTGACCAAACGATCAGTGTTTTCAGCTCCTCCACTATTGTGGCAACGCGATTGTAGCAGTTGGAAAGTAATATCCATTTTTATCGGTTGTCATTCGTTCGGACATGTGTATTTTGTCAACTTTTACTTTCCCAAAGTTAAAGTTCCCAAAAGCAGCCAAGATTTTGGTCGCGTCGAATGATTCTCTCTGCCTGCTGCCCCCTCTAGTGGCTTGCCTTGATTTTACTTTACGAAATGTTGTGTTTAGTAACGTAGCATGAAGCTTCACTCGGTCGTATTGCTTCTCTGACAATCCAGCGTTCGTGAAGGTTTCATCCAAGAGGTTGGCGATCGCTTGAAGCTTGTCGCTTCCATCAGAGCTCTGCACCTGGATAAGATTGGACTATATTACACTGCAGTCTGTTTATAAAACACTTTGTCAGTCATACATTAAAATCATATTTAAATTTATCACTTACAAAGTTACGTACAAGGTAACTTGTAAGCGGGCACGAGATGCATGAAACAGAACATCCGTGTTATAACGAAGAATAAAGGAGTTGCAATCATCTAATCTCAATGTTCCCAATATCCCATGTATATGTTTGCATTGACTTGCCTTCCCATACAAAACATCTACATTGGCAGGATCATCGTTCATGTATTCCAATCCTTTCAATGCAATATTAAGCGACGTTCCTTCAAGAACGTCGACCACCCTTCCCCCACACTCCATCAACACTTCCTTTGCTTTTTCAACTTCTATTTCATTCAACAGGGTCAAGGTACAAATCGTAAGATGAAGTTTGGTTGGGATTTGGAAGATACTTCTACAAACCCCTCGCGAAGATGAAAACTTCATCATCACATCTTCCTCGAACTCGTGAAACGATTCTTTCACCTCTTCATTCACCAGAGGTATCGACACAAAGTGTGTAAATTGTTGTTTCCATCGTTTCTCTGAAACTATAAGTTCAATTCTGTTTCGGGCTGACGCGACACCTGATTTATCTTTCCCGGAAATCACGATGTTCCCCTCCGTGCCACGCCGAGGGATCTCAATCCTCGTTCTTGTTTCAAACTCCAAGGTTCGTTTCGTTGCCCCCTTCGTCCCGATGATATATTTAAACAATGCACTTGCTGTGTTGATGGTTGTTTCAAACCTGGGATGGCAGAGTTATTGTTGGGTACATCAGTATATATAAGACATAAAAATAACAAAAATCTTATATAAAAAGAAAAATTACAAGTCGAGCTGCTGCGTTTAGTATAAGTTATTATTTCTTTGAGAGCGAAGATCAAGTAAAACAACGAAGAGAAGGAAATTAGCAGCAAAACAACAGTAAGAAACTTGTAAGTTTAAAATTCTTACATCCCATTTGACCGGGTCGTTATATTTTTGTCATTGGTTTCGTAATCTTCGGTTTCTTCCAACACGTCATCGAATGATTCCTCATCAACTTTATGTCCGTGACTTGAATTATAATCACAGTAAATACGACCTTCAATATTAATCAACGATGGGTACAGAACGTCCATTTTGGTCGCTGAGGATTTTACAAAACTATAACACGCGCGATGCACCAAAATATCTGGAAATAACTAAAAAAATCCCGTTCTGCGGGTATTCCCCTTTCTGTTACCAACCAAGCGAAGCAATAATAGATGAGAGGTGGGTCGTCCGTCACAAAGGTATACAGCAGAGCTGGGATCTATTGAATCGGCACGTTCTATTATTGATAAAGGGTTTATAATATGCATTGTTGCAGCCCCTTTTTGTTTTACCTTTAAAAAGTTAATATTCGTAAATTTTACTAATCGTTAGCTAAGCGCTAATTGTGCGATTTAAAAAGTAAACAGGTATTTTAAAATTGATAATACAGTTAGTTGGGTTAAGATGGACCATGTTTTCATTCTGTTTTATCATTCCATTTGAATAAATAAATGTTACCTACGCGCCAACCACTTTGCCACGGCGCCTATGGTTGTAAACTTTACAGAATTATATAACCGTATCCTCACGACTCTAAAAGATCGTTCTTTATTGTTAAACACGATTAGGGAATATGGGATATTATGAGCTAACGGTAGCCATATGCATCACAGACTACTACAATGAGAAAGTTACATTCATAATATATGAGGAGACATCCCAACTCGTATTAGTACCTTAATTAAACGCTTGCAATACTTTGGATTAAATAAACGTTGCTGTTGTGTCAAACCTAATGACTTGTACGTGTGTTTATACGTTTGATTTACCGTGGGAACGCCGCTGCTCGCATCCGGATCTACTTTAATATGTTTGGTATTCAATTCTAGCTTCAATAAATGAAAAAAATTGTACTCGTGCGGCGGAATACGACAGACACGATGGAGATGATTTAACTGTAACATCGCTTCGACCATTGTACCATAATGAACAGACTACCACCAGTTTCACTTGTTTATATTTGTATTACATTCACTGCTCTACATCGCTCTTAAATCCAACTATAAGAAGAATCAACACAATGTTATGCTTTGCATATACTAGATGTAGGATATAGAAAACAATGAAGAGTAATAAACCGTGTTGGGTCCACATCATGACTGAATATCTTTGCATTCTTCGCTTGGTCCAAATTCACTGTGTTGCCCGGGCCTTGTCCTATGCTCACTTGCTCATGTAAAGTGCCCGGGTTTAAATCTCTAAGTGACTCTCTTGTGGAATGCAAAAGGTCTGTGAGTGTCAAGTCTATTTTTAATCGGTTGGTTATAATGAAACCCAAAGTACAATCCTCGTGCCTCCCAACATCTTCTGTAGTCTCCACCAGTTTTTCTCTTCCACACCACGGTTGCATTTTTAAGGCCAATGGTCTGGAAATACAACAACCAGCACCGCCGTGGGCAAACTGATATATCTCAGGACGACCACGATAGTTTGCTGTATATGATGGAACGCTTAGTTTACCAATGCAGATGTCTTGTGTCCAGTTATAACCATTAACAAGATTGACCAGACGTGGTGGATTGACGTAATTATCGTCGTCGAATCGGCACCACCACTTTTTACCGCTCGCCAAATACTTATCAAACACTGTTCCTGTTTTACAGCTTAGATGAGGTCGATTATACTCTTGTCCACAGTGTGTGTTGATAATATGACCCCCAGTTGTTTCATTCAGCTTATCGTCATCACCGTCTGTGAAAATATAAGTTTGTTTTCTCGCAAGATTGAACCAAGTCTGAACGATTGGAGCAACCCGAGATTCGTGAAATTTTCTACTTGTCCTTACGGTGATGTAAATATCATCCAGAGTTGATGGACCATCACTATTAGACACTTGTACATCGCGGTAAATCACTTCTGTACAGTTAGTTGATATTCTCTTGCGAGTAGGGACAGGGCAGTTTAAATTTGCGGAATGATGGATGAGGACAACGGTTACACACGACATCCCGGACAAAACCATCACGTAACGTCGTAACATTGTAGCGTTCAGCTAAATGCAACCTGTAAACCAAATAATTAGGAAATTGAAACAATGTTGCTTTGTTGCAACTCGACGCCTAAAATGACGTCACATTACCAAACCACAATACTCCGTTAATCAATGTCAACACTGCGGAAACGACTTATCTCATGGGAGACTATTCTCACAAAAACAAAAAGGAATAAAATACAGCAAGATATCATGAACTCTGTTTGGTATCTGGATATTTAAACAATTAGTACTACAGTAGATATAGCACCCCGCTGAAGCCTGTATATGAAGTCGGATCAGCACGGAGTCATATAACCCAACCGCCAATCCTGTATATTCAGTGGGGGTTTCTTTTTCTGAACACACACCTAGACTAGATAAAAAGAAACACAAGTTTTCCACCTGCATAAACCAAGCTTTCTTACTTGAGTGTTTCTGCATAATATCCGTGTTTGTTTCGCTAGTTGGCTAATTAATGCTGTGTTGCTCGCTATACGTCTTGTGGAGTTATCAGGTTACTATTGTTTATTTATCACAATTTTGACAACCGTTGCCGGTGTGTTAGGACGGCATAATGCCAAACCAACGAATATGCGTTTCCTCTAATTGTTGCAAGCGCCTGATGTAATAGTCAGAGCCATAGAAATACATAGGTGTTTATACGACTCTGGTAATAGCAATGTAAAATTGACACAACGTATACCACATGTGGTCGCCAACCAGCGGTTCGGATATTTGGTATTTATTCTGCCTTTTATAAAAGAGTATTATTCAACTCTATTTTAAGCACTTTTAAAGCTGAAGAAATATTCTAAAATTTATGAATTTATTAACAACTTCTCGACGAAAAAAAGTATCTACATTGGCCCTACTAAACAGTCTCTATAACTTTGGCCACTACGTGCTCAAGAATCATGTTCGTTCTGAATTCGTATTTTAGACTTTTTTTAGTTCGAAGAAGCATTGAGACAAGAGTGGACATTTAGAAAGTAAAATGTATTGTAATTTGTAAGTTAACGCGTGTGGGTATTCTGGTACAACTCGAATAATTGAAGGTAAAATAATTTGTTGGGGTTTATGTTTACTACAACATTAAGCTAAGATAATGATTTTACACAAATATTTTGAGTAAATTAGTTCATACAGTCCATACTATCAACACATTTTACAAAAAACTTCCGTTTGTTAATGTATTAGCTGATAGATCTGCTTTATTTTTCGATATATATTTATTCTGATTTTGTATAAAACCCAGTTTCACTTTTATATTTTGTTCACCTAATATTAGATTTGTAATATGTTTATAACATGTTTGTTTATTGTTGTCGTAACTCATTGTACAAGTTCTGTGTCGTCGGTACTTCCTGGAGATGTAAGCCAACCACTTGAAGTGTTATTGGACCAAGCTGTGTCGCTGTACCATGAAGAGAAGTGGCCACAGTCGGTGAACATGTTTGAAAAAGCGCTCGTTAATTACAAGATGTCCAAACATGCTGCTGTTGCTTGCATCGGGAAATGTAAGACAGCAAATATTTTTAAAGAGATAAATGAAGATCTAACTGACTTTCCTTTGCTGAAAGCTGTTGGTGATTTGGTTGCCCAAGCCAGTTGCATTAAGATATGCAGTGAGGAACATCCTTTTGGTGATTTCAACAAAAGAGCTCTTCGTTGGGATATAGCACGAGATTTAGAGCTTCGTAAACCTTATAATTACTTGCAGTTCGCTTATTATAAAATGAACAAGATTAAGAAGGCTTGCCAAGCTGTGTATACTTACCATCAAGTCCACACAGAGAATCAAGACACAATCGCTAACATTGAGTTTTACAAAACACTGCCCGATGTTCAAGATAGTTATTTCACGGATCTTGAGGCTGATGCTTCGTATAATCTTTTTATTGAAGCTGCTGCAGCTTACGATGACAAGAAATATGAAGTGGTCGTCGATAAAATTGAAAAATGTCTCGTTTCATTTTTCAAAGCGGTCACAGATTGTGAGTCGCTGTGTTTTAAACCAGTTGAACTCATAACCTTTCAAAGATTCATGAAAGCAATAATAGACCAGCACCATGGACAAGTGAAATGTTGTCTAGAATGTGAACATAAACTCAGTCCAGTTCTTTTTGGTCGGAAAGTTGAACATTTTGTTGCGAAATGTTTTTCTTATCTTCAGTTTGCGTATTTTTCACTTGGCAAGTGGGAGATGGCTGTTCCTGCAGCTGCTTCTGTTCTTCTGTTGAATCCTAATGATAAAGACGCACAAAATAACCTGGATTATTATGAAAGCAAGGCTGAGGAACGAAGGTTGGTTCGAGATATTCATTTCCAGCCAAGAGCCGATGCTGTGAAGTTCTTCACAGAGAAGCAAAAGAAAGTTAAATTTGTTGAAGAAGCCGAACTCATGTTTGGTGAAATACCATACCAGTCATTAGGGGTGCATGAGGAAAATATAAAGTCAAATAATCAAGAGAATCTTATTCAACAGTTAACTGAACAGGTTACCGTTGCAATTGGTAACAGATTAAGGGGAGAAGAGAATGCTTAGTAGAATGGAACATTGGGCACGGGTTTTCTGGTCAGTTTCAACACATAGCAGCCCATATATAATATGACTCACTCACTCACAATTGTCTTTATTTTAAATATTTCGGTTTAACAACTAAAACCATCTACAGTGGTGATGCTAGTTTAAATTTAAAGTATGTTGCACAAACCTAACTTTTAGTTTTAAACCAAAATCTTTAAAAATAAAGACAATTGTGTCATACCATACCGTACATAATAGAGCTGTTGTGTATTGAAAGTAATCAATAGACTTTATTACAATTGCGCTTCAATTTGATTGTTTCAATTTTTAAGTTCTATCTCATAAACATGACCTGTATGCTGTATAAGAAAACGACGTTCATTCCAGATTCTAAATGTTGTCTAGAATGTGGTACATGTGAATAAACGAATGTGAACTTATCTTTTCTTGTAACTCATGGTGTCACTATTAGAAATTGCGTTTAAGTTTCACCAGTTTCAGTGAAATCTTTCAATCATGTTTTTTTTTATTCTAGTTTACTGATGCAATAAACTAGAAACAGAATTTTGCATAACATGCCAGTATTATGTTTTACTTATTTTGCAGTAACTTTGTAGCACAGTGTATGTAATATATAATATAATCTATTTAGATAATTTTTTACTAAATTATTCCCAAAGCAGATTTTTTTAAACTGTCTTCATATTGTGCTTAACTAACATCCCTGTATTTTTCAAGCGATTGTTGATTTTAAAGTTAAAAAAAATGCCGAGAGTAAAACGTAGTCGCAAGCCACCACCGGATGGCTGGGAGTTGATTGAGCCGACGTTAGACGAACTTGATCAGAAGATGCGAGAAGCTGAGTCCGAGTCACATGACGGGAAGAGGAAGGTTGAGACGCTGTGGCCGATATTTAAGATTCATCATCAGAAGACACGATATATTTACGATCTGTTCTATAAACGTAAAGCAATCAGTCGCGAGTTGTATGATTTCTGTCTCAAGGAGTCGATTGCGGATAAAAACCTCATCGCGAAGTGGAAAAAGCAAGGATACGAAAACCTGTGTTGCCTCAGGTGTATACAAGCAAGGGATACAAACTTTGGCACCAACTGTATTTGTAGGGTTCCTAAATCGAAGTTAGAAGCGGGGAAGGTTGTTGAATGTGTGCATTGTGGGTGTAGGGGTTGCTCGGGGTGAAAGAGGGTGCTCGATGTTGGAATCCAAATGCAGAAATTAAAAGCTGAATTGTATGACTCTACGATGTGATCTGATACAGTCCATACATTACAGTACAAATATACATGCAGCTCAATTGTCTTGTTTCAAATGTTTTGGATTAAAAACTTTAACCACCCTCAATAATGCCAGCAGTTTTTATGTTTCACTTGAATTTTAACTTATGATGGTTTAGAGACAATAATGTCATATATAGGAGTTGTTATATTTGTAATGCAAAATATGCAACAGACCAGATATGTTGTGTTTTCTGCATCCAATATAGCTACAAACAATCCCGTGTTATGGCAGAAGCACAGAAGGTATCGGTGTCCATGTCACAGTTAAGTGTAGATACTTGTCACATTTCCTGTGTTCATCTCAAACATTGACATCACATGTTGGTGTTGCCTCGTGTTAGTAAGTTAAACAAACTTTTGCTTTGTTTTAATTTGGAACAACTTTTGCCTAATTTTAAAAATTTGGTTAGAACTTGCAATGTGTAATTTTGTTAAAACTGTTTCTTTGTGTGTTTCTAAAAATGTTTAAATTTAAACATTTTCCTCCTTACCGTAGATTACAAACTTTTATAACAACAAAGTTGCTTTAAATATGAAACTAGAAAAGAACAGAAAGTGTAAATACGAAGGGAAACTGCATGTGTGAAGAAAGTGAAAGAAATTTCATTAAAATTGCTAAAAAGTTCATTGAAATAAAATAAGTTCATTGGAGCAATCAGCTTGTTAAACAGAGCTAAAGTAATCCTTGAGAGGAGCGAATATGTGTTTGATGACGGGGACGCTCCATGATTTACCGAGGATACGAAGACGGCCCGTGCGTGGTAGGTTGCAAACATCAGTGTAGTGGTCAGGGAAGCCAAACACCCTGGGTTGGAGAAAGGGGTTAAATATGTTGTTGTTGCCAGGTATTATAAGTGTGAATGAGGTCTTCCAGTGTTTTGTTGTGGGCAGCAACAGTCGTTATAACACAGGTATTCTGTTTCATACACCTCGTGCCCATTTACGAGTTACCATGTATGTAACTTATTTATCCTCGCATGGCGGGGCAACGACAGTCGTTATAACACGGGTGTTCTGTTCCATACACCTCATGCCCGCTTCAGAGCTACCACATATTTAAATAACTTTTTATTCTTGAGTGGCAGGCAACGACAGTCAATACACCAAGCTAATGAATAAGAAAACTTTATGCAAGCCTACAGTCCCCCACCTTATGAATAAGAAAACTTTATGCAAGCCTACAGTCCCCCACCTTTCTATTTCAGTTATCCACAAACAGTCATGTTGATCCCGTTGTTGAATGACAAGTGAGTTGCTGGTCAAGCCACCACTTCCATGCCCGCCCCTCACTGATTGTAACTTTGTTGTGATCGTACGTAACTTATCAGTGGTTGCTTTCCTCCCGGGTTCAAGGCACTCCTCTAATGTGAGTTTGTGAGCTTTGGTTGCCACCATTGGTCTGCAGGTTTAAATAGTGATTCTATAGGCGTCAAGTTTGTTTAATTTTAAAAAAACCTTTAAAATTAAAAACCATCTCCCAGTGATCAAACATAGGGAATCATTGAAATTTGGCTTAAAAATCTTTTAAAAATAACTCAACAAAAATTTGCACTTAAAAATATTAGTAAGAAAAAAATGTACACAATGCGAAAAAAAACTTTCCTTTGTGGTGAACTTACCTCCTCATCCCAGGCAAGTTACCCCAGAAACATCGTGGTCGGTGGGCAGGGGAGACTTCCTTAGCATCAAGAACTATTGGATTCCTCTGTATGTATTAAAAAGTTGATGACATTACTTGGATATTGGCCATATATGTCTAAATATATATCCACATTAAAAATCGAAGAAATTCTCTGTATATACAAAGTAAAAATAACTCCACATAAAAGTTGGTATTACTCCAGATGGTAAATAATTTTGCCTCCAAATTCTTTGGTAAAATCTTCCACAGATCCTTTGTAAATAATACTACCAAATTAAACCTAAAAAACTGAGCCAAAAATCGGGTGAAACTTATACTCTGCGTAAAATACTTCTAACCTGGGCAGTACTTACTTGCAAGTAATGTGAGATAGTTTGACGTGAGCTTTGGTCCATACAAACAACATTCTCAAACAACCAGAACAATGATCTGCCCTCCTTTGCTGCCAATACTTTACATGTGTTCAATATACGAAGGTATTCAAAGAACAAATGCCCAGACCCCTTGTCTAAAAATACATAATATTATGACCTTGGGCAAGACACCTAACGGCAATTGCTTCAACCCAGTGGTCACTAATGAGTTGTCTAAATTATCAGCCATACAAAAAACAATCACCCACAAAGTTACATACGTGGTAACTCGTAGGCGGGGCACGGGGTGTATTACTTATGTACCACACCAAGCGGGGCAACAACAGCCGTTATAACATGACTGACTAGGAGCAATTGCCATTACTACTCTACTAATGTATCAGTACATGAAACCCAACCATTGCAGACTTCATGTTACCTACCCACCTGACCAGATTCCCTTCCTTGCTGGGTTAACAATGGATAAATCATTACATGGACTTCCGCCAATAACGAGATCAAAGGGACCCCAATCACTCAGCTGAAAGTAAGTTGGATATTTCAATATAAATATAATAGAATACACATATGATACATTAATATTCTCTTTCAAAGATTGAAATTCCATGTTTTATCTTTGTGGTAATTTCCAACAAACTAAATTGAAAATCTGTAGTTTATGCAACAAGTTTAGAGAATTTGGCAATAACTTACTCGTGCTTCTAAAACAGAAGTACTTACAGTCATTTGCTGTTATATTTCTATTGAAACCCCCTCACCATCTTATCCGTTATCTCGCACACGTCCCCCACATGCTTAACCACACGTGGATGACGTATCTCGGACACACAAATCGCTTCGTGGTCGATTTCCGACGCAAAATAAACTTTAACCTCGATTCCCAACTGCTTCAAACTCACAAATCCTGGTAAAATTAAATATTGTGTTTTAATCTGACTTATATGTACATGAAGAGTGAAATACCTCGACTAACATAGTGACGTGTAGGAACTACAACACAAAACCTCTATCTTATTACTTTGTTAGACGTAGGCACCAAACCTGGGGTGGTAAGGTAGAAGGACCAACCCTGGAATTTTCTGCACTTTATTTATAAGTAAACTTTACGACCAATTTGGTATAAGTTGGCACCTATGGTTTATAATATTATTAATCGTAAACCAGATATGCGACAAGCATGTTCATTCAACAGTATTGACCTGTAGCGATCCCATCAAATAATGAAAGAACTCGAATCGGTTTCCTTTCCCACGCTGGTGGGGACTTTGGTAGGGAGACAATCTAAACATAAAGTGGGAAGCTATGATTTTAAATCTACTACAAATAACATCCAGTGAAACATTTAATCTTGAGAATATTAACAAACATATTAAAGTATTAAATACATTTCATAGGCGCCATACCTGGGGTGGCAGGGTAGGCAGGCCAACCCTGGAATTTTCTGCACTGCATTAATCAGCAAACATTACTACCAAGTTTTTTGTTTCACAGGATTGTGTGTCTAACTATCCCTGCCTCCCCAGTGTTTATAAAGTTTGTCGCTGCATTCCAATCCTTCCATGACAGATAGCGAGTTGAACACTTCACAAGCAGCTTATACAAGTAGTATCCTCACCTCATATTCGACTTCCCCAACGCTAACAAACTTACTCAGCCGATTATGCCAGTTGTCGCGACGATGTAACAACCCTTTCTCAGTTGCCACACAAAGGTAACAACTCCAAGGTGATTGGTGCAACACCTAGTGTTCAAACAATATAACATTTATATTAACCTAAAAACAATCACCCACAAAGTTACAAACTCGGTAATTCGTAAGCGGGACGGGGTGTATGAAACAGAACATCTGTGTTATAACGACTTTCGTCGCTTAAGATTTTAGTGCGTTTCCTCATTTACTTACAGTTTTTGTCGTACCTTCGCCCATCATTAGCTCCAAACAAATGAAGCAAAAACTTCTGAATATTGAAAAATATTAACAAAGAAATTATTAGGAATACCGTAGTAGTTGTATGAAACATGGGTGTTCTGGTCAGTTTTAACACAAACATAGCAGCCTATATTTATATATATATATATACAACACAACTGTCTTCATTTTCAAACGATTCAGTTTAAAACGAAAACTATCTTTAGTGATGTTGGAAGTTAATGATGGTTTAAAATGAAGACAATTGTGTTGTATATAAATATGGGCTGCTATGTTTGTATTCAAACTGATAACATAATCTATTTATTATTTCAAATACATAATAGTTTAACATAACAGAGGTTGAATCAACATCAAAACCATCATCAGTGGTGTGGAAGTTAATGGTGTACCATATGTAATGAAACACCACACCTGCAGCAACTCTGGTTGTCACATAAGAATATTCGCTTTCCACCCCCACACACACAGCAATAACACGAGTAACCGCTGTCATCCAGCAAGTAACAACTCTCACGGTAATCCACCTAATAAAATGGTAAATAGTAGTTTCAGATGCAATATTGTAAGCTATTTTTTATTTATTCTGTGTATTTATAAATGGCTGACAATTTGGACAACCCATTAGTGACCACTGGGTTGTAGCAATTGTTGTTAAATGTCTTGCCCAAGGACACATACTCACACAATGGTAGCAGTGACAAGCCTTGAACCCATTACCTCTAGGTTAGAGGCGGACACTGTGCCAGATAAAATATTTAGTCCATTTAGTAAACATTGCAACACACACTATAACATTTTTACGTTAACTTAGCTTTTACATATAAACCATTAAATCGCGAAACAATTATTGGTGATTACTCAGGATTTAACACACGAGGTAAACATTTGTTTAAAGTACGAGACCATGAACATTTACCTCGCACATCTGACACAATCCTCCAACAAACATAGGGTGTTGCGTGGATACTTCAAGGTTGCCGCATCCCAAGCAAGTGTTCGCAATGTCCAACAACCCTTCCCTAACCTGGGGGTGTAACTGGGACTATTGAGTGACCGGGTGGTCTTAGGGTGTGATGTGGTATTTTTTTATTAATCTGGGGTGACATTGTTAAAATACAGTTACACTCATAGTTGTCAAACATAGGGAACCTCATTGATTAATGTGGTGAATGCAATATACTTTGGCTCTGCTTGTTTGTATTGACACCTAACAACAGGGTAAAATCTGGGGTGACATTGTTAAAATACAGTTACACTCATAGTTGTCAAACATAGGGAACCTCATTGATTAATGTGGTGAATGCAATATACTTTGGCTCTGCTTGTTTGTATAGACACCTAACAGCAGGGTAAAATCTGGGGTGACATTGTTGAAATACAGTTGCACTCATAGTTGTCAAACATAGGGAACCTCATTGATTAATTTGGTGAATGCAATATACTTTGGCTCTGCTTGTTTGTATAGACACCTAACAGCAGGGTAAAATCTGGGGTGACATTGTTGAAATACAGTTGCACTCATAGTTGTCAAACATAGGGAACCTCATTGATTAATTTGGTGAATGCAATATACTTTGGCTCTGCTTGTTTGTATAGACACCTAACAGCAGGGTAAAATCTGGGGTGACATTGTTGAAATACAGTTGCACTCATAGTTGTCAAACATAGGGAATCTCATTGATTAATGTGGTGAATGCAATATACTTTGGCTCTGCTTGTTTGTATAGACACCTAACAGCAGGGTAAAATCTGGGGTGACATTGTTAAAATACAGTTACACTCATAGTTGTCAAACATAGGAAACCTCATTGATTAATGTGGTGAATGCAATATAGTTTGGCTCTGCTTGTTTGTATAGACACCTAACAACAGGGTAAAATCTGGGGTGACATTGTTGAAATACAGTTACACTCATAGATGTCAAACATAGGGAACCTCATTGAATAATGTGGTGAATGCAATATACTTTGGCTCTGCTTGTTTGTATAGACACCTAACAACAGGGTAAAATCTGGGGTGACATTGTTGAAATACAGTTACACTCATAGATGTCAAACATAGGAAACCTCATTGATTAATGTGGTGAATGCAATATACTTTAGCTCTGCTTGTTTGTATGGACACCTAACAGCAGGGTAAAATCTGTTCCAGATGTTAAAACATGATGTCACCCCTGTTATAAAGTTGTGGTGACATGCAACCCATGCTATAAGGCCTCACCTTTTTAGAGAAAATCGCAACCAAAAGATACCGGGTTCAATACTGATACGTCTCCTTTTAATCTTATTTTGTTTTTATTTTAGGATGAAATTATTGTGAACCCACGAACCTTCATGAAGACTTCACTTCTCTGTTTGGTGAAATCCTGGCAGTTCATCTCAGGTTTGCTGATGGTTGTTTTAACTTTCTTCTCAGGTGAGCCATTCAATTCACTTTGTTTCACTCCCTTCATGTTCCGCTTCTGATCATCTGCAAACAAAATAATTTAATCACAGAAAAAAAATATAATGTTACAATCTCCCACAAAGTTACATACGTGGTAACTCGTAAGCAGGCACGAGGTGTATGAAACAGAACAACCATGTTATAACGACTGTCGTTGCCTCGCCATGCGAGGATGAATAAGTTACATCATCCATTTAAACATTGCCATATTTAGAACACCTGTATAACCCTTCGGCAAGATTGAAAGATAACCTTCAGGATAAAACTTCTCTTTTGCCCAAGTGATTCCACTTGCATTTGATTTGAGGGTTTTTCCTGATGATAAAAGTAAGTTAAATACTTGGTGGCATTAACCCCATGTTCCATGGCGTGCCCAGCTGTAGGACCTCACCCATAAAGAATAGAATGTGCATATACAATGTTGGGGTAATGGGCCAACTCTGGTCTAAATCCCAAGTCCCATGAAGTGCCTCACTCTAGAACCTCACTCATATAGAATAGATGTAACTAATATGAATCCCATTCATTTTAAAACATGTTTTGTTCTATTATAATAATTGATTAACTTTTATTTCTGGTCTGTAGCTTGAATGGTTGATCTGGTATTCTGATGTTGGCCAGCCACGCAAATAAGCGAAGCAACCAAACACAACCCACCAACCTGCTCTGTGAGCAGCTTCCTTTATTGCTAAATCAACAGCAAGATTATACGATCTGTTCCTGTTGTACGACTTCTCTTTAAAGTAAGCGTTAAAGTCATGGAGGTATGCCATGTCATCAACCTTCGTCTGAAATACAAACAGTGTTGTGGTTCATGTGGTTGCACCCTATGTGTTGGGGTGAGGGGCAAGCTATAAACACCAATTACATTAAAAGACTGGTAGTTTTAAAAGAATGCAACAAAAATTAAAATACAATGAAAAGTATTTTAAATATACATCTCATAGTAAAATAATTTGTGATAATTTATCATACAGAAGTAATAATTCAAAATACTGTCACCAGCTTATAGTTATGTAAATTAATTTATGATTATACAGAATCAATCAAATAGTGGAAGAATAAATGAATATAACTTATTCAACGACAGTGGTTATAACACGGGTGTTCTGTTTTATACACCTCATGCCAGCTTACAAGTTACCATGAATGTAACTTATTTATCCTCGCATGACGGGGCAACAACAGTGGTTATAACACGGGTGTTCTGTTTCATACATGCCATGCCCACTTGTTTAATGAATAATGTATATCATCTTTAATCCATAGGAATCATTCAAACCTCTGTAAATTTCTCGTCACCAAACCACTTGATCCATCTCGTTGGGTCATCAGGGGGGTCGATCGGGCCACTGAGTTCCCCCGTGTTCGCGATACGACCTGGCCACCAACCGAACCCACGACACTTACCCCACACTAACTGCATTAAGCATGGGTTGAATGTAACTTATTATCCTTGCAACTTTAGCTACGCAAATATAAACACTTGTAATTAATATAGCCATCTTTATATTAATATTAAGTATCAAAGTTTCATACCAGAAGAGCCAAAATGTCTATATTACAATATGCCTGGTAGCAGAAGCAACAGAAATGTTACGTTAAGAGAATGAACTCCAAAAACATACTTTTATAAATTAAAAATACATTAATTATCAATATTAAAAGATATAATCAAAAAATATCAAATTTAAATTTTCATTAATGTCCACAAGCTTTGCTTTATATATGTCTGTCAGTTAAGCCAAATCTCACCAAATCCTCCCGTGGTATGATTCTCCTTGGTGGAACAAATTTCACATCTTCGGGTGAAGGTTTTGTTTTATTTTGTTGTTTAGGATCATTTTCATTTTCATGGGGTCTAAATTATATTGATTGAAAGTATGAATGATTGAATTTTACTTGCTTTTTCCTTGCGTGATGGTGCAACGACAGTTGTTATAACACGGATGTTCTGTTTCATACACCTCGTGCCCGCTTACAAGTTACCACGTATGTAACTTATTTATTCTCGCATGGCGGGGCAACGACATTCGTTATAACACAAATGTTCTGTTTCATACACCTTGTGCCCGCTTACAAGTTACCACGTATGTAACTTATTTATTCTCGCATGGCGGGGCAACGACATTCGTTATAACACGGATGTTCTGTTTCATACACCTAGTGCCCGCTTACAAGTTACCACGTTTGTAACTTTGTGGGTGATTGTTTTTTCATGTATGGCTGACAATTTAGACAACCCATTAGAAACCACTGGGTTGAAGCAATTGCCGTTAAGTGTCTTGTCCAAGGACAAATTCGCCCACAGTTGTAGCAGCATTAAGCCTTGAACCCATAATCTCTAGGTTAAAGGGGGAAACTCAATACCACGGCACTGGACAAACTTTTCATAGTTTACATTGGTTTGCTGTTACAGTGGTAGCATGTGGGTTCGAATGGCAGTTGTTGTTTTTGCAGCTTATGCTGGTTAAGAGGGATTGTTGTTTTCAATGCAGTTTGTACAATAAGGAGGGACAGGTGTTGGCTCAATTGCATCAAAGTTTACTCTATTCATTGCTATCATGAAACACTTGAAGTTTTGTGGTCCAACTATATGAATTAATTTATCCTCGCATGGTGATGCAGCCAGTTACCACATACCTAACTTTGTCGGTGATTGTTTTATCACTGTCTAACTCCGTTCCATGCACAAATACACAGGTCTGCAACACGTTTCACTCACCCCTTCCCACCCGACCCCGCTTCAAAATACTTCGGTTTCCTCCTGGCTCGCTTATCCATCGACCACATTTCCTCTGCAATCCAAATCTTATGCTGTTCTGCAAAGTATGAGCATGCGGCAATCACGAGTTAACCACGTGCTAACAAACCAGCTGATAGGCCAACACGTGCGCATGTGCAGTGAAGCGTTTTCTAGTAAACAAATGGAATGACGAAATTTAATTCAGTTTCATGTTCGTCCGTTTTACGTTTCAACGATTATTTATTATGACGGTTGGATTTAAACTTTAAGTTATATGAACCCTCATTACTACATTGAAACACGAGGTATTTAGGTCGTTTAAATGTCGTTTTAGATAGGTCATTACTCGGCCAAGGTTTCGTAATAGTTTGCGGGTTTAAACGGCTCAATAAAAGTTGGGCAATCCCGTCCGTATTTCGCAATCGGCTGCCCCACGTTATAGCAGCGTGCACGACGCGTGAGAGCAGCCACGTGCGAAGTTTTGCTGTTTGCTTAGACCCCTTTACTATGGTTGAAGACACACACGGTCTTTCGCAACACCATGCAATGTAAGCGCCTTCTCTCGATTTGTTTGTACAAGCTCATCCTCCGTTTAAAAGTCCTTCGTTAGCACCATGTGTGCGCGGTGGGCGTTTAAATGGCCGGCCGGTTTAGAGAGAGACCGTAAAAGTTAACGAAGAAATAAGTTAGCACTAAATTACGAAACCGTGCGGCGAATGCAGCAGTACGTGTTAGTTAGTTTTGCAAGTATGTCGGGGAACGGTTCGGTGCGAAACCATGGTCACTACCATGAGACTGAAGCCGATGGTGTTGAAAGGAGGGAACAATTGAAAAGTGGGCGGCAATCAATTCCCTTCTATCGCCGTCATAGCTCGGTGTCGTATTCGTTTCAAGGCGATCCGCATTCCCTCAGTAATTATTCAAGAAGTTACAAACCAGAGTTTCCTAAAGTTGGCGATTATGGAAGCATTCAAACGCCATCGCACCAACAAGGTACAGATCTCGAAGAAGTTTTTGACGACGAAGCAGATTCGGTTGCAGAGTTCACTTTGCCCGTCCAGGTGCGTTGTATTATATTACAAGGATGTAACGGTCACGCCTTTTACCGAATAAGTCCGGCGCCGTGGCGTAGTGGTTAGCGCGCCTGCCTCTAACCCAGAGGTAATGGGTTCAAGGCTCGTCGCTGCTACCATTGTGGGCGTATGTGTCCTTGGGCAAGACACTTAACGGCAATTGCCCCAACCCAGTGGTTACTAATGGGTTGTCCAAATTATCAGCCATACATAAAAATGAAAAAAATCCAAAAAAAATAATCACCCACAAAGTAACATACTTGGTAACTCGTAAGCTGGCGCGAGGTGCACACCCGTGTTATAACGACTGTCGTTTTCCGGCCACGCGAGGATAAAGTAAGTTACATTCATTCATTCATTCATAAGTTTGTAAGTTTTGTATTTCTGTTTAACCATAAACTTACTTTACTTTACTTTTTTTATAAACGTGTTATAACGACAGTAGTTTTACCGTTATATCCCGTCTTTGGTGTTTTAAACCAATCCTATCATCATATGGGACATAGTCGTGTAAAACGCCACATAACAACGACTGTGTTATATTATTGTTTAATGGTTTATGACTTAATCCATGCCATTAGACCGCTAATATTTATCAAGTAATTATTTATTAGGGTGCAAACACAGATGAGAAGCCTGTTTCAACAGAGAAACTTTACTTTGGGTTTACAATTCGTAAACTGAAAGTATTTCTTTCCCTTGTGTTGCTGTCAATCACAGAGATCCTTGGGTATTCAGCAATTGCTACGTTTTTCCCAGTGGTGGTGAGTAGCATGTTATGGGTTTAAGGCTCGTTGTGGGCGTATGTGTCCTTAGGCAAACACTTAACAGCAATTGCTCCAACCCAGTGGTCAATAATAGGTTGTCCAAAAATAGTCAGCCATACAGAAAAACAATCACCCACAAAGTTACATACGTGGTAACTCGTAAGTGGGCACGAGATGTATGAAACAGAACACCCGTGTTATAACCACTGTCGCTTATTTATTCATCCATTTTAAGCATTACTTTGCAATTCTTTAATTATCGCTTCTATTTTCTACTACTATGGCTAAAGGTCAGCAAACTCTTGTTTGTTCTTGCGCTCCTATACAAACTAGTTGTTCAAACATTGCTATCACATCCTATCTGTATAAACAGGCAGCGGATAAAGGTTTAAGCCCGGGTGAGATCGGGCTGGTGTTTGCTTCTTATTCAATTGCTGGAATAGTTGCGGCGTTGATCGCTGGAAGTCTTGTAAGTTTTACTTGTCTTTATATTGTGATTTACAATCTCATTTTAATGATATTCGCTACCATTGTAATATCTACAAATTAATGCAATGTGTTTCAATTCCACTTAAAGCTACAATTGACAAATTTCCAAATTGAAATCATTTAAATTTATTTAATATATATATACTGTGTAAGTGGTGCACTATTGGGTTACAGGGAAAAACCTGGCTTAAATACCAGGTCCTTGACAAGGGCCTCACCCATATAGAATAAAAAGTTTGTGCCACATTAAACAGGACCGACACTTAATGGCATGCCCGGATATCTCTTTCGATGTTACATCATAATTTATACGTTCCTAATACCCCCAACAACACCCCATGTTCATTTCAACCAATCAACCATATTCTTAATTAATCAAATTAAATATTTTTAAATTCATTTTCTTCATTTGTCCACAGCTTGTAAAGATCGGAACGAAGTTTTGCGTTTTGGCCGGAATGTTTTTCAACGCTGGAGCTTTGATTTGCTTTGGGTGAGTTATGGATGGTTTACTGTGTTTGTAAAATATCAGTTTTAAAAATTTAAAGTGTATCAAAAACACAGTTGTGCAACATCAGTCTGTCCAATTTTTTCTTTCATAAACTATAAAAAAATATAACTTGTGCCGGTATTTTTAACACAATAAAATATGCTATACCTACATAGAAACCTTATTGATTGATTCTCACCAGATTTCTTGACCAAACTGCTTTGCTTCCCTTCTATGCGTTAAGTATTGCAAGTCGTGGTTTGATGGGCTTTGGTTGTAACCTCGCGTACACGGCCATGTACGCCATCATATTCCAGGAATTTGAGGATCGATCTATCACAGTGGTTGGGATGTCCGAGACATTAGTCAGCATTGGTGGGATGATGGGACCTCTCGTGGGAGGGGCATTGTACCAGGTGTGTAGGGTTGGATGGAACTAACCAGATGGTTACGGGTTCAAGGCTCCTCGCTGCTACCATTGTGGGCATATGTGTCCTTGGGCAAGACACTTAATGGCAATTGCATTCAACCTAAAGGCCCATAATGGGTTGTCCATATTGTCAGCCATACATTAAAAACACACTTATAATCAACTACCCACAAAGTTAGATATGTGATGTCTTTTAAATCCCTGCAATTGACTCTGGGTTTAAAAAGGTACAGTCCTATTTATGGATTTTATAAATTAACAATTTGTTATATTTTGTTCAATACTTCAGTAGTGGCCATCCAATAAAGCAATCTTGTTTCTATAAGTGATATACCAACATAATTGATTCCAATCTAACTTTCTTTATATTTAGTATGGTGGATACGCGACTCCCTTCATTGTGTTGAGTTCGTTACAATTTGTGTTAATGGTTGTGTGTTGGTATCTGCTACCTTATTCACCAGGTATATATTACATTGTTGTTACTTAGTATTCTAACCTATTAGTCATGTTGTAAATGAAATTTACATACAATATATGAACCTGGTTTTCCATGGCAAATTAAGAGTAAAACAGATTACAAATATCCATTCAAAACGCTATGAGTTTATCCATGTTCGCCTAAATTATAAAAGTAACCGAACAATTTTGGTTTACTTACTAGTGGTGTGGGCGAATTTATAAAACATAGACTGCCACGCAGCCATCCTCTGTTAGGATATTGGTCCGCTCTGGTAAGTGAACCAAAACTATACAATCCTTTTTATAATGTAGATACATACATATATATGCGTAGTGTTTTGAATATTTATTCATAGTAAACATATACAATCGTCCACACAAACACATTCTAAATAGCCAAGTTCTAATAGTCAGTAGAACTTCAAAAATAAATTATAATTGAAAAATATTTTGAATGAACTTCCACTTTTCCAGCCGACTCCAACGTAGCGACGGTTTCTCCGTTCCAACTATTAAAACACTCGAGTGCAGTGATCGCAACCTTGGATATCATCATCATGTTCACCCTCAGCAGTTTCTTTGCTTCAAACCTGGATACCTTCCTTAATGATGAGGTGAGTGGGGTGGTTTATTATAGTAACATTGGTATTTTGTTTGTTTTTTCTTGGTATTTTTCATATTTATTTTCGCATGGGGCAATGACAGTTGTTATCGGTACCTTGTATGCAACAATTGTCTCCCACCTGCCATGGCACTCATAAAATTGTTGGCAACCAATTCATAAAAATTATTTATTTAAACTTTTGCAGTTTGACATGTCTCCAGTTATTGTTGGAGTTACGATGTTGATTGGAAGTTTATGTTATGGCATCACCTCGCCAATATGGGGATATATTGCTGATAGATGGTAAGTTGTATGCAGGTAGTTATAATAGTTTTGTATGTTTCCTTCGGCAAGAATATAACAGACAATGATCCAACCCTGTGGTCACTTATGGGTTGTATCACCCTGGGTGTTAGGGTAAAGGCACACTTCAGGACTGTAGAACCTCACCCATATAAAATAGAATGTGCATATACAATGTTGGGGTAATGGGCCAACTCTGGTCTAAATCCCAGGTCCCATGGCGTGCTTCACTGTAGTACCTCACCCATATAGAACAAAACAATACGTTGTATGGGTTAGCTGTGAAATAGACAGCAAAAGATTTATAAACATTAGATTATTGGTAGCCTTATGCAAGAATTATAACTTCAATATTTATAGGAAGAAAAACTTTTTGATGGAGATTGGGACTTTGGGGGAATTTGTGGCTATGGTTCTTATTGGGCCGGCATTATTGCTCAAGTCATGGTTTGGAATCGAGAAACAAACCCTACCATTGTTGTACGCAGCTATATGTGTGAAGGGAAGCTTTACAGGAGCGGCGCTTATGCCAACGTTCACCGATATGGTGGATGCTGCAAGGTTCATTTAATTGGTGTATGCTAAATATAAATATGAAATGATTTTTACAATATTAATGTTATTCAACTTTGTTTAATGCTATTCTGCAACCTTACAATGTAAGTGTAGTATTTGTATGCACAAGGATAATGTGTAGTAAAAAATCATATTAAAATAATTGAAGTTAGTTATTGTATAATAATTAGCCGAACATTATTATTTGTTTTTGTAAACTTTTAACAAATTTACGTCTATTTTTTTGTTGCAGTGAATTAAAAGTCCAAGAAAGTCTTCTTGCGCAATATGGGATGGTGTCAGGGTTGTGGAACACAGCGTTCTCCCTGGGTGATATATCAGGTCCCCTGCTTGGGGGGTTGCTTGTCGGGAAGTTTGGGTTCGAAAACACGGCAGCAATTTTAGGATTGTGTTGCTTGGGATTGGTAAGTAATATTAGAATGTAACTTATTTGTCTTTGCCTGGTGGGGCAACAAGCGTCTAATAACACGGGTGTTCTGTTTTATACACCTTGTGATCGCTTACGAGTTACCATGTATGTAACTTATTTATCCTCGCATGACGGGGCACTGGCAGTCATTATAACACGGGTGTTCTGTTTCATACACCTCGTGGCCGTTTACGAGTTACCACGTATGTAACTTTGTGGGTGATTCTTTTTTTGATTATTATTGTATGGTTGACAATTTAGATATAAGGTATAAGGTACCACTGGGGTGGCACGCTTACCAGATTATAATTACCTTACTTTATACATTTTGACAGATGGTCATTAAAATAAGTGAAAGAATAATACGAAGGTGTTGTTGCAAACCAACCATCGTGGAATCCAACAGCGAATATGAAAGTTTGCTTCCCAACGCTCCGGATGTATAATGGCATCAACAACATTAAACAACTGTGATCCGGTATTGCAATATCTTTGTTTATTTAAACAAGCAAAGATTGTTTTCAACAATATTGAAGGGTATACAAGGATTTTAACTATTCTGCACTTAACAATTCATTGTTTGCGAGGTGTAAAACAGAACACTCGTGTTATAACGACTGATGTTGACCCGCCATGCGAGAATATATAAGTTACGTACGTAGCAACTCGTAAGCGGGCACGAGGTGTATAAAACAGAACACCTGTGTTATAACGACTGTCGTTGCCCCGCCATGCGAGAATAAATAAGTTATGTACATAGCAACTCGTAAGCGGGCACGAGGTGTATAAAACAGAACACCTGTGTTATAACGACTGTTGTTGCTCCGCTATGCGAGGACAAATAAATTATGTATTGTCTTTAAAAGTTTTAAAGTTGTGCAACGTAAAATGCAAAATGTTCGGTTCAAACGATTTATTACTTAATGCACAATTTCTTTATCAACCAATACCTCTATAAATATGTTTACACTTTTAACGGTTCTGGTACAATTATTGCTAAGGTTCGTGCTGATTGAGTTTTATTCCTGTACGTAATAGAGTAAGGTGCATAGTTATTGTTCTATGCACTATTCTCTTAGACCAAATCCGTTATTTTACTTTTGTGTTGGTAAAAAAGGTATTTTTGGGGTCGTATTTAGTTGGTGATTTGCACTTAACTAGCAAAATACATTACTGGTTTCCATTAATGCTGTATAAAACTATTCACTGTATATGTAGTCAATTAGATATTGTGAGTTAAACCCATTGTTTATTACCATAGTAAGCGAAAGCCAAACCCAGCAATATGATTGAAGATGTAAAAGCAGAAACAAACTGAGCAATTGTACATGTATAAGCGTGAACGTATGTGCAAATATACTTATATATAAAGCATGAACATGACTTATTCAGGTCCAATGTCCATCTTGACCCATTGAGCACGCTGGGTTATACGGCCGACCACTACCAGGCTTCATGTCACTCCAATACTTGGGACATGTTTTGGTTTTAATATTAGATAGCCCACTGTATTGAAGGTAGCCGAGGGGTGGGCACATGTCTTGTGCGGGTGGATTCCTCTTCCTTTCTGGTGCAAGCTCGTGAGCGATTGCCCTAATATGGTGAGGTTCCATACCACAACAACCACCTATATAACGCACCCCAAGATTGTATGCTGCCCGAGTAAACTTGTGGACCTCAAACCTTGTTGCTGTGCGTGGGTCTAAAGCTAGGGGGGTTTCGGGAAGATCCAGATATCCCATCTTGGTGTTCTCAACCTCCGGACACCTCCAACCTAGTGGTTGGCACATCAGTGGTGTCGATAAGCCTTCACCATCCAAAGCATCCTTCATTATCTTCAAAGTTTTTAAGCAGGTGTCGAAATCAAACAGGCAGTTGATACCAATGATATCAGCACCAGATTTTGCCATCCTGATCGCACATTCTTCCACAGAAACATCATTATGGTCACCTAGTGGACCAAGGGCCATTGTACAAGCAATAGGTATGTTCGCACGTTTCATTACGTCAACACATATCTCAATTTCTTCAACGCATCTGAAGAACTCAGCCAACACAAAATCAACTTTGTATTTAATAAACACATCAAGTTGAGCCTTGAATTCCAATCTGGTCTTTTCGAAATCTCTTTCTTTGAGAAAGAAATACAGGGGACAATCCGCCACAAACTAAAACCTCTCCTTCACTCGCAACTTCGTGCGCAAGTTTGCAAGCAGCCTCGTTGATTGCCGCTGTTGTATACGATACGGTTTCTTCCCCGCCCGCTCCTCTTTTAATCATCCCATCGGAGCAATAAAAGCACGGGGTTTGTATAACATCAGCCCCAGCTCTAACGTATTCACGAAGCAGTTGCTTCACGGCGTCGGGGTAGATCAAAACAGATTCGGGCGTCCACGGTCCAGCCCTGCAGTAACCTCTTTTTTCCAATGTCATACACATGCTACCATCGCCTACTATGGGACCTTGTTTAAGCCGATCCAAAACACCCTGTTTTTTCTTTGTGTCCCCGTCCATGTTCAGTTTACTGCAATGTTTATTCTTCAGAACAAAACACAAACAACACAATGTTTATGCTGTTGCAAGCGTAAACGGAAGTCGTCTTGGAGGCATTTCAGAATTGACTTTACATTGCATAACAAGGAACCGTGTACATTATACTTGAACGTGATTACGATATACAATGGGACAATGTGTGTGTAAATCGCAAGTAAATATTTAAATAAATGGTAAAATTACTGTTTAAAGTAGTTTAAAAGAGTGCACGAGCAAATGTAGTTTTGTGCAGTTTTATATGATGTCTATGAATATGTTTTGCCGAGTAATCGGTGAAGCGGAACGAAATAAATTCGCGGTTTCGTTAAAATTATTTACGAGTTCTAGAATTCTAAGATATTGAAAACAAGTTTATTCATTTGGGTGACTTATGGTCTAATTTATTGAGAAATACGTTTAACTTATGGTGATAGTAAACAATCCTCCTTGGCTCCAACACGGTGTTTGTTTGGATGCAACAGCCACGCTTTTTAACCGACGCTATTTCGGATTCATTTTATCCATGGCGTGCTGTTTGGCGCCTGTCGTTTTGCTGCTAATTCTCTTCTCGTTGGTTCTAAAATACCATGATCTTCGCTATCATAGGACAACACTAAAAGGAGGGATGGAGGGACAGAGGGACGGAGGGAAGGAGGGAAAATACCGTTACTAAAAGGAGGGAAGGAAGCAAAATGGAGGGACGGAGGAAAACAATAATTCCTTTGCTTAAACCTATGGGCGGAGGGACGAAGGGAAACTATTTTTTACCCAAAATAAGTGGAGGGACGGTAGGGAAATGGTGGAGGGACAGAGGAAAATGGTGGAGGGAGGGAGGGAAACTAATTTTTTACCTCAAATAAGTGGAGGGACGTAGGGAAACTGGTGAAGGGATGGAGGGAAACTATTTTTCACTCAAAATAAGTGGAGGGACGGTAGGGAAACTGGTGGAGGGACGGAGGCAAACTAATATTTATTTACCTGAAATAAGTGGAGGGACGATCCACCAGTTAGTCAGTTTCCCTACCATCCCTCCACTTTTTTGGGCGAAAAATAGTTTCCCTCTGTCCCTCCGCCAGTTTCCCTACGTCCCTCCACTTTTTTTGGGCGAAAAATAGTTTCCCTCCGTCCCTCCACCAGTTTCCCTACGTCCCTCCACTTTTTTGGGGCGAAAAATAGTTTTCCTCTGTCCCTCTGCCAGTTTCCCTACCGTCACTCCACTTTTTTGGGGCGAAAAATAGTTTCCCTCCGTCCCTCTACCAGTTTCCCTACCGTCACTCCACTTTTTTGGGGCGAAAAATAGTTTTCCTCTGTCCCTCTACCAGTTTCCCTACCGTCACTCCACTTTTTTTGGGCGAAAAATAGTTTCCCTCCGTCCCTCCACCAGTTTCCCTACGTCCCTCCACTTTTTTGGGGCGAAAAATAGTTTTCCTCTGTCCCTCTACCAGTTTCCCTACCATCACTCCACTTTTTTTGGGCGAAAAATAGTTTCCCTCCGTCCCTCTACCAGTTTCCCTACCGTCACTCCACTTTTTTGGGCGAAAAATAGTTTCCCTCCGTCCCTACACCAGTTTCCCTACCGTCCCTCCACCAGTTTCCCTACCGTCCCTTCACTTATTTTGGGTAAAAAATAGTTTCCCTCTGTTCCTCCGCCCATAGGGTTTAAGCCATGGAATTTTTGTTTCCCTTCGTCCCTCCATTTTGCTTCCTTCCCTCCTTTTAGTAACGGTATTTTCCCTCCGTCCCTCCCTTCCCTCCTTTTAGTACTCAGTTTTCCTCTGTCCCTCCGTCCCTCTATCCCTCCTTTTAGTGTTGTCCGCTATCATATTCGAAAATATGAATTATTCGGTTATGTTACGCTAAGAAGTAGCGTAAAGTCACTCGGATTCTTCACTTGTACAAACTTAAACCGCTCTATTTTGCATTGCCGGTATGGTGGTATATATATTGGTATGACGGTTCAATCTGTGTAAAAAAATGTAGTAAGTTTAAATTTTTGCGAACTGTACAATTCGTTTAAAATAAACTGTTTTACACATAGGTATATTTATATGGACTATATAAATAATATATGATGATGGTTTGAAAGTGCAATCTGCTGTCTGGACAATTTACTTTTTAAACATTCCAACAAGGAGTCAACATCTTTACCAATGGCATCGTTTCTACGTTTAGTTGAAGATAATAATTCCTCTGATGATGAAGAGATGTTCCCGTTGTCCAACCAACCATCTACTGTCCCTGAAACAAGCAGGAATCGACAATTTTCGATTGTAACGGTTTCCGACAATGATTTACCACAAAACGAAGCAGCCACGCGTGCTGTTAGATGGCTTATAAGCAACGTGACTGCGAACTCAGCTTCAAGGGAGTCATCGTCCAATTTATCGAACCAACGACGCACAATTGACCTTACTTCAGACAACCCCGATGAAGATTGGGGGAACAACGATGACACTGAAAATGCTGACTCAATATTAGGTTTATCTGAGGATTCCTCCCCCATATTAGGTTGGGTGCGGCCAGGTCGAGCCCCGTTCAGGTTACATGTGGCGTCCTCAGAGGAAAGTGAAGCCGGTACATTGGTGGAGGGAGATGCATCCGATAGCGAAGTTTCCAATCAAGGTATATTGTGTTGTAAGTTTAAGTCTAAATTGCATTGACAGGGTCAGATGGAATGGTTACTTTTTGTGGGTAACATTTTTTAATGTGCCAATTTTGCACTGCGATTGTTGCGCTAATTTATTTATTAATAAAACTACCAAGTTTGGCACATATAATAATAATGTTGCGAACATATATCAAGTCCGATTGCAGACATACTTTTCCATTTGTAATTTCCTGATAACCCATTCATAAACAGCTTATACACCAAAGAATGTTTGTTTTAATGTGAAAACATAAGGTACAAAAAAATCTTTCACAAATTAAAAAAATGATTTTTATTTCTTGATTAACAATAATTTTTACATAAATTAAAATGAACCTAATTTCGCGAAGTGTCGTAAATTATGTTGTCAACCATTCCCTTATAACCATCAGGGTTTGAATCTGTTTGCTTCTGTTGTTCTATTTGGGAGCCACTAGTTGCCATCTTTAGTTTCCTGTTTATTTGTTAAAGTTAAGTGAGTTCAGCTTCTCATAACATAAATAGCCCAGCCTATAAAATAGTTCAGGCTACAATAAAGTCCTATAGCTATAGGTATATTATATTTTCATCAAAAATAAATCTAAGTTTTAGTTGTTTTAAGTTTCTTCTAACATAAATAACCCAATGCTTGGTATTTTAAATATATATTTATCAAAACATCTTTAATTTTCCTACACTGCAGTATAGTCAGTAAACATTTCAACCAATGAGTTAGATTTGTTTTTATAGAGATATGTGTCTTAACTATTCCGGCCTCCTCTGTATTTTGAAAAGTTGTCCGCATATAACAATAATACACATAATATATTCATACACTGTGTAGAACACTCACCAACAACTTAAAGCAAGTAGTATCATACATAGTAGTAAGCTGATACCAAGAGCTATCGACACCCACATCAATAGTTGTTCTCTATTTGCAGGTGTTGCTGTTAAAGTTAAACATAACATATAACCGACTTTTACCGCAATATATCAACTTTTGCTACTATCTAAGCATTTTACATTTGTTTTATAAAACATCTTTTCTGGCATTTATTTGCAAGTGTTTTGCGTTGTTGATTGTCATTCACCTTGACTGACACGACCTGTATAAAACGTTGAAACAACGGAATGCAAATGAATGCCAGAAGAGCTGCTTTAGAAAATATCCAGCCTAATGTTGTGTATATCCTATAGTTGGAATATTTAGTTAGAGAAGCTTGTTCCTACCATGTTGAGAGTTGCTGTTTAGGTTGGTGGTGGAAAGGAGAGTTTCAGTTGTTGGTTGGGTGTCAGTGGTTGCTGTGGTTTTACCTTAAAAGATAAAATACTAAACCATATTTGAATTTTAAACAATTGTTCAACATTGTTGTCGTGGTCGTTCATGAACCACAGCTCTTGAGCATCGCACAAGACAATTGTGGTTTCATATTAAGTTCATGTCGTTGATGTTAGTGAATGGTCACACAGTGCAAGTCTATGCTGCAGTAACTAATATTTAAGCAATTTTTTTCAATGCAATTAAAAGAAATGTTGAAATTTTGTTGAAAACATTTCTTATTCTAGTTCTATTGTTGTTACTTGCACGGTCATTAAATTTCTAGTAAAATCTGGGGTGACATTGTTAATATTTTAAAATCGACTCTAAAGTTGTAGATGGCTATTAACGTAATAAAAATAAAATAATAAATCATGTCCAGGATTGTAAAAAAAATGTAAATTTAGACGGTTATTGGTTAATTTTATTGCAAATCCGGACGCATTATGCTTTATGTGCGTCTGTCACCCAAGCTACCAAATCGTGTTCACCGTCTTTTACTAACTAAAGGCACAGTGTAGTGCTGGCTCCTGTGCGATAGAAAATGTTGTTAAAGCTGCGATGTAATGTTTTATGTTCGTCGCGTGTTCGTAATTATCAATGAAATCGCTTGAGTAACAAACATTACCATGCTGCAATTTAGACATTTTGTGCTTAATTGTTACGTCACATGTATTATTGTAACATAACTATTAACTATGACGTTTCATTACGTAACAATCGGGAGGAATGTGCCCACTATCCAACGAATCACAAGATCATTGTATATGAGCGTCACATTTTTACGCTCTGCGCCGGTGTAGGAAATAAAGGAAGACGCATGCGGTAGCATACAGTCCACACCTAACAAGCAAAGCAATCGTTGTGAATTTATTCTCGTTAAAAATGACGAAATGCAACGTCTGCGTGATTAGCGAGTAGCTTGTGTTTTATTAATCATACGATTTATATAACATGTTTAAACTTTTTGATTTAGAAATAGTGTTACATAACATAGTGTACATAAATTTGAAATAAAATATTTTATGGGTAAAATTAATATGTGCAACTGGGATTTACGAAACTCTGATTTACACGCGATGCCTAAGATCGACCTTTTTTGGCTTCTGTCCAAGCTCGGCCGGGAAAGTACTTCGTAATAATATATTACAATTTGCATTGATTCCAATTTACTGATAGCGTCGCTCGTCGCTCTAATATTTACACCAATTAAAATTCACATAACCGCGATTTACTTGCTTTTAAAGTTTAAACTATTCTTGTTTGCTGGCTTAAAATTATATCGGGAAGAAAATAATTCTGCGAAATATGGAAGCACATAAACCACGTTTGTTTTCTAAAATTCGAGTAGTTTACAAAAGGCATTATGACGTAATCATCCTTACATTTATAATCCACGATGAACGTGAGTAAGACTTTTTCTTTGTTTTTACCGATTTAGATACGTTGTTTAATAAATTTAATATCATTTCAAATTCACCACATAAAGGTTCCATGTGACATGATTTGTCAAAATTAGTGGAGCGGGTGTTAGAAAAATGCATTCTTAATTGTTTGCACGAACCGTTTCGTCATTTTAGCTATTCGCCGTGTTCTCGCAGGGTAACCGATGCGATTAAAATAGAGCGCACGTTTATGTCGTCAATAAATACTGAACTAAGAATCCAAAGAGTATATTGTTGGCCGAACGTAAGAAAGTTGATTTTAATATAAATTGGATTTATTTCTATTAAAAAAATCCGGACTTTTTTGAACAATCCGCACAGTGACATTATCACCGAAAAAGGGGTAGTTTTACAATCCTGATCATGTCAAGGTAATTACCTTCATAAGTTGCTGTTACTGCTGTTGTCTTCATTGTGCAGTTGCTGAAGTGAAATGAAAGCAAAAGTCTCAAATCATCTGTGTCAGTTTTAACAACCCAATTCTTATTATTCATCTTAACACTTCTGCTGCAAGTTTCAGTCATTTGGCAATTATCCAGACCACTGTAGTACGTGTTGTTATACACCATGCACCAATCCTTAAGGCCAGATAGAAAATCTTCTTTTACAGCTGGAAGTACAGGATTCGAAATGTAATGATTTGATCAGGTTAAGAAAAATATTAGTGCAATAACTCCAACCAAGTTTTTTTAGTTATCTAAGTTAAAAAATAATCACCCACTAAGTTCTATACGTGGTAACTCATAAGCGGGCATGAGGTGTGCAGCCCTGGACACTCAGGTCGGCAATCGGCAAAAAAAAAAAAATTTTTTTTAAACAAAATATTTTCGCGGCAATATATATTGCAATATTTGTTGTAATAAACAACCTAAATATATTCCAGAAGTATAACTGCCTTATATTTACGATGTTTTCCTCAGCCAAGCAGCATGTTTATTAAGAATTAGTAGGCATTCACACGTAAATTCATTGCATCATAAAAGGGATTGTTTGACCTAGCAATTGATTACGACATAATAGCAATTCACACGTTGATTTTTTGCGTCATAATAGCGATTGTCCCCTTGATTATTTAACCTGCATGTGCTTAAAAACAGGTTGGATATTTATCCTTTTATGTATACGATCAAGTAAACTTAGTAAAGGATTGATACGTTTGCAATAAATATTAAATCTTCGACCCGGGCTATGAAGCAGACGATGTTGGTAATGTTACGCAAATTTGGTATAACTATAAACAATAGGAATGTGTTGAAGTTGTAAAAGCTCAGGTTCGCCGAGCGCCGAGCTTTAACCAAAAGCTCGGCACAAGCTTATGACGTCATTAAGGAGAAAGGCGTACGAGAATACGTTCCTTTTTGGACGAAAAGCGTCGCTAATTAAAATCATTTAGAACACGTGGGTTGCGGTGAAAGAGAAGACGTAATGCAGCACTTTGTATTATTTCAATATAAAAAAGTTTAGGAATTTATGTTTTTTTAATAAAAATCAGTCTAATCAGATACAGAACATTGGGCGCTCGTGTCATTCGATAACGGCTGCAATACAAGAATTTAATACTAGTAGTTGTGCTCTATTTATCACAGTAGTTGTGCTCTATTTATCACAGTAGCTGTGCTCTATTTATCACAAACCTACACCATTATATCCATTTATTTTCCCACACACAAAAATAAATTTTATTTGTTTTGTTTACGCAACGTACCTGTTCCATCTGGCATTGTAATTTTTGTATTCCTACCAGAAGATACGTAACGTTTTTTAATAATCAACTGGTTTGTTGGGTGGGTTGGTATCAGTGTGAATGTACAATGTTCATTATTATCCCACGGCCGCCATGGAGAAGTGTGGCGATAGAACAGAATGTCCTTAGCAATTGTACTTCCACTTCTACAGTTTTCGTCTTCGATAACGTGACAATATGAGTTACCTATAACATAAGTTTAACTGTTTTAATTTCTGTGAAAACTATTTACTACCCAATCCAACATTACTGTTAATGCATCAATACAAAAAAAAATATATATAATACATTTTTTAATATACATATATATACATGTATATATATAATGAAGATGATAGTAATACTTACATACTAAAACTGAAACAAGCAGCAAATAAGTTTTCATTGTTCAATATTTCCTCCACCTTACACAATGCTACTTCCTTATTTTACCAAACCGACTTTTTGCGGATGTTGAAACGGAGTAGGTAATATTGGTGACTCATCTGTTGGGCGATCTATTGTTTGTTGGCTGGTGAAAATGAAAGTGATGCATGGGGTGGCTTGTTAATTTTTGAAACAGGGGGCATTTATAATTTAGAGTCCGAGTTTGTATACAAACAAGCAGAGCCAAATTATATTGCATTCACCACATTAATCAATGAGGTTCCCTATGCTTGACAACTATGAGTGTAACTGTATTTTAACAATGTCACCCCAGATTTTACCCTGCTGTTAGGTGTCTATACAAACAAGCAGAGCCAAAGTATATTGCATTCACCACATTATTCAATGAGGTTCCCTATGCTTGACAACTATGAGTGTAACTGTATTTTAACAATGTCACCCCAGATTTTACCCTGCTGTTAGGTGTGTATACAAACAAGCAGAGCCAAAGTATATTGCATTCACCACATTAATTAATGAGGTTTCCTATGTTTGACAACTATGAGTGTAACTGTATTTCAACAATGTCACCCAAGATTTTACCCTGCTGTTAAGTGTCTATACAAACAAGCAGAGTCAAAGTATATTGCATTCACCACATTAATCAATGAGGTTTCCTATGTTTGAAAACTATGAGTGTAACTGTATTTCAACAATGTCACCCCAGACTTTACCCTGCTGTTAGGTGTTTATATAAACAAGCAGAGCCAAAGTATATTGCATTCACCACATTAATCAATGAGGTTTCCTATGTTTGACAACTATGAGTGTAACTGTATTTTACAATGGCACCCCAGATTTTGTAAAAAAATACCAAAATATGCATTCTGTATACAATAGTGCCTTCTATCCAAGTAATGCAAGGAGTGAACTATTCTCTTTCCTTCAAGACAATGAACTCCAAATACAATATTTCTATTTGTGTAAACAATAATCTTATTTTATAAAGCCTTTGTTTTTCTAGACAGTGAAAGATCGAGTGAAACATCAAGGTTGGAGGAAGATGGAGTTCCCAGTGATGCCAGTTCATCAACATTAACTAATTCTGCAGTGTTGCCGGAACCAGAGTTTCCAACACCAGTGTTGCCGCAACCAGAGTTACCAACACCAGTGTTGCCGCAACCAGAGTTACCAACACCAGTGTTGCCGCAACCAGAGTTACCAACACCAGTGTTGCCGCAACCAGAGTTACCAACACCAGTGTTGCCGCAACCAGAGTTACCAACACCAGTGTTACCCCGACCGATATTAGAACCAGTATTGACTGATGCATTACAAGGCAATGAGCTCGCATCACAGCAAGACTTCTTATCCTCCTCACGATGGAAACAACACAACAAGAGGAAGCTTTCCTCACCTTCTGAGGCGTGTAGTCCGAAGAAAGTGAAAGAGAATTCCCAAGGAAGCGAATCAGATGATGAGATGAATTGTCCCATATGTTTTGAACCATGGACTAATAGTGGGAAACATAGACTCGTTTCATTGAAGTAAGTTTATGTGGCTGGGTATGTGTGTGTGTTTAAAGTTATTTTAAATGTGTGTGTAAATTTTTGAAATAAAAGAATAAATTTATGGCAAATTCTGTTGAAGATATTAATTTTCTACACTTTATTATACTTTGTTTTTGCTTGTATGGATGTATAATATGTTATTGTTACCCTTGTATTAAAAGTATCTTATGAAACATGAAATCCCAAATCTCCATGAATTACATTTGCTATTGTTAACCCAACGCAAAGTTTGTTGTTTTGTATCAGGTTTACAATAATTGTTAAAATCTGTAGAAATGGTTTGTTGTAACATTTTTTAAAAAATTTTTTTGCAAAAGTTGTAACAATTTGTAAAAAGTTTGTCCTACTTTGTAGGTGTGGTCACTTGTTTGGTCAGAAATGCGTTGAACGTTGGTTGAAGGAATGCCATCAGAAGTGCCCGCAGTGTAATGTGAAGGCTAAGAAATCTGAGGTTCGAGTGATTTACGCAAAGAAACTGAAAGCTGTCGATACATCGGAGCTGGAAAACGCAATAAAGTAAGTTTGGTTTTGGAATATTGCAAACAACCAAAGCCCTAATCTAGTTTTCCACACAAATGTTTAATTGAAGGTTTATATTTTTGTAAAATTCAATCAAAATATTTGAAACACCTTCATCTGCTATGCTGAAGTATTTCATGCATTATGTGGGAACAAGATATTGTCCATTGTTTGTGAACAATGTGCTTATTTGTTGTGCATCTATTTACTTTGAACAAGCACAAAGCAAACTCTTCCAGATAATTCTGCAAACAAAACAACAAAATATTAATTTATTTAAAACTTTATTCCCAACAACTTTCACTACCAAGAATGTTTTAATGGCAATAATAAAACTTTATGATGTATTTACCTTTCTATTCTATATGGGTGAGGTTCCACAGTGAGCCACGCCATGGGACCTGGGATTTCAGCCAGAGTTGTTCAAACTTGTTCTGAGTAAAGACAATTTGAGCCCCTTGTTGTTTACGTCCGAGCTTTATATTATGTAGACGTACCCCTCTATGTTGGTTCATGATCAGCATTCAATGAAGCAAATCCTTAGTTTACAGCTCGTCTCACCATAGTGAAGTTATAAGGTCACCAACCCACTAGTATGGAAGGGATCAACACTTGTTATGGATTATACAGGAAGTCAATCGCTCATACAGTTACGGTGTTATGTAACATGGTATACAGTAAGCCAAATGGGTTTACCCATTGCACAGAAGTATAGAAAATAAAGGCAAAGTTATAATAATAGTAAAAGGGTATTGTAATCAACTACTCAAAGTTTTAAACAGCTTTAAGGCTTCTCTTACGAATAGCATCGTATTTTAATGTTTATATAAATTTTGTTTCTAAAATTTCATCACCATTAAATGATGTTAACTGTAACCGCTATATTTTAATTCCTACTCCATTTACGTGCCATAGTTTCTCAGTTATATTCAATCGCAAGTAAATAAAAACAAAATATGGAAGAAGAAATTGCGAATCAAATTCGAAAGCTCTGCAACAAGCAAGGTGCGGAAGTAAACGAAAAAGAGTCGGCTAAGTTACTGCACAAGTTGGCATTGGAACTCAAGAAATCCAAAGACAAAATATCTCTCATTCAGGCAGCTACTCTAATGAATGCTGCCATTCTACGACAACCAGACAACATAGAAACTGTGAAACAGGATTTGCAACAACTGTGTGAAGATGTTTTGAAAGAAGCTTCAGTGAAACACCAATCAGTTGATTTGGTTAAAAAGGCAAATCAGTTTAAAAAGCAATTGAACTTAATAAGAAGTGAAGCAAAAGAAAAACTTTATAGTGTTATACAGAAGATTGGTCCAGACAGTTGTTTATCTCAAGTTGAAAAACAAAATGTGGAAACGTGGGAAATGGTTGAACTGCAAGCATGGATAACTGAGCAATACACAAACATTATGCAAGATATATCAAAGTTTTGTGTTGAAATATCAGGAACAGAACCTTGTAGTTTTGCTTTGGTTGGTATGGGCTCATTGGCAAGAAAAGAAATCACACCATTTTCAGATTTTGAAAATATCATTGTGTTGAAAGAAGGGGTTCAAAAACTAAAAGACTTTGAAAAAACACTCGAGTATTTTCGCTGGTTTGCTGTGATATTTCAAGTTATTTTGATCAATTTTGGTGAAACCATAATTCCCAGTGTGGCAATTCCATGCCTGAATAACTTTGAGGTAGAAGGTGGCGATTGGTTTTATGATGCAGTCACCCCAAGTGGCATTTCATTTGATGGCTTCATGCCACATGCTTGCAAAACAATATTAGGTCGATACAAACCCACCATCAACAAAGATTGGACAACAGAACTAATAAAGCCAGTAAGTCAAATGCTAAACTACTTGACTACAGAACAAGATTTAAAAAACGGATATCATTTAGCTGATGTTTTAACCACCACTTGTTTTGTGCATGGTGATGAGAAAGTATACAAAGAATTTGCCGATGGAGTTGCTACAAAACGAAAAGCAAAGTTTCAAGGAAAGTCAGAAGCCGCAGAAAAACACATGGAGGATCTTGAAGAAGATTTCAGAAAATATAATGTCTTAGATAACTTGGCTTCAAGGCTTAACGCACCAAAGTATAATCTTAAACAAGGAGTTTACAGACTCACAACACTGTTTATATCAGAACTAGGAATGAAACATGATGTGAGTGAAACCTCCAGCTTTATGGTTGTAGAAAAACTGTACGAAAAAGGAGTAATTTCATTGAAGCAAAGGGATCAGTTCTCTTATGCTGTAGCAATTGCTTGCAGGTTAAGACTAATGGTGTACATGAATGAACAGCGTCAGTCAGACATGATGAAGCATGATGTACATAAAACCAGAGATATAGAGAAACTAAATATGATCCAAATGCTTGGAGAGGATAGCGCTGTCAATTACTTTGTGATTGCTCATACTCTGCAACAGTTTGTAGCAAAAGACCTAAACATAAATCTAGATGGCTTATATGATTATGTTCATGACGAACAAGACATGCAGATACGTGTATATTTTTATTTTAAACTGTATGATAGAGTTTGTCACATCTATGAGACTGTATCTGAACCACAACTTACAAGTGATAAAGTTATAACTCTAAGTTTCATTGATTCTATGGATTACTATGCAAATACATTACTACGTATGGATAAACTTGCTGAAAGTGTGAAAATTCATCGGCAAATACTCCAATTGCTTGAGAGTCAACCAAACCATAGACGTTTGCCAACTATGAAGTTTAGGGCTATGAATAATTTGGCAGTTGGATTGACACCTCCACATGAAAATGAAGAGAGGCTGGAATACCTTTTGAAAGCATATGATTTGATTTGTCAATGTGAGAAAAGCAACACTTATGTACCAGATATTAAAACAAAGAAATCGATAAGTGCTGGGAATGTTGCCAATCACTACTTTATGCTGGGTCAATTTGCATCAGCATTGGAATATAATATGATAACATTGAAACTGTTTGGCGATAATTCACCAGATCCAAATATTGACAAAATGGTTGCTTTGTGTTACAACAACGAAGCAGTTTGTAATTTTCAGCTTTGTTGCTTTGAAGAAGCTCTACAGCAGTTCAACGAGGCATTGGTGATTCTAGAAGCATTTGAAAGCATTGAAAATACAACAAACTTTAATCAGCCAGTTTTTCGAACCCCGATATATTCAATCAGATTCAACACCGAATCTAAGGAGCAAACTGTGGAAGTTCCATATGTTGAAATCAGACGTACAGAATTACCTTCTGACATCACAAACGTAAGAGACAAAGCTGCATTTCTAACAAACAAAGCAGTCTGTCTGTTTAGACTTGGACGATTTGAAGAATCATATCAGTTGCACAAAAAGGTTCTTGAAATGAGAACAGAATACTTTGTTGACACTGAGTATGCGGCAGAAATCGAAGAATCCGAGGTGAACGTTGCAAGTTGTGAGGAGATGTTAAAATCAGGTGCTTGTTCATCAACAAAGGAAAAAAAAAGTGTCACCTTGCGCATAGACTGTTACATGCCAGTTGTAACAAGTTTGTGAGATCGTACATTGTTTCCACATTTGTGCTGTGTAGTGTATTAATGAATCTATATTTTATTATTTAATTCTTTTTAAATTGTTGTCCAGTATTATATAGTTGTCCACTACAGTATTTTTATTGCGATTTTTCATCATTGCGTTAATTTTTTTCAAATTGTTGTCCAGTTAGTATTGTTATACCACTTTTAGTTGTAATGGTAGTTTGTTTAAATTATTCTGTGTCTGCTTGCAATTATATTACCCGCACTTTTCATATCATAATGATGTATTTATATACATTGTGATTGTGCAGCATGTTGATTGGTATTTATATTATTAATTTGACTATTTAATATTTTTAATATTATTTTTAACTAACTTTTTGTTAAGAATCCATTAAAAGGTACCTACTGTAAACTATAATATTAATCCAATGTCCTATTTTATCAGCAATGTTACTCGTACAGAATAAAACACAATCAAACAGTTGTTTAGAGCTTGTATGCTAAAAGTTATCTCCACCTTTTGTACAAGATATGTTGTTTGTTTTTGAACCCAAATATAAAAACAAAGTCAACAATGCTCACCTGATGTGTGAGTTAATGGGCAACAACATTTACCTCCCTATGTTTATTGTAACTTGAATTAATCGCTTCATTGTACAACAATGTAGTTTCCATATACATCACTAAACCCCAGTTTCCCATCCCAACCAAGGCAAAATATGGGGTGGTTGTCTGGTAAATACATTAAGATTGAACAACATAAATAAAACGAGGTGCTCATCGTGCCCGCTTACAAGTTACCATGTATGTAACTTATTTATCCTCGCATGGCGGGGCAACGACAGTCGTTATAACACGGGTGTTCTGTTTTATACACCTCGTGCCCGCTTACAAGTTACCATAAATGTAACTTATTTATCCTCGCATGGCGGGGCAACGACAGTCGTTATAACACGGGTGTTCTGTATCATACACCTCGTGCCCGCTTACAAGTTACCACGAATGTAACTTATTTATCCTCGCATGGCGGGGCAACGACAGTCGTTATAACACGGATGTTCTGTTTTATACACCTCGTGCCCGCTTACAAGTTACCATGTATGTAACTTATTTATCCTCGCATGGCGGGGCAACGACAGTCGTTATAACACGGATGTTCTGTTTTATACACCTCGTGCCCGCTTACAAGTTACCACGTGTGTAACTTATTTATCCTCGCATGGCGGGGCAACCACAGTCGTTATAACGGTATGCTGAAGTATTTCATGCATTATGTGGAAAACAAGACATTGTTTGTGAACAATATGCTTACTTGTTGTTTATATTGCCCTACAGTATGGGTGAGGTTGCATACAACGTTGCTTGCGATGGTGGAGCAAGTAACATAACGTACATCTGTTTATTCGAATATGGTTGCGAAGATGAAATTAATTATAACCGTGTAGAAAAAAGGAATTAGCAACAAACGACAGTCGTTAAAACATGCTACGGGTAAAAACTACTTGAGGGAAAAATCGTGGCCGTTAAACCCCAAGTAATTATCATCGAGTTAATTATTCTGTTCAACATTACAGGGTTGCTGATAAAGTGAAAGCAGAGAAACGTGAACGAGAAATGGAGCTTGCTAAAGTAAGAATGCAATATGAGATGGCTATGGAAGAATGTAATCGACTCAAAAGTAAAGTTACCGTGAGTTGGGTTTGGTGGAAATATTATCATTCGAATAAAAGGATTGTTTCAATATAAACATTACAGCTCGGTATATAAAACACAATTGTCTTCATTTTAACTTCTGACAACATTGAATACGGGTTTAGTTTTTATGGAAATCGTATCTCACGTATGGTCTGCCATGTTTGTGTTGAAACTGACCAGGAAATTGGTTTATTTTAAATAAGGGACATTTGTTGTTTAAATAACAAACTTAAGATATCAAAGCATAGCTTTATAATAAAGGAACCAATACCTGCAAACTTACAAGTTGTCCTGCATGTTATAAATAGTTGTTCATACATTTAAAGCTGTGTGCCCTTTTAACTTTGTTCCCATGTTTTCCCTACTTTACCATAACACTACTTTGTTCCCATGTTTTCCCTACTTTACGATAACACTACTTTGTGTTGTTGTGTCATCCACCCTGATGAAGACGACCTGTATATGACTTCACAACATCGCTACACAAATAAATACCACAATACTTGTTTTACAAACTGCTATGCATTCTTGTTATCTATCCCACCCAGGTTCTCATGGACAACCAACCCACCCACCCACCAACCACAAGCCAACAACAATCATCCAATCAAACAAACAACGGGAAATTCTTCCAACTTTATAAAAACATCGTCATCACCCCATCAGGAGGGTGTAGAGTGATGGACTTTGATAAAAGGTCGTGTCAGTTCGTGATCTCGCAACCAAGTCCTCGTTCAAGGTTCATGACAGGTGGTTTGTTATGAATGGTTTTTGTTCATTTAATGTCAAAGTTTGGGATTATTTTTGTCTGGTTTATTCACCTATTGTAACCAGGTTGCGAATATTTAAGTTGGTCGTGGTGTTTCAGACCATATTAATGCCTTGGTGTATGGCGGATGAAACGTTGTTTACAAGTGGCAAGATAGCTTGCATTAGGCGCATGCATTTAACATGGAAGCCACCCAAGCTTAGCCAACTTCTGGAGCATTTGTGTTTTTACCAATATTATAGCCATTGTCGTGTCTCAGGAGAATTATTTACTTGAAGGTTTTGGGGTGAAGAGATTAAGTGGAATGGATTTTAAAAGTGGTTGTTTCACGTTGTTGCATCAGAAGGTTATAAAAGATCTTCGTTTCAATCCTTTGTGTGAGAATCAACTGTTGTCGGCCTCGCAGGATGGAACCCTTCGTATTACTGAGTAAGTAGGGGGGTAAGATAGTATAAGTGGTGTGGTGGGGTGTTTTCTAATTAATAGATGTATAACATTATAGAATAAATGTTCGTAAAGAAATCCTTATCTTGTCTCCAGCATGTTAAGCAACTCCAAAGTTCACGAATACAAAGTTGGGAAACCAGTGTGGAGCTGTTGTTGGGACACTAACAATAGAAACATTATATATTCTGGGCTCAATAATGGCTCCTTCATGCAGTTTGATCTTCGTAATACCTCGGAAGCCATGTCTACCATGGAAAACACATGGTCCAGGTGAGACATGCGACGTATAATTATTATTGTTGTGTGGTTACCTTGCATGTCACATGCATGTCACATTCTTCTTTATATATTAGAAATGTTTTGGTGGTTTTGCAAAATAAAGATATTTGACGCTAATGTTACACAGGGGTGATTAGGGGATCCCCCCGCTTTTTACAACTTGCCCCCCTTTATTTCCGACTGGATACGTCACTGTTTGACACGCTACAGTATTAAGTTAAAAGGAACATTTAATTAATTTCTCTTACAATTAAACCGAATGAATTAAAAGTTGTATCTTCCATATGATCTGTTGTTTATATTAAGACTTGACGATCCATTCACAGATGCCCCGTAGTTTCCCTCTACCACGTACCACCCACAGCCAACGACAAATTCCAGGGTCGCGGTGGTTTGTTCAGCGCTACGTTGAAGGGGGCGTGCTTCTGGCAAGATACGATGGAATCCACGGAAGAATCGACTTCTTTCATCTCCAACTTCAAACCAACATTCCTCCCCCTTGAAACTGGTAGCTGTGCAGGTCTATGTTACAACCCATCAACCAATCACTGTCTTGTGACATTTAGACCAGGTGGACTATTTAACTTGTTTGTTGTACGACTCTCAATGCCCTGCCATGTGAGGATAAATAAGTTACATATGTGGTAACTTGTAAGCGGGCACGAGGTGTATGAAACAGAACACCTGTGTTATAACGACCGTCGTTTCCCCGCCATGCGAGGATAAATAAATTACATACGTGGTAACTCGTAAGCGGACATGAGGTGTATGAAACAGAACACCTGTGTTATAACGACTGTCGTTGCCCCCCACACGAGGATAAATAAGTTCCATTCATCCACCAGGTGGTAGTTACAGGAAGACAACCCACTTGCTTGGTGAGCTACAGTCAATGGTTGGAACCGATGGTGGGAAAAGAATAAGTTGTAATATTGTGGAAACATTTTATGGAGGTCAAACACATAAGATGTTGACAAGGAATTCCTTGCATGTGTTGCCATTGAATGGAGGTGATACATTACTTGCTTGTGTTGGAGATGAACCAAACAAGAAGGTCCAGGTGTGTATTGTGTTGACTATAGGCACCAAACGTGGGGTGGCAGGGTGGGCAGGTCAACCCTAACATTTTTTGCATATGGATTGGAGCAAATGGCATGGTTGATCCTGCCAGTGGTGATATGCTTCTCTCAAAGATTAAGCCATGCAAGTCTAAGTACGAGCTCTTGTACAGCGAAACTGCGTGGCTCCTTAAATCGGTTATGGTTCATTTGATCGTATTGTTTACTTGGATTATTGTGGTGGTTGTGGAGCTAATACATGCAAACAGCGCTGACCTCACGGGTGGAATGATTTTATCCGACCAATAACCTACACACACACACCTACAATGGTGGCAGCATCAAGCCTGTATCATCTGTGCTAGAGCCAGCCACACCAACTGTTGTGTTTAACCAGGAAACCTATCCCAGCCTCCCCTGTATTATTAATAGTTTGGTGCCTATGTTACTTTCCATAGTGATATTTACCTAAGACTTTTTACTTTCCAAGGTATACGACGTGAACAGGAACAAGTTGGTCCAATGCTTGCCGTGCGACAATGCTCCTCCACTTGATATTTTAAACACTAATATCTCTAATAGGAATGTAATAGCTGCCCTGACAGACACAACTTTAAAAGTTTTTGCGTTGGATTAACTTCCAATTCCCTCTCACTTATATTGCTATGCAAACAGTGTTTTAACGAAAGCCGCTGCATTTACTAAAAGAAACTTTTCTTTAACAGTTTTTTTATTTTTAAGAATTCGCATAGATAGTAAGATGCAACACATAATTTTTATTTATCTCTTCGAATACGACAGCGAAGTTCAGATCAATTCAAACAACGAAGAGAAGGAAATTAGCAGCAAAACGACAGTCGTTTTAACATAATCAGCAGAAATAGTAAAATTAGAATTGGAATGAAATAGATCAACTATATATTGCTCTTGGGTGTGAGGCCAGTATCAGGGGGTAGGACTTTAATCAGGTTTTGAATTTCTTTAAACTTTCCATGGTTTTTATCGGCCACGAGTTGAAGTAAGATGGTTTCAGCTGAAGTTACGAACACACCAAGTTTACGGACTCTCTGTGGATATAATGGGGTTTGAAGTTTCATAAATCACTTACCATTCATAAGAACCAACCAAGACAGGGATAGTTGGAATATATGTTGGGTGTAATGTAGCATGCATAACTCTGCCATGTTTGTATTACTCTACTTATTACAACTCGCCGATATTTGAACAGATAATTCACTTATGAATGTTTATACACATACTAATCAAGTTTGGCAGGAAAAGCTCTTTTATATTAAGAAGATTGTTGCAAAATATTTGTTACAAATTTTCCCGGTGTCATGGCACCCATGTTATAATGAATCTTGTGACCACGTAAGGATAAATAAGTTACATTCATTCAAGAAACCTGAAAAGCAAGTTGACGATCGGATAAACTTCTTGATGAAGTGGCATCGGCTACAAGATGAACTTCATATCCACGAGATATTAAATCGATAGCAGTTTGTTGGACACATACGTGCGTCTGTGGGTAAAGATGGGGTGGGGGTTGTATGTTTAAGTACAATCGTATTTTAAATTAAATTCTGCAGAATTAGCAAGTAATTAACATGGGCAACAAACAGGTTGGGTGATGGGTCAGTTACCCTTGCATGTAAGATTAAATAAGTGCCAATGTTTTATTGGTTAGTTCATGTATAAGCATGAATGAAGAGAATTGTTATTGAAACTTACTTTCATGATAATGATATTTATTCATATGATCTTGTATTCAAACAACAAACCTTCTATACCTCAACACCAAACAACAGAACGCTCTTGAATTGATTTGAACGAAGAAAAGATTCCACTTCTGTTGTTAACATTGAAAACTTGGTCTTTGCAGCGAGTACATCGGGACCCGATATGTGCAACTCTTTTACGGTACTTCCTAGACCCTTAGGATACTGGAACGACATTTAACAGTTTTGAGCATGTGAGTAATGGGTTCAAGGCTCGTCGTTGCTACCATTGTGGGCGTGTGTGTCCTTGGGCAGGATATTTTATAGCAATTGCTTCAAACCAGTGGGTTGTCTAAAACGCCAGCCATGTAGGAATGAAGAATTGAGGCATCTGCCCTGTTTATGTTTTATTAATAAATGTAACTTATTTATCCTTGTGTGGTGGGCCAAAGACAGTCGCTATAACATGGCCCACACGGGTGGTCTTTATAAACCTTGTGCCCGCTTACAAGTTACTTTGTGGGTGATTATATTGAAATATTGTTAGAAACCTCACCTGTTCGGTGACAACCAATGGGATGTTAAGAATCTGGGCCGCTTTCACCATCCTCCCTCCAACTTGTACAATCTCATCAAAATACTTGATTGCCGGTCGGAACCGTTCTTGCATGTCACAACAAAACACAACCGAGCTGTTCGCTTCCAAGTTCCCCAATCCCTGTGGGAGGGATCGATCATTTATTGATTTTTGACATGAAGTTTTTATTTGTCTCTTCGAATACGATAACGAAGATCAAATTAATTAAAAACACGAAGAGAATTGGTCATTAAAACACAGAATGAGTTAAAACAACTTCAGTAAAAGTTGGATTATTGAATCAACAAACCACTTACACTTAGATTGGTTTGACGAGTTCGAAACTTGGTTGAATCTTCCAAAGTAAACCTGTCCTCCACATCGACCCAAACATTCCAACTTTTGTCCCATGTTTGCAACTCAAAGTTTAATAGATCGAAACTTTTGCGAAATTCTGAACAAATGTCAGATTTTCCACTTCCTACAATAATACACCAAATAAATAACTTAGAATGTGAGGGTGACCGTGTTCTCTATGGCTGATAATTTGTTTAGTGACCACTGCATTGGAGCAAAAGTGTGGTGAGTGTCTTGTCCAATGACACATACGCCCACAATGGTAGCAACGCCAAGCATTGAACAAACAAATGTGTTGGAACGTTAGTTTTTCTTACAAAATACTCCCCACCAACCTGTATTAAGCTCACATACTTTGGTCTCATCCCCACAAATAAACAAACATCTCACAGAAGTCATTTCTACGAATCTACTATCTAAGTTGAAGGAAAACAGCTCATTTGCATTGCGAGTAAATTGAATGAAAAATTATGAACGTGATTAATTTGGTTTGTTTTTTCCACCAAGAGCAACAAAACAAAGAATAAATACATTTAAACGCCTTCATTACATTTTATATATAAAACTGATTTGAAATAAATGAGACTTTTGAATAACATGGTAAAATTGTCTATTATATAACACATTAATTGGGTAAACATTTAATAAAACTGTTACCGATGGCAATGTTGTTCAATATGCGAGGTTTTTTATAAAATGTATATTGAATGGAAATGGTTTTTACAAAAGTGGAATAAAATAGAATGACCCCCTCTACATATCTAATTAAAAGCATGAAATAACTAAAGTTGCCAAATGTATATAACATTCAATGAAAGATGAATGGATGGTGGTTTAACACCCTTGACATTCATGGGTCAATACAGCTATTACTATGATAAGGATTGCACAAGTTGGCTTGGTAATCATGAACATCAGAATTGAACCCATTGGTTGTCACTTGCGCTTGAGAACTCTCCCCACTCGGACTTGTCGTTGCTGGCTACGGGTTGCGACGCAGCTGCTCCGGGAGGAGGGGGTAACAGGAGTCCTCCCGTTGATGCAGGCTTGGCTTTTGGTTTACTTTTCGCAGCCGAGTTTCCAATATTAATCCTAAATGTTTGTCCGGCTTTTAAACCTAAATCTAAGCTTGGTTCGTTCACCGGAGCTTGTTCAATTATTTCCTCTGTTTTCGCTCGTTTGAAATGATCTTGCAACGTTACGTTAAAATCGAATGCGTCGCCCCGATCTGCAAACCCGGTTCCGATGAACGCTTTCTGTCCTTGTTGGTTGATAATCCTTAGAATGAAGTATCGGGACGAGTCCGTGACGGATTCGACGGCTACCCCGGGATATTCAGCAACTGGAGCTTCGGCGAATAATTCGCCCTCGTTACTTAGCAGCTTGATGGTCAGATTACCTGGGGGGGGATTAAGTTAAACATGTACGTTCAGCACTATTGAGACTACAATGCAATGAATACAGATGTATTGGAAATGAATAAAGGTGACGGAAAACGACATTATAACGCAGGTCTCATGTCCACTTATGAGTTACCACGTATGTATCTTTGCCATATGCAGTGCGCAATTGAATGAATGAATGTAGCATGGCTGGGCAATGACAATAACACAACTTATTTATCCTCGTGTAACTTTGTGTCAATATTTTTGGGTGATTTTTTTGTTTTTTTATGTAAAATAATATAATCTTAATAAACAGCCAACACAAAGTTACCATTCATAGTCGTAACCCTCATACGTCCTGTCCACATCGGTTTGTCCAACCCCCAATCTGCTGCTCTGTATCCCCGGTTCGAGGGGCGTGGGGGTAAACGGTAAACAAAACATTCATTCTTAACCATTAGTGTATGTTCGTACGCCTCACCCATATTTAATATTATTTCAACAAAACTGTGCTTAACAAGTCAGTTTAATACGATGTTACGTTGATATAAAAGTCAGGAACCAGTTTACGTTGACCTAACAGCAAAATTAGTAGCCTGCACTTGGTAAACGAAAGTTAGTTAGAATAATAAAAACTAAAACAAGCTATCAAAGATCAAATTTATTAAGTTTTTTCACCTTATTTTGGCAACAAACAAAACGTCACTTGCATATTCATTGCCCAACATTCGATTTTACGAAAAAGTTTATTCATTCTAAAACTTGACGAATTTTCCCTAAAGTAAGAATGTAGTGTAAGGGGACGAATTACTGAACGTTAATATTTTGGGTTGAAATTGAAAGTAAACCGAAACAATCAATGATATAACTTAAGCATATTTTGTGTGAATATTTACCATGAAATTCAATTATGAAACAATAATCGTGAAAAAGTACAAATTATAAAACATTTGCTACATTTTTGTAAGATTTGCTGGGTTTGTATAATAACGCCCAAACAAGCACGAAACGAAATGGAAATGTCTACACTGAACGACGATGCCACCACTGCGGTAATGAACACAACACCAACAGTGGTCGATAAAGCTAAGGTTTGGTTTTACTGTGTCAGGAGATATATTAACTGGGACTTTTTGATACACAGCAGATGTTAAATGATTGTATGTAACTAAGGCCTATATGAAGATTGTTTTTTTTTCATGTATGGCTGATATTTTGGACAACCCATTAGTGACCACTGGGTTGGGGCAATTACCGTTATATGTCTTGTCCAAGGATACGTCATACGCCCACAATGGTAGCAGCGTCCAGCTTAGAAGTTCGAGCCATAACTTCGAAAGCATGACAACCAATGTACCGCGACATCGGGTTTAACGTTAGCCATCTTGCAGGTGATGCAGGGAATGTTTATGAAGTCACTCGAGCAAAACGTTGGCGACAACCCTGGTCTAGCGTTGCAACTTCTGCAGGCATTCCTGGTCCTTTACACGATGATATATGTTGGGACCATGTTGTTTGTTGCTGTGAAATGTGATTGGAAAATGCCCTTGTATTATGCAGAACACGACAGAAAAACATAAGTCATGATTGGTTGTGTAATGAATGGGCACGTACTTTTCAAACGGTCTATACTCTTTGTCAATGCTTATAAAAAGTGATTTGTATAAGATTTGGTTCATATTTAGGTCATAAGGTAATTGGAACGACTTCATTCAAACCAACAACTGAGAAATTGTCGTTTCTCTTACGCGCTTAAAGGTAAATATGTTTTAATTTCTACACAAGCTGCGCATCACTGCAAGGAAACATTGCGATTGAAACGCCGAAAGCAAACGGCGGTTATTCCTAAACTAATCAACGGATTTTGCTTTTTGCTCCGCCTTCGCGTACAAACAGCAGTGTGGTTGAAACAAACGCTGTCACTTTGCAAAGCTGTATAGTCTATAGTGCGTTTATTGTTAGTTAGTTTGCGGTTTAATTTTAAACCAGCGATTGTATAGTAGGGTGGGGGAAGATGGGACACCTTTTCGTTTAGTTTTCTCTTTTCATTTGGAAGGAAACAAAGAATATTCAATGAATCATAAACCGTATCTTCACAACTTTCACAGACCGTTGTTAATTGTTTAAAACACGATCAGGATATTTGGATATTATGTGTTAAAGGTGTCCCATCTTCCCCCACTCTACTATACTTCATAGGACTTGGGCTGAATCTCCATGTTACTGTGTACATATTTAGATATATCGCATAGAGAATTGTCTATCTGGTTACATTTAGGTGTGTATAGTTGGTGGATTAAATATCCATAATGTGGCTTATGTGGGCAGTTAGGTACGAATGATGCAACAATGAAGGCGTCATGTGATGATGGAAGTTGAATCCATGGATCCTGCATACGAATATAATGGATGGGACACAAGTTAATATACAGCTGGATAAAGGTAAGTTGACAATTATGGTTATTCAACTCGCGTTACTTTCCCAGCAGTGATAACTTCATAATTAATGCCAGGTTTTAAAGTTGCACGCGGTGTTGTTGGTGAGTTTTTGCTTCCGCAAGTTTCATTTTTACAAGCTTGTGCTGAAGTTGTCGTTAACTGTGCAATGGAACATAAACCGACAACCTTAGAAATATTGCTCGCAATTAAAACACAAGTTGGACTTTTTTATATTAATTTGCAATATATGACAAAGTTGTGACATCGCGATCGTTACAATTTATCAACTGTTATAACTTGATATAGAAAAGTACCCGCTTACGAGTCACCATGTATGTAGCTTTGTGGGTGAATATTTATACAAACAAATACGTGGTGGTTACTTGCTGTTTCGTTTATTTTTTTATAATCTTCGCAATAGACAAGCGCACGTCAGGTAGGGTGGGGTAAGACGGGATACCGCTAGCACATTATGTAGAGTCGTGAGGATACGGTCATACAACTCTGTAAATCATCTTGTTAACTACCAAGTAAGAGGGTAAAGTAAAACATGTTCCATCTTGCCCCACCCTACCATATATATTTACATGTTTTCGCTCTTCGTCGTCGACGGCATTCATCATGTTTCATCCAATTCAACTTTAACAATCACCATTCTGATGTTTAACCTAATATATCATACTACCGTACACATAATTGTTCTGTGTACCATGGTGCGGCACCCGCCCCCTTGCCCCTTGCATGTCCCAATAGTTGCCACCATAACTATAAGGATCGTAACTTGCCGGGTATGAACTGCCATTATTATTTCCCCAATCTCTTTCCCCGTAATGTTGTGAGTACGGGACGCTGTTAGACACGCTGTAGACACCCCCCTGGTCGTTATAACCAGGTGGGCTCCTTCTTGCATACGAGTAATCATTGGTTGGGTTATCCCTGTAGTAAGGATCGTATCTTCCACTTGTTGAACCGTACACCGACTGTGGGCGGGTGGATGGCCTCGAGTTGTCTTCAAACTAAATATAATATTATTATTTGTCTCTTCGAATATACGATAGCGAAGATCAGATTATTTTAAACAGTAAAGAGAAGGGAAACGACAGTTGTTAAACACTAAAATTAGTCACTTGGTAATCTTATTTACTTGCTACAAACATAAAAGTTTTAACGACTGCCGTTTTCTCGTTAACCTCTATAACTATATCCTGTCTTTTCGTTGAAATGAATAAATAAATGACATTAAATATTCCTTACACATCCTATTACCCTAACCTACTATAACATCTTACCCCAACCTACTATAACATCTTACCCCAACCTACTGTTCCATCTTACCCCAACCCGATGTACCATCTCACCCCACCTACTCAACCTACCGTTGATGGTGAACCTCGTTTCAACATCTCAGGATCTCCATACAAATCCCGTATCCCCGAATCCGACGACATCGTTCCTCCCCTTGGTATGAACCTTCCATCATCGCTTGGAGCGTTCCGTTTCAATATTCCTTGCGGGTAAGTCTTGGCAGCGTATATACCATGCTGAAGGAGGTTGGGTTGCGACGACGATCGCTTCATTTTGCTTCTATGTCGCGAAACCGGCAACGACGCGGCCGATCTTACGCTCCCTCCGACCATGTAATCGTTCTCTTGTGACGTCATCTGGGGCGCGGTTCGTATCGACCATTCCGACATTGTTGGTGAGGGTGCGCGTGAGTTTGAAACGTCTTCGTATCTACCATCGTTGTGCATTGGTCGGTAATCTACTAAGCTGGTGGTGGAATGCGACCTTCTGATCGGCGCTGGGTTCGGTGTATAATCATAAACCTGTCGTTGCCTTACGTCCATCATCGACTTCGACCTTGATATGTTTCGTCCTCTGTTCGAATCTCCACGACGGGTTTCACTTTTAAGCGTGCTAGCTATCGAAGATCGCCTTGAACCAGGTCCGCTGTGGTAATGTTATATACAAAAGTCAGTAGCGACTAAATAATAATGGAAATAATAAAAATAAAGTCATATCAAAATAAGAAAAAATAACAAAAATTAACAAAACAAGAGACCATTAGAAAAGAAACTGCAAAGCATGATTGAATCTCAATGCACAGTCAGCAGGAGCTTTTTTATTAAATAATTAAATTTGATATGATGGTGTGAATTGTTTGAATTTTTGCGCGTCTTTTGGAAGCTTAATAAGCGGGTCTGCTGTTTCAAGAAGGTATTTAGTTTCAAATTGAAGTTGCCTTTTTTTAAGTGGCCAGAAATGGGTTTTCCAAATTATCATCAGCCATTCATATAAAAAAACAATCACCCACAAAGTTACATACGTGGTAACTCGTAAGCGAACATGAGGTGTATGAACACCCATGTTATAATGTCGTTACCCTGCCATGCGAGGATAAATAAGTTACATGCATTTATACCTGTAGGGCGGGGGTTCCCCATATGAAGAAGCTCGGTCATAAAGTGACGTCACCGAACCCGCTCGCGATAAATTTGATCGCCCTGCGTTTAATTTAACTTGTTATAATACTGTATGTATAGTAGGTTGGGGTAAGATGGTTCACGTTTTTTCTTTCTTTTTAACGTCCCATTTGGTGGTAAACATAGAATATTTATTATTTGTTTATTATTTCGTATACTGTCGAATATGTTCAACAATAACGATCGGTTCCAACACATTATCACAAAATGGTAAACAAGCCCAAACTAATTCAATTAAACATTAAAACAAACGTTCTATACCCTCGCATGTGTAGCCTTGAGTATGAACTTACCCGAAGTTTGGGAAGGCAATAAATAAGGTCGATACCGTGAACTGGTGGTTGTGACAACTGACTCGTTGTCGCTGATGTCTTCTTCGATAGCGCTTGCTGTAAAACATAAAGTATATATTTATCTATTAAATATGATAGCGAAGATCAAATCATTTAAAGGAACGAAGCGAAGGGAATTAAAAGCAAAACGACACTCGTTAAAGCACGCTATGAGTAATTCCTTGTAAAGTGTGAAAATTGTTTCAGTTAATAATCGTGGGTTGTTTCGCCGAATGCTTTTGTTTACATTTATAAATCTCATACTAAAGACATCGACACAGTGAAGTTGTTGGAATAAATATCTATAAGGGCCGTTATTCCCGACAAGTTCATAACCCTCTGTGACCTTATTACATTAAGCCGTGTGTTGTTGGTTGTCTTCGGCCTTTTTGCTAAAAATTAACAAAAGCTGTCACCGGTGTCGTATATAAAGCACGTTATACCATGCAGTACGCTTTAGTATATACATCGTTATAGCTGGCAAGCAGGCACGAGGTGTATGAAACAGAACACCCGTGTTATAACGACTGTCGTTGCCAAACAAGTTCCATTCATTAAAAACCTCACCAGCTTTTTCTCTGAGTCTTTTCTTTCTCTTCTTCTCCATATAACAACATCCCCCTGCACAAAGTACCAAAGCTACTGCCAGTATCGGGAGGAAGATCGTCAGGATGTTGTGATCTGCAATCAATCTTATTATAGTAGGGCGGAGTGTGGGTGGCGGGTTATATACAAGATACTGTTAGTAATCAAATTATATTCAGGTTATTCTATTCCATATGGGTGAGGTCCCGCAGAGTACCCCGCCATGGGTCCGAGGGTTTAGGCCACAGTTGGCTCTTCACCCCAGAGCGACAATACCTTTATTCAGGTTATTGCGATTATGCGGCAAACACGTACACAAAAAATACTTTTGGGTTTTGTGTCAATTTTGGTGATGATCGAATTTAAATAAAATTTTATTTTAATTTGTGATCAGTGTCGTTTCTATGAAAGTAAGCCATGTACACCCTGGATTGAAAGGACCGCCTCTCACGTTATAATAGGTTTGAAGTGGGGTAATTATGTTTACATAAAACAAACGACTTTAATTCGGTTCATTATATTGGGGCAAATGTAACCACTAATCTCTATAATAAGAAACAGCATTTACGTTGAAATTATAACCGTCGTGTTTGGGTTGGAATGATAGTTATTAAACGCAATCATTATAGAATTGTAATTCAAACTTAATTTGTTCAAATATTTATGTAATTAGCGTGTTTTGACGACTGTCTTTTTGTTGCTAATTCATTTTCTTCGTTGTTTTAATTAAATTGAACCTCCGTATAATGTATGGATTATCTTGACCGTGTTTTAAACAATTAACAACGGTCTATGGGGGTCGTGAGGATATGGTTTTCTAATTCTTTGAATGTTTCTTGCTAACTACCAAATAGGACGGGAAAATAGAATGAAAAGGTGTCCCATCTTCCCCACCCTACTATATCAAAAATAACTACACGCTTATTAATAAAACAGACATACAAAGCTTATTCCATGAAACGCGTGACTGTTACACCTTAAGTTTACCTTATAATATGCAATATAGTAACGTGGGGGAATATGGGACACCTTTTTATTCTGTTTTCTCGTCCCATAGTTAACAAAGAACATTCAAAGGATTATAAAACCATATCCTTTCGACACTCATAGACAGTTAAGTGGTATTATGTGCTAACGGTGTCCCATCCTCCCCCCATCCTACTATATGCAAAATAACTTCTGTTATGTCATATAACATGCGAATGATAAATATAAACTAAAGCTAGTTCTATTCACAAGATAATGAACGTTCATCGTGGAAGAAATTGTGCCGTGGGCGTTTTAAACTGAATTATGACGTGGGTATGTGTTGTTAAAAGCTAATTCCTTGTATTTTATTACAAGAGGTTTTACATTAGGCAGCATCATATTTACGTATAATACACGTATGCATAATTATAATGCTGGTAACTTTCATATATCGTAATAATATCCAGCTAAAAATGATCGAAAGCAAACACCCAACACCTCAGGCGGCATTGTTAAAGTTTATTTATCCTCACAACGGTTGGTTTACAGTGACATCCAACCATGGCCAGGTTTAATTTATAAACGGATAAAATCTTTGCTATATGTGATTAAGTATGGTGTAAGAAAATAAACTTTATTTCAATATTCTTGAAAACAGATCCAAATATAAAATTCTAGTTTCAAACTTAACAACAACTTTGTACAAATTATAAACAAGTTAAAAATCCTTCTTTTTATAATGGTTGGGATATACGGTTATATATTTCTGTAAATATTACTTATTTGCTACCAAATGGGACGATAAAGGTGAACGAAAAAGTGGACCATCTTACCCCACTCTACGATAAATTAAACAACAAATATTCCCAACTACATTATATGGATAACCCACAAACCTTGTGCTTGATATCGATTATCAGCGACTGCAGGTTGTCGAACCATCCTAACTCACAAAGTAACTAATCTATCAATCTATTTACACCAACTAACATTTTGATTATTAAAACAAAACTCATCGATGATGCTACACCATAATAGTTGCTACTGTTATACCACACACGTATCAGCTCCCTTACACGACAGCTGTGTTGTAACTTGCCCCCAGTCCATTGTTGGCCGACTGTAAACCAACTTTCCCTTAAACTTCCCGCAAACGGTAATTGACATCTCGTTTTACCTTGCTTGGCCGTGTTGCGAGTGTGCCGGATCATGACGTAGAAGTCCAACACTTGGGGAAGATGGGACAACCCCGGGTTTCACTTAAACTCCTACGCTTTCCAGTAATTACAACAACGTTATCACGACACCCACACCGTAATACACTTTATCAGCAAATTAGTTTCACGAAGACTTCGTAGTTACTGATGATCCAACAGTGAACTGGACGGACAAGTATCTATGCGTGCCCGGAGGGCTAATTCCCTCACTCGTACTGGCGCTTATACATCGTGTTTCCTTCCGCAAGAATGTCGAATTGGTGTGAATGTACAGACATGAATTGTTGTGTTATTACATGCGCTGGTCGCGTCAATAATTACAAGTTTATATCCTCAGATTTAAAGGCACGTTGTTGCTTCATAATCACTTGAAATGTTTATATAGTACTGCGGGGGAAGTTGGGACATCTTAAGCACATAATATCCAAATATCCTGATGTGTTTTAAACAATTAATAACGGTCTATGGGAGTCGTGAGGACACGGTTTTATATTTCTTTGAATGTTTTTTTGTTTACTACCAGATGAGACGAGAAAATAGAATGAAAAGGTGTCCCGTCTTCCCCCACCCTACTGTATAATTATGTCTACATGTTGTACTATGCTGGTCAATTCCAAATAAGAATTTCGACTTTAATTGATCGAATTTAACCAAATAATCCGAATTCACACATCCACCACAAAGTTGACGGTTAGTTTAAATTGTAGAGAAGGTTAATCTTTTAATAGTCGGGTAGATTATTAAAGAAAGTTCTTTATTGTGTGTTTAGCAGCCACGCTTTTATTTGTCACCTTAACTAAGTACATTTTTACCGGTAGCGTGTTTTAACGACTGTCGTTTTGTTGCTAATTCCCTTCTCTTTATTGTTTTAATTAATTTGATCTTTTTCACTCTCGTATTCGAAGAGGTAAACACAATTGATGGTATTTTATATATATAAACAAATACCCCATGGTTCTTCGGTCCAAATATATAATACATATCAAATGACCTCAGCGCTGTGGCAGATATTAACAGAGAAATTGCATGGTTTTTGCTTGTTAGATGTTACCGCTATTTTTACAGAAACTCGCGCTTTTTGGCACGCCAGTAGTTAACACGCGTGTCTATAAACCAGTAGAAAAGGTTCAAGATTTTATTTGTCCTTAGACAAGACAACTAACGGCAACTGCTCTAACTAATGGGTTGTCCAAACTCTAAATTGTCACCAATACATAAAAACAATCACCCACAAAGTAACATACGTGGTAACTTGTAAGCGGGTACGAGGTGTATGAAACAGAACACCTGTGTTATATAACGACTGACCATAAATACGTTAGATTTCTCCAACAATACAAACCGCTTCGTACTAACCATCTTCACGTTGGTATGACGCATTCCACGCAACAACAAGATCCAAATGTACGCAAACCATGAAGATGGAAAGTAAAAGCCAAGCCAAACACATGGCGGATGTATTTTAAGCTTCCAGCTCAATCAATGGCGTTGTTTCTATAAGATTCTTAAACAATAAAATATATATAAGTCAGATTTATTAAAACAACGACGAAAAGGCGACAAAAGTAAAAATATCAAATATAAACAAAACCTTGTCTGCTAAACCTACAATAAATATAAAGCGACCCTCCCCTCGCACCCTCCCCTACACTTGTAACGTGTTAGTGGGTTTGCATATTCGCGAACAAACATGCTAACGTGTAATTAGTCCACGCCCATAACGTACATGCGTAAACTACAACGTATTCAACAAAACAAAAGTTTCAACATGAAAAAGCACCTGCTGTTTCCACACGGATTATACACCACCTATCTTTAAACTTCGACTGCAATATTCTATAATCCCGTTAAGCAAAACTTGTATAAGCAGGTAATGAAACATCGCTTAAAGCAATGTGAGTCAGTTTAACCGCGTTGCTACGTTGCCTCTTAAATTATCTGGCATGCAATCTAATTAGTATGTAGGCATGGTTTGCAAGTGTAAGGCATTGTACATGGGTGTGTTGAACCACAGTCTGCAGAACACTTGATAACGTCTCATTTACGACAGACGCATATTTACTTTAAACATCACAATATAATTAGAATGTCCTTTACATTAAGCGGTTGAGTTGTCGTTTATTAAAACAGTTTAACCGAGGAAGTTGATTGTTGAATGAAATACTTTAAAATACGATTAAATAAATGTAACTTATTTTAATCCTTGCATGGCGGGGCAACGACAGTCGTTATAACACTAGTGTTCATACACCTTGTGCCCGCTTACAAATTATCACAAATGTAATTTGTGGGTGGTTGTTTTGGGGTACTGCTGACAATTTAGACAACCCATTAGTGACCACTGGGTTGGAGCAATTGCCGTTAAGTGTTTTGCCCAAGGACACATATACGTCAACAATGGTAGCAGCATTAAGACTTGAACCCGTAACCTTTTGACCATTAACGCAGGCGCCTGTAAAATGCTCAAATGGTCTCGGTATAACAGCAGTTACACGACAGCGCTAACAAACATAAAGGTTTAAACAGCGCCATTGTAAGCTCTATATTTCCGCTTCGTAGTTAAATATAGATTTCGGGAGTTTTCGGTTTTGTGTTTCACTTTTATAGTTGACGTCATATCAGGAAGATACATGGCCAGGGCAGTTTCAACATTTGTGGTCAAGTGTACATTAGTACTGTAGTCGTTGCTACCATTGTGGGCGTATATGCATGGTTTACATAATGTATTGGGCCATGGCGTGTTTGGGTTTGAAGTTACTTGTTACAACGGCTATATATTAAGAACACCCGTGTTATAACAACTGTCGTTACCCCGCCATGCCGGGATAAATAAGTTACATACGTGGTAACTTGTAAGTGGGCACGAGGTGTATGAAACAGAACACCCGTGTTATAACGACTGTCATATGTTTAGGTATCTATGGTTGTGTTTATCGTATAAAAGGAAGTTGGTATGTCGCCTTACTCAAGTTGCTAACATTGTGTAAGAATCGTTACAACTCGTACTAAAGTTCCCCGATAAAAATATATATAGTAGGGCGGGGGGAGATGGGACACGTTTTTTTATATTTTATAGTCCTTTGGTAGCAAACAAAGAACATTCAAAGAATTATAAAACTGTAACCTCTCGACCAACTTAAACTGTTTTTAATTGTTTAAAACTCGATCAGGATATTTGGGTATAATGTGCTATATGTGTCCCGTCTTCCCCCACTCTACTATATCGCCTTAATATTGTTTTCTTTCACCCAGTGTATTTTACTTCTGTAAGTAATGCCCAATAATTGCTATATTCCTAAATAAAGTTGTTCGTGTGAATGTACCGCACGATTTGCGGAATGATAAATGATTTCTTTGTTGAGTTTCCAATTATGTCATTTGGTTTGTCACTGCGACAGCTAGCACGAAAATCGCGACATGACGTCACAAGTGTCACAATTAGGTCATGACGTCATGAATCTTTGTGTCTGTTGTCTGTTGTGATGTAATAATGCTATTGTTTCATGTTAAAGTAAAAACATCTTTTTAGCCGCATTAACAACAAGTGTTGAAGAATCCTTAGCAAAATATTTTGAGAATCAAAGTTGGCAACGCAAGCTTACAGATAATGAAAGTTCGAACATGAAGAACAACTTGATTAGTTTTGTTTACTTTTGTTGTTCTATTATAATTGTAAAGATACAACTTGCAGGTATATCTATATGTTGTTAAGTAATGTGAATTAATGTTGGGGCAATAAGATTAAATATTGTTATTTATGATATTATTAACTCTTTTTAATACTCTATCATTTAATATGCTTAGTGTGTTATAATGACTGTTGTTTTTATGTCAGTTGTGAACTTTTCATCTTTCCTTGCTGTTTAGTTTAATACAAATTATATTTCTGTAATGAAAATTATTAAAATATTATGAATTGTCATATTGAAATACTGTGTGTCGAATTGAAATACTGTACAACGACCAACACCACATTAAACATTATTATATTTCAGGTGCTGAATACGAATTATCACCGAAAGATGCGTTATCAGCTTATGGTGGGCTTTGAACTTTAATTTACATCAAATATTGTGGGGACTTATTGTTCAATGGATCAGTTTGAATTTCAGAATATCAATACATAATCAATATAATATGTTTTTTTAATATATACGGTGACATTTGATTAACGAGGTGTTAGTGAAGAACCTTTTCCCCTCACCCTAACCTCCCAACCCTAACTACCAATCTAATGCATTGTAATTGAGGATTCTTCACTAGCACCACTAATATTAGTGTTTGGTGAACTGTTTTCAACAATAATGAAGGCTCTTACTTAAAAAATGAGTTAAACTTTTCAATTTGGTGTATACACAATACATTACTTATTGCGTATATACTGTGTTTACAAATTGTATATTACAGTTAAACACTTAATGTAACTCTGGTGTAGGCCTATGTAGTTAGAACTATTGCTGAATCATTCTATCGTAGGTTGTAAAGAATCCGTGTTCGTGAAACAAAAGTCCGGGATCATAAAATACAACATCGACGAACCTTTTACAAATCTATGCTGGTTTATTACCGCTCAAACACAGTCAAACATCGTCATAAGGTTTATATATATATATATTACATAAAATACAAACTAGATATCATTAAATACTGTGTATACTTGAATAATAAACCAAAATGAATAATTTGAAACAAAGGTATTACTAGTATTTATTTTGGTATTTTTTGACAAAATGTTAATAAACCTATTGACTGCTTTAGCATGATCAGCTGTTCACTGTGGTATGCTGTTGTTGTTTGATTAATTGATTATAGTTGTGAACAATCATGTGACAGTTTTAGTTGAATGTTAAAGTAAAGTAGATCCTCATAATACGATGGTCGTGTAGATGTTGTGTTGGTATTGTATTGTTGGAACTTTGAGTAAAGACGACTGTGGTGAAACAACACCTGTGTGTGTTGGTGGGATCTCTTGTTTCCAATTATAATATGGTGGTTTAATATATGTTTGTTGAAAAGTAATGATTGTTGTATATGGCTGTGTTAACTTTAATGTATGCCAATTACATGCATGGTGTGTATGGTAAATATAATGTCTGTTGCTATGGCTTAAAAAAGTTTTCTTTCATGGTCAACGGCTTGATTTTTGCCCTGAATCTGCCGTGACATGGTTAAAATACAGTTACACTCATAGTTGTCAAACATAGGGAATCTCATTGATTAATGTGGTGAATGCAATATACTTTGGCTCTGCTTGTTTGTATAGACACCTAACAGCAGGGTAAAATCTGGGGTGACATTGTTAAAATACAGTTACACTCATAGTTGTCAAACATAGGGAACCTCATTGATTAATGTGGTGAATGCAATATACTTTGGCTCTGATTGTTTTGTATAGACACCTAACAGCAGGGTAAAATCTGGGGTGACATTGTTAAAATACAGTTACACTCATAGTTTTCAAACATAGTAAACCTCATTGATTAATGTGGTGAATGCAATATACTTTGGCTCTGCTTGTTTGTATAGACACCTAACAGCAGGGTAAAATCTGGGGTGACATTGTTAAAATACAGTTACACTCATAGTTGTTAAACATAGGGAACCTCATTGATTAATGTGGTGAATGCAATATACTTTGGCTCTGCTTGTTTGTATAGACACCTAACAGCAGGGTAAAATCTGGGGTGACATTGTTAAAATACAGTTACACTCATAGTTGTTAAACATAGGGAACCTCATTGATTAATGTGGTGAATGCAATATACTTTGTCTCTGCTTGTTTGTATAGACACCTAACAGCAGGGTAAAGTCTGTATTACGCCTAAAACTGGGTGTTAAAGTACATGATGTCACCCTAGCCTTAAAGTTATGGTTCTGGTTTCCTCCTACTTCTCGAAAATATTATTGCTCTTACCACAACAACAATATTGTTTTCAGTTTTTCATATTTCAACATCCAACCTCAGGAGGAATTATATTTCCCCCCACTGCAAGGTAATGGTGATGGAGATTGCGGGAACTACCTCTTTGTACAAGATGCTTCCACTAAACTTAGTTATGTTAAAAGTAAGTTCAATTATTAATCGGCATCTATGATACTTTGTGCATCCTGATTATCCACAAAGGCTATTATATTCTGTTTCAGGGCATGCATGCGATAATTTATTATTGTTGATGTTATTCACTTCTATTTATTAACATGTTGTTTAAATTAAATGATCAACTAAAATATCTTTACCAACTGTTTCGTGATAAATGTTCACAGCTTGATAAACAAGTTACCAACCGACCCCACACAGCTGTGGTGGTTCCCCTTGCCAAAATACACAGGATAAGCTTGCATGCATGTTGGACCTTCGATGTAAATCAACAACTTTGATTATTTGTTTATATAGGCATGCCTTGTTGATTATATACAATGTTTCACCACTTTCAGTATCCCACGAACTCATTAACCATCTTGTAGTGCATCGGGTGTCAAACTCATGTTTTCCACACAACCAGCATTAAGCAATCAATTCTCATTTATCTTTCAGAAAGCAAATCAAATCGCTTCTGCAGCTCATTTTCAAGTTCCGATGTTTTCCCAATTGTGATGAAGACAGACCGTGTGTTAATTCAACTCGTGGCCAGGATTAATTTGTCGTATTATCAAGTTTCTGGATTCAGTTTAAAATATTCAATCGGTAAGTCGAAACTTTTTCACTTTGTGTTAAGTAAAGTGTTTATATGGTTGGGGTTAGATGGACTATATTTTCATTCTTTTATCCTCTCATTTGGTAGTAAATAAAACAGAATTATAAAACCTTATCCTCACAACTCTAAGAGCATTGTTGATTGTTCAAAACTTGCCAAGGAAGTTTGGGATATTATGAGCTTGACACTATTCTATGCTTATGTGTAACAAAGTCACATCCATAAGTTTTAATTCAGGAAATGTTTCAACTTAAGTTTCAAAAAGTTGCAAATAAATGGCCATGTACGTCCATGTTAAACCACTATTAGTGTATAGAGGTGTCCATGTTATGTTTTGTATGTATTGTCACTTGTGCATTAGGTAAAGTTTCCATTTGAATAAGAGAGTGATGATGCAATTATTGGCGGAATATATATTTAACAATATTACTTTTATTTCAATAGAATTTGCTGGACTTGATTTTTGTTTGTTACATGTTGGTATATATATTTAAGTAATAACATTTCCCCAGTTGAAAAATGTCAATCAAACTTGATGATGGAGCGATACACAGTAGTGACTTCCATCAACTTCCCCGGCATGTACCCCACTATATCTTGCTCATGGAACATCACATCAGCTCATACACACCCAATAGATATTGTTATTAATTCGTTTCAAATTCGACCAACATCGCGCTTACTCATCTATGATGGTTCAAACTCAAACAGCGATCTACTTGGTGTTTGGTGAGTTGGTTCAATGTAAGACAACCCATTAGTGACCAATGCCTTGGAGCAATTGGCCATTAAGTGCATTTAAAATATAACGACAAACTATATGGGGACAAAATATGTTTTAAATCCCAGTTTTAAACTTAAACAGATTTTACCCTGCTGTTAGGTGTCTATACAAACAAACAGAGCCAAAGTATATTGCATTCACCACATTAATCAATAAAGTTCCCTATGTTTGACAACTATAAGTGTAACTGTATTTTAACAATGTCACCCCAGATTTTACCCTGCTGTTAGGTGTCTATACAAACAAGTAGAGCCAAAGTACATTGCATTCACCACATTAATCAATGAGGTTCCCCATGTTTGACAACTATGAGTGTAACTGTATTTTAACAATGTCACCCCAGATTTTGTTATAAAACCATTTCCACCACATGTGAATTATTCCACAGGATTAGCGGTAACAAAGGCGACACCATCACCACAAGTTCCAACAAAGTTTTCATTCAGTTCCAACCCGGGAACCAGACGTTCAACCCAACTTATACCGGCTTCAACATTACTGTGAAAGCTAAAGGTAAAAAAACATGATTATGATTTATCTCTTGTGCTGTATAAGTTAAGAACCTTTGCTATGAATGAATTTACTTGAATGTAAATGGTGTTTAATTGAATGTCACATAATTATAATTAAAAAATACAACGGCGAAGATTATTTAAAACAATGAAGAGAAAGGAATTAGCAGCAAACTATAGTCGTTAAAACGGGGCCACGATATAGGCCTATGGAAAAGTGGGTCAGTTAAAAGCATGGACGCACCAAGCACACGATATATCACGCATTTAAATGAAATCTCATTGATTTCTTTATTCCACTTGTGTAGAGTGAGACATATTTATTACTTTCCATCTCTGATATTAAACTACACATTGTATGGTAACAGCAAACACAAAGAGGTTTTGTGGAATCTTTCAAGGTTTGACATTTCTAAAACATTTTTCAAAAATTGTTTCTTAAAAATCTCTGGAAAAGTTATTTAAATACATATAAAAACCTATTACTTGTATATTTATATATTTTTTTAAGTCTTGAAGAAATGTAAAATTGTTGCAGGTTATTGCGTGCCCGGTACGTACGCATGTGGCGATGAGAGTTGTTTTGACGAGAAACAACATTGCGATGGAGTTCGGGATTGTGTGTCAGGGTTCGATGAGAAAGGATGCAGTGAGTCCTCACTCCTGCTAAGTTTTCATGCCAATGTTTTAAAACGAAAAAAAATTGTTAAATTTTAAATACTATATTTCTTAGTGGTAAAGTGTTTTGAAGTTTGTCACCTTTAACAAAATACCTATACACCCTTGTACTTAGCGGTAAACAATTGATATTTTGTTTTTATTGTAGAAGGTTGCAGTGCCGATAAATATTGGTGTGGGGGGAAAGAATGGGATTGTTACAACGAGGCTGAATATTGCAACGCGTATAATGATTGTGCAAGTGGTGGCGATGAAAAGAATTGCAGTAAGTTGTTGTTGTTATAACATGGTTGGCAACCTGTTTGTTTAGGGGGGGATTGGTTGCTTTATTTAATTCACCACTTTGCAAACTAACCATAACAACTAAAGAAATGAGAAAAATTCTATTTTCGCTTCAATTAACAAATAAGTTGGTGAAGTTATAACCAGGGTTATCGTACAAGTCTTACTTTGTTCAATATCTATGCTAGCCATGGTTTTAACAAACTGTTCTCAAACTATTTGTTTATGGCGGCACAAGGAGACCATTTCTCATGGCTTTTCTTTTATGGTTTTGTTGGAAAGTTGTAAATAAAATAAAACATGTAACCTTGTTAAAACAAATGTATTTTAATGATGGAGCATGGGGTCGCGGGTGTTGAGTTTCTCTGAAAGGTTCACGAACCATAAAAGGTTAAGAAACACTGGTTTATTCTTTTAGTAAGATTTACCCTGAGGGCTGTGTAGCCATGTAAGCTTGCCGTGGAAGTAAAGGAATCATCCCATGTTAGATGTTTGTTGTCACAATAAATATCATATAAGCTTTATAATGGTATTAACAACAATTATGAATGTAGAGGTTACATTGGTTGCTCATATTAGTTTTGTGTTCAATCATATTCACATATACACCATCTTTATTTTTTACTATATAAGGTAAAATAATTAGTCATTTTAAATATTTGTAAATTTGCGAAAAGTAACAAAATTCCACATAATGTCTTGAACAATAAATATAATAGTATTAACATTACATAAATGTGTTGGTGTCGTTGCAACAATAATAACTGTTGTTGGCAAGTATGTTTACTCTATGATATGCTGACGTGGTTTCTGGTTAATCTTTATGACGTTTAGTTTCGTTTGAGTTTCTCAGATAATTAGGCAACTTATGCGATGACTAACGTGTTGCATAACATGTTGTGTGTTTGTTGTTGTTACGTGCATGTTATGTTCAGTTATATTTCATAACAAAGAAGATGAAATAAACCGTGTATTTGTTTGAACCATGTATGTTGTATAATACACAAGTGTTCTACATTCTATTTTGACCTGTTTGGTTATTTAATACTACGTTATGTCATCATTAATGTTGGTCATTTAGTGAATCGTGTGTCATTCATATTCATGATATAATGAATCCTCATTTCGTGACAAACATGTTGATTATGACGTAGCTTAACTACCCCACATAACACCCATCCATACAGATTCTTGCACCAAGGGAGCGTTCCTGTGTCCGATATCCAGGATTTGTATTTACGATCGATGGAAATGCGATAATGAGTTTGATTGTCACGGAGATGATTATTCAGATGAACTTGGTTGCGAATGTGAGTCGTAAACATGTGTTGTATTCAACACAATATCGTGTGTTATGTAGGCAGCATGGTTTGAGGGTACGGCGACATGATGATATTAAAGCTGAGATGACATCATGTGTTTTAGGACAAAACTCCCAAAGTTGTGTGGCAAAACCCTACAATGGCTACCAAAATATTCCCAAACCACTAACCTGCGAAAGCCACATATGGTTGTAGTTACAAAGCTGTTAAAATTCAACACTTGGTGTAATTAACTCATTCATTATTCATGTGGTTTCCAACCATTTGTACTTGACTAGCACAATTACTTTTATGGTCCCCTTTACAAATGGTTGTCACAAAAGTAAAACGGGGATAAAATTTGCTTTGTTTACTTTCTGCTTTGTAATGTTATACTGACTGTCGTTGCCATGCGAGGATAAATAAGTTACATTTAGTCGTGTTGACTTTGCTATGGTGTAAGTAAATTGTAAGAAATAGTTGTATATAAGTTTTTATATCATAGGAAATAAAAATGTGAATTGTTTCTCCTTGTAGACACTGCAACGCGGCGAGTGCTCACTGCTGCCATCGTGGGTTCGTTAGTTTGTGGGTTGTTGCTTGCTGTTGTGCTTGGTTGCACGTGTAAACTATATACACTACGTATGTCATCAAGGAATCGAATGAACCGAGATAACCCGTATTTACAAACTCCGCTGGGAAGGATAGCCAGGGTAAGTTGGCTGTTAAGTGTATTGTACTGTCACATGTATATAAGTTGTCTGGGTGTTGGTGGTAAAAGGACCAACCATGTTCCAAATATTGGATCTCTTAACAAGGACCTCGACTGTATAAAAAATTGATCATCAAACCTGGCTGTAAATGGGAGATCTCCCATCTAATAAACTGCTTCACTTTATGTGCAGCCTAACAAGTGGTTGCTCCTTTAAGATCACATTATAAAGAATTGCTATATTGCTTAAAAGATCTCGTTCAGTCTCATAACATAAAAGTTATCCCACATTTTTTCAACTTTCTTATCTTGCAAACATGAATATTTATGCCGACTATAAAAACATACATTTAAGATACACGATATACCCGCCCACAGGAACTTCTCCAGCGCGAAGCCCCCCCTTCGTATAACATGGCAGTGGAAGGGGTGGAACACGAGGCTCATGAGTCGTCACGAAGGTCATCATCACGATCCGGGAGGAGACGGAGTAGAAGGAGACGACATCGGAACAGAGAACCTTCAATAAGGAGGGCTCAGCCAAGTGAAGCAAGGGAAGAGGTGAGTGGTCCATGGCAGGGTGGGGGAAAGTGGGACAGCTTTTACCTCTATTTTTCCGTCCCGTTCGGTAGTAAACAAAGAATTTTCAACGAATTATAAAGCCGTATCCTTACGACTCTCTTAGATCGTTGTTTATGTTTAAAAACGATCAGGATATTTGGATAGTATGTGCTAAGGGTGTCCCATATTTCCCCACCCTACTTGGCATGAAGCAACAACAGCATGAATATATATTTTCACGATAACGCAGTTTTGTGGGAACTCTTACTTGAGGTTTTTGCAACAAACAACACTCTCGTACGTAGATAACATTGACTTAGCCCATGTCTGCATGAAAAAACATTTTTATTAAGTTATTCTTATGGTGGAACTTTATTCAATTGAATAGTTGTTTTGGGGAAATTAAAGTCTGGTAACCGCTGATGAAAAGTTAAAAATTTCTTGGATTTGCCACACCTGTAAAACACTATGTGTAATATTTGGTCATGTCATCACTCGTGGTTTACACAGAGAAACAATCGTGAAGACAGCAACCTTATCAGTGGTTCACCCAGCGATGAATCCACCCACGCACGGGGTATCGACGAACCCCAACCCCCGATGACCAACATACTACGTTCACTGGGTTTGGGTGAAACATCAGACGCTGGTCCATCAACGTGTAGACCAAGGTTAGTTGTGGAAAGCTCAATGAATTGGAGGAATGAAACTTATTTATCCTCGCATGGCGGGGCAGCGACAGTCGTTATAACACGGGTGTTCTGTTTTATATAACTTTTGCCCGCTTACAAGTTACCACATATGTAACTTGTTTATCCTCGCATGGCGGGCAACAACAGTCGTTATAACACGGGTGTTCTGTTTTTTACACCTTGTACCCGCTAACAAGTTAGCATGTATGTAATTTATTTATCCTCGCATGGCAGGGCAACGGCAGTCGTTATAACACGGGTGTTCTGTTTCATACACCTCGTGCCCGCTTACAAGTTACCACATATGTAACTTGTTTATCCTCGCATGGCGGGGCAACGACAGTCGTTATAACACGGGTGTTCTGTTTCATACACCTCGTGCCCGCTTACAAGTTACCACATATGTAACTTGTTTATCCTCGCATGGCGGGGCAACGACAGTCGTTATAACACGGGTGTTCTGTTTCATACACCTCGTGCCGGCTTATAAGTTAGCGTGTATATAAGTGTTTTGTGCAGAGGAGGCAAGGATAGTTAGACATAGAATCCATCAGCGCAAAATAAATACCAACCACCCTCTTATAAATTACGAACCCACCTCACTATACAGGGATGTTGCTTCCACTTCACGATCCCGTAAAGATCCCGAACAAGCGGGTCCTCTTCCAAGTAAGAAGAAGATCGCCCCTGTGATGGTGGGGGCTCCGTGTGGGGGGGAGATGACGGCGGATATCGCTGGGTGCGTTTACCCCAACCCCCCAACATACAGGGAGGCAGTGGGGGGTGAAGAGGTTGAGATCCTCGCTCCTCCCGTGGTGGAGGATGATCATGTGGGTGCTGTGGAGGACGCGGGGAGGAGAAGGTTCTGGAGGAATGGAAACTTTTGGCGATCTCCGTTAAGTTACTTTCGTACGTCGCGTACGTTTCAACAACTCCATGATAACGATTCCACGAGCATGGAAAGTATGAGGGTTGATATGGTAAGTTTGGGTGGAAACGAACAATCAACGTCGGGTGCAACCCACCCCCATGCCACCCCCAGCACCCCCCCTAACCCCGCCTCACCCACAGAGGTGTGGACGAGCCCCGTCCAAATCAACATTCCACAACTAAGGGTGGAAGGATCCGAACAACTGTTAACACTAAACATATCGGGCTCGATACCCGAACGCACTTAGTCAACTTTTCATTTGTTTTATCATTGTTTTCGCAGCGAAGTTTCTTACACCACGTTTCTACACCATCTGTGTGAAACTACCAACTTAGAGTGTATGAACCAGTGACCGAGTGTTACGTTTATTCACGCGTACTCAACTTAGAATATTTAATTCTGCAACCGATATTAACAAACTAAATATTTACCACCATTAAAAAAGTTTGGTATGAATTAATTCATCCATCTATTTATAATATAAGCTTTTTATTTGTTCCGAACTTCGTTTCAAAATTAAATTTCAGTCACTGTTTAAACTCGTAGGTAAAACTGAAATCCAAAATTTATTGAGACGAAACATTTCAAAGCAACTTTTTTTAGTTTGGTAAATATTGGTCCTGTATTAAAATATTCAATGTTAAAAATCTGAAAACGTGGATAAATTGAACACCTGGCCAATGTTACTTAACATACTTTCTTAAGTTGGTAAATTCAGAGGATTTGGTGGATTTTATGTTTAAGCTCATATGCGACATCTAGCGGACAGTATTTTATAAAATAATGAACTTTTATACGTCACCACCAATATCTGTAACTACGTTTCTTACTTCGCACAAACCAACGGTTACTTATACAAACTTGCGTGTTGTTCGTGCAATACACAACAAATAAAATGATGTTGTCTGGTTTCACACAAGAAGTGTTCGACTTAATTTACAAACCGTTGCGCAGGAATCTCCTGGAAACCAATCAAATCGATCCGTTACGCTTTGGTGACAACGTATATAAGATGCGTCCAACCAATATACCAAAGTCGCATTAACCCCAAACTAACCGAAGCGTAACGTAGCGGTTTGATTGGTTAAACAAATGAATGGCTGCGTGCCAGGCTTTGTTTTAGATACTAACAGATCATGTATATATGTGTATAAAGCAGCCGCGATCAACTAAAATACTTACGTTTGTGTTCTATGTTGTTGTACTTCTAATAATATCAGTGATATGACTATATACTGTGACCCAGAGGTAATGGGTTCAATGCTCAACGCTGCTACCACTGTGGGCGTTTGTGTCCTTGAGTAAGACCCTTAACAGCAATTGCTCCAACCCAGTGGTCACTAATGATTGTCCAAATAATCAGCCATACCACTGGCACGAGGTGTAAAGATGTGAGAACGCCCGGCGCTACCACCGTTGTGGGGGAATGTGACAAGCCCTAATAAAGTCGAAACGTGGGTCCTTAGGATTCTAATATGGCTTGCAATGCCAATAAGATGGCACATGTTTCATTCTCTTTACCGTACCGTTGACAACGAGGAAAATCCGCAGAAATATATAACCTCAATACTCTAAAAGGGCGTTGTTATTTGTTTAAATCACGATTAGGAAATATGGGATATTATGTGCCAACGGTATCCACCTTTTACCCCACAGTAACATATGATAGCAGATATAGACTGTATGAATGACATGTTTTCCGTTGTTCTATTGTTCAAAGCGCATTATGATACGTCATATTAAGTTAATATAAAGACAAAGTTCATGACCCCTTTTAATTTATTATATAAATAAATATATGTACGTATGGTTTTGTAACTAATTTTTCGTACAATCTACAAACGAATTACTATATTGGCGGGTGGGGAAAGATGGGACACCTTTTTATTCCTTTTTCTCGTCCCATTTGGTAGTTAACAAAAATCATTCAAAGAAAACTCTCATAGATCGTTGTTAATTGTTTAAAACACGATCATGATATTTGGTTATTATGTACTAAAGGTGTCCCAACTTCCCCCACCCTACTATATATATTGTAAACGTTTACTGCGTGTTGACACAAGCTGCAGGAATTTCGTCAAAATAATTATTGCTGTAATCTTCACAATCCGCTGTTGCTATAAATAGATTCAGTGTTTCCGGATGTTAAAATACTGCTTATGAATCCTATCTTAAGACTTGTTTGGATATTTTACAAGAGGCAACACTGGGCGCATTAAACTCGCGCAAATTACAATTAACATTGTTACGTCACAATTCTCAGCGTTGCTCCCAGGGTTCCACGTGATCAACACGTTTTCATTTTTTGCTCATGTGAGTTTTGTGTGCGGTTTGTTCTTTTGGTTTGTCACCATTTTGAAAAAACGTCAAGCAGTTAGAGGTTATAATGTAGAAAAGTGAGGGCAGTCAGGTTATGATAAGGGCTTGTTTTAGCATTGAATATGCAATGTATGGGCAATGCATTGCATTCATTTGTTGTATTAATGTAACGTTCGATTTACAGCTGGTTAGTTTTAGAAATAATTTTTTAAAAGTTTAATTTATTTGAGTCTACACTGAAACAATACAGATCGAAGTCTTGTGTTCAAATCGCATCAATGTTATCTCGCTCACGACTGAAGATGCGTTGAGTGACAGACGTCGATGCAGCTTTGGATTGGCAACGTTGAAAGTGAGTTTGTATCTTTATTATAAAACCGAGTGTTCCTACTTTGTCGCTGCTTGTAAAGCGAATAATTGCCCTTAGCTCGTATATTGCTTTAATATGTTCGCCAATTCTATAATATGGACGCCACCAAATAAGAAATCAAAACCTCAATATATTTGTATATGCTGTATGTTGTACAAAAAAACACGTTTTATGAATTAGATTTTTAATTGATATTATTACCACAGCAATTCAACCAAGAAGTTGAAAGGTAGATAAACTTCGAAACGACATATCTACGTTCGTTACCAAAGTCGCATTAACCCCAAACTATCCGAAGCGTAATGTAGCGGTTTGATTGGTTAAACAAGTGAATGGCTGCGTTGACCTGCATAACCGGTAAGCGCAAACATATTAACAACTGTATACTGGGTGTCTTTCATGCTATGGGTGCAACGTGGTATAGTTGGCCCACAACATTATTAATTTGCAATAAATGAAGATTGCAGAAATACACAAATTCTTATTAACGAACAGTTATAGTGCCTAAATGTTCTTTATTCTTGTGTACTGAATATAGTGGGGTGAGGGAAGATGGGACAACTTTAGCACGTAATATATAAATATCCTAATCGTGTTTCAAACAATAAAATACGGTCTATGAGAGTCGTCAGGATACGTTTTTCTAACTTTTTAAATGTTCTTTGTTTACTACTAGTACTACCACGAGAAAAATATGGGACGAAAAAATAGAATAAAATGGTGTCCTATCTTCTCCCACTCTGCTATAGAATATATAAAAATGGGCAACAAATCTACATTTTATTATTTGTACAGAAAAGAAACAAAGACGAAACGAAAAGCTCACGAACGAAGATGGAGCCATAGCATACCCAGACTAAGATTTATTCTTAGTCGATGTAAATACTAACTTATGTGAGCTGTAGCATAAAAAGTCCCTTTTATTGAATGTTTGTTTAAAATTGAATGTTTATGTGGTACACGGTGTGTGGGGTGGGGAAGTATACGGAGATCAAACGATTAAAGTCCACCTTTGTACACGTTAGTAATGTAACGTGGTTGGGAATCTCGGGTTTTATTTCTCCATCCATGTGTGTGTGTGTAAACAACCTGCATAAGAACGGTGCGCGCAGGTCAGATTTCCCTAACTTTAACCCAAACTCCTGGTGTCACTTACCAGCAAGGCCGGACAGTCGGCATCAGATAGATAGAAGTGACATCGCTATAACTAGGGATCGCTGTTAGGAAGTTTAAGTTAGACAGAACTGGGACACTGCACCGGGCCGACACAACACGTGTCATTGCACCCAGGCCTATACAGCAGACCGTCCTGGTTTGCGAAAACCCTTACACGCCGGTTGGTTAAAAGTCCGGTCGGCGAAAGCTGGTGGGTTCCAACTGCAAAACAATTAGGCGCCAAACCTGCGACTAGGGTAGGGATAAAAAATGCTAAAAATGTCAGCCCCCTGTTAGATCCCCTAAAAAAAATAACCAATTCATTTTTTCCAGGTGTCAGTTTATGTTGTCATTCCTTTTTTGAATCGACAACAAGCGCGAATATGCGACGCAAAATCGACGCTGTTGCGGCGGATAAAGTGATTCCGAAGATCACTCGGTTCGATCAATCTTGCGTTAAAGCAAGCTATAGTTAGCTCCCAAATCCGTTCTTATGCAGTTTCCCCACTTCGTAAACAACTAGTTATTGCGACGCGACGCGACGGTTTGCGGCGGCGAAAAAAAGCGGTTTTAATATTTATTATTGTATTGGCCCATAGAGAATGCTGTGTTGCTGTGCTTATTGTATGGGGTGGGGTATGGTGGTGTTGGGGGATTGTGGTGTTTATGTATGTACACACTTACACTACACACGAAGTGCCAATGAAGGGAATTAATTTCGTACAGATGTTATGCGTGTTCGTAATCTCTATGCAACCTCTACTCCAATGATGTGGCAGTAACCCTGGGAGCTTATTTAACTATTGGGGAGATTTATAATAGTTAACTCTACGAGCATATTTAATTGGGGTCTATAGCTAGCTTGTCCAACCATGGTGACTCGGAATATACAGTTCTACACTTCATTCTACACCAAAACAATCACATACAAACATATAAACAAATGTGATGCGAATGGTTAGGTGCTACAGCTCACCCCTTTTATATTTTATATCTTAATTCATTGGATCAGCCAATACCAGGTCAGAAGTGTGTGCCGTGTCCAATTTCTTGTGTCGTGTGTCCAATTTCTCACAGTACGCCTCTTAACGCGGTAAGCCACGTATAACGATGGTGTGTTGGGAGGTGTAAGTTCAGTTTATGAGACGGTCAGTTTATGAGACGGTGGGCGTGTTCGGAATCTTCGATGTAAAACAAACTTTCAATATTGTGAAGAAATAAATATTGTTGCAACGTTTCATCTGCCATAGATGTAAATATCCTGACTTGGCGCCGCATATCAACTGCTGATACAATAAATGTTTAAACCTCAAGATCTATTTAGAACTATTTATTTATTTATAATATTACGTTAGGCTGGTAGCAGCCACAGTAGTATTTAAGCACAGACTCCATACAATACGAATATACATTGCAACGACCACCATTATGGGTGTATATTTGGGTTGTCCAAGTTATCAGCTATACCTAAAAAAACAATCTCCCACAAAGTTACATACGTGGTAACTTGTAAGTGGGCACAAGGTGTGTGAAACAGAACTATGACGACTGTCGTTTTTCGACCATGCGAGGATAAAGCAAGTTACATTCATTCGTATTGTAGTTTATGTAATATCAACCTTGAGTTGGTGTTGTCATTCAAGATTCCCAATGCGACTGCGTTCATGTGGTGTCTTACATTCGTAGATGTGCTGGTGCACTAGCCAGTATTTGAGTTAGTCGTGGCATCATAGATACCTAAACATATGTTTAGGTATCTATGGTGGCATTGCTACACAGTGTGTCGTCACATGTTCCCTAGAATGTGCAGAAGTGCTGAGTCATGATGAACTGTAGTATTTAAAGTCAGCTGAAGCAAAACCTGAAACGCAGGTTACGCAGCAACCGGAAAACTTTCATGAACGTTTACGTGTTCTAACTTTAACTAATGTTATTGATTGACACAGAACAGTCTTAAATCAAAATAAATATTAGAATAAACTTATTGTAGTTATGCGGGAAGAATATGATGTTGCTGTTATAGGCGGTGGTTTATCTGGCCTAACATGTTGCTATCATCTCTTTAAGACTTGCAGTGACTTGAAAGTCGCGGTTTTCGAAGCAAATGGTAAGTCTTCACATAAATTGGCATAATAACTAACAAACAATTATCTAACTTACTTATGTTGGTGAAATATAGACCGGCTTGGTGGTCGACTCCAACAAGCAGAGTTGACTGTATTGGATGGAACAGACGATTGGGACTTGGGAGGTCACTGGGTTAGCAGGTACTTTGTATCTACCATACCGTTATAACATGACTACTAATATATCTACTATTACGTACCAGATTATAATGAATACCAAGCTGGTTTGTAAGAAAATCTGGGTTTGATTCCTTGCTGTATAGGGTGGTCCACCGATGAGATTCGTTCATAAAAATACAATTTCTTCACACTTAACATTCATTGTTTTTATTCTGGTAATTCATTTTCTTTTTGTTTGTTTTAATTAATATGATCTTTATTACTGTATTCATAGAGATAATTAAAATGTATTCATGATACCCCCCTCCCCCCCACAGCTCCCAGCACAATGTGATGAACCTCATCAAGGAGTTTGGATTATCAACCAGGCCCCAGTTTGTTGAGGGAAGGAAGAAGATTGCACTGCATAGCTTGGAGAATATTTCAACTTATTCTGGTCTCATCCCCTCTATTGGGATATTTGAACTTATTGATATGGATCGGACATTGAAAAAGGTAGTTTTGTTTTCTTGCTCTATTGGTGAAAAGCGATTTATGGCAAGCCCGTAACATTAGGGGCTACTAGGGTGACAAGCTGCCTTACTTTTAAAATAGAGGTGACATCATAAATGAATGAATGTAACTTACCTTTTACAGTAAGATGAGATTCCTTATGTTTGACAACTATAAGTGTAACTACATTTTAGCGTCACCTCAGATTTTGTGCAAAATTTGAAAAATTGAGTATTTTTAACATTATTTTAATATTTTCCACTGTCAGTGACAATGTAATATTATCATTAGTTCAAAGGTTTGACATCTGTTGTGTACGTGCCTATGTGCAACAATGCTGTATTAAGTCAACACGAGTTAATCACAAAATAAATGTTGATTCTCAGTTAAATAAACGTTTTTGCTCGTAAAACAAAGTACATGGTTGTAAAATACAACTTATTTTAAAGCTGGTGCTTAGAGCCCATTTATTAATCACTTATCTTCAGTATTAAACAACGGTTTATTATTCATTAAAACCAAAACTTCGGCAACAGCGTTTGATCTCTTATTTTTTCTGCTTTATTTTCATGTCAATTAACATCGTGCATTTGCGCGTTGTAAAATAACATTTTCTGATACAAACTCCCCCACATTTCACTTCACAAACATTGTATTTCTCACGTCCAGATGGAATCAATGGCAAACGAAGTAGATCCGGACAATCCAATCAAATGTCCCAATGCTGCTGCCTGGGATAAAATAACAGTTCAAACATTTGCTGATCAAAACTTCATGTTTGAAAGTATGTTAACAATTGGCATTTATAGATGAATGTTATTTTAAAACCAATATATCTAACTTGACAGTATATATGTCAAAAGTTAATATTTGATAGCTTATTTTTATAGCATGAATGAATTTATAATTGATTTATATGTTTACTTGATTGTAAACTTATCGTATTCTTCCCAGCCAGTAAAGAACTCTTTGCATGTACGTTGCGAGTTGTGTTCGGATGCGAACCTTCTCAACTTTCCTTGTTCTACATCCTTTATTACTGTTCGTTGGCCGGGGGGTTCAGGTTCTTGGTGGATCAGATTGATGGGGCCGCTCAAGAGTTTCAACTTAATGTAAATTATCTTGGTTTGCTAACTTTGTTCATATAGTTTGAATTAGTGCGTCACATTTTGAAATAGATAAATTGTATTTAGCGATGGACCATTAGTTCCTTAAGTTTTAAAACTCAAACTTTGTACGAGGCCGGCGTTCTAGTAGTAAAGCTCAACAAACCTGGCAGGCGGAAGTTTTGTCGTGAAAGCTTCACTGCTAGTTCGACTGTGACATTGTATATAATTAATTTTATTTGATAATTGTGATTCTTATAAAGGGAACAACCTACCAGTTGATTGAGAAGTTGAAAGACAGAATTACTTCAGCCAAGATAATGTTGGGTTGCCCTGTTGTGTCTATTGATCAGGTAATATATCTTGGATAATATATAAATACCTTACCAATATAATAGCTATCTTTTCTATCCTTGCACGGCCGGGCAAATACAGTTGTTATAACACGGGTGTTCTGTTTCATAAACCTCGTGCACACTTACAAGTTACCACGTATGTAACTTATTTATCCTCACATGGCCGGGTAACGACATTTGTTATAACACGGGTGTTCTGTTTCATAAACCTCATGCCAGCTTACCACGTATGTAACTTTACGTGAATAAATTTGCTACAATACTGAATGTTAACCACCCCATTGCCTTTCAGAGCAACAATGACTTTGCAACACTCACCACCAAGCAGGGTGATACATACAAAGCCAAACACATAATATGCACCTCCCCTCCACACCTGGTGAATCACATCCACTTCAATCCACCGCTACCGTACGAACGATCGCAACTAAGCATGCGGATGCCGATGGGTCACCTCATCAAATGTACGCTCACTTATAAGTCGGCTTTCTGGAAGGTGAGGGTTCCATGGGAAACTTGTACCGAGTATATTGCGTTCAAACCAACTTAACAGCAGTAACAAGCTTGGGTTGGAGTTTGACTGCCAAGAACCACCAAGCAGTCGGCAGCAATGCCTCTCATGCAGCATTAATATTATAGTGCGCAAAGTGTCACATTTTTATGGTTATTTATATTTTAACAATGTTGTGGAAATTTTGAAACAATGTTGTGTTGGTGTTGTGATTTATTTTCCCGCTTACTGAGTGTTAAATGTTTATAAAGTAATAGTTTCCTTTATACCCGAATATTTATCCCAATACCCCATATGTTGGTATGTGAGACCAGGAAAAGCAAACACTAAATCCCGAACCAAGGTAAATATGAAACCTGGAAGGTTTGAATAATAGGTTGATTGTGAACAACTTAACATTTATTTAATAAATGTTGTTCAATATCCAGGAAAACGGAGATTCAGGCGAAACCGCGTTCGTTGTTCCCTCCGAGTCTGTTGGTCCCTTGTCAATTACATTTGATGCGACGTCGCATCGAGGTAACCCTGCATTGGTTGCTTTTATTGGTGGAGAACATGCTGCTTACTGGACGAATAAATCTGTTAGTTGGTTTAATATATTTGGTTGGTTGAAATGTAGATATTATTTACAGTATAACGGGCATAAATAATAAGTCCTTGACCTCACCCATAGAGAATATAATTATCTGCGTTGTGGTGGGACAACTTTAAAGTTATATCGCAACTTTACCATCAAATTAGTTCCATTTTATTGTCACAATTTGATAACCCAGCCAACACTAGTGGCAAGTATGATAAATGTCGTTGTTGCACACAAGTTTACAATCGGACACAACAATGGTGTTTGTTGTGGTATCCTATATATGGGTAAGGTTTGCCCATTTCCACATATTGACCAGGCATTGTTATTGGTGGTTCTTCATAGTTTATCCCCACACCCCCACACGCAGGTCGATGAACGCAAGGAAGCAGTCGTGAAATGTTTGGTGTCTTTGTTGGGCGAGGAAAGTCGGACAGAGTTGATTCATTATATTGATAAGGATTGGAGTAAAGAGGAATATATAGGGGGGGCCCCTGTTGGTATCATGCAACCTGGATGTCTCATGTATTTCCACCAAGCATTGCGGATACCATTCATTAGGTAGGTGTGGTATAACCACGGCGCTTGTTTTACTACTTGTTTCACGCTTGTTTCACTTGTTTTACCCCAGGGTACATTGGGGGGGAACGGAGACAGCACGACGTTGGGTCGGTTACCTAGATGGCGCTGTTGAGTCCGGTGTACGCGCGGCAGATGAAGTGTTGGATCGAATTAAAGGAAATCCGATGCCACCCAGTGTTGCAACATCATCCATATATTCAAGCAACTTACCATGGGGCAAAGTGGGACAACCATCAAGGGTTCCCACTTTATTTAAATGGTCGATTGGGCTGGCCATTGTAAGTTTTACTGCATATGCTGCTTATTCATATATGGATCAAATCAAGTCATGTATTACATCCAAGGCTTAATCTTACCCCTGTTTATACATATCTAGCACTTGTGTTTATTTTAATGCAGATTTTTAGCAATTATTCTACAATTTGTTTGATATGCAACTGATAAGCTGTGTGATTGGTATTTGAACTGTTTATACGTATTGTTGCTTCTGTGTTTCACACTGTTTATCTCCATCTCATATAAACTTCATTTAAAGACACTTGCTTTATAATATAGTATACAACGTAAATACATTTGTAAAATATTTCATCGTTTTATCTTCACAAGACGTTACAGAAAGAAATGATTTGAACAAAGTTATAAGCGCGGCACATAATGCAAAACACGATCCGTAACTAATGTCTTCAGTGAAATAAAGGTCACGATGTAATGTACGAATATAAAACAACTTTAAAGCATGGTGTATATATATGTGTGCAAAACGTCTAGCACTGCTGGGTGAGGTAAGATGGAACGTGGTGCTTTTTTATCGTCCCATTCGGTAGTAAACTAAGAATATTTACAGAATTGTATAACAGTATCCTCATGACTCTAAACAATGTTGATTGTTAAAAACACGATTGGGAAGTATGGGATATTAAGTGCCATCTTACCCCACAGTACTATATATGTATTTGATGCACTTGAGCTTCACCGTGGTAAACTATTCAATGAGGTTGTTTTTTTATTTAAAGTTTTCCATTTTTATTCTGCTTTCCAGTTTAGGTCGCTCCCGTAATGTTCTTCCAATTTTTCCCTCAAACTTCGCGCATGGTTCTTGTCACGTGTCTCAACTGTCAATCGAACGGATGTCTTGTAAACGAACGATGGGAGAGACATGCGGTCGTGCATGATGTCTTTGATACTGAAAGTAAATAGGTGAATAATGTTCAGTGGTGTCGATTGTGTATACGTCGCAATGGTTTTACATTTGAACATCGCGCTTCCAACAACATATTATATAAACCGTTCAAGTTTTTACCTAAAGTTCCCCTTTCCCCGTCTACGTATTTACATAGGTATGATTACCGTTGTTACTGTTTTCAAACGACCTTTTACAAATTAAGCTTTTTATAAAAGAACTTCCACAAATCTACACCGAGTTGCCAGCAGTACATAAACCGTAACCGTTACTTTAGGTTCATGTGTTAATATAATATTATGTGGGGGAAGAAGGGACACCTTTAGCACATAATATTCAACTATACTGATCGTGGTTTAAACAATTAACAACGGTCTATGGGAGTCGTGAGGATACGGTTTTCTAATTCGTTGAATTTTCTTTATTTACTTAAAAATAGAACGAGAAAATAGAATGAATAGGTGTCCCATCTTCCCCCACCCTATACAGACAACATGTACAACACCCACCCACCTCGCCCCACCATCAGCAACAATCCCCAATATCTCAGCAAGCCCTCCAGCCCTATCACTTATGATGCAGTTGAATCTACACAGCCTTCCCTGCATCATGAGGGCGCGGTCAATCACTCGACCCAACGTAGTGATATCGATGTTTCCTCCACATAACACGGTCACAACCCTTGGTGAATACGTGGGTTAATTTATTGGTTTCGATATTGATTTAACCTTGTGCTCGCTTACAAGTTATCACGTATGTAACTTTTTTAACCTATTTATCTTCCCATATGGCGGGGCAACGACAGTTGTTATAACACGAGTGTTCTGTTTCATACACTTCATGCCCGCTTAGAAGTTACCACATATGTAACTTCGTGGGTGATTTTTTTCAAATGTACTGCGACACCGTTAATTGCCTTGCGCCAGAACACATACGCCCACAATGGTAGCAACGTCAAGCTTCGGCCACATCCTTGGGTTCGTGGCGATCATTCGAAACCACTGCACCGTGCGTGCCCAACGCATGCAGTTGTACACGCGTTTATACGACATTACACAACTTACTTGAGTCCATGCAACTCGGGCAACAACCCCGCAATAATAGCAGCGAACCCCGCCGCCCCAGCTCCTTCCACCACCGACTTTTCGAACTCCATAAGTTGTAGGATCGCCGTACAAACGTAATCCTCGCTAACAGTAACCATCTTATCCATCAGTGGATGGGCGGTGGCGTAAGAATTCACGCCAACCTGTAATATAAATCACGGTGTAATGGTTTATACGAAGCAGTGTAGTTTGTTACATAGCATAAAAATATTTATTGATAACAGTAATAAAAAAAATTAAACAACGAAGAGAAGGGAATTAGCAAAAAAATAACAGTCGTTAAAACATTAAAGCGTGGCTTCTAAACCCACAATATAAATTAAAACACACTGAGTTGTTTATGGCACTCCACTGTTTCATACGATATAGTTTTCCACACATATCACATATACCTATGTTTTATATACAACCTCATTACCTCAATAACACTCAAACCATCCGTTATAGAATCCTTCGCTCCTTGCTTTGATATTGGGCATGGCAGGGGCTTCCCGTTGTTAACAGCTGACGTCCACGATGGACATTTCTGCGACTCAACACCCTGTGTGAACCAGGATGTGATAAAGTGGGGTTCATCATGGAAGCATTTCAATAAAAGTAAAGTTAAAGTATCAAAAAGTCTTTATCTGCTTGCAATAGTTTGTGACATTTTATGGCGCTAACATTAAAGGCAAAATAGAACTTGTACGATCAATGTGGGCGTATGTGTCCTTGGGGAAGACAATTTCCGACAATTCTCCAACCCAGTGGTCACTAACGGGTTGTCAAAATTGTCAGCAATACATTAAACAAATATTCACCCACAAAGTCACATACATGGTAACTCGTAAGCAGGCACGAAGTGTATGAAACAGAACATCGCGCATCCGTGTTATAACGGCTGTCATAAACAAGTTACATCCGTTAACAAACAAACAACTCACAATAATTTTAATCTCCGGTCTGATATGTTTGGCGGCCGCAGCGATCCCAGCCACCAGCCCTCCCCCACCAATGGGGACCACAATACAATCAACGTCAGGAACGTCTTCCAAGATTTCCAACCCGATGGTCCCTTGACCGGCCAATATATCGGGGTGATCGTAGCTGGGAAGGAAACTTGTAATCACATTCGATAGAGGCATGGCCGGATCTATATGGCCTGCTTATTTAATCACGATAGAGGTGAGGTCCTTGTCCAGGATCTATAAATTAGACCATTACCCCAACACCCAGGGATTTAGGCCAGAGTTGACCCATTACCCCAACACCCAGGGATTTAGACCAGAGTTGACCCATTACCCCAATACCCAGAGATTTAGGCCAGAGTTGACCCATTACCCCAACACCCAGAGATTTAGGCCAGAGTTGGTCCATTACCCCAACACCCAGGAATTTAGACCAGAGTTGACCCATTACCACAACACCCAGGGATTTAGACCAGAGTTGACCCATTACCCCAACACCCAGGGATTTAGGCCAGGGTTGACCCATTACCCCAACACCCAGGGATTTAGACCAGAGTTAACCCATTACCCCAACACCCAGGGATTTAGGCAAAGGGATTTAGGCCAGGGTTGACCCATTACCCCAACGCCCAGGGATTTAGACCAGAGTTGACCCATTACCCCAACACCCAAGGATTTAGGCCAGAGTTGCCTAAAATAAAATAAAAAAACTACAAATGTTTAAATTTATTCATTGAATATCAAGAATCGGATGTCGTTTCTTCTTCTGCATTAGATACGTCCACGCTTGATAAATGTAACTTAATAATTACCCGTTGATATACAACAAGTTGTGTTTCTTTCCGTAAGCCATCGCGTACGACTTCGCTTCGTCGAATCGTTGTCCATGTAGAATGACGGTGGCTTGTAAATCTTTACAACTGTTTACCTGCAAAGTGGTTATATTTAAACTGGTGGCGTAATTCATAAAGTTATGTTTCAATGACTTTACTTTATAAGTCAACGGGTAGGATTTGTTTGAAATGAAATCTAGTCCGCAATAATAAAGGACACAATTTGACGAACTAAAAATATTTGTTATTCTACTTAAGCCCTGTTTTAAAGATGATATTAATATTCATCGCGCACATTAGTGATCTACATACATTGCGATGACCATTATACTGTCACAAACGTAGTACAATATAACCACCACAACAAATATGACATCATAAACAACGCGTGTGTTGTGAGCAAACACAGTTCATGCTTACTACGGCGTATGTGTGTGGTTCATGTCATATCTATGCCACATACGGTCTAAGTACACGATATTATGAATTAACGTAACTTATTTATCCTCGCATGACGGGGCAACGACAGTCGTTATAACACGGGTGTTCTGTTCCATACACCTCGTGCCTGCTTACGAGTTACCACGTATGTAACTTTGTGGGTGATTATTGTAATACGGCTGATATGTTTTTAACCTATAAGCAACCGTTATTAACGTGACCCTCACCTTCACCAATGGAGCTTGCATCGGCATTACTACTGTGACCGGTATGTTCAGCTTCCTCCCCTGGTAGGCCAATGCTTGTGCATGGTTACCAGCTGATGTTGTAACTACTCCACCACGACGTTGTTCATCACTTAGCTTAAGTAACGAATATAAAGCACCTCGGTCCTTGAAACTGTAATGTGCGGGTGTTTAAGATAGAACACACGTTTAGCAAATGTATGCAGTTTCTTCGAAATGATATATCCAGATATGGTGGTGTATGGTGTATAAGCAGAGAGAATAAAAATATATATAGTGGGCCGTATACGGAGATGCCTGATACACAGCGTGTGGTCATAGGATTACTACAACGTAATGTCAACATTACGGTGTAACGGTCACGCTATTTACCAAATAAGTTTTGTATTTCTGTTGTATTAAAAAGTGTGTTATGGCGACTGTTGTTTTACTGTTACGTCTCTTTCGTTGGTATGGTATATCTTACTCACAGTATCAAAAGTTCATTATACCCGCGATAAATTACCGCCTGAAAAAAAAACGTCGTCGTTCAAATTATCACTGTGTATGTGACGCATTATGGTGTTGCCTCACAGCGTCGAACGCCGGCTTCTGATTGGTCCAAAAGTGGGCGGTGTCTAAACGTCATACCAGGCGACAACACGTACTATTGTGACCGGATATTGCGTGTTAAGATAAATTTAGATTGAAAATAACTGTCATATTTCGTTCACCGTATTTTGTTCTTAATAATATTTAGAAATTATATTGTTACCTTCCGGTGAACTGCATGAATTCCTTCTTGAAAAAGATATCGATGCCCAGATTATGGGACATTCGCGACCACTGTGAAACAAATATTGTGAAAATATGAAATTATCATATATACACACTAGCGCCTAAACATCACGTATGCATATTACGTAACGTTACAGCTCATTTGGTTACTACATTTATTATTTACTTAAATACATGAATGAATAAATCAACATATTTCATTGGCCATGTATTTAAAGTTGTGAACCTTGCACACAATAACACCGTACCGTGCATGGCGTCCTCACAACCCCCCTCCCAATACATTGTTTCGCGTCCACCACTCTGTCGTAATCAACGACAACTGGGTTGTCAGGGTCGCAGTTAGGATCCAATATTACGTCATCAGCTACGCCAACGTCACGACTTGAAATGTAAACTTGTTTCAGAAATAATTCGCTGGTTTAACTCCAACTATGCTTACCTCGTGGTTTGTAGGTTTTCCGGCATGTTGACTTCGCTCATCTAAATCGTGTTTCCTTATGTTTATAACATAGGCACCCTACTTATAAAACGCAGCGTTTTTCTTACAAACCAAATTTTATCTCAGCTGTCAGTTCACCTCAGGCAGACTATTATGACGCAATTAAACAAATTCTTCGAACCGATTCGTCACAATCGTCCACTGAACAACAAGATGACGTATCACAACAAGTGAAATACGTCATCTTACACCGTTTACTACATTGCTGATAACGTTATTTTGTTGATTATTATGTTGTATCTACACTCGCTCAAGCCGCTATACAATAGCCTGGTTCTAATTTACAATTACAATGCTATCATAAATGGGCACGTATAATAAATCAAAATTGAATTCTCTACATTCATATAGTTCAGCAAGAACCTTCGTTTCGCATGGATTTACGGAATTTACATTATCGAATAACTGGTCGACGAAACACAATCTACATCTTGTATGCGCGGTTAATTTATATAAAAGACTGATGATGTTGTTTAAGGCGAAATATGTCTTAAAAATTATTTGTTTGACTTGATGCTACGTATTCTGTAGCACTGCTTGGCCCGGACTATTATTTCGTTACGAAGTATGAGCATTAGATCGGGGCAAGTTTTATGGAATATTTATTAGTATATATCCCATAAATCTGTATAAGTAACAAACCAAATACTTTTCTAGTTACATTATAACGATAACTAACATTTTCAAGCATATGGTTGAAACAAAGCCGCGTCCACAACCATTGATGGTTGACAATACTGTTGGCGTTATATGATTGTACATTTATTATCGTAACGTAGTTCACGACGCAAAGCAGAGTTCATTATATTGGGTAGTTAAACATAACGTCTTGTCTAGCAAGTTCCAGCAACATGGGGTCGTCGAAGAACTTCGATATGGAAACGTCTTCACTCAATCCTTTACGACGTCGCGTTTTGACCATGAACTCCCTAGCGAGGTGGGTTGCAGGCTGGGGTTCTAGGGGCCGGATAACTACACTCTTGTCAAGGGGGTCGCCTGGTACAATCTGGGGGGATTGAATGTTAATTGTTTCCAGGTGATCACCAATGGGTTGTCTAATTGTGAGCCATACAGAAAAACAATCACCCACAAATTTGCATACATGGTAACTTGTAAGCGATCACAAGGTGTATAAAACAGAACACCTGTGTTATAATGACGTTGCCCCGCCATGCAAGGATAAATAAGTTCATACACCCACACCACAACAACCTTACCTGCCAATGGTGAAACACGGACAACCCGAATGCTTGACCTTGTGTGTGTGTTCGTAGATCTGTTTCGAACCCAAACGAATCAATGGCTGGAATGAAAGCTTTGATGGTGTATAAGGGTGAACCGGGGACGGGGGCGTCCTGCGTCACATGACCCCTGGGGATGGAAAGGGGGGAATTAGGTTTGATCGATTATATAATGAAGTTTAAATGATTAAATCAAATCATTTATTTCACAAGCCAATTTAGCAAACTTTACTTTATCAGTCAAACACATAAGTCTACTTTCGAACGTAAAAAGCAAAGAATGTTAAGTAATGGAAAAACTTTGTCAACCATCTGTTAACAAACTATCCATCTACCCCACCTTCTCCTCGCAAGGACCGTATACACAGCGGATACGCAATCAGCCGGTGCTATCACTTCAACGAACATGTAAGGTTCCATAAGACGAGGGGTTGCCATGAGGAAAGCAGAGTAAGCGACCCTCCTCGATGTTGGAATGATCTGCCCTCCCCCTCTATGTAAGGGTTCGTTTGCGATCACCGCATCGAGGATCTTGAATTTGACGTTCCGGATCGCTGGTTTGGGAGAATCAGTTTGTTATTTCTATACCAGGTGTAAACAATATTTTTAATCTCATCTGGTATAAACATTAATTTTATTAACATTTCGTCTGTTGTTTTAAATTCTTGCCGAATGGCCGATGAAACATTGAAATAAAACTGAGTTGTGAAAAGATTATTTAAAGTAATAGTTTAAACTCTATTTTAAGATCACAAAGCAGACAATTGCCGCAAGATCCATCCGACTTAACAGACCCGACTCAGCAGCATACACATATATAGTTAGTGAAACAAACGACCCACGTTCATCGCACAATGGGCCCTCCCTTGACCCCCACTGGAACCCTTGGACGATGCTATCTTTAACCGAACCAAGCAACGATTTGTCAACCTCAGATGGCAAGGTGTCATCCACTAATATGTTGGGGCCTGTGGAACATGGTTAGGTAGTTATGTTGAACTCAGCGTCTATATGAGGTTCTGACACATAGTAAGAAAAACGCAGCATTATAAACATAAGGGAAACAAGATTTAGATGAGCAAGTCACAGCTAGTTTGAATATAGTTGGTAACGTATAGAAAGTTTCCAAACCTGCGGCATCGGGTCCAAACGCCCATATTGACCTCGCAGCAAGCAAATCCCAGTCGTACTTGGTTTGGAAGAATTCACCCAAGCGTTTCCGGTTCCATCCGATTTGCACCACCTCGTGTTCGATGTCCTCGGCCAGCCCCTTCTCCAATGGTTCGGCGATCATCGTTAGTTTGTTTCTGGAGTGAATGCAAAGTTAGGATCCCAATTAATTGCTGGAGGATTTCTAAACTTAAAAAAGATTGCCAAGACACTTAACGTCAAACCCTGATGTGTCTCGACGTATGGCAGATGAAACTTCGTTCAAATAAAATCATAAATTAAATTTGCCAGACCATCTGTTACCCGTTTATAATACACCTTGTAGCAACACCATATGTGTTTACAAAGTTGTTTTATTCATAAAGCCAACTAAGCCAAGTTAGAAATACAACATTGGGAGACGCTTACTTCCTGTTGGGAGTTTCAGCGAAACATTTCAGCGATGAAGTATCCACCACTGTCTCACAGAAAGCAACCACAGGGTCGGCAACTTTGATATCAATCTCGGCGTACATTCGTCGTAGATCGTGCATTACACAGTCAAGGTAAAGTTCGCCGGTCCCAAGTACAACGTGCTCACCCGACTCTTCTACCTGTCGTGGCAACAATAACCACATGTATTGATTATTTCATAACCACAAGCGTGTTTTAACCACTGTAGTTTTCGTGAGTTGTGCATATTGGGTAGCAGACTTATATTTGATTTTATGAAATGTTACAACGCATATCTTTATGAAAACCGCATTTTTAGTGCCTTGACTCTGCTATTAAATTAAGATAAACAAACAATATTGCTGCTAAACAGAAAATGTTATCCCAAACAATGACGTAATTTCTATAGCTGTTTCCTTATTTAAACTATTGTGGCAACAAAACTCATGCAGTCACCCATGGTTTCTTCTCATGCAAGTAAACATGTTATGGGAACTTATGGACAATTATATATAGTTGAAGCAAGGACGCGACCATCGGGTCAATAATGTTTACGTCTCAAGTAATGACAGCAACATATTAGCGGCAGAAAGTTCAAAACATTAAAGACACGCCCCGAAGCTACATCGCACAACAGATTACAACAACTTATGACAAACATCATGAACTCACCTTTGTAGTTAGCAGGGGATAACTCTTGTTAACTTTCCTCAGCCCATCCAACATCTTGGGAAGCTCTGATGGGTTGACGGGTTCGACCGCAATCTTCACCACGGAGCTTGTGTTAAACTTTAGTGGCCTGTAGTGGGGTTGTGGTTGTGAACAACAATATAATATACGTTCTATTCTATATGGGTGAATTCCAACAGTGCGGCACGCCATGAAACCTGAGATCCCAACACCCAGGGTGCTATGGGACCTGGAGTTTTACACAGAGTTGCTCAATACTCGAACACCCAGGGTGCCACCATATGGACCTCACCAGATGTTGAAGCCTTTCGCTTCCATGAAGCTTGACAGCTCGGTCAAGGTTATATGCTTCCGTCAAGAATTTACATATGCTGACCATAAACTTACTTGAATATATGAGCTTCCTCATTTCCTCTAGCTTGTGTTATGGTGCTTGTCTTCACTATGGGTTCATCAACGCCTTCCATCAACACCCAGTTTCCCGCAGGAACTCTGTTGACTTCAACCGTATACCTACAATATATCGCACAATAATATGCTTGTTTATAGAGCAAGATGGCCCACCTCCATATGTGGCAACCTGGCCCATACCCCCCCACCACCCACCTAGCCTCGGATATCCACAATCTCCCCATCATCAACAACCTCGAATCTTCCTCGTCGTCCAACGTGTAATTCTCCCCGAGTACTTTCACCATGTCCCCCGCTCTTACTGTACCGCTAATCACACGTCCAAACACACGGAAACTAACCCCATCCTCAGTTGAATACATCTTGCATGTGTGGACCATCAGGGGACCCTGGGATCATAGTGGGGTGACATGTTTAAACATGGATGAAAGAAAAACTAAAAAAATATGAAAACTTTGCAACCCTTTTTTAAAGAAAAATCTATGAAAGAAATTTTGTCCCGTTTTGTTTTTGTGATCTTAAAGTACCGACGTTTCAACTGCCATGACATCATCATGACATCATCAGTGCCTCCCAAGCAACGAGTGCCATTTACAAGATGATCTTTTAGATTAAACACACATGGTAGCAACAACATATAAAACAGACATTGTTGTCCAAATGTGGTGCATAGTAGTCCTGCATGATGTGTCCTAACATATTGATGAAACCTGACTACTTACATCAGGATCACACGTATACATGGCTTGCACAAGTTCCGTATCATCCTGAGGTCCCGTGTACGTATGCATCACTTTGTTCTTAGCAGCGTTGTTGGCCGATGGTATGTGTTCGACGCACATCTCAACGAACCCACTAAAGTTTCCCATGAATCTAAACATTAAGAAAATATGTGAAGTAAGTTTTTATAAAACAGTAAAAGAACGGAAAAAAAGCAATTTTTACTAAAGCAAAAAAATATTGAAAAACTCAGTTTCAATACAACATGACAACCAATATTCAAGATAAGATTTCATCTCAAACATTTCAGTTCAAACTAAAACCTTCAGTGAAAGTTTAAGCAAGCCGTTGAGTTTGTGCTGAAAATCCATGTTTTATGAAACTTAAGCGCAGCCTCTACCCAACTATGAAAACGATCTAACAGACCTGGAACACACAAGTCGAAGCAAAGGTCGAATATTCATTTTCATTTCTTCCTTCGATAAATAAACACCGAGCTCATCCAACACACGAGGCAGTGTTGAGTCGGCATCCCCAACAACCTGTACGGGAGGAAATAACTTTTGTTGTCGCTGTTATCATGTGATCATATTTGTCATTATGTCTTTGTGTATTGAGCTTGGTGGAAACATATAAAACCTTACCAACCCAAACGCCCACCTGTGAAAATATTTTGTACAAAGGTTCCAAAACAAACTCAATGAAACTTCGTTGTGCGTTCGTGTGCGGAGGTTTCTTCGAAAACCTTCTCCTGTTTAAACCAACATTAGTTTCAATCCTCGCATGTTATATATATTATATACGAAGCCAAACTTACGTTTTCTGGTTAAAGTAAACGTCTCCCCACAATCTTCGAGCAAATTGTTTTGGGTCGACCTCGTTGCCAAACTGTTTCACGTAAAGGTTCGCAAACGAGTTGAGTGTGAAACAAAACGCGTATTGTGAACTCGCGAAACATACGTTGCCATTTAAAGGGGAAACGTTTGGAATGTTTTCGGTATCGCTGTAAGTTCTGTTGAAACAAAGTTGATTTAGGGTAAAGAAGTGGATATTTTTGTCGGTTATAACATAAATGTAACACCACATATAAATATATACAACAGGGCACATGGGTTATATTGGGAGTTATGGATTTGTCTCAGTTAAAGTTAATCGTAAACCTAAAAGATCAAATATCTAACACAGGTAAGTTTTGTCTCCAGCGCTTCAACACAAACAACAAAAACATTTCAACCAGGAGTTGTTCATTACCTCAACAAATTATTTACTTCGTCCACGATATGGCGGAGTTTAAAATAAGCATCAGCGGGGGGAAGCTTAAGTTCTAGTATGAGGCGGTCGATTTTGTTGATGCAGATCGTCACGGATAATCGCTCCTGTCATGTAAAAGTTTGAGTTGTGTTCGATTAATAAACAGCCGCGATCAAATCCTTGCCATCCTGCTATGATGGTTAATGCGGTCGAACGTTATGTGTCAGAAAAAAGTGAATAAAATTATGGGGGAAAAAGAAACAACACAGTTCAAATTTAGTAAGGTATATATTGCTGTTGCATAATGCTAACATACATTACATTACTACACCATTATCACCTGCAATGCATGTTTAAGGAGTTGTTCGGTGTTCAACATGACACCTTCGGATGCGTCAATAAATAAAACAACCCCATCGCTTAATCGCATGGCGGCCGTCACCTGGATATTAAATAAATGTAACTTGTTTATCTTTGCGTGGTGGGTTAATGACAGTTGTTATAACACGGGTGTGTTATGCTAGAGGCAGGCACGCCGGTTATTTTATTGAAAATAGTCAATTTGTAAAAACATTCATCCATTTTGTGCTTAAAGAAAACATCTGCTACAAGATTATATAATTACTTTAACACGTTGACTATTAATTAATTAATATGAACTTTTATTCCACCATACCTCATCAGAGAAGTTAACATGACCAGGGGAGTCCATTATATTGAACAGATAACTTTTCCCTTTTGTATCGGGCAGTATTAGTGTGGTTGGCTGTGCCTTAATGCTGAGGCCACGTTCTTGTTCAGTTAGTAAGGTGTCCGTGTAACGCAGCTGGAAGGTTGAGGTAACTTGGTTATTGTGGGGGGGGATGCAGTGGACACAAAAACAACACAGATAAATCAACTTACATCTTTTTCTTCATGTTTAGCAATGTCGAAATGTGTTTGTTCCATCAAACAATCAACAAAGTTGGTCTAAAAATATTGAACAACATTTAATAAAAAATCTTGTGTAAATTTTTTTGCAATTAGAGGATTATGAGATTTGTCAAATACGGTTAAGTAAAGATGAAAAACTTCCACAGACATCCTAACTTTAAATTTATTTTGCTTACTTTTCCATGGTGTAAATGCCCAATGATTGAAATGTTTCTTATAAGTTCCGGGCTGTCCATCATATCTGCGAGATATTCCATGTCGTACGTCGTGTTCGGCAGCTCTTGCTCAACCAACGCAAACTTTTTCCGTTTGATCGGAGCTATGATCGGCTCGGTGAGCGGTTGGGCATCTTCCTCTTCTACTATCGTCTACAAACATGAGATGGAACTTATTTATCTTTGCGTTGATGAATAGCTACAAATTATATTCTACATGGGTGAGGTGCTACAGTAAAGCACCTAACGGGAAACGTAGTCTGAATCAATATTACATTACCCAACACCCAGGGTGCTACCACATGAAACCCACCAGATGTTAAAGCCTTTCGCTTCCACGAAGGTAGGCGACAAGGGCTTTAATGGTAAATAACACTGTGATTATATTTATACACATTGTGCCCGCTTATAAGTTACTATCCACCAATTAAAGGTGAGCCATCTTACCTCGACGGTTGGCCCGTACACTTCCTCGTGGCTGGGATAATATTTCTTATCTTCGTGCAACACAACTTCTGTACCAGTTACTGAGTATAAACATGAAAGTTAGTTTGCAAGTCAGATTCTGCTTCCATTGCATGACGTGTTTTAAAAATATCGGCGAAGTTTGCACACACGAGATCTCGTCATGAACTGCCAACAATTTATGGTATAATCTGCGTGTCATGAAGGATTCTCCAACCCAAACATAACAACAATCGAACAATGTATTTATGTTGTATTAAACAATAAACATTGTAATAGCAGTTAATCAGCAGTTTTATAAATAATAGACTTGTAAAAAAAACCAAACCCAGAGGTTCCGTCATTAGCATCGAAAATGGTGTTTAGGTCGACTCCCTGTAGCCTAACCCCCAACAATCAACCGTAATATAATTCGGGCAAAAAAGACCTCGAACTGTGTAGATATTATTTCAGACAAAAATCTTCACATAAAAGGTTAAAACCAACCATGCGTATCCTGCTCCATTTCCTCCCTCTCCTCCTCCTCCTCCTCCTCACTCCCTTCATCCGATACGTCATCAACTTCATCTTCACCGTCAGAGTCAAGTTCGGGTCCGATGTAATTACCGAACTCATCGTACATATCGCTGTCCATGATAATTCAATGCGCTGGAAAAACTAACTAAGAAATTGTGTGGCTGAGTGCAAAACAAAGGGTTAAACATTGCGATCATATTAACTTTATTCATTGCCGCAACAAACTTATAGTATCAGCAAAATTGATATCATACATTTGGTTTATACTTTAGGTTTACTAAAATGACTATATACAAAAAAGTTAGGAAAAAAAAACAAGTGTTACACGTCGTATTCATTTCGTTAACCTAAACTTAATTTTGTAATTAAAATTATTCAGATACAGTCCCATAGCCAATAAATACGTACAGGCACTAAAAACTTGACAGAAAACAGAATTCTGGACAAGAATTACCAAAAACACAGAAAACGTTTTCAAATCGAATTCACGCATCTAGAATGAAATGGGAAAATCCCTGAAGCGAAACTGAACGCCGCTGCACCGAATGGGGACTAAATTTGTCTTTCAAAGTGACGTTAACCCATAGTTCAAAGTTAACTGCTTAATTTAAATTGAATTTTTATGTTATTATACTTTAACACTTCTTATCTAAAATAGTATTTTGTAATATATTTTACTTTTGGTAGCGGGTGACGTTATTTGTGACGTATGACGATGGCTGTTTACACAAATCGGTAAAGAAACCATTAAATGAATTGATAGATATTGGTGTTATATGTATATTGCTCAAATTTGTTTATACTGACTCCCCTATTTGGTGCAACATGTTAATTACGTCATTTGACGTCACAAAGGCGACTACGTATTTGTTTTGCAACTTTTTAGTTGATTTTCTGTTTACAGTCGGCCATTTTGTTGCATTTTTATCTGCTTGCATCTTGCTTACATTAGATTGAATCTACTGTTTAACTTACCCCAAGCAGAATATAGACATTGGTGAGTCATATTATATGTGTTATCGTAGTTCTTCTTATACTGTTTGGTTCACTGTGTTGTTTTGCCCTCTGTACTGATATCTACATTCACAACAAACATAATCCATGGGTCAGTATACACAGAATGGTACGCAGCCATACACGTGTATTACCAATCAAATCGCTATGTATACGCTTCGTTTTATTTATCCAGCAGTAGTATCGGATCAAGCAGTATTTTCTAAAATACGTTTCCGACAATTTCTGTATTCATGGCGGCAAGTGAAGATTCGTTTGGATTACTTTGTTTAAACCACAATTAATAATAAACTGCATTTTTATATTCTTTACCAAGCTTTTTATTTAATATTGTATGGTACACGCCCAGTCTGCAGAGTATGGCAGTTCCTACCTATTTTTTTAGTTTTTAATTAATTGGCGTGGTAGAACAAATTATGGTGTGCACAACCAAAAGTGAGTGAAATGCACCTGTCGTACTCCGCAGACTGGGTACAGGCCGTACAGTGCATTTATTGTTCGTGTTTGCGTTACAACATTTCGTTTAACTTAATGCTGTGGCAAGCATGTAATTACATGGAAGTGATTTATATTTACAAAAGTTTTGTAAGGTGGGGAAGTTGGGACACCTTTAACACATAATAACCAAATATCCTGATCGTGTTTTAAACAATTAACAACGGTCTAAGAGAGCCGTGAGGATACGGTTTTCTAGTTCTTTGAATGATCTTTGTTTACTACCACATGGGACGAGAAAATAGAACGAATTGGTGTTCCATCTTTCCCCACCCTACTACATTGATCAAAATATATAAAGTACAACCGCATTTTCTAAACAAGGATAAAGTGTTTTGGGAACAGCTTTGCTAGCATAAGGGTGGGTTATAATAATGGAATGTTTCCATATTGAGAAAATCACACAGGTTTATCCCCAGGTACAAAGCTACGATGCAAACTTCGATGATTGACACCTATATAATATTCGCGTTTAACTTAACTCGGAAATTTGTAAGGTAATTTTCTCTTACACCATTGTCCATATATAGCAAAATAATTTTTCTCAAAGCGAGTGTTTTCCATGATATATCCCACACGCCAAAGTAACCCATATCCCCCATTACTCCAAAGTTAAAGTTTCCTTGATCTTCCGCGCCAAACGTAAGGCGTCTTCATCCATGGATGTTGTGCCCGATATATAAACCTCGCACTCGATGCTGTTTTCCAACTTGGCTTGTATCGCCTGGTAAGCCTTCTGCACGCGCACCGTCATCATAACGAACAAAGCTGACTTTTGCTTCCCGTTCGCCCGTTGTCCAAGGGAAAGACTGAAAGATGGGCACGGGAACTTGGACGAGTTGGTGGCCATTGATAAACGCCGATAGAACTCGTGCCCGTCGAATACTTTGTTCCACTGTTGGTGAAAAAATGTCGTTCAGTTGTTTTCATAGTGTGAACGACTCTGCGGGATTCTATTGACGTCACATTATGCTAAGTCATGATAAGTCGACACTTATTCAGCTAACGTATAATAAATATATTCTTTTAAACAAAAATATAATTTAAATTAGTTTAACGTGTTTTAGCAGATATCGATAAAGCAAGGCGAAACATCTTGTTATAGCCTTCCTGTTATATAAGTTCACTGTTAATTAGTCTTAGTGTTTATTTGTTAATCCAAATATAAAACTTATATTAAGATATTTATATCTCATCAAAACATTTTGACCATTTTTTTCCAATCTATAAATAACACCGCATAAGGAAGTGAAATATACGAGACTTCCCACGCTTTATTGTACAACGTACTCGTAGCATGTGATGCAGATCAGCGAGTAATATTTAGAAACATGCTGGGTAGTTTGTGCTAAATACAATTGAACGCGAGCCCTTTCATACTGGGTTGGTTGAAGGGGGTTTCGCATTGTCGGTGAAACAACGATTGTTCAAAACACGTCACGCTATTGTTGTCTGGCGCCGTTCTTTAATGCACAATATTCATAGACGTGTCGCGTGTGCCAAACCATTGCCGTTAGCTTGCAAATGCGAATATTCCCACGTTTTTAACACCATTTTTAGTTCCTAATATATGACTACACTCCACGTTTAATATATAGAGAGCGCTTAATGTTAATTGCAAGTTAGAAACAGACATATATTAGTTAACTTTAACTTTGATACAACTAAAGTGGGGATACGGGTAAATAGTTTTGTAATATTTGTGTTTACATTTAAACGGGAAGATATCAGAATGAATACGCGTCCCATATTCCCCCCACTATATAAACAGCGTCCCATATTCCCAGCCTATTATAAATACAAGTTTATACAACAATATATATTCCTTACTTCCATTCTCTTCAATGAATCAACTGGTGGCAAACCACACGCTTGTTGCTCATGTTCGTTCCTCGCCATATCGTCCCCGTTGTATGGGAAGATCTAATACAACGTAAAGTTTAGCAATATGCAGATGGGATAAATGAATGTTGAAGCATTCTATGAAGCGGCCTGTTAAAAAGGGTCGGTTGCCTGCCATGTATGAACCATAATATCAAATATAAACAATTCACCCGGGTCTGGCACAGCCTGATAGCATGAACATCGGGTACCCCACCACTGCGCCCAGCATTCTGGTTGTCCAGTATCAACACTAGCCCTCGTCCCATATTGTTAAGTATAGCATCCGTACTTTGCTTCTGTTTCATTGTCAGCATGAACTGCTCGTCAGATGTTAGCTGAAAGTGGAGGCATATTACTCAGTAATACTTGTACGTTTTATTTTTAATACTTCTCTAATATTTCTCGTATATACCATATTAGCAACTTCACCTGCACTTGTTCAATTGAATCCGGTCCATACAGTTGTTCTGTGTCGTGTCGTTGGTTCAATAACTGGACAGGGTTTAAATATTGTGCAAGTTTCGGCGCGCATGATCCGTAGTAAACCCTGCAGCCATTCTCGTTTGTTACATCGTGTGTGAACCTGTCCTCCCCTCTGTAGAAAACTTTGATTTGAAGTTTCGTGTGATCTGTTACTTGTCGTCGTGGTAGAGGGATACCGACGGGGTGGTATTGTGGTGTAATGCGATGTGGGTTGGTAGTATCGTCGGGTTGTGTGGTGAAGCTTGGGTTGATCGGTATTGGCCCATCATCCAGCATGTCGGGTATTAGGTCGTCCAACTCGATGTCGACTCCCTGTAGTCATTATAACATAAACGATTATTTATCTCCTCAAATACGGTAGCGAAGATAATTGTAAAACAACGGAGAGAATGAATTAGCGACAAAACAAAAACTACTTGTATGAACGTAACTTATTTAAACCGCATGGTGGGGCAACTATAGTCGTTGTAACATCGATGTTCTGTTTCCTCGTACTTGCTTTTTGACTAAAACGTTTACATTGGGTTTGAATAGAATTTATAAATAAACTTACATCCATCTCACTGTCGAGCCAATTCTCGGGTAAACCCTGGGTGAGATTGTTTGGTTGAAGGGAAAGTTGGTCCCCTGTTTCAAAGTAGGGCGATCCTGCTGTGTCAGGTGGTGGTGGCTGTTGTTGCTGTTGGTAGTTTGCTTGTTGGGGCGGGTATGCTGAATTGAACGGACTGAACTCGTCGTTGTGGAAAGCTGGAAACATAAGATGTAATTCACGTATTTGTCCGCTTTGTAACAAAGTGGTTGGCGCGCCTGCCTCTAACCGAGAGGTAATAGCTTCAAGGCTCGATGCTGCTACTGTTATGAGCGTATGTGTCCTTATGGGCAAGACACTTAATCGCAATTGCTTTAATCCAGTCATCACTAATGGGTTGTCCAAATGGTCAGCTATGCATAAAAACAATCACCCACAAAGTTGCATACGTGATAACTCGTAAGCTGGCGCGAAGTGTATGAAACAGAACACCCGTGTTATAATGACGCCCCACCATGCGAGGATAACTAAGTTACATTCACACGCATTGAACTTCCTTCAGTTTTTGGTTCCGTATTTACAAAGCGTGGGCGTTGGTTTAATGATTGGAAAGTCCCTCTTACAACACACATCAACCAAACTTAACTTAGATTGAAAGGAACACTTACTTCCCGCAGCCATGTTTCTGCTGCTTGGGGTTTCACGAATCTTTTTATCTAAAATATAAAAAATAATAATTAAAACACATTTATAATAAAAGGTTATTGAACGCGAAAGCAAACCGACTTTTACTCATGAAACGAAGAACAAAGTTATCCACAATACATGAACGTCCATAATAGCCACATACCTACAAACTGGTATATCCTCCCACCGTCTCTATCCCCCTTATGCGTGATTCCATCTGCTTTTCTTAATGCGTTACGAAACCTATGTTTTTGTGTGGTTGGGGCTTCAGGTTGATCTATGGTGAGCCCTCTCTTTATGAACGATAGTTCCGCCCATTCCTATCAAAAAACATTTGTTTTAACGATTGTCGTTTTGCTGCTAATTTCCTACGCATTGTTGTTCCAAGTAACCTTTGCAATCGAAGAGATAAACAACACGTCCTGTTGTTTCATTAAGCAACAATATTGATCGAAATATATCCGACCAAACACCCATGCACTGTGTGTCATGTTCTTACTCAGTGTTATTTATACCGCATTAAACTTTCGGCGAGACTAAATGTTGTTAAATATTAATTAATAAGTCACCATTGTTGGTCTCGGGTCGTGCTTGCTTTATGAACACGGTTCTTCTGATTCAAACTTTAATAGTTTTTCACCTCTGTTATACATAACCGTGTCATAAAGACTGTCGTTGCTCTCACATAACTAATACTTCGGCCTTCGTGAGCAAGAACACGGAAATAACATCATTGAAATTTAGTAGACGGAACATGGTGTTTAAAGGTTGGGAATTATCGGTTTCTATATTTATTGACTTCTAATCTTTTTAGATTCGAGCGAACACGTTGTAGGGAAATCCAAAGTTCGTGTTTACTGCTAGACTTGAATGGGTTAGGTTACAAAGCGTGACTTAACAAACGCAGCGAACTCTGTCATCCGGTATCGAAAAACACGCGTGGTTACGTCACACGGAAACAATCCTGGTGTCGTATATTGTCCGCCCGAGTGTTTTCATACACAACATATTACGTGACTAATCATAGCAGCATGGAAGCTTCCCAACAGCATTTGCCTTCTAACTGCAATAACATGGCATATACACCTGTGTTCAATCCAATGCCGTTAAAAAGTATTTCGGAAATCGTTGTTTAACGACTGTCGTTTTGTTGTCTTTTCGTTTTAACCATTCTTTAATGTTCGACCGTAATCGAAAAGACGAATAAAAGCCCTTAACCCATAAGCCACACATACACAGAATTCATTTAATAGTCAGCTATAAAACCGTTAAACATACAAATAATACAATCTCAAATATATGTTTAAAATCCAGTAATAAATATCCCTCAGCGCATGCATGTACAACCCCATACACAATATGCCATGTTACCTGAAATATACGGAATCCAGGTGGTAATTCCTCGGTAGGTCTTGGTGCTACAGGCCAAGGTATAAACACGAGGTTTTGTTCCGCATCAAGGTAGCGAAGGTTGTACATTCCACTGTCGCATCTCTCCCTTAGGAAGGCCGCCATCTTTTGTGGTTCACCCATTTTAAACACCATCAATATACTGTTGTCTAATTTTCTAGTAAATTTCAAACGCTGGAAATAAACGGAAAGCGTGGGTGATACTGTTTCAACGGTTGCTGTTAACACGAACACCTGTTAAATAATCTTTCTAAGCAATCTCACGACGGTCACTGGATCAACTGCTTTCCACATTTTAACACAGACACAGCAACTTAGTTAAACTGTACCCAGTGTATCGTACCGATAACGATTGAATTCCTTCTGTGAAGTCTACCATACCATTCAACAACGCTGCGCTCACTGTGTTGTTTGCTGTGCTCTAACTTCCTTTACGCTTTTGAGCAACTGAGTGACTCAACGCTCCCTTTCACACAATATCACAAGACCTTCTCGGGACTTCCCCTAATTTGCCTCTTACTTTCCCAATGACATCCAACCCTGAAATGAAGTTTCTTGTCCACGCCTACCGTCGCCATCGGTTTCTAACAAACTCTGCAAATTATTAACCAGCCATTGCGAAACAACCATGAAAGCAACCGCTACTGTGTCGGCTGTTTTGTATTTTACACTTTTACTTTATTAGTTTTTACCCAGAGTGTGTTTTTACGAGAAAACTGTCGTTTTGCTGCTTATTTCCTTCTCTTCCTCGTTCAAATTAATTTGACCTTCGCTATCGTATTCAAAGAGATAAATACTTACGTTCGCTACATAATTATACTGCGTCACATCCAATTGTAGAAACTCATTTGGGATGTTTACAACAACGCGGTATGTTTGTATTACACCAATATAGAATGAAAATATTGCGCCGTGGAAAATACGAATACACGCAAATTAGTTTACATAAGATAAAAGCGACGGCCGATAATTTGTTAATAATTTCCTAAATTAAAGAAAACACCGCTTTTCATAAACGTGCAACATTAGGTTTGTTACGATGTAGTTACCATGAAACTGGACTTGTATGACGTATGTAGCTTTGTATTTCAACTCAACACCAATCAAAGGACAATGGAATTCGAACAGCTTTGTATCTTGATAACTTCCCTGAACATGATGCGCCAGATTACTTGATCACTATTTTTAAACGTTTGTCCAACGATTCGCCGACGTGTCCATGTATTTGCATTCAATTCCCATCCCCAGTTTCGACTAGTTTGCTACGTAAACAACCTTGATCTACTTTCCCACGAAAGTCACCGCGAGTAAAGAAGGGTAAGCCCGTGGTGGTGTTGCGTCATGATATACTAGGGAGGGGTAAGACGGGACACCTTTAGCATCTAATATCAAAGTATCCTGATCGTGTTTTAAACAATTAATAACGGTCTATGGGAGTCGTAAGGATACGGTGTTATAATTCTTTGAATGTTCTTTGTTTACTACTAAACGGGATAACAAAAGGGAGTGAAAAGTCGTCCCATCTTCCCCCAACCTACTATAATATGGCCGGCACTTGACAATAAACTTTTATTATTGTTTTGTTACAACTCTAAACATTGAAGTTATTTCTTTAAATGTTAAAGTAAAAGGGTTTGTCCATTCACGATCAATGCTACGAAATAAGTAACCGACCAAAATTAATTCGAACGAATAGTTTAAAATATCTAGGTGATATATTTCACATAAAATCGCATCATAACCTATTATTCAAACATTGTCATTAATGTTGACGTGTACAAAACATCCCAATATAACTTTGTGACGTCACATCAATCAAGTTGGGCAGCCACTGCTCGTCTTGCTCCTGGGGAAGTCCCCAAGTAGGTAACGCAAGCTGCCTTGAAGCAAAGTTCATTTTCTTCGGTGAGGTTTTCGGTGCGGTCTAATTGCATCCGGTAGATGTCGCTAGTGGTGCGCTTGTAGTCCCTTCTAAACCTTTGTCGTTGAATTTCCTCTTCCTGACTTCGCATCTGTCTCCTGAATAATTTAACGTATTGTAATTCACTACATAACACCTAGGAGCGCATGTGTACTTGGACACTTTGTTCCAACCCAGGAGTTAATAATGGGTCGTCTGAATTATCTACCATACAGAAAATAATCACCCACAACCTTACATGCGTGGTAACTTGTAAGCGAGCACGAGGTGTATGAAACAGAACACCCGTGTTATAACAACTGTTGTTGCCCCGCTATGCAATAAGTTACATACATTTTACCTTATTATGTTTATATCGGTATACGACAACATTTGTTTCTTCCCCGCCACCTCCAAACGTCGGTAAGACACGATCGGTATCTTGGTTAACACTGTGCTACCCATGCGCTCTCTGGCGCTCCAAGTGGACGACCGGGGTCTAAACAATGAGGTAGTTTTGTTTTAGTATTCTACCTCACATTGTACTATGGAGGAAAACGGGACACCTTTAGCACATAATATCCGAATCCTGATCGTGTTTTAGTCGTGGGATACGGTTTTATAACTCTTTGAATGTTGTTTGTTTACTACCTAATTTAATGAGATAACATAATGTGTCCCAACTTCTTCCTACTATTATATATATACCTCTTCAAATATGATAACGAAGATCAATTGAAGAAACGAGGAATTTTTATCAAGCCATTTAGCAACCAAACGCCATTTGTTAAAACAGTTAAGTTCCATTACTCCTGACACTCCCGTGTTGAAAATGGAAATTATTTAATAACCGGCACTTACGACCCGGGCAGTGTAGGGGAAGTCCCTGTTGAACCCTTTCGTGCAAAACAATCACTTTCAATTTCCGACCGCTCTTTGGCGACACCTAACGACTTGGTTGATAATTTCCTTCGTCCGTAAGAAGATGTTTGGACAGAGATTCCCGAACTGCGTCTGAACACAGAATATATATTTACCTCTTCGAATACGATAGCGAAGATCAGATTAATTAAAACAACGGAAAGAAGAAAATTAGAATCAAAACGACAGTCGCTAAAACAGGATATGAGTAAAATCTAATATCAGATAAAAGCGTGGCCATTACACCTACACCATACAGAATAAGTGTTATTTTTTATGATTTATTAAAAAGATCGCAAATACAGAACCCGTACAATGGGGCGCCTGCTTTCAATAAGTTTGTTGTAAAGAAACGCTCCGTTCATACATTGCCAAATAAATTACGAACAAACTATTTCCTGAAGCTATCGACGGGATTTCCAAATAACTTGACTCACCTTCTTGATGACGCGTTAACAATGCTATATGACGTAACACTCTCTCTATTACGCAAAGTTACGTCATCTTTAAGATGAGATTTCTTTTTATTTTCATCGTCGGGCAGGATAATACCTGAAACGTTGTCATTTATTCTCCTATAGGCTGATGCTGTAGTGCTACTTCCTATCCTAACTTTTGCTTTTATTTAATTGAAACTATTTTACAATACAGGCCTTCAATCGCAAACAATTAACACGGGCACGAGGTGTATGAAACAAAATACCAGGATATAAATAAGTCACATGCATTCTTTCATTTATTCATCATACAAAATATTGTTGTTCACTTACTGATTTTACGAGAACGTTTTTCCTCCGCCTTTTCTGCAACCGAAAATATTATTAGTGAGAACAAAAAGTAAAATTAACAATTTTTAACCTTTTTCTGCGAGTTCGCTTTCTTGGACCATGGTCGATTACTTAGGTTCTTTAGTTTATTGAAGGTAATGACCAACAATCGGCAATTTAAGTTACAATAAACGACACTGGTAAATTCGCGTCAGTAAAACATACAACTTAAACTTGTAACGGAAGACACAGAAATAAATACATGAAACAAAAAGTATAAAAAGGATTCGGGTTAACATGAATAGTTTTTACACGTAGCGTGTTTTAATGACTGTTGTTTTGTTGTTTTATTTCTTTCTCTTCCCCGTTTTAATTAGTCTAATCTTTATAATAAAGTTTAAGTTGTTTTATGTAGGCTAATTCGAATTCAAACAGCTTTTCAACTCAAAAGTAAACTATCCTGGCCCCTGAATCTCCATCAAGTAAAGTTTAATCTAAAGTAAACACTTCGTTTGTAGCTTGGTTTAAAGGCACACCCCACCTGGGACAACCGTGTATGTTGGGTTTACGAATACAAATGTTACAACCAAGTGATGTTACAACAATTGAAATGTGGGAGTTCGGAACATATACGTTTCAATGTGGTTATTATATTCCGGGCAACTGATATGTTTATATACATATCTTTGATCCTATGATATTTTATTCGTATACATGATACATGATATCATAATGAACATAATTTAAAAGAATTTATAAAAGATCGACCGTGTGTGTATCATGGTTCACAGGACGACATTTATACGATGTTACCCATAGAAGGGGAAGATGGGACACCTTTAGAACATACTATCTGGATATCTTGATTGTGTTTTAAACAATTAACAACGGTTTATGAGAGTCGTGAGGATACGGTTTTATAATTCTTTGAATGTTCTTTGTTTACTTCCAAATGGGACGATAAAATATAATGAAAGGCTGTCCCATCTTCCCCCACCCTACTATAAAGAATATAAACTTATTTGGTTTGAAACGCAATTCCCACTCGTGTGTAATAGGCTGGGGTAAGATGGGACATGTTTCATTCTCTTTTATCGTCCCATTTAGTAGTAAAGAAAGAACACTCAGAGTTTAATCGCAGTTTCGCGACTCGTTGTTAATTCTTTAAAACACGGAAATATAGACATTATGTGCTAACGGTGTTCCATCATAACCTTACAGTATTATATAATGGCCACCAATAATATTAACTTGGTTTGTTTATATTGTAATCCCAAGGAATGCGAAGCTTTTGTCTTCCCCACTACGTCACGTTACCATATCCGTCACACCGTAAGCCAGATGCCAATCAATACATCAGTGGTGCGCACGCTACAGGAAGTGCTTCAGAACGAGCTGTTTAATAGTTCCAACCAATAGAAGGACAAAACTGGGTGGACTCGTTTATTTTGCTTTGATTCAGTTCATAATAATGGACCTGCACCAAACATGGGGGAAACTTATAGTAGAAGTTTTTACTTTTAAAGGGGACGCACTGCCATAATGTTCTAAAGCTAAAATAATGTTTTCACATTTAAAACAGTTTCAACTGAAAACTCCATAATCATATGTAGTTACAATTGTTTCGATAAACATGTTTATTATTATTTAAAACGGTTTATATTTGTACGCTTAAAATACGTCACCTTTAATTGCGTCATGCTGCTATGGGAGAAATTGCCTTTTTTACGAGACTCGTTGTGAGAGCGGTTGGTGAAAAAGTCCATCATAGTTTATATTGTATGGAAACAGCACGTGGCAGCTGTTGTATTAAACGCCGCTTCCGTAGTTGCTTAGATTCGGGTATTTAGTTAAAAGGCAAATAGTAATATCAGATTTACTTCCGTGATAAAGTGACTATCGAACTTCGGCTTGCGTAAGATTTAAACTTAAGTTAGAAATGTTATGTCAGAAATGTCAGAAATAATGAATCTACATTTTTGAATTATACGAATATACGATACCTTTTAACGACTGTCGTATTTTTAACAATTTTATTCTTTTCGTTTTTTTAATTAATTTATCTTCGCTGTTGGATTCGAACGGATAAATTAAACTTGTGTTATTTTACGTGATCATAAGTTACGCAACTTTTAGCATAGCACGCTTTCCCATAGTAAACACGTGTCTGGCTATAGGTGCCTTATATTTATATAGTCAGTTTTTTTTGGATTGTAGGTTGAAATTGTTTGTGTTTTTACAGCTCATGTTAATGTAGGTAAACACAATAAATTTAAATTCATAATCTTCGAATACAACAGCAAAGATCAGATTAATTAAACAACAGTCTGTAAAAATATTCTACCAATCATAAATATTATGTTTACATTCTTATTTGTTCCAGCTTCTTTGGCCTGTGGCCGATCACACATTGTTAAAAAGTTAGAAATCTAAATTAATTTTCCAAAATAAATTGAATATGAGTAAACGTTCATTGGAGGGCAAAGAGGTTGGGAACGGGGATGCCTCGTCGACGTCGGGGTCAAGTGAGGGGGTGGGTGGCAGTAAGATCATTCTCAAACAAAGAATCACCCTCATAAACGCGTGTGCGCTCATAGTAGGAACAATTATCGGGTCGGGTATTTTTATATCACCCGTTGGGGTTTATCGTGAAGTACAATCTGTTGGACTCAGTTTAATAGTTTGGACAATTGGCGGATTCTTCTCCACAATTGGTGCGTTATGTTATGCTGAGCTCGGCACAACGATCGTAAAATCTGGGGGTGATTACGCTTACATTCGTGAGTTCTACGGTCCCCTCCCAGCTTTCCTACGTTTGTGGATCGCCCTCCTAATCATCCGTCCAACCTCACAAGCGGCCATCGCTCTCACATTCTCCTTCTACCTGGTTCAACCTTTCTTCCCAAACTGCTCAGAGTTGATGCCGGAATCATCAATCAGACTTTTCGCAGCAATTTGCTTGAGTAAGTTTGTTTAGGTTTGTTGTTACAGAACCAAATATGACTTAAATGGTTTGTTTTTTTGAGTTTGCTTTAAAAAGTTAAGTAGTTTAAACAAAAGTTCACCCAATGAATTGTTACAGAATATCATTAATGTGAAATTCTAATCTGGAGAATGTTGTTTGACCGTATTCATTCACTTGAATAAAACATCTCTTTTTTTTATTGGTAAAAAGATGTTGAACAGTAGATTCAACTGAAACAAAGTTAAACGGTTGCCTAATCATTCAACATGTGATGTTTTAATTCTATACAAACTCTTAAATGTTCTGTATATTTGCTTTGTAAATAATACGCCTAAATTTTATTACGTCATAAATATATATTTCGTTTAATGTGGGTCTGTTTGACTCCATTGTCAAGTTCACAATGTTATGCATGATGCAATAGTTCATCATACCATTCATAGACATGTGACCGTAATTATATTTATATGGTGTTTTATTTATATCTTATATACAACTATGATTATTTGTACTTGACCTTAAACGCCCAATATTCCCCAGTCATCTTATCGTTGGTGAATTGTTTAAGCGTACGATGGGCTACGAGAGTACAAGATGTTTTCACCGCAGCAAAACTTCTTGCTTTGGCAATCATTATCATTATCGGTATTGTTCAAATCTTCCAAGGTTAGTTGTTATAAATTCAAGCCATCTTTTGTCTTGTCCGTTCCATGACCCTAAATCTCTTGTCCGTGTTTACCACTTGAATACCAGCCAAGGGGTGTGTCGAGGGTGTGGTCTGTAATAAATCCTTCTTTCCCATTGGATAAGCTTGCTGGGTGTTGGATTCATTCTCATCAAGTTTCACAAAGTATTGTTTTATTTAAACAAAAACAATTTATTATTCCATACAAAGGGTTAAAGTAGCAGGTTTACCGTTTTAGAAACTAAATATTTAATGCTTATACATCTGTAGTAAATAGTTGGTACCAGATGTTTGAACATGACATGTGTATTATGTATTTACTCAACCCTCACAAAATACATGGTTGCAATGTTTAACCAAACCTGTTTCATTAGGTTGTCTCTTTATTTAATCTTAATTACATCTTTAATTCATAATCTGTTTTAATTAAACAAGCTTGCAACCCAATATAGGTTAATGTTAGGTTTAACAGCCTTGCTTTTATTTGACAATTTTCTTCAAGTAGTTTTTACCCATAGTGTTTTTTTAACAACTGTCGTTTTGTTTCTAATCCCTGCACATCAAGTAGCCAGATACAATCCAAGCTCTTACTTTGATTCTTTATTCAAGGAAACACGAAATATCTGGAACCCCAAGCTGCGTTTAAAGGAACTACGACCGATATCGGAAAAATTGTTCTGGCGTTCTACAACAGCTTGTATGCTTATGGGGGATGGTGGGTTATTCACAATGTTATCTCATAAATGGAGATCTTATATAAACACAGGGGAGGCAGGGATAGTTAGACACACAATCCTGTGGGAAAAATCTAACTTATTAGTTGTAATGTTTACTGATTAATGCAGTGTAGAAAAACCCTGCCACCCCAGGTTTGGCGCCTATGATCATTCTACTCATTTGAATGGTCACTATATAAACAGGAACAGGATGTTCATTGCATTGTTTAAACTTCCTGTGTTTAATCTATGCATAGTAAGCACATGCCATGTTCAATGCAATGTTAAAACTTTACACATAATTTACTTTTTAGTAAAGTTACATATTATCCACAAACATATAAAGTATATGTTTCAAGCTGCAGCCAACCAAGCAGTTGTGTAAACCACAAACCAATCCAGATCTCGTGTTGTGTCATTCAAACAGTTGGAAGTGGTACTCGTATATTCTGTGTCTGTGTTTAAACCATTGTATGCGACCACTGTAATAACACACCAACCAAATCTCGGTTTCGAAATGGAACAATTTAAAAAATCACAACTTTGCCCTCGATGTTGCTGCAGTTACAGTTCATAAACTAGATTTTGTTTGTTTGTGTAAACATGTCAATCATACCAACATGTCAATCATACCAACATGTCAATCATACCAACATGTCAATCATATCAACATGTCAATCATATCAACATGTCAATCATATCAACATGTCAATCATAACAACATGTCAATCATATCAACATGTCAATCATACCAACATGTCAATAATATCAACATGTCAATCGTATCAACATGTCAATCATACCAACATGTCAATCATACCAACATGTCAATCATATCAACATGTCAATCATATCAACATGTCAATCATATCAACATGTCAATCGTATCAACATGTCAATCGTATCAACATGTCAATCATATCAACATGTCAATCATATCAACATGGCAATCGTATCAACATGTCAATCGTATCAACATGTCAATCATATCAACATGTCAATCGTATCAACATGTCAATCATATCAACATGTCAATCATATCAACATGTCAATCATATCAACATGTCAATCGTATCAACATGTCAATCATATCAACATGTCAATCGTATCAACATGTCAATCGTATCAACATGTCAATCGTATCAACATGTCAATCATCTAAACTGTTTCCACAGGAACTACTTGAATTTTGTAACGGAGGAAATGAAGGACCCGTACAAGTAGGTCGTTGTTGTTTAAACTTGTGTGGTTCGCTACAACAAGTATAATAATTAATATAAATCAGGTTTAAATGTTCAATTGTAAAATAAAATATAGAAGATGCGAGTTTAAGATGCAAGAAATACGAAACAAACAAAAATCCCAACTAATCACTCTAATCTATATAATCCACAGGAACCTTCCACGTGCGATTATGATCTCGCTTCCCCTTGTATCGTTTATTTACGTGATGGCGAACGTTGCTTACTTCACCGTGTTGTCGCCAACCGAGTTTGGAATCTCCAACGCTGTGGCTGTTGTAAGTATAAGGGTGTCTTCATGGGTTAATGTTGGGGCTGGGGTGGCATTACCTTGATTTTCTGCACTGCATTAATCAGTAAACATTACAACCAATAAGTTAGATTTGTTTAAGATTTGTTTAACAGGATTGTGTGTCTAACTATCCCTGTCTTCCCTGTGTTTATAAAGTTTCCACTTATCATTTAATTATCGCTTGGTTGTGGATTGGGTTGTTATTACATCCGGTTGTTGCAAACGTTGCAAAATACTTGATTTATTTTAAGATCTGTTTGCTTCACTCTCATAGAACAATATTTACCGACAAAGTTGCACGTAGTAACTCGTGTTTTAATCATTGTTGCCGCTCCAACATCAGAGAATCAACCTCTTAATCTATTGGTTAATAATTAATAATTATTCACGTCAAACATCTGACTCTGCAATATTTAATCCACCATCAACACCAACTTGTGCAGCACCGTAGCAACTTAATTACCATGGAAACTTAACCACAGCAATTATTATGTGCTCGACGGCAACTTTTCTGCCGCAGTAGGAAATAACAATCTAATGCAATGCTGAATTGTTATGAATGTTACTGTTACTTTATTTTTGTAGTTGACTTCAGTGTAAATGACCTAACTTGAAAGTCATGTTGCCCTGAAACCTACTTTCCTCCATAATATTACAATTAGCGATTAGCATCTAATGTTTGTCTCACATATTTAACAATATTACTTTTGTTTACAAAGCTTTTCGGCGACAAGGTGCTTGGCGTTATGTCATGGATTATTCCGGTGTTCGTCTCATTATCGTGTTTCGGTTCCGTCAACGGATCCATATTCACATCGTCGAGGTAATTGTAAACTTAAACTAATAATACAAAATATGAATAGAAACAAAAATAAAGTCCAGCGATATTAAACGAATAGTTTAATATAGGTTGTATTTGGCATAAAATGGCTTCCTCAGTCTCTTATTCAAACAGTATCTTTACATCATTATACCTTAGTAGATAAATATTGTGTGTGTTAATTCTTATCTTTCTTAGCAGTGAATATTGTAAAACATCTATCATTGCAATATTAACGATAACAATTAAACATATTTGTCCATTATTTGCCGGTACCACCCACCAACCTCTATTGTATATTCATGAATAATAAACTCTTGAAACTTTAATGCATTCCCCCCCAACTATGTATGTTTAGGTTCTTTGTTAAAGCAATTGTTCATGCTCACAAGTTGTTTCTATTGTTGACAAAATCATAAAACTTTCATTCATGTAAAGTTTTGTAAACACAATGAACTCTCTTTGCTGACTCGTCAATAAGACAAAAATCAAGTCCCATAAATTGTTTTCTGTTAGTTTGATTTTTCAAATATATTTTGATTTTATTTGAATAACGGAATTATGATGTCATTTAAGCAAAATATATCTTTTATATTAAACAATTAGTTAGACTTGATTTTGTTTGTTACATATTTCATAGCACTTGATTGTGAATGTTGTTTCGTTACGAGAATCGTTCAACTTCATGAGCATTAGATCAGGACTAGATTCGAAATATAGTTCAGTTGCAATCTTTTAAAACACCCAACATTAAATACATTGTTTACCCGTACACAGGTTGTTCTTTGTTGGAGCCAGGGAAGGCCAACTACCAAATATATTGGCCATGATTCATACCAAGAACTTCACTCCTGTCCCTGCAATTATATTTAATGTGAGTAAAATTACCCTTGTACTTGTGGCAATTAACAGGAATATTGAATATTATTCATAAAAAGTAGTTTATTAAGTTATTACTTTGCACAATATGTGTATTTACATGCGTGGTGATTAAGTTTATACACTCCATGACACTCATACATACATCGTATAAAACCAGTGTTTATTACCTTTAATTGCTCCAATATTGTTGATATGCTTCGATAATAGTGAGATCTACTTAGCACTTCCGCTCAAACTAATAAACACAGCATTAGATGAAGTGCATTACTTCCCTCCACATGTTATTCACTACACCTGGTTCTCACCAACACAGCTGACATGGTGTTGCTAGGTTATTTGTAACCCCAACTTTGATTGGTGACAATATGTATTCAGCACCCCAGTTTTAACCCCTCCCCCCACATTCCAGTGCGTCCTCTCCCTCTTATACCTCGTATCCGGTGACATCTGGAGTTTGATCACTTACTTCAGTTTCTTCAACTGGTTGTGCGTTGGGATGGCCATCCTTGGTTTGTTGCATTGGAGATATAAATACCCGGAGCTCGAGAGGCCGGTTAAGGTGAGTGATTGGTTTGGTATGAATGAATGTAGCTTGCTTTGTTAGAACATGGGTGTCCTGTGTCATGCACCTCATGTTTGCTATGTTTTTAAGTTCGTTTGGTGTTGGGGTGATTGGCAAAATATGTCCTAAACCCCTGGGTACTTGACAAGGACCTCACCCATATAGAAGTGAAAAGTTTATAGAAGCCATCAAGCCATGCTGTTTTCTGAAACTTCTACATTATTGTTCCACCAGATGCACATAGCCCTCCCCATCACATTCTTCTTCGCTGCTGCTTTCCTCGTCATCATGGCAGTTTACGCCGCACCCAAGGAATGCCTCATCGGTGCTTGCATCGTGCTTACTGGTATACCCGTGTACCTCATCGGTGTTCGGTACCAGGACAAACAACCACAATGGATGGACAACGGGATGGGTGAGTACATCGTGTTCAACCTTTTCATTCAAAAGTTCCAAAGTGTTTCAACGATTGTGTATCCGGTTACTTTTTTACTCGTGGTGTTTTGTAACATTAGAAATTAACACAACAGGTACTGGATAAAGGTATCGACCTAACTGGCTATTATGGCTCCCAACATATTAGATCGTATATAATCACCACCTACTATGCTATTAATCGCTTTGTACAACGGATGTAGTTATTATAAGCATAATAATTGGTGTAATGGTGTTCATAATGTTGGTGTGAACGTTTGATGTAGGTGGCTGTTGTATTACACCTGGACAGTTCTTGTAGTATTTGTTTGCTCCCGATGTTCCAACATCATATACAGGGTGTTACTAACAAGTGCCTGGTTTCTGTTATAAAACACCGGATGTAAAAAGTTCCCAGCTTGCGTGGGTACAGGATGTATTGAAGAGGAAACGAATGCTTAGCTTAGTCGCGTTTACTATACTGGATGCCTGCCTGTCACTTAACTTGGTATAAACATAATGTTCAAATAATTTCCTCCCAACCATGGTTGACTTCCAGTTGTCGCACAAACCATTGATAATGTGACTGACTTGTATACAGATACATGTGGAGGATAATGTTGGGTGGATGTGTTCCACCATGTGTTGTAGTTATCCCCCTATGTACATTTACATCAACTAATGGCCCGAATATTTTTTCCTCCCACCAAATATAGTAAGAGGAACGATCGCTATTCAGACCATGTTACAAGTCGTTTTCCAGGAGGGGGCATAATGGGACAGCACGGTACAGTATAAGCACGACCTAGAGCCAAGTTCATGTCACGTGCTTACCACTGGGCCTCTGTTCCAAGCTGCCTCGTATATTTATAGTTGTTCATAGTTTACCCACACACGCGTATGCTTTGCTGCGACACGGCAACTAATGTAACCTGGGTGTTTCTGTTTATCATAATAGTTTTTTCCTCCATTGTGCTGTATTTAATTGATCAAACAAGCGTGGTCGCTACAGCTAGCATATTGCCAACAATAATAACAATAATACTTGTTTCTTCGATCGACGAAGCTAAAATTCGTTAAAGGGCTTGCAGTTGTGACCATACTTATATTCAATTGGTCGAAAACATTGTGGTCGCTACAGCTGGTAGCTACCGACCATTATCGTGTAATCTTGAATTAACTGTCAATCAAACACACCGTGGTAAACAAGGGAAGCCTTGCTGTGAAACCACAGCAGTTGATTGTTCAACACCCTCCATCATAACCAGGAGATTTCACACGACTACATCACATAAGTTTAATTCAAGAACGCTCGTCACGGTTCGGTTAATTCATAACAAAAGTTTTATCTCTTCGAATGCGATCGCGAAGATCAAATTAATTAAAACAACGAGAAGAAAGGATTTAGCAGCAAAACGACAGTCGTTGAAACGCGCCGTTTAGTTCCCAAACACCCGCTGGTGACCTAATTCTGTTTAACTCACAAAACCACCCCTGCAGTTACGATATATTGGGTTCGTATAACTCACGCATCACTCGTTGCACGAAACAACCACCACGACAATAACGTTACATCGTGCATGAAACAACGTGTGATAATAATGTTGCGATGTCAGCTACCATGGGATGACTTGTGTTTCGCAACCAATTAGAGCTGACCATGCAATAATATAAAAAAAACCCCCAAGCCCTTTTCCAACTTACACGCAAAGTACATGTTTGTACAATTGCACAATTCTCTTCGAATACAAAGGCAAAGATTAAAATAATTAAAACAGTCAAAATAATGGAGTTAAAACACGAAACTACTTGAGTAAAAGTTTCAAACAACATGGAGTTCCTAACAACTTGATGGTATTTACGCGGTTAACGTTCGGTTCAACACCAGGTCATGTTTCCCGCACACTCACGAACAAATATAGAACAATCAACAACGTCGTTTCCACGAAACTTATCGTATATTGCTCCTGCAATTTCAATGTTAAATGAGTTCCCATTGCTGCGTCTGTATGGCTGATGCGATAACACCAGTGTTGTAATCTTGTGTGTCCTCGTGGTCACTAATAGGTTGTTCAAGTGATCAGCCATACAGAAAGCTAATCTCCCATAAAGTTACATACGTGGTAACTTGTAAGCGGGCACGAGGTGTATGAAACAGAACACCCGTGTTATTACGACTGTCGTTGCCCCGCCATGCGAGGATAAATAAGTTACTATCATTCATAACACATTCCCTCCTTTGCAGACTCCGCCACCGTTTTCCTCCAGACATTTTTCTGCGTCGTTTTCCAGGAGGACCAATTTACCAAGTAACAAAAACTTGCGAAACATATGACGTCATCACCTAAACCTTGACGTCATCAACAACCTATTTTATCTCTAACGTCATAAAGGAGACCTCGTGTCCATGTTTATGGTCGCTACTGTTCGCACATTTGCAGAATTAAGCTTCTTAACGGTGAAAAGTAGTGACTTAGTGTCAACAATGTAGTGTAAATATGACGTCATGCTCCTACCTTCACTTTGCCTACTATTAATTTATTCTTTTAATTGAATAGGAAATTGTACTATAGTCGTTTTTACTGACTGTCTGGATTTAGTCGTTTATCCCATCTGTTCTCACAGGTGCTGTCATTTAAACGTTTATTATTTTGTTTATTTTTAAAGTGGGTATAGAACGACAATGCCACGCAAAATATTGTTTGGTTCTTATATAGTTATTCATGGTTCTATCATCTTTATTGAAAATTAGTCGTATTTGTTTGTTGGTGGTTAGTGTCATAATGTTATAGAAGCGTGGAGTGAAATACAATTAACGAAACACTTGTGATCCGTGAATGTGGTCTAAATGCTCATGAAGTTGGACGATTACCATAACCAAATAACAAGCGCTACAAGTTATGCAACAAACAAAATCAAGTCAAACGAGTTTAAAGATGTTTTTTTATCCCATCTTTGTTCTTATATTTTAGGTTGGGGTAAGATGGTTCTCACCCATATCGCCCCATTTGGTTGTAAACAAATATTATTTAGCGAAATACCCAATCGTATCCTCGCGACTCTGAACGGTAGCAGGTAATTGTGAATCACGACTGGGAGATATTGCTTTTGGGTGTTTACCCCATAAAACTATATATCTCTTATTGAATACAATTCGTTAGATTTGGTTGCTGTCGGGTAAATATTTCGTAGCGCTTTAACCTTATGGAAAAACTTTCAAGCTATTTTTCGACAATGTTGAACCGGTTAATATTATTCCCGGGGGCGTATAGAAGCTAAATTTAGACACGGGAGGTATTTTTGTGTCGTAGTTTGTCACGTGGTAATATACTGTGGGGTAAGATGGGTATCGCATTTAAATGTCCCGTATTTACTTATCGTGTTTTAAGAAATAATAACTATATTTCAGAGTCATGAGGATACGGTTTTATAAATCTGTAAACATTTTTTTAAACATGAACAGCCGTCTTACCCCAACTTATTATACACCTTGTCTGTGTTGGTATCTTATGTTGGATATTAATGTTGTGTAGCAGGCAAATATCCTTGCTCTCCATGTAAGAATAAATAAGTTGCGAATATTCAATCACGTATTGGTACAGTGATTACTTATGGTGCAGTGGCGTCGTCTAGCGGCATAATTACGCAATAAATTCTGTCGTATGGTGTTGCCCCTCTCTAGCTAACTAACAAAGTTGGGGCTCGAAGTTATTAAAAAATTAACTTGTATTTTTTCTTAAAAAAATAACGTGTAAAAAAATAACTTGTAAAAAAATAACGTGTATTCAACTTAACACAAAATATTCAAATGCTCATAGAAAAGGTTTTATTTAACAAATGACAAATGCTGTAGCACCTAGCTTCGAACCCAGTATCCTCTGGTTACTACCCGAAAGGGCTAAATATTATGTTACAACATTGACGGTTTTTATGTTTAAGTACTTATGTGTACTGAAATATTGTATACTTTGAATTTTGCTGATTTTTAGTTTGGGTCCATATCGAAGTATCTTTACTATTGTTAAAACACACTTTGGTATCGTGTGGGAATATTTTGTTTTTCACAGAAACCAAAACATTGCTTGTTAAATTAAACTTAATATTGCTGCACTTGTTGTGCGAATACAGCTGACTGGGCAACAATGAATCTCGAACTACTAGGTATGTTCTTATATTTTGTTTAGTGAGGTGTAGGGCAGGTAACAAACGTATTCGTATATTTTTGACAAAAATAGCATTTATAAAATAATGACGGTTAATTGTCTATTTGTTCAATTAATCTTCTAACATATGTTTGAAATGCACATACTTTGGTTATTTGGGTATTGTGTTTGTATGTGATATATTTTGTAAGAGATGTTTTGTACGATAACTTATATTTCTTCCTTTGATTACGATAGTGAAACCTAAAAAAATAGTAAAAACGAAGACAGGAAATAAAAATTCTTAAATCACATACTGATACTATCAACGGATCTTACACAGAATCGTTTGGGCAAAACTATCCAGAAGAAGCGGATGGCACGCTTGACACCGGGTCGATGGCCGTCACATGCACTTTTAATCGACACGGCACGTTACTTGCTGTCGGTTGCAATGACGGGAGAATCGTGGTTTGGGATTTCCTGACGAGAGGAATCGCTAAAGTTTACAACGCGCACGCACATCCTGTGTGTTCGTTAAGGTGGGATTATATTACACACTGGATTGAATGCAAAATATAAAGTGCATATAATCTCTTCAATTGTGAAGAATGACCTGGTTCGAAATAAGAATAAAATAAACGGCAAATCTAAAAAAAAACAGCTTTTAATTATGGTTGTCCCATTCAAAAAATGTGCATGAATTAAACTTCCTAACCTTACATGTATGTAGTCGTACCAACTGGTTGTTCATTTATGTTTATAGTTGGTCAAGAAATGGCCGTCGATTAATCTCGGCAGCAACGGACAACCTTGTGTGTATATGGGACGTGTTATCGGGGGAATGTCTGCATACGTATCGCTTCCCGACCCCTATAATGAAGGTGCAGTTCGCACCACGTGGGGGCACGGTGGCGCTCGTGTGTCCGCTTCGTCCCGCACCTGTGTTGCTGAGGGTTGACAGTGAGCATGTGACCCTGCCAACACTGGACGAGGTAGGGACATTAAATAGTCCTAATAGATTAAACTTTGTCTAATACTTCCCCATTATAAATGGACGGTTTTGTTGTTGTATCTTTTTTGCAAATCAAAGAGAAAATATAAGTTCTTATTATAACATTCCTAATAAGTCAATATAGAAATAAAATTTAAACCTTGCATATAGATGTTAGATTATGCATACAGGACAGCCTGATCTTTATAAACCAAATTTTCTTGTTTATTTTACTTTTGTAGTTGGACAGCAACATTGTGGCCACCTTCGATAGGCGGGGGGATTATATATTTACTGGCAATGCTAAAGGTCGAGTTGCCGTGATCAAAACAAAGTCTTTAAAAGTTGTTGCGTCGTTTCGTGTGACAACTGGGACCACTAATGTCGCAATCAAACAAATCGAGTTTGCAAGAAAAGGAACGTAAGTAGCGGGGTTAGGGGGCTGTGGGTGAAAGCTGAGGTGACATTGTTAAAATACAGTTACACTCATAGTTGTCAAACATAGGGAACCTCATTGATTAATGTGGTGAATGCAATATACTTTGGCTCTGCTTGTTTGTAGACACCTAACAGCAGGGTAAAATCTGGGGTGACATTGTTGAAATACAGTTACACTCATAGTTGTCAAACATAGGGAACCTCATTGATTAATGTGGTGAATGCAATATACAGTTTGGGGTTTAAAAACAGATTTGAAATTGGTTTGGGATTTAAAAACACTGAAATTGGTGTTACACGTCACCCCAGACACCTAGCGTTACGGCTATTGTTTGAGTGTGGGGGAACCCCCATGTAATGCATGGCAACATGATGTATATTGTTACAAGGTTCACATCACCATAAATAAACCCCCTCCTTTACAGATGTTTCTTAGTCAACACAGCTGACCGAATCATCCGTGTATACGACGGTAAGGAGGTGTTTATGTGTGGCAAGAACGGTGAACCTGAGCCCATTCAAAAGTTGCAGGACTTAGTGAACAGGTTGGTGGTTGAAAGTCGGGGTGATTGCGATGAATCCGTCCGTCTTCCTCATCCGCTTCTGCAGGGAATGTTTAGTTTATTCATTATTTGGGGACATTGGTAGAGACTTGTGCTCGCCTTTTTGTTTATTGTAATGTTGTTTAATCATGCCCCCTAGAGGATGGTTTAGGGCGTCACTGCTACCATTGTCGGCGCCCTTGGCCAAGATACTTACCGGCAATTGCTCCAACCCAGTGGTCAGAAAAACAATCACCCACAAAGTTACATACGTGGTAACTTGTAAACGGGCATGAGGTGTATATGAGACAGAACACCCGTGGTATAACGACTGTTGTTTCCCCGCCATATTAAACCGCTACATGAACCTCAACGTACCAAAACGATCAGTGTTCGCTTCTATGTACATGGTGTATAAATCCTTCATGATAATTACAACTGAATTCTTATCCCTGAAAATTAAACACAAATAAATATTTATGTCAGGGGAGTATCCAGAAATTTAAAAATGGGGGTTCGAAAGTTTTTGCTTAGAAAATGGCGGCGTATAAAACGTTACATGCTCGATAAAAAACTATCCTGAGGAGCACGTAAGATTGGTTTTAAACAACAATAATATGACTTCTTTACTGTTAACCACCCACCTTTGCTGTAGAAGTGCAGCCACCGATATAATCAACAAAAACAATCCAACCCCCATCAATATCGCTCCTTTCAACCCCGGGTCTGTAGCTGCCGTATTAAACCCGATACCGATCACAACTAAACTCCCAATAACACCAAGTGCCTCCCATGATCGGGGGTTGATGCGACCACGTACGTGAAGATCGTATACTCCCCATGTTCTAGTTTTGAATGTGATTAATGATTATTCCATTTAGTTTGGGTGAGATCCTAATTAGATGACATAGGATTCAGGCCTTTAACCTATTGCCCCAACACACAATGTATGATTGAATGAAAGTAACCATTTAACTTCACCTGATGTTAAAAACCTTCAAACAAAAACCCAAATACGCGAAGTTAGAATCGAATTTTGTAACTTACCTTATTCATTTAAAATTAAATTATCTTTAAATTTTTCGATCACTATTATTTGTAAAACAGCTGGTGGCAGCAACATATATACAACACATACTCGATGTATGTTTGAATTTAATAGAAAAATATTAAATTAAAAACTTGGACTGTTAAAATATACCATGGATGATTTGATTTTAGTGCTTGATAGCAGAAGACTACGCTATTTATTTTCTTGTGTTCATAATTAAAAATAGATATTAAAATTCCTAAACTCAAATATGCAACGAATAATATGTATAAACCATGTATATACCCAGCTAGGTAGCTAATGAAAAAATAATCAGATTGTTTTTTAAGTTTATTTTACACTTTATATAATCGTTTTAATATAAATAAAAATCTTAAACTTAAATTTTTATAAACTTTAATTTAATCTTTCAATCGTCACCCACCGCTGGTCTTCTTTTTTCTTCTCCTTTTGATCAACTGTAGATAGTTTTCTACGAACCAGGATCCCCCCTGTTAACATTATTACACCTCGTGTCCAACTGAACACTTGGTTTACTAAACTCCATGTATTGATCCCCCCATGGGCATTCCTATGCAATCAACCAATGATTTCTCGTTCTTTATTTCATTAAGAAAGTCTCCTGTCACTGCAGGTTGTCTAATAAACACTGGGTCAATATATTCATCTTCATCGCATACACCTGTGTGGTCCCATGTGTGCCATATCCGCCACATGAATGACAAATCCATATAATGTTTTGTTCTACTATGTATTATATTCATTATGACTTAGTTGGTACCAGCATGTTTCTGTTGTATGTTGTACATATGTGTCACAATCACCATGTGACTTGACTTGGTCAACCAAATACAGTTTTAATGAAATTTATTAAATTAAACTAAAAACTTATTTTTAAACTATTATCATTTCCCTATAAAGAAGATTCTGCTTTGTCTTAGACATACAGCTTTCTGATGCAAATCATCATCTGCCCAATATTTCAATCTAATGTTTTTTTCCCCAGGACTCCTTGGAAGAAATGTTGTTTCTCTGGAGATGGTGAGTTCATATGTGCGGGCTCGGCTAAACAACACCAACTCTATGTCTGGGAGAAAAGTGTTGGAAACTTGGTGAAGATATTGCAGGGGGTGAGGGGAGAGCAACTGCTGGATGTTGTGGTGAGGTGCCATACATTATCAAAGTCGTTTATACTTTTTATTTTTACTTTATTTTTTATTTTAATTTATTATATTTTAAACACTTTGTAACCATTTATGAGTTACAGCGGATGTAACTTGTTTTAGTTAAATCTTTGGTGACAATGTTAAAACATATTTGTATTTGCACCAATGACATCACCAATGCTTCTCGCTTGAGCGATTATTACTTGAAGTAATAATGCATACCACCCAACTAATATATTTACCCAACAGTGGCACCCTATCCGTCCAATACTTTGTTCAATATCCAGTGGCGTGGTTTCGGTGTGGGCACAAAACCAAGTGGTGAGTTTAGTTATCATTTGCAATGTTTTGGTTTATCTTGTGTTTTTGTATCTTACAAACTAAACTTCATTATTCAAACTTCTAACCATCTTGTTGGAATATTGCTTGCTCTGTATTGGGGCAAATAGATAAAATGAGCTTGGATAAATATAAACCTCTGCCTATGTTTTAATTATAACTTCGGTCACTTCTATTAGAAGTTTCATCTCTAACGAAGTTTGAATATTAATGAGTGATATATGAAACATAACACCTGTATTACAACGACAATTTATGGAATATATTCTTTCCATCACCCACCCAGGAAAACTGGAGTGCGTTCGCCCCGGACTTCAGCGAGCTCGATGAGAACGTTGAATACGAGGAGAAAGAGACGGAGTTTGACGAGGAAGATGAAGATCGGAGCGAGGATGAGGAGGTTAAGATGACTGAGGAAGATCAAGTGGAGGTTGATGTTACTACGGTCGATCCCATACGAGCTTTCTGCAGCAGGTTGGTGGGTTTGCAGCAGTTTGAGTTTTGTATGATTTTATTTAGTTTGTTTTTTATTTTTTTAAATTTATTCAAATGTTATGTTTCATATTATTACACCCACTTCACACACCCATGTTACATCACAGTGACGAGGACGAACAAGACCCCGAATGCCTCGAGTTTCTCCCAATTTCCCCCGAGATCGACGAACCGGAGGAAAACGTCCTCCTGCCCCCTCCCGATCCGACCAACAAGGTGCTTAATATATACTTCCATGTTTCCCCAGCATGCGTAGTTGGCCATGTGTTTTGGTATGAATGTTTTCGTTCGGTAGCACACTGGTTAGCATGGCTGGGTTTGGGGCTTAAGGGATTTTAGAAATAATATATTATCTTGATATTGCTCAATATCCATTGTATTTCAGCCCACCACTTCCAATGAACCATCAACAAAGAAACAAAAGGTAGAATTGATAAATATCTTGCTAACTTCCCCATGTTTAACTTTATTTGCATTGCTGATCATATACATCAATAATCAGTGTTTACCTTTATGTTATTAAGTTGTCCCAACTTTAAACCTCCCCACTGTAGGTCCAAAACATCAAGCTCAATGGCACCCCTGGTGGCGAGGAGCATCCATTGATAACGGGGACCAAGAAACCGAAGAAGAAGAATGCGGGTGGTAGGAGTAGGGCGGGGAAGCCACCTAAAGAAGGTTGGTTTGTTAAACATATTGTATATGTTTCAGCAGCCAAGTTTCCACCTTAAAACAGCTCTGGTGTTAGATGTATTCTGCTGTCTATTGCTAAATATTCCACTCCAGATTTATTAGCACTGCTTAATTACAACATTGTTATTCTCATATTACCCAATCCTCCGCTTTCCAGTGACCAAAGATGGTGTATCAATAGTAAATAGAGGTTGTTAGTTTCGGGCCTTTATTCCAGGCCCTTAAACAAGGACCTCACTCATATAGAATAAGATGGCCACCAGTTTTAAACACTCACTTGTTACCACCTTCATTTACAGCAAAACAACGTACAAAAGTTCGGCAAAGTAGGGCAGGAGACGATGTGTTGAGTATGGGAACTACGATTGCTGGTTTATGAATGTTATAACATATATGTACAAACACCAGAGGTAGATGCATGGCACGCCGAGGTTGATGGATATTGTAGGATTACACGTGTTTATGCCACACGCAGTATAAATGAACTTTTCAGGAGTATCCGCCATTGAAACTGTTGTTAAATTCGTTAAGAATCAGAATAACATAAAGTTAATGATTAACCAACAATCGTAGCATTTCATGAAGTGAAAAATCTATTATTGTACTTTCCATTGTTGACGCTAAGCAAATATACGTGGTGGGCAAGTTTCACTGCGGGAAGAAGCGGTGGTGGTGTTATGTAGTAAGCTTGGACGTGCGTAATTACCAAGAAGGCAATCACATAAATGTGTTGACAGTTAGCTGTGACCTGCAGGCAAAGTCGCAATAGGTTGCGTCCCCTAGTTGCAATGATTCATGTCACAAGTTTCTTAGAAATCTCAACTTGCGACTATTTGGAAAATACGGGTGTTGTTTGGGAGAAAATGGTTGTTTTTGCCGAATTGACCATCAGCTTGTTGGCGTTGTTGGCAACATACGTGTTATTTACATTCGATCTGGAGGTGCGAGTTCGTTGATAATAAACTCGCGCTTTAATTAGACAGTAGGGACTCGGTGTTAGCTTTATCTGCGTTTATTGTTAACCAGCCTTCTAAAGTTCAAATTCGAGATTCCACCCCCGTTTTATAAAGTGGTCAATGGAAATACAGGTCAGTAATGTCTTTGTTAGTTTGTGTGTTGCGGAAATTAAGTTTATGCTAATATTGTTTGCAATTGGTATAACCTGCAAATTATAATAAATATTGGTGTCTAAATATTTAATAAATGTGTCGTTCAAATTAAGCTGTCTTAGTTTAAATATTAAAAATATATTTAAATTATAAAATATTTTTGTCTCTTAATTATTATTATGTTGTATATTAAAAATAACATATTTATCTTTTTATAGTTTGTATATTAAAACTATTTGCTGTGTTGCATAGATTGTTGATTATAACTAATGGTTAGCAATGAGTGTGAAAGTAAAATACATCACTCAGGAACAAGTACAAGCATACACAGCTTGGGTTAACAGCCAGTTGAAGAAGAGAGGTCAAAAGATTGTTAACCTTGGTGAAGATTTGAAAGATGGGGTGGCTTTGGTTGCGGTTGTGGAAATAGTTTGTGAGTGATTTTGTCTGCTTCCTTACTGCTGTTTGTAAATTGCTTCAACAATTACTTACAAAGTTACCGCATGAGGATAAATAAATTACATCATGAAATCATAAAACTAGCAGTATACAATGTTATTTTAAATATTGTGGTAAAGATTACTCTGTTTAAGTATTACATTGTATTGTTAAGCAATTACTGTTGTATTAATGCAATCCACGTTGTTATTTGAACCACGTTCATTCTTAATGTAGCCGGCCATGCATTGGGGGGGATTAAACCAACATGCGAGAACGAAAAGCGAGAAAATGTTTTAAAAGTTTTGCAGTTTATGAGAAATGCTGGGATTAAACTACATCATGTTTCAGTTGACGGTAGGTCTTCGAACATCTGGCTGTTTAAATAGTTATACCAGAGGTTTAGATTCTATTGACTTGGACAGCCAGAAGAGCTAACTTGTTATTAATTGTATTTTTGTAAGCTAGAATAAAAAAAAGCAATGAATTTTCTTTAATCTGTTTATTACAATTATTTCCCTTCTCTTCATTGTTTTAATTAATTTGATCTTCGCTATCGTATTCGAAAATATAAATAATCCATGTTTTCCACAGAGATAACGAGCGGTAATGTTAAAACCATCATGCAACTTATATTAGCGCTTGCTGCCCATTTTAAACCAGCCAGTATTGGTGGAAGAAAAGTTGAATCGCCTCGCCAACATAATGGAGCTTCATTGAGGATCAAACAAAGGTGGCGTAACTAGGGGGGTTGTGGGGGTTGTAGACCACCCTTTGTTTTTGTTTTGGAAGAGTTTGGTAGCTTTATATATTTATGTTATTTAGGTGTTTATTAAAATAGGTTTTTACTCTATTTTCGCATAAAACACCCATTTTACAGCTTGATGAATATAATCAGTGTACAAAACTATTGTTAGCCACCAAATACCAGACACAGATTACACTCACTTGACTTGAGGTAGATTTGGAAATCGTTAGTTTTTTCCAATTACATTAACAGCATGTAATATATAATTATGGTATGATTATTATATTGATAGATGGAGGGATAGCAGGGTGAAAGAATCTATCGGGAAACATGGCATGGAATCGTGTAAGTTTATTCTGATCTTCTTAATGTTTTATTCATAATATTTTATATGGTTGCACTTGGGTACATAGAATGTTATATCAGTTTATTTATTACATTTTATATAATGATATCTATTTGTATACGGCATGTGTATTATAAGGTGAAAGAACTTTTCTGGCCATTATTTGTTTTTAAGATCACAAACAAAACAATCTCAAGAAGGTTGCTTTATAACATATTATATGGTTGTACTTATTTTGTATAAAGTATATTTTACAACAAAATACTTGAATATATGTTGATCATGTTGTTCATCGAATGTTGATTCTGCAGCCATGCAAGCCGATGTAGAGAAAGAACTTGTCGCGATTCGTGATATAACTCAATGTCTACAGAAAGTGGTGAGTTTGGTGAAACATAATGTTTCTCTAGTTATGTGCTGGTTCCTAAACCTTTTGAAACAATGAACGAACGAACGAATGTAAATTGTTTATAATCGCATGACGACGACGTGACACGCATTATAATATGTTTATGCAGGTAGAGGTTCAACTAAAAAAAAAGTTAGAAAACCAATACAGTTAAAACTCTGAAAGGAAATTGTTCGGCGTTTTATTTTTGTTTTAACCAGAACTGGCGAATTGTATTTCTGCCACATGCGTTTTAATAGAGCTCCAAATGTTGATGACGTGTAACTGCGTATTTACTACTGGTTGGATATAACTGTTCAGTAAGTTAGGTATAATAGATATTAGATATATTACTCAATATTCCGTTAAACAGCTACTCGAAGAAATACCTGGCCAACCACTTGAGGGACATGACGCAGATGAGCAAAATGTGATCATTCAAGCGCGACTCGATCAAGCTATTGTGGATAAAGTAAACTTGGAGGTTGGTTGGGAAGATTATCTTGTTGTGAATATGGGGTAGTGGTTGGTGTGTCTGGTGTAGGAGATAGGGGTTCAAGGCTCGTCGCTGCTACCATTGTCGTCGTATGTGTCCTTGGGCAAGACACTTAACAACAACCCAGTGGTTACTAATGGGTTAAAATAATTTTTCACCGCATAACACTATACCTGCTAAACTCAACATTTGCTACCAGAACAACAATTACCCATAAAGTTGCTTAGATGTGAATGTATCGTAGTGGCGAGGTTATAACTTCAGTTTCACCACGAATAAGTCCCACCCACCCAACTTACAGGAGGAAAACCACATCGCACGACAAGAAAATCGCAAACTAACATCGGAGAAGTCGGCGCTTGAACAAAGATTCCTCCAACAAGAAGAAGAACTTTTATCGATTCGACAACAACTGTTGCAAAGCAACCTATCGAGGGATAAACTACAATCCGAGAAGGTAGGGTCGCTATTCGGTGTCAAACATAGGGAACCTTGTTGATTAATGTGGTGAATGCAATATACTTTGGCTCTGCTTGTTGGTAGACACCCAACAGCAGGGTTAAAGCTATTTTAAGTTTAAAACTGGGGTTGTAAAACATATGATTTCACCTTTGTTTCAAACGTTGGGGTGACATACAACTCCAGCCCTCCCTAACCCCCCCCCCATGGTCACAGGCTGAATTAATAGCGGAACTCACAGAAACCCGACGTATCCAAGATGAACTTCGAACAAAATGTCGCGACCACGAGCGAACCTTGGAACGAATGGAGAACGAAGCGATTCAGAACAAAGTAAGTTGGGTGGTGGCTCATGTACGTACTTGTGTGTTGGATCTTAACCTTGCATAATTGTTTTAGATAAACCACTCACGAGAAATACGAAAGTTGGACAAGGAAATTCACTTGGCACGTCAGGAATCAGTAAGTTTAATGTTTGTTGAATAAACTTCGTCCACCAACTTAATGAGGATTTATTTTACTTTAGTAAAAGAAACACTAAATGTGCTCACGTTTCAATTGATCTCATATTTTGTGTTTAATTAAATCATAAACTCACAGGGTGTTGGGTTAACAAATGTCGTTTTGTTGCCGGTTCTTTCTCTTTATTGTTATAAATGATCCTGCTATTGTATTTGTAGAAATATTAAAGTCCATTAAAAATGGTAAAGTTATTATTTGTTAATTAAATTTCTTCCTCCCCAGTATAATGGTCAAATCAACGACAGTGTGTTCCATGACAAACCATTCATCGGGTAAGTTTCCAATCAATTGTTTAATATGAAAAAAATATAGAAATATATGTTTAAAACTTACAAAAAATTAGGAATTTGTAAACAAACCCATTTTTTCTAGTTCCCCAAATGGGAAATCCCCTGGTTCCCCCTTTCTCAATAGATCGAAAGGGTCCCCATTATTAGAGAGATCCCCCACCCCCAATACTCCGGGTTCACCAATATTATCACGATCTGGTGAAAGAATATCACGAAGGTCGCCTTTATTACGGAATCATCCATCACGCAGAAGTAAGTCGACTTTTTTATGTCCGGCGTCGTGGCAAAGTGGTTAGCGCGCCTGCCTCTAACCCAGAGGTAATTGGTTCAAGGCTCGTTGCTGATACCATCGTGGGTGTTAAATAAATCATAAACAATTGATTACTGATTAGTTGGGTGGGTGGGACTTACTAAATAAACACCATATATGACGTATGGTAGTCCAAATTATCAGCTATACATAAAAAGTAATTACCCACAAAGTAACATTCTTGGTAACTAATATGCAGGCACGAGGTGTATGAAACAGAATAACAGCTGTCCTTGCCCAGCCATAAAGCAAGTTACATTCATTTAAGTTTGCTTTTTTGTTATTTGTTTGTCACAAACATTTGATTTTACATCCGTCAACAAAATATCGAACTTGTTATTTCTTTCCAGGGAAAACCATGGAGAACCACGTGACCCGCGTTCTTTACTTCACGGATAGAGACATGACGCCGTGTATGACGTCAATATCGAAACGGTGAGTGTGACATCATAATTAGTAGGCGTCCATACAACAATACATTTGTTCATACATAGAGTCGGTGATATAACGCTGGGCGAATTCAAGACGGCGATAAAGAAGGAAGGAAATTATCGGTTTATTTTCAAAGCTCTTGATCCAGAACTTGGTACAGTGAAGGAAGAGGTATGTTACGTCATCATCGTATTATTACACGTGTTATAGCGACCCCACAAACCAGCTTCACACCTACCTATCATATATTTGTCGCACAGGTGTTTCACGATGATGACGTCATCCCGGGATGGGAGGGGAAGATTGTGGCATGGGTTGAGGAGGTTTTGCGGGTGTGATGACGTAAAACATACGTCATAGTTTTTACTTCCAAGTCTTCCTGGGTGCTAAATTGTTTCAGCCACGTCACCTCAACGGATTTTAACGAATTAATGACGTCCCCATGACGTCATCACTGTGCGATCGGTGCAATTGTGTATAAAGTGCACTTATCGTTGTTGCCATAGTTCTTCAATAAAAAAAAACGTTTTAAATATAGAATGATGATTGAGAGTTGATGACACAATGTAGGGGTGGTAAAACATAGAAATCTAAATTTATATAAGGCCTAATGGGAGTTTATTTAGTCGTCACGCTTGGGCGAAATTGACGAGTGATATTTGGAAATTGTAAACAAGTGGTTCTTAAACTTGTTTGTATGCTTTAGCCTTTTAACAAAGATTCTTATTATATTTACCCCAAAGATGTCACATGGCCTTTATTTATTAAAAAGCGAAAACGACTAATTACAGCAGTTATAGTTTAATGCGAAAGATGAGCTATCTCTTTATGAAGTACTACATTTGGCTTAATATTTTTATCCCGTCAACTGTTGTGGACTTCGATTGGTAGCTTATTTAAACTCTAAATACAAGGAATTTACCCCAGTTAACTTTCGTCGCATGCTGCATCCCATCTACGAATGTAAGACACCACATGAACGCAGTTGCATGAGCAATCTTGAATGACATCACCAACTCAAGGTTGATATTCCGAGCAGCAGAATACGGGACATTCATTCATATTTAAGTTCTTAATAAACCCATTTATTGTTTAATCCCATATTCAAATCAAAATAAGTATAAACATGATTTTCAGAATAATTCTTTACATTTTATAAAATAAATATAAGATAAATATATAAGGTAAAACTTATAAGATAAATCGCGAATCGTTGTGAACTTTGACTGACGTCACAATCGGCCCGCTGTTTAGTCCTTGAAGCTGATTGGTCAGATTGCTCACGTGATCGACGCCTCGCACCAGCTGATAACGCCTTGATTGCTCCGCGCATAAAACGCCTCTTCTACAAAGCTACCACGTTTCAGTTTAGATGAAGTTGGTTCCACACCAGGTTACAAGTTGGAAGGTTTTAACAAGTTTTCTTGCAAAACTCGAGTTAAGTATTGTTTCATTATGTTAGTATTATATTATAACATATTATACAGTGTTAATACTACTATACTATTATTTCACTACAATATATGCAGTAATATGAAGTTTTGTGCCTTGCGTTTATTTATTATTTTTTATCACACTCTGATTCAGGAATCGCGACCGTTCTTTATTACGTCACTCGCGTCGTCACACACATTATCTCGTTTTACAATCGCTGCGTTATGTTACGTCACAAACCGTCACAATCGTCTAAAATTCACTCTTTTACCGCTTGCGTAAGTGTTACGTCATAAGTTTCATTACGTCATAGCGACATGGCCGAACACGCCACCGTTTTAGGCATTCGTTTCGCGATTTTGTTTCATGGGGCCCCATGCGCGTTCTGCGTCGACGCAAGGCACATTACTTGTATATTCTAATTATATTTGCGCTATGAGCGCGAAGCATGAAGATCAACAAATTGGTAAAGTATAAATCACAATTGGCATTATTACGTACATAAGCTCTTTTCTAGAAACATCGATGGTGTGACGTCACGAAGTGGTGATGACGCAAAAGAAGAACCCACTTCGTAAGTTCATTGTTTCGTCACAAACTTATTTTAAATAGAATTTTAACGCTGGAGTTTGCAGAACCTGGTATGTGACGTCACAGAGGAACAAGCGGACCATGACGCGAATAAAGAATGAAGGTATTTATGACGTAATCATATAATAGGTTCCAGAAAAACGGGACGCCATTATCACATAATACTCAAATATCCTAATCGTGTGTTTTAACAACGGTCTATGGAAGTCGTGAGGATACGGTTTTACAATTCTCGAATGTTTTTGTTTAAACAAATGGGAAGAAACGATGTCCCATCTTCCCCCACCTGGCAATATTTAAGTACTAGTTTAAAACGATTATATTGTTGCAGAAAAATCAGCGAATAAAGCTGCCGAAGAAAAGCGCAAGGTATTGTATATTATCATTGTTTATATTTAGTAACAAACGATAACTTTAGATTAAATTGAAACGTGGAATAAACTGTGTAAAGTTGCTGCCTGTGACCTAACTATTACGTATACCTGTGACGTCACTATCTATCTTTGCAGATGAAGAACAAAGACGAAGACGCCGATAAAGGATACACGGTTTGAGGTTTGGGTATTATAAGTATGAGTTGTGTGTTGTATGTGTGTCTTGTCTGCGCTGCTGTATTCTTATTCTGCTGGACCTAATGTTGCCAGCTATTTTTAGTCAGTCACTACTATAGTGCATTTTGCATGTCTATGAAATATATGCATTGAAACTATGGCGAACATCTTGCTGGATCAGATTTTGTTGTTGTACACTCTATTGGGTACTTCGTCTACAAAGGTCGAACCCTTCAGCGATTCTGTATTGTCCTGATCGCTTGGTGAGAACGCTGTGTTGGTACACAAATACTCGAGTAATATTAACACGCAGTATAATATGCGCATAAATATAATCCTAATAATTTTAACCCTAATTTTGTATTTAAACGTCATGTAGCGTGATTGGGACGATGGCCACGTCACAATTACGCTACGACGTCGATACGGTGGGTCAGAGCATTGTCCTGACCCTGCGTTCGGTGCGGTTACGCCAGTTTTGATTGAGTTACTTAACGGTCAGGTTGTTGCGTGGACGTCGCCGCCAGTGATGCTACGCTATAAATCTACCGGCACAATGATGCTACGGTTAGGTCACTGTCAATGCGGTTCGTAACAACCTGACGCAGTTTCGTAACGGTCGATGTGGTGCGTAACATCCGGACGTTGTTATATTGTGTGAAGATACGACGAGAGTATCGCGGTACCAACATGGCGACTTACCTTTTGATTGGGACATGTGGAGCTGTTGTTGGCTTCGACTCCTTGCGGTCGGACATTCAATATGGTGTACACTGCAGATGATTATCCTTCAGGATTTGAACCATATTTTATTTGTAGATGTTTCACTGATTATGTTCGCGTTAATTACTTTTTGACCGCGTCCCCCTTTTTGTATGATTGAGCTGTTGTGTTTGTTGCATGTTTGGCACATATATGTCACTGCACTCGTATAGTATTATTTTTGTCGGTGTGTTATTTGTATTCGCTGTATTATTTTTGTCTATGGGGTTTCTTTAACCTGCGTGGACAGTAACATCCCGCAAGGGTTTCTCACCAGAGTAGAAACCCACTACCATTGGCTGGGGGCTTGTCGTGCCGTAGTGGCTTTCCACCAACGCCAGCCACATAAACTATGAAGGTATTTTAATCATGTTTCTACTTTTCAGAAGCTGCTTCAATAAAAGTCATCACGTTTAGTTTTGTGTATAATTACTTCGTGTTGTTGCAAAATAAAATATCAACACAACTTATTTTCTGTTTACTTGCTCGTAGATGTAAAAATCTTACGTCATAGAAGAGTAAAAATCTTGTTACGTCATAGAAGAGTGACGTCAGATCTACATACGTCACTTGTTCATTTACTAAGTCAATCATGCGTAACCAGATTCTGCGAACGCTCGGCTGCGTGGTCGTCCCGCAATTCTTTGGTACCCACATAAGATGGAACATTATGTATTCAGGAATTAAGCCATGATATAATATAAGAATTGGCAATTTTAACGGCAGTTTCTGATACTTTCTACTGGTGTTCCCATCATATAATTGCGACGCCTATGTGATTAGACCTCGTTGATTTTAAACGCATATTCTTCATCATAGGATAAGAATACAGCAGCTGAGTTGAGAAAGTCGAGTTGTTTAATAATTTTTAACTGAATAAACCAATTCATCGTTTCTGGTTACACAATTCCATCTCTTGCATTTTAAATATTAATTAATTTGAACCAGTAACGTCACTAGTGCTTCTTACTTGAGCGTTGTCTTAAAAAACTGAGAAGCCGTTATGTTATATTTCTCTCTACATCGGTTCATATATGTTGTTTCGGTTATATTTTATTTTGCGCCGAAAACTCTACATTAGCAATACACACAACACAATATATACCGTGGAAATATATGTTTACTTTTAACATCGTCTATAATTAAATTCCAACAGTTATGAAGCAAATACACTATTATAACTGCAATACATGCGTTGCCCCACAAACTACAACTTTCTTTACTCTTCTAGTTTTGGCCCACGTTCCATGACCCAATACATCTGATGTTCGTTTCCTTTATACTGTGAATGTAGAAATATAAGGGGTGGGGTGAGATGGGACACCACAGAATCATACAACCCTACCCCACAGAAGGGCATGGAAGAGTGTTCAAACATGTTAAAAACGTTATTTAACTTAATATTTAAACTAAATTGATTTACTTTAATGTAGGTTTGAAGTGGTTTGTATGTTAGTACATTGAAACCGCATGAACCCTCCTTGATCGTTGTTGAAGTAATCATATCGTTGTAGTCAGATGTGGATCGGTAAACCGATGGATTGTATTCCAATTTCTTGTTTCCTGTGTTTTAAATTAAGTGAAAGGATGGCGTTCATTTGTTCTGCAGATTAATTTATTAAATATTACGCGCACATTGCTGTAACAACGTACCAACTTTGGTGAAACAAGATTCCCTAAAAAACATTTTCCCTCCCGGACGTAACCATTTCAAAATACGGGATAAAAGAGTTTTAGCGTCGTCGTCGTACAAATACATGAACAACCAATTGGAAAACACCAGGTCAAAGCTGCGGTTACAAGGGATATATGTATAATGGTGTTTGACGTATAACTTTCACAAAGCAATTCACCTGAGGTCAGAGAACTCAAGGTTCATGACATTGTCACATTTCAACTGCAGGTTGTTCCTGTGACAATTATCCTCCCTGTTTCGATCGAGAAACTTCTGCATGAAATCGACAGCGACAACATTCTTGGCTTTGTCGCACAAATGAGATGTAAATCGCCTGCAGTAAAAGTTGTGAATGAACGTATGTAACTTGTTTATCCTCGCATGGCAGAGCAACGGCAATCGTTATAACACAGGTGTTCTAACCATAAACGCACCCTATGCCAGCCCCAAGCTCTAAAACTTCTTTATCTTCGTAGTTTGGCAAAACTTGCAAGATTTCTTTTACCTCAGGTTCACTGACGTTTTCATTTGAATCCAGCATCATCTCACAGACGGTGGCGCCAACAGCGTGTGTTGCCCAGAATTCCTCCATAATATAAATAAATTGATAATATTGAGTTGTTTGGTCGCCTATTTTCTAAATAAATAAACCATGTAAATATATGGGCAAGTTATCGCTAGTTAAACAAAAACATCTCTTGCATTCGAATCCAATTAAAGCGTCCGTTTCAACCATAAGCACTTCGGTTTCGATGAAAATACGCTGATGTAGTTTTAGTGAAACAGGATATATATCGCTAATGATTCGAATGCTTTAATGATACGCCACTTCCTGACTTACAAGCATCAGCGTATGGCGGTGTGTACCACAGTTAACCCTTTATATACTGACTTTGTTTTTTTTTTATAAGTTTATATACGGACTCTGGTTTAAATATACATATATATGTTATACATGGTGGTTTATATACGGAATCCAGTGCAATATACGTGGCGACTACGTGCCCAAAAATCGCAACCATTCCAGCTTGTGTTATTTTGAGGTGAATCCCCTTAAACAGTAATTTTACTTCGGGTGTATTTGTTTGTTTGACGGGGATCAAGGGTGTTTGTTCCCGCGGAAATGTTTTAAATATTTGTGTTAGGCATATACGAATATTGTAGAATAAGAAGCTGATTGTTTGTGTGGCATTTAAACGCTATACGGGTAAGATGATTTTGTTGCAGACTTAATATAGCCACAGGTCTATAATGAATGTGCTGTATGTTGTATGGGTATACTTTACTGAAAAAAAGTATTTAAATATCTGTTTGGATTACATTAATAGGAATATCTAAACGCCAGCAACGGTAAAGAAGGGACATATTATTTTGTTTAAATTTATCATTAAATTTCCTCTTTTAATGTTTCACACTTTAAATATAGACTGCATTGTAGTTCTGATTCATAAAATGTTTATTGTATTAAATAAATATGTTTTACTGTAAAGGAGTTTTAACGACTTGTTTTGTCGCTATATGCTGTTTTTTTTAGTTTAATGCTATAATTGAAAAGACAAATAAAAGTTATTATCGATATAATGTATTTTTTAAATTTCAACACATGAAGTGTCTTAAGTCTCACAGCTAACGTTAAAGTTTTGTGTTGAATTCATGCTGTCTTTGTTTAATTGAAATATTTTATCAACTGTTGTGAGGTCGGAACTTATAACAATGCCCATTATGATGAAGAAGAAAAGGAAGGAATTTCTCACCAAGAGAAGAGGAGTGTTTTGGAAGTCACTTGGGAGGTCGTATACTGGGGGGGATGCAATTCCTTTTGAATGTAAACTTTGTAATTACTTAACGAACACCATGGAAAAGTACATCGTTCATATCAAAGACATGCATTATGTGGATGCGGTTGCCCGGGAAGGAAAAGATAAAGATGGTGAAGACATAACTGAATCAACAACCTGTATTGAAGGTGGGGAGGAATCATTTAATACATGTTTGTGCGATGCTTCAGATGGAAGAAGTGAAGTAAGTTCGTGCGATCTGACGTTGGAACCTCCCGTGGTAGCGAACACTTCACCAAGTTTAAAGTCTCCTGGTTCCATAGACATGACATTAGTTGATGATAACACAACAAGCGTACAAACACTTGGCTCGGCATCCACAGCCAAGTTAGTTGATGTTTCAACCACGAACCACACAGCTGGTTGTCCAACCAATGTTACATCGGGTGACGACAATATATTAAACATCCAAGGTCCTGATGGTGGTCTTGTAATCACAGCACAAACTAGTCCAAATATAAGTGGTGGTAATGCACAAACCACCCAAACGAAGGAATTTATTTCACAAGCAGATATGGATGTTGTGAGTTTGGGAAAGTTAAGTAAGATACAAATTATTCCAACAGCAGAACGCTGCAAACCAAACAAAACAAAAGAGAAATCAAACAAAAGTTCGATTTCCAAACTTGAAACAATCGTTAAAAACCTTCGACAATCAAACAATAACAATGTAGTTGAAGAAGCTGTGAGTTTGAACCCGCAGATTACAGCCACCCACGCATCTAATGCAACAGAAATATCCTATAATAATTCTTACACAAACACAGATCAAGACACAACAGGCGAAATGGAAATTAAAATTGTTTCGGTTGAATCTTGTTCCAGTTCGACTCGGAATCCTTTCCCTCCAACCAACACTAATGCTTCATCCAAGCAAACAGGTCACAACTTCATCCCCCCTTCCTTTGCAAATATGTTAAAAAGTCCTGGTGTTACAATGCCGTCATTGGAGGTTCTTCAGATTGTGGAGAATCGACCCGAGATATGGGGAGTGCTATTCAACAGTTTCTTCAAGTTCCCGTACCCTCCATCGGAGGAAATCACCGTCTTGTCGGATATCACGGACTTGACGTCGCACCAGATCAAATGTTGGTTTGCCAGCGCTCGTATGAAACACGGGATCAGTTGGAGTCCGGATGAAGTCGTTAAGGCGTGGGAGGTGGCACAACAGATGCTCATGATGCAGATGAACCAAAACGCTGCTTGTAATTCCGCAACAAATATTCAACAAAACACTAAGTCAAGTCTGAACATAGCAATGGGTGTTGCACCGACACTGATACCCGATGTAGCTTCCTTTATCACCGTGGAATGTTGGTGTAATATCAACCACAGGGTAACTCCACAACAGCAAGAAGTTTTAAACATTAGTGAAAAGAATTTATCCAAACGACCAACAAATCATGAATTAAAGAAACTTGAACTAAGTACAGGTTTACCCCCATGTGCGATCATGTCGTACTACAAGTTTAAACATTTGAGCAACAATCCAAACAACCCTGAGCCTTCAAGTGGAAAGTTCATCATCCAGAATCCGACTGAAGTAAAACGAAGGTGGTGTCAACAGAAAACACCAGAACAAAAATCTGAATTATTTGAAAGCTTTAAGATTTGTCCGTATTTAAGGGAATCTGAACAGGAGCGTTTGAGTGATGTCACTGGGTTAGTCGTGGAAAAGATTCAAGCTTACTTTCGTAGCATGCGTCGTAATATACGACGACAAATGCGTAAACGAAATATGAATCAAGATATCATTGATATTTACAATGGTCGCAGACATTATCTTGCAGGTCGCAAGAAAAGCAGAGAGGTTCATAAGGAATGGGTCAGTTGCTTGGTTGAAACATTAAGATTAAGTGAAACTTAAAAAGTTGTTGCCATTTCTTAATGCTTGAATTGTTTCAATATATTTATGTAACTTCTTCGCTCAACATTAATTGTGTTGGAATCATTTATATACTCGTTTTGAAAAGTTTTGGGGTGTAAAATTTTATTTATTTCCAACCCTGTTCACCCTTGTTAGATATATAGTGTGTATTTACAATGGCTGCTTCAAGGGAATCTCGTCATAATGCAGGGAACAGGATGTCGAAAGTGCTGGAAGGTGAATTGGATGAAGATGAGTTTTATAAAACAACATATGGAGGGTTTAATGAGGTTAGTTGTTAAAGTTTGGAAAGTAATGTTTCTGCTACAATATAGGCTTAGGATTCATCTGCCATGCGATGACATCATAAAGGTTGGTGGTTAAGTGTCCAAGGAAACACCAGAGTGGTGACACCATTGGGCCTTGAACCCCTAAGGGCGAGCTTATTGTATTCTGTTTTCTTTAACATAAGCTGCGCATGCATTGATGTGGCAACAAAACCAACATTACATCCCATTTTGACAATAAATAAGCAACATTCACCTTCTCATATATTATATCATTGCCCAACTTTTCCACCACCAACAAAATATTGATGCAGGAAGAGGAGGACAACGACTTTAGCTCCGGTGCGGAAGATTCAGCTGACGAAGTGGATTCTGACTTTGATCGATCAGAGCATGATGATGTTGTAAGCGACGAGGGTGAAGATAAACCACGCAAGAAGAAGAAGGGGGGAGTGATGACCAAAGCTTACAAGGAACCCGCTGTGAAGAAGAAGAAGGAAACATCGGAACAAACCGATATAAAGATGGCGAAAGTTTCAGACGATAAAAAAACGGTTGAAACTAAACTTGGTGGAGTTTTGGATAAAGATTTGGATGCCCCAAGTAAGCTGGCATGACATATTTGTTGTATATGTTCAAACTTTCATGTTTATGGATTTGTGTTTATAAAAACTTAGTATTTATAACAGACACTGATTAAACTTCTATTGCAATAAAAGTGAGAAAATCATCAAGAAGAGCCACTGCGGCTAATTCATTACTGACCAGTATTCGACAAAAGGAGAGAGAAATATCGGATAAAAAGAAAAAAGAAAACCCAAGAAAGCAAATGATTGGGGTAGGCTTATAATAGGCATGATTAGTTGTACCGTATTTTGTATGTTGTTGGTTTGGTATGTCTCCTGGCTTAGTAGTTGGGTGCTCACATCATAACCTAATAGTTCCAACCCAGTGGTCACTAATGGGTTGCCTAAATTGTCAAACATTAAAATAATCACCCACACTTTTAATAGATACGTAGATTAACCCAAGAAGAACTATTGGCGGAAGCTGAAAAGACAGAAAGACGGAATCTAAAGTCTCTCGGTAAGCGGAAACTTGTTTATCTCAATTATCTAGTTAGTAGAGGTGCAGGGGGGAAAAAGTTAATGTAAACGTGTGACGTCGAGTCACGGTTATGGCCCGTTGTTTGTTAAATGCAATCAATTAAACGCTGACAAACTTTTGCTGATGTTGCAAAACAGCTGAACCAACTTGATTTATGAGAAGATTATTGGTTGTCAATATTGTATGTTGGGCCTTACGTGTTCAATACACCGGTTAATATTACTTGGTGTGGGCAACTATAATACGCGGGTCTGAGTAACACAAATGCGTCGTGCTCGACTAGGTGCATAGGCCTTTCTACAAAATTGATTCCAATAGAAAATTACCAACGATTGGAAGCAAGCCGGAAGAAAACTATGGTGAAAAAACGAACGTTTAATGTTCCTACCATTAACGTGTATTCAACTGGAATGCCGGTTCTGCATTCAAAGCCGGAGGTCGATGTGGAAAGGTGGGTTGGTTATAACACGGGTAAACCACTACCATGATAAAAAATATGCAGTAATGAGATGAAATATGATTTGTTTATGGGCGACACTTTGTGTAGAAAGTTTATTAGCATAAGTATCGATGTAAACCCAATATTTGCACGGCAGTGTTGATTCCCCGCAACCCAATGAATTCAACAATCAATGCAAAGCCTCGCGTTCGTTTATCATATTTTCACACGACGCAACATTTGATGAACATTTCCGATGGAAGAAACGACGACCGGTGCAAAAACTTCTGTGTCCTGTGACTAAGAAAGTGGCGCGGTACAAAGACCCCCTCACTAAAATACCGTATTATGACGCAGTTGCCTTCAAACAAATACGCGAAGCTTACTCATCAACCATGCAAGAGTTACGCACAAAGGGAGTGGTCAAGTAAAGTTGTTGTTGAATATTATCAAAGCAGTGAACAGCTAGCTTAGACACGGGATGTTTTGGGAAAATTAACGGGCACGCAGTGACAACTTATGGTGGAAATAAATTTGGTTGAATTTATTTTGACAGTGACGAAAATGCATTGTTAGGTCAAAAGTTGACATGAAATAATTTGTTATTTCTAACTACTGTGTAATGAATATATGGCTTAATTATAAACGCAACAACTTATTATAAATATATCAGCACATGATTATTAGAAGATTAAAAATGGGTAAAAACAAACATGAAAGCTTAACTTTACTTTTAAGGTTTTGTTCAAGCTTCGTTAAACCATCAAACGTACATAGTGTAAAATATGGGAATTAAAACTACTGCACCAACTAAAACAAATTGAAGTCAAAATAATTATTGTTTGAAAGTTTGACTGCGAATCAAGGTAACAATATACAGTGGAGTTGGTTGTTGGGACTTCTATAAAAGAAATGCTGGATAAATAGGTTCAGCAAGAAATAAAAGTAAAACAAATAATTGCTACAAGTTAAGAGGAAACTGAGTTGATTGATTGCAGCAAAGTATCTTTGTTCATTGGTTTCTGTTCAATGTGGGCGACCTGGAAAACAAGGTTTTGTTGGTGCTTTGTTTGCATGTTTAACCTAATATATTTAAACTAAGTGCTTTGCAATTAATTTTCCACAAACAATGTGTGAATATACTTTTTTATTAAATCTGGAACATTCTAACAAAGGAAGCTGAAAAAGCATTGGGTGATTTACTTTAGAAAAGTTTTCCTGAAAGTCCAAGAACTAAATTATTTCCAACAACATATTCGACCAGTGTCCCTGCCATGCGAGGATAACAAACCTATAAATTGATAATTCAAAGCAACTTCTCACCTTTTCCCAATCACTGGTTTGCGAAGATCTCCTGATTGATTCAAGAACAGTTTGTACGTAAAGTGCGTCCTCGAACGTTGCTGCTCGATCGAGGATTGTTTTGTTCCAATTCCTTCGGTCGTTTTGGACTTGAAAGGAATTTTTAAGCGAATTAATAAATTCTGATGTTCCTTGGCACAGAGGTACGGGGATCTGTGCCAGTACTTCACTTGGGAATATTGTTTCTAGTCCTTCAGGGGTGTCTTGGCAATCCTTTGTTATTATTTCTTGCACAGCAGCTGAATTTCCGCTCACCCGACTTTGCCGAAGTAGGACGCCATCTTTTACTATTAAACATGCAGAAGTTCCAATGAAAAGAACTTCGTACGAGAATTTTCCGGGGATATTGTTGTTAAGCACGCAAGTACAACACGCACCCTGATCCATCTTCATCTGGAAGGTACAAAAGTCATCGCTTGTAACTTCACGAAACCCAGAAACCTTCGCTGTTTGTTTCTGAAAAGTTGTGACGAATCCGTGAACTTTTACGGCTCTCTGGCCCGAAACAAAGTTCACGATGTCAACAAAATGTCCGCCGAGGTTTGTAAGCACCCCCCCACCCATCTTGCTGTCATGTGACCAGTTATAGTTGATGTTGAGTGACACACCTGAATGCACACGAACCTCAACCACCAACAACTCACCTATATTGCCATCACCAACCTGTTGTTTCATCTCCATGAATGTTGGAAGGAAACGGAGATGATACGTCATAAGGGACATAAGTGATGGATAATATAACGCTGCTTTCAACATCCGCGTTGTGTCATCTTGGTCTAAACCAGCGGGTCTTTCACATAATACATTCTTACCGATACCCAATGTTTTTACTGCGATTTGTGAATGTAGAAATGGCGGGCAGTTTATACAAACCAAATCAACATTCTGGTTGAGTAAAACGTCATCAATACTGCAAGTTGAGAAGGGAATATCCAACAAACTCGCCAACTCTTTTGCTTCATCTTCTGTTCTTCCCCAAAGCGCTTCAATCCTGAATCCCGATGTCTTGAGCAAATGTATCATCAGCTTTGCTGTGATACCGGTCCCAAAAACCCCAACGCCGGGTAATGCGTGCGTCATTGTGACATGTAGATTGACGTTTTTTTGAACCAAATAAGTTTTCAGTATGCTTGCTGTAATAATATAAATTAAATCTAAAATATCAAAATAAAAGTTGAATATTTTGCTGTAACTCAGCAATATCGCTGCTGACTTTTCACCAAAGTAATTTTAGCATATAGTATACAGAGCCGCAGTTAATAGCGGCCATTTTTGATACTTTCTAGTGATGGCAAAACCGTACAACTTATTTATATCAAAGAATACTCTACCGTATTCTTTGTTTATATCAACTGTTACTGTTCACTCTTGTTTTAGAAACTTCAACCGCGAGTTCTTTGGTTTGTTGATTTGGCTGCGATTTACATTCTCGTGTTTTATGAGGTAAGTCTTACGCATTGCTAGATATTATGATATGGTTTGTTAATACTTTGTTAAAAGTCATGTTAGAATAGTTGTTCTAAACTATTACGTTGATGTTAAAGCATGAGCTGGGAGTTTTTGATTTTATTTGCCTCAATTACAAAACAACATACTTATATCACATTGATATAAATATAGATTCGGTGATTGTGTTTCGTTCGTTGAGGGGCGAAATATCTGTAACATAAAACTTGGTATATTACGGGATTTAAAATATCCAGGGTTGATTTTTATAAAAGCAGCGAGTAGATTATTAATGCACTTTAACAAAAAAGTCTGAGAATTTAGTGATGTGGTTAATGTTGCGGTTGAAGCTGAATGCGTGACTGTTTATTATTTCAATGTTTACCTATTTCTCCCCCTTTGTATCACGTGCCTTGGATCTCATCTTGTTAAGTTGCGATTCTGCCATCTCTGCTCGCTCTTCTGCATCGTCCAATTCGTGCTGGAGTTTGCGGTATTTGCTCAAGTTTGTGTTGGCTTGTTCCTCCTATAACGAACAAACATGAAACAAGACATTAAATAGAATCGCATGTCTAATGTCTTCAATTTACCGCTTCCTCGGCTTGTCGCTTGTATGTTTTCACTTTGATCTGGAGTTTATCAACAAGATCCTGGATGCGTGTTAAGTTCTTCTTGTCTTCTTCACCCTGGTACGTCACTTCCTTCAATCGTCGTTCCACTTTTCGTTGGCTTTTCACTGAGTCACCGCTGCGACGCTGCTCCGAGTCAAGTTCGTTCTCAAGTTCACGAATCTGAACCAAGCGAACGTTATGAACTATATTTGTTCACGAGTATACCGCGTATATAACGATGCAGTTAAGCTCACTCTGGTCTCAAGTTTTTGCACTTGTTTCTTGCCTCCCTTGAGTGCGATGTTTTCAGCTTCATCAAGTCGTTGTTGAAGATCTTTAACGGTTTGTTCCATGTTCTTCTTCATTCGCTCCAAGTGAGATGACAGATCTTGCTCTTTCTTCAATTCTTCGGCCATGGTAGCAGCCTATGTCAAGAATAAAAGTTTTAATTTGTTTCCTCATCTTATAAACTACAAGGCGATGTGTACTTACATCAACGATCGCCTTTTTAGCTTTGTCTTCAGCATTCCTTTGTTCTTGAATTGATTCCTCAACCTCTCCTTGCATGGTTTGAAGTTCTCCTTCCAACTTTCGCTTCTGGTTGATAAGAGCAGTGTTTTGTGTGTGGAGTAGGTTAGAACGTTCGCTGCTTTCAAGAAGTTCGGTCTCAGCCAACTTGCGTCCTCTTTCTGCTTGTTCAAGAGCAGATCTGAGCTCCTCTATCTCAGCAGTAAGAAGGTTTCCTCGTCGTTCAATCACAGCTGATTGTTCTTGAAGATCTTCAGCATGACGTTGAGCTTCATCCACTTGCATTTCAAGATCCTGCACAAAATGCGTTGGTCAAATCGATTACATAAAAATTAACGTTGTATCTTTACCTTAACATGGGATTGAATAGACTTGGCTTGTTTTTGCGCTTCAGATGCTTGTCGGTTGGCGTGACCAAGTTGGATTTCTAGATCATTAAGATCTCCCTCCATCTTCTTTTTGATCCTTACAGCTTCTTGTCTGGCCTTACTCTCGGAATCAAGAGTGGTTTGCATTGATTCAATTGATCGCTGTTGGTTGCGGCTATAAGAAGAAAAATATCGTTATAACAGAAAACGCTTTATCTATTTTAGTTTAAACTGTGATTAACTTACCGCTGGTTGTCAACTTCCTCTTCCTTCTCAGCAAGTCGTCGTTCAAATTCTTGTTTGATTTGCGCCAACTCAACCTGGAGACGAAGAACCTTTGATTCTTCACCTTCAATAGCTCCTTCTGCCTCTTCAAGGGCTGACTGCATCTCGTTTCGTTCATGTTCGAGCGTTCGCTTCGCTTTCTCAAGTTCATGAATGCTCTTGCCCCCTTCTCCAAGTTGATCGGTGAGGTCAGCAATTTCCTCTGAATAATTAAACATTGTTAACGTATGAGTAAAACATTGCTTACATATGAGTTAAACATTGTTTACGTGTAAGTTTATTTTAACAGTATCAGTTTTCGAAACAGTTTCGTTGCTAACCTTGCAAGTTCTTGTTTTCCCTCTTTACGGTTTCAAGAGCGTCAAGAGATTCTTCGTAAGCGTTCTTCATTTTGAACAATTCAGTTGAAAGACTTCTGGCTTCCTTTTGCGATTGTTCGAGCTCAACTTGAATCTCTTCTGCTTTTTGTTTATGTTCAGCAAGAATCTAACGAAAATCATATATACGGATGGTTAAATCTATATGTCTCCATGGCTGACAACATTTCGTGTCCAAACCATTCACCTTGTCAAAGTTTCGTTGCTTTTTATCTAAAGCAGCAGCAGCGGAGTTGGATTTTTCCAAATCGATGGTCAAATCTTCAAGTTCGCTCTGCAGTCTGTTCTTGGTCTTATCGAGACTGGATGCTTTGGCTTGCATTGCTTCAACCTGTTCTTCAGCCTCTTGAAGACGAATGGCAAGCTTTTTCCTGGTAATTATCGAATAGATAAGTCTTGCTTCAAGTTATTTTATCATCTCAACTTACTTTGCTTCTTCCAATTCTTCGGTTCGTTGGATCGCATCAGTTTCGTATTTGTTTCTCCATTGAGCAACTTCAGCATTTGCTTTTGATAATGCTCTTTGAAGTTCAGCTTTCGCTTCTTGTTCTTCTTCGTATTGTTCCCGCAAGAGGTCGTTGTCGTGTCGAGAAGCCTGAGAGAAGTTTGACAATGTCAGCATTTTATGAATTTATTTCAAACCAAGATAGGTATAATTATTACCTGAACAGCGTGTGCCAATGCGGCTTTAGCTTTGGTCTCTTCTTCAACAACTCGTTTCAACTCATCAATTTGCTGAGACGAACTGTTTTTACTTCGAGTAAGTTGCGCCATCAAGTGCTCACGTTCCTCAAGTTGTCGACCAAATTCACCTGAACGTTCACTTGTTATAGCAACAAAATCGTAAAATATTAATAGATCTATTAAACCCACCATTCTCAGAGGAGAGACGAGCTTTAGCTGCGTTCAACTCGTTAACTTCCTTGGTAAAGTTATCGTTCTTCATCTTTGTTTCATTTAATTGTTCCTCAAGGTTCCTAGCCATTTTCTCGTAGTTAAGTTTAGCTTTAGTAACGCTCTCCACGTTAGAGGCGAGGTCATCAATCTCCATCTTCATTTCACTCTTTTCTTTCTCAAGCTTTTGTTTCACTCGTTGCAAGTTGTCGATCTTGGGATTGTAAAATAAATCAATAAATATAATTTAACGAGGCATATTTCAACAACACACAACATTACTTAACGAAAATACCTGTTCACTCATTTCAGATGAGGTGTCAGCATTTTTCTTTCTCAAAGTTGAAACGGTAGCTTCATGTCCCAAATTCGATTCTTCAAGTTCACGGCGCAATTTGGCGAATTCGGCCTCACGTCGTTTGTTCAACTCGATCTGTTGAACATTTAAATTATTAAACATTCCAATTTCGCCAATAAACATGACTACTATTGCCAAAACAAACCTGAGCAGCAGTTGCACCTCCAGCTTCTTCAAGTCGTTCGCTCAATTCTTCCAATTCTCGAGAGAGATCAGCTCTTTGCTTCTCAACCTTAGCACGAGCTGCTCTTTCTGCTTCCAATTCCTCTTCGAGCTCTTCAATTCTTGCTTGAAGCTCCTTGATCTTCTTTTGAAGTTGAGACACAAGAGCTTGCTCGTCTTCTAGCTTAGTGGCAAGCTGACTGTACTCGAATTCTTGTTTCTTAAGTTTTTCCTCAAGACGTTGCTTATCATTCTCAAGATCCATAACGGTTTCTTGAGTAAGTCGAAGATCACCCTCCAACTTCCTCTTGGTTCGCTCAAGCTCCATACGAAGTTTCTTTTCTTGTTCAAGAGAAGCTTCCAACTAAAACACGGAGTTTAGTTTTGTTTTATGCTTGTATTATATTATTTTTCTTTTGAATAATTAGTTACTTACATCGTCAACTTGTTGTTCAAGTTTGGCTTTTTGTTTGGTCAAGCTGTTGACTTTGTCCTCTTCTGATTGGAGATCATCAAGAGTTTGTTGATGAGCTTCCTGTAAAGCTTTCTTTTCTTTTTGGAGCTTAGCGATCTGTTCATCTTGTGTTGCCAACTCTTCTTGTAGATTTTTCAGCTTAAGACGCAAATAAGTTGTGAGTGCGTTTTGAAAACCTAATAACAAAAGTTCTTACCTTGTTCTCAGTTGCGTGCTTCTCCTTTTCAACTTTAGCCAAAGTTATCTCAAGATCATCGATATCTTTTTTCAACTCTGAACATTCATCTTCAAGTTTTCTCTTCTTTGATACCAACTCATTATTGAGCTCTTCTTCATCTTCTAATCTTTCAGTCAGTTCTTTGATCTTTCCGTCCAATTCAACCTTGGTCTTGATAAGTTGGTCGCATCGATCCTCACCGTCATCAATTTGATCTTGTTGCTGCAATGTAAACATGATAAACATTCGTTTTATCAAGGTGTGTGCAACTAGATATATGCTTACCGCTTGCAATTGCATAACAAGATCATTCTTTTCTTGAATAAAGGAGACTTGCATCTCTTCCAATTCCTTTCTTCGCTTGGTTTCCTTTTCCAAGTTGACTTTAGTTTCAGCAAACTCTTTCTCCATTTCTTCAAGCTCCTTAGCGGATTCGGCAGTCTTCAGAAGAGGTTTGATCTTAAACATGAGCTTCATCCACTCACAGTTCGCCATTCCGAAGAATGCTCGTAAGTTGGATTGGATGATTCGACATGCTTGTCTGCAGACGGGATGGGTTTGTTAATGGGTATGTTGGTTTATAATTCAATTCATCTGAAACTCGTAACATTTTACCTTCTTTCAATCATCTTTTGATATTCTTTTCTCATAAGCATTCCTCTCATACGAGCTTGGAGAAGTTTGAAGATAGATGCCAACTTGTTGTCTCTCATCTCTTCCAATCTACCAATCATACCAGCTCGGAAGAAAACCTGGATGATTTACGTTGTGATTTTGTTCAGGTATTCCCAAATCGCGGTCGCTCTTCTCTTACCTTAGTATGACCAAGCTTGTACGACTCATGGTCGATGTCAATACTACCAAGTAACTTCTCTGATGCTTTCTTACTATCCATGAATTGACCTTCCGGAGCGGCATTAGGGTTCAAAATTCGGTATCTGTGAACATTATCGTTGGTATATAGAACAAATCAAAGAAAATTAGTACAAACAATATTATTAATAGAGCCAACCCAATGTTGTTTATACCTCTGCTTGAAGTCTCCATACGGAACTCTGTTTGGGAAACCTTTTCTGCAGATACGAATACCTTCCAGTACACCGTTGCAACGAAGCTGGTGAAGTACCAAGTGGGATTCCATCTCTCCCGGACATTTTCGTTCGTTAGGAATAAGACAACGCACGAAATGCGGTGCAGTCGATCTAAAAGTGTAATATATATGTGTGTTAGACCCATATTTTCTGATATGAGACATAAGAACTAACCGTAGATTGGTCATGAGACTGTTAAGTGACTGTCTGTGGAGAGATGAAACAGTCATGAAGGAACCGCCCTTCTTTCTCTTTCCTCCTTTACCACCACCACTTGCAGCTGTAAAATCAATTAATCATCGTTTAATTCTATCGATTGATGTTTTTAATATGATTGGGATGTTAACAAACCTTCCTCTGGGCTTACATATCCTTCCCAGATAGTTTGCATCAGTTTTAATGATGCTTTCTTGTAAAGATCGACGACACTGTTGTTCAGTGGATCCTTGTTCTTTTCTAACCATCCGCAAATGTTGTATGCCACCTGTAATGTGATGTTTTAAATAAACCGACATTATTCAGTTTATAATTTGACTTACGGTGCCAGCATAATGGTAAAGTTCGAAGTGAGCTTCGTATTTTGTCTTCTTAACTGGTTTTCCGAAAGCCTTGCTCTTGCCTAGATGGTTCTGGTATAACTTGTCTTTGAATGTATCATCGGATGCTTTCGGAAACATGCATTCTTCTTCAAGAATTGACATAATTCCAAGGGGCTAAAATTGTTTAAACGAATATAAGTATATTTTTATAGATTATGCTCGGTTTTATTTTGTTTAAAATTCACCTTTTCGATAAGTTCAATGCAAGCAGCCAAGTCCATTCCAAAATCGATGAAAACCCAATCAATTCCTTCTTTCTTGTATTCTTCTTGTTCCAATACGAACATGTGATGATTGAAGAATTGTTGAAGCTTTTCGTTTGTGAAGTTAATACACAGTTGCTCGAAGCTGTTGCTCTGTGTATAGTGTTAGGTTAATAAAACGTTTCAATCCTTTCTTCAAACTCAAAATATTTTACTTACGTCGAAAATTTCAAAACCAGCAATATCCAGCACACCGATAAAGAAACTTCTTGGTAGTTTGGTACTCAGAGTTTGGTTGATAAGTTTGACCAACCAATCAAAGTGACGACCGAACAAACCTTTGCTGAGAGCTCCCATACCATAGCTCACCTGTACGTTGTTTTATTTATTAAAACGCACTTTCGGTTTGACAACTTTTTTGTACTTTACCTGGTTGCAAGATTGCCCCTTGGTAACATATTCGTTTCCGACTTTTACACGAGGGTGGCAAATGTATTTGATAAAGTCGGCAGAGTTCAGACCGAAGAGATAAGCAACTTTGTCGGCATCTGTAGAAAAATGTTTCAAAGTTAAAGGATTCGTTTTTTTCTTTATAGATCAACTTGAAAAAATTAATATTTACAACATATTATGTTTTAAATAACCTTCAGTGCCGTCAGGTTCTGCTTGTTCTTCTCGCTGTTTGTTCTTGAACTTCATATTCTGTTGGTGCATAATACCAGCCATGATTCGGTAAATTCCGGTGATCTCTTCTTGGTTGAAACCGAGTACACGGAAAGCATCCTGCCATGGGTAATCAAAATAAGATCTTTTGCAATATATGAATGTATTTGTTCATGTTTGTACTTACGTCTGTAAGCAACAATTCTGCACCATCATCTAAGTTATCGACGGATACAACGCCCTGAGAAATGGATTTGTAATCGTATGGATCCTTGGTTACCAGCAGTTGATCTGTGGGGCGTTGGAATATGTTATACACGTCATGTAAATACTGGCTGTGTTTTTATATACATTACTTACCGATAAGTTCTGGTTTGGATCCAGAAATGATCTGGTAAAAGATGTGGTAGTTTCTTTCACCCTCTTGTTGGTAGATCACACGAGATTTTTCAAGCAGGTCTGCGTTGTTACAAATGACGTAAGCAACTTTGTATTTTCAGATACGGTAAGATAAACAAAGATATTAACTTACAATGTTCAATATCCCCTGACGCAAGAAGACCAGTGCTGCCGAAGTGAATTCGGATAAACTTTCCCTGGAAGTTAAACATGTTATTAAACACATCATTTTGTGACACCTCCAATATTTAAGTATCTACTTACGAATCGGGAAGAGTTGTCGTTTCTTACAGTCTTAGCGTTACCGAAAGCCTCCATAGCTGGGTTACATTGAACGATTTGATCTTCAAGTGTTCCCTATGAATGTATTTAAATGGGGATATTTAATCTGAAACCCAATATACTTTATCAAATCTATAATTGATTTAAATTTTACCTTTCCGTCATCTTGAGCAGCTCCATAGGCGGCAACCAAAGCGAAATACTGAATAACTTTCTTTGTGTTGACAGTCTTACCTGCACCAGACTCTCCTCTGTAAAACACATCAGTGTTAACATTAAATATTACCTTTATTAACATGTAAGCCAGCGTCAAAATACTTACGTGATCAGCATAGATTGGTTTTCCCGGTCTGAAAATATATTTACGTTTATTATTTGATAGGAAAAAGTTTATAAAGATTCAAACCAATCGGTACTTCTCGTATCAAACGTTGATAAATTAATTAGACATAGCAAGGAATAATATACCAACAAAAAGACAGTTTCACTTTTTTAATAATTTCGTTTCCGTATAAAATTGTTTGGTATAGTCTAAACTTACTCATCAACATCTCGGTGTAAGCGTTATCAGCGATGGAATAAAGATGGGGAGGCATCTCAGTTCGTCGCTTTCCCTTGTAAGCAGCAATCACGTACGGAGCGTATACGGGCAACATCTTGTACGGGTTAACAGTCACGCAGAAGAGACCGGAATACGTCTAATCAAATAATGTCTTGTAAGGCATATGTTTAGGTTATCAAATATATTAGCAGACGTACGTAGATCATGAAAGATTCGTATCGGGATCGAAGATTGTTAAGAACGCTGGCTTCGTTTAGGAAGGTCATGCCGGCCATGTCTTCGCATTTCTCATATCGAGGCGGATTCATCTCCTGTAGGTCGTCTTCTTTCACTGTCATTTCCTGGGAAGTAGGCAATATTTCAAAAGCCCGCAAGGTTTTTTTGTAACATTCTTATCGTATGTCAGAGTTGCGTGCTTTACCTTTCCCTCATCGATTGACTTTATCGTACATTTTCCTTTCTCGGTCTTGATAAGTTCTCCTTTCACATAAGCCTCAGCTTTGTCCGGGAACCAAACATACTTCTTGCCTAAAAGTTTTCATTTACACAGAATGCTCTCTCGAACTAAGACAGACAATCCTAACGAACTTACCGTCCGGTTTCTGAGTTTGGTTTTCAATAATTTTCTCTCGGCTCAACCGGAGGTACTGGGCTGCATCTTGGCATGCTTCGTAATCGAACGACATTTTTGGAGCTGATTAACTTCTGATGACCAAATGTAAAGCTTCGTCTGCTTTAGTTTAGATTTTAATAAATATTATTTTACTCTCGTAGTAATTGACAAACTGTAACATAGCTTTGAAAGCAGGGCGCTTATATACATTGCGTGTTGTCACCTTAGGATGGATAAGCAGCTGCAGAGAGCCGTCAATACTAGCGTGATAATTGCCAACTGTTGTCGCTTCATTTACCGGGGATTCTAGCAATTGCCTATAACCAAAAATATTTCTATATTTCCGCTTGAATTATCGAGTAGCGGCGTTTGCCTAAAAGCTGTTTACAAATAAAAAGATTTACAAATGGATATTAACCACAATTGTAAACCGATGTTAAATTTTGTTTCAATATACATATCAAAACTGCATTGCAATTCAGCATGACAGTAAACTACCAAACTAATTACGCAATCTACATAATTATGTTTTACTTCAAATGATGCCGCGTTAAATTACACACAGTTGATACAATACTCTGAACATCCTGTGTCGCCATGTTATATTGTTTTTTCGCGGTTACTGGAATGTCGCCGCTTTATTTAAAGACCCAAAGCTTCTGGAAAGTTCCAGGAAATGACGTACAGGCGGTATGGATGACGTGTGTTTTGCATAAAACCCCCAATGGCAGACATACGAGTTATTTACATTTCGTTGGCGTAAACCACCGTAACATGCATAGTTAAGTTTTTAATGTTTTGCTTAAATATAGATCTAAGAATATCACACAAATTTTACCAAGTCATTCTAATATTAAATAGCATATATTTGTTTTACAGATATTGCAATTCATTCAATACTTTGCTGGAGAGCGTCGATGGCGTTGATGGTTTTAACAGAATTGCAGCTGCGTTTAGACATGGTAGGTGACAATGAGTTGGCTTTATAAAACAAGTAACATAAGGTGTTTGAATTACAATTGTTTTGTGCGATCTCAGGCACAGTGACTACATTTATAAAGTATATTTAATATCTTTTTTTCCACAAATTATTAATAATATTTATTTTAGATTTTCCAAACTGCTAGAATTCCCATAATTACTTTGCCAAGATGTCGTTCGATTACGAAGCATGCCAAGATGCAGCCCAGTACCTCCGGTTGAGCCGAGAGAAAATTATTGAAAACCAAACTCAGAAACCGGACGGTAAGTTCGTTAGGATTGTCTGTCTAGTTCGAGAGAGCATTCTGTTTAAATGAAAACTTTTAGGCAAGAAGTATGTTTGGTTCCCGGACAAAGCTGAGGCTTATGTGAAAGGAGAACTTATCAAGACCGAGAAAGGAAAATGTACGATAAAGTCAATCGATGAGGGAAAGGTAAAGCACGCAACTCTGACATACGATAAGAATGTTACAAAAAACCTTGCGGGCTTTTGAAATATTGCCTACTTACCAGGAAATGACAGTGAAGGAAGACGACCTACAGGAGATGAATCCGCCTCGATATGAGAAATGCGAAGACATGGCCGGCATGACCTTCCTAAACGAAGCCAGCGTTCTTAACAATCTTCGATCCCGATACGAATCTTTCATGATCTACGTACGTCTGCTAATATATTTGATAACCTAAACATATGCCTTACAAGACATTATTTGATTAGACGTATTCCGGTCTCTTCTGCGTGACTGTTAACCCGTACAAGATGTTGCCCGTATACGCTCCGTACGTGATTGCTGCTTACAAGGGAAAGCGACGAACTGAGATGCCTCCCCACCTTTATTCCATCGCTGATAACGCTTACACCGAGATGTTGATGAGTAAGTTTAGACTATACCAAACAATTTTATACGGAAACGAAATTATTAAAAAAGTGAAACTGTCTTTTTGTTGGTATATTATTCCTTGCTATGTCTAATTAATTTATCAACGTTTGATACGAGAAGTACCGATTGGTTTGAATCTTTATAAACTTTTTCTTATCAAATAATAAACGTAAATATATTTTCAGACCGGGAAAACCAATCTATGCTGATCACGTAAGTATTTTGACGCTGGCTTACATGTTAATAAAGGTAATATTTAATGTTAACACTGATGTGTTTTACAGAGGAGAGTCTGGTGCAGGTAAGACTGTCAACACAAAGAAAGTTATTCAGTATTTCGCTTTGGTTGCCGCCTTTGGAGCTGCTCAAGATGACGGAAAGGTAAAATTTAAATCGATTATAGATTCGATAAAGTATATTGGGTTTTAGATTAAACATCCCCATTTAAATACATTCATAGGGAACACTTGAAGATCAAATCGTTCAATGTAACCCAGCTATGGAGGCTTTCGGTAACGCTAAGACTGTAAGAAACGACAACTCTTCCCGATTCGTAAGTAGATACTTAAATATTGGAGGTGTCACAAAATGATGTGTTTAATAACATGTTTAACTTCCAGGGTAAGTTTATCCGAATTCACTTCGGCAGCACTGGTCTTCTTGCGTCAGGAGATATTGAACATTGTAAGTTAATATCTTTGTTTATCTTACCGTATCTGAAAATACAAAGTTGCTTACGCCATTTGTAACAACGCAGACCTGCTTGAAAAATCTCGTGTGATCTACCAACAAGAGGGTGAAAGAAACTACCACATCTTTTACCAGATCATTTCTGGATCCAAACCAGAACTTATCGGTAAGTAATGTATATAAAAACACAGCCAATATTTACATGACGTGTATAACATATTCCAACGCCCCACAGATCAACTGCTGGTAACCAAGGATCCATACGATTACAAATCCATTTCTCAGGGCGTTGTATCCGTCGATAACTTAGATGATGGTGCAGAATTGTTGCTTACAGACGTAAGTACAAACATGAACAAATACATTCATATATTGCAAAAGATCTTATTTTGATTACCCATGGCAGGATGCTTTCCGTGTACTCGGTTTCAACCAAGAAGAGATCACCGGAATTTACCGAATCATGGCTGGTATTATGCACCAACAGAATATGAAGTTCAAGAACAAACAGCGAGAAGAACAAGCAGAACCTGACGGCACTGAAGGTTATTTAAAACATAATATGTTGTAAATATTAATTTTTTCAAGTTGATCTATAAAGAAAAAAACGAATCCTTTAACTTTGAAACATTTTACTACAGATGCCGACAAAGTTGCTTATCTCTTCGGTCTGAACTCTGCCGACTTTATCAAATACATTTGCCACCCTCGTGTAAAGGTCGGAAACGAATATGTTACCAAGGGGCAATCTTGCAACCAGGTAAAGTATAAAAAAGTTGTCAAACCGAAAGTGCGTTTTAATAAATAAAACTACGTACAGGTGAGCTATGGTATGGGAGCTCTCAGCAAAGGTTTGTTCGGTCGTCACTTTGATTGGTTGGTCAAACTTATCAACCAAACTCTGAGTACCAAACTACCAAGAAGTTTCTTTATCGGTGTGCTGGATATTGCTGGTTTTGAAATTTTCGACGTAAGTAAAATATTTTGAGTTGAAGGAAAGGATTGAAACGTTGCATTAACCTAACACTATACACAGAGCAACAGCTTCGAGCAACTGTGTATTAACTTCACAAACGAAAAGCTTCAACAATTCTTCAATCATCACATGTTCGTATTGGAACAAGAAGAATACAAGAAAGAAGGAATTGATTGGGTTTTCATCGATTTTGGAATGGACTTGGCTGCTTGCATTGAACTTATCGAAAAGGTGAATTTTAAACAAAATAAAACCGAGCATAATCTGTAAAAATATACTTATATTCGTTTAAACAATTTTAGCCCCTTGGAATTATGTCAATTCTTGAAGAAGAATGCATGTTTCCGAAAGCATCCGATGATACATTCAAAGACAAGTTATACCAGAACCATCTGGGCAAGAGCAAGGCTTTCGGAAAACCAGTAAAGAAGACAAAATACGAAGCTCACTTCGAACTTTACCATTATGCTGGAACCGTAAGTCAAATTATAAACTGAATAATGTCGGTTTATTTAAAACATCACATTACAGGTGGCATACAACATTTGCGGATGGTTAGAAAAGAACAAGGATCCACTGAACAACAGTGTCGTCGATCTTTACAAGAAAGCATCATTAAAACTGATGCAAACCATCTGGGAAGGATATGTAAGCCCAGAGGAAGGTTTGTTAACATCCCAATCATATTGAAAACATCAATCGATAGAATTAAACGATGATTAATTGATTTTACAGCTGCAAGTGGTGGTGGTAAAGGAGGAAAGAGAAAGAAGGGCGGTTCCTTCATGACTGTTTCATCTCTCCACAGACAGTCACTTAACAGTCTCATGACCAATCTACGGTTAGTTCTTATGTCTCATATCAGAAAATATGGGTCTAACACACATATATATTACACTGTTAGATCGACTGCACCGCATTTCGTGCGTTGTCTTATTCCTAACGAACGAAAATGCCCGGGAGAGATGGAATCCCACTTGGTACTTCACCAGCTTCGTTGCAACGGTGTACTGGAAGGTATTCGTATCTGCAGAAAAGGTTTCCCAAACAGAGTTCCGTATGGAGACTTTAAGCAGAGGTATAAACAACATTGGGTTGGCTCTATTAATATTGTTTGTACTAATGTACTTTGATTTGTTCTATATACCAACGATAATGTTCACAGATACCGAATTTTGAACCCTAATGCCGCTCCGGAAGGTCAATTCATGGATAGTAAGAAAGCATCAGAGAAGTTACTTGGTAGTATTGACATCGACCATGAGTCGTACAAGCTTGGTCATACTAAGGTAAGAGAAGAGCGACCGCGATTTGGGAATACCTGAACAAAATCACAACGTGAATCATCCAGGTTTTCTTCCGAGCTGGTATGATTGGTAGATTGGAAGAGATGAGAGACAACAAGTTGGCATCTATCTTCAAACTTCTCCAAGCTCGTATGAGAGGAATGCTTATGAGAAAAGAATATCAAAAGATGATTGAAAGAAGGTAAAATGTTACGAGTTTCAGATGAATTGAATTATAAACCAACATACCCATTAACAAAACCATCCCGTCTGCAGACAAGCATGTCGAATCATCCAATCCAACTTACGAGCATTCTTCGGAATGGCGAACTGTGAGTGGATGAAGCTCATGTTTAAGATCAAACCTCTTCTGAAGACTGCCGAATCCGCTAAGGAGCTTGAAGAAATGGAGAAAGAGTTTGCTGAAACTAAAGTCAACTTGGAAAAGGAAACCAAGCGAAGAAAGGAATTGGAAGAGATGCAAGTCTCCTTTATTCAAGAAAAGAATGATCTTGTTATGCAATTGCAAGCGGTAAGCATATATCTAGTTGCACACACCTTGATAAAACGAATGTTTATCATGTTTACATTGCAGCAACAAGATCAAATTGATGACGGTGAGGATCGATGCGACCAACTTATCAAGACCAAGGTTGAATTGGACGGAAAGATCAAAGAACTGACTGAAAGATTAGAAGATGAAGAAGAGCTCAATAATGAGTTGGTATCAAAGAAGAGAAAACTTGAAGATGAATGTTCAGAGTTGAAAAAAGATATCGATGATCTTGAGATAACTTTGGCTAAAGTTGAAAAGGAGAAGCACGCAACTGAGAACAAGGTAAGAACTTTTGTTATTAGGTTTTCAAAACGCACTCACAACTTATTTGCGTCTTAAGCTGAAAAATCTACAAGAAGAGTTGGCAACACAAGATGAACAGATCGCTAAGCTCCAAAAAGAAAAGAAAGCTTTACAGGAAGCTCATCAACAAACTCTTGATGATCTCCAATCAGAAGAGGACAAAGTCAACAGCTTGACCAAACAAAAAGCCAAACTTGAACAACAAGTTGACGATGTAAGTAACTAATTATTCGGAAGAAAAAATAATATAATACAAGCATAAAACAAAACTAAACTCCGTGTTTTAGTTGGAAGCTTCTCTTGAACAAGAAAAGAAACTTCGTATGGAGCTTGAGCGAACCAAGAGGAAGTTGGAGGGTGATCTTCGACTTACTCAAGAAACCGTTATGGATCTTGAGAATGATAAGCAACGTCTTGAGGAAAAACTTAAGAAACAAGAATTCGAGTACAGTCAGCTTGCCACTAAGCTAGAAGACGAGCAAGCTCTTGTGTCTCAACTTCAAAAGAAGATCAAGGAGCTTCAAGCAAGAATTGAAGAGCTCGAAGAGGAATTGGAAGCAGAAAGAGCAGCTCGTGCTAAGGTTGAGAAGCAAAGAGCTGATCTCTCTCGAGAATTGGAAGAATTGAGCGAACGACTTGAAGAAGCTGGAGGTGCAACTGCTGCTCAGGTTTGTTTTGGCAATAGTAGTCATGTTTATTGGCGAAATTGGAATGTTTAATAATTTAAATGTTCAACAGATCGAGTTGAACAAACGACGTGAGGCCGAATTCGCCAAATTGCGCCGTGAACTTGAAGAATCGAATTTGGGACATGAAGCTACCGTTTCAACTTTGAGAAAGAAAAATGCTGACACCTCATCTGAAATGAGTGAACAGGTATTTTCGTTAAGTAATGTTGTGTGTTGTTGAAATATGCCTCGTTAAATTATATTTATTGATTTATTTTACAATCCCAAGATCGACAACTTGCAACGAGTGAAACAAAAGCTTGAGAAAGAAAAGAGTGAAATGAAGATGGAGATTGATGACCTCGCCTCTAACGTGGAGAGCGTTACTAAAGCTAAACTTAACTACGAGAAAATGGCTAGGAACCTTGAGGAACAATTAAATGAAACAAAGATGAAGAACGATAACTTTACCAAGGAAGTTAACGAGTTGAACGCAGCTAAAGCTCGTCTCTCTTCTGAGAATGGTGGGTTCAATAGATTTATTAATATTTTACGATTTTGTTGCTATAACAAGTGAACGTTCAGGTGAATTTGGTCGACAACTTGAGGAACGTGAGCACTTGATGGCGCAACTTACTCGAAGTAAAAACAGTTCGTCTCAGCAAATTGATGAGTTGAAACGAGTTGTTGAAGAAGAGACCAAAGCTAAAGCCGCATTGGCACACGCTGTTCAGGTAATAATTATACCTATCTTGGTTTGAAATAAATTCATAAAATGCTGACATTGTCAAACTTCTCTCAGGCTTCTCGACACGACAACGACCTCTTGCGGGAACAATACGAAGAAGAACAAGAAGCGAAAGCTGAACTTCAGAGAGCATTATCAAAAGCAAATGCTGAAGTTGCTCAATGGAGAAACAAATACGAAACTGATGCGATCCAACGAACCGAAGAATTGGAAGAAGCAAAGTAAGTTGAGATGAGAAAATAACTTGAAGCAAGACTTATCTATTCGATAATTACCAGGAAAAAGCTTGCCATTCGTCTTCAAGAGGCTGAAGAACAGGTTGAAGCAATGCAAGCCAAAGCATCCAGTCTCGATAAGACCAAGAACAGACTGCAGAGCGAACTTGAAGATTTGACCATCGATTTGGAAAAATCCAACTCCGCTGCTGCTGCTTTAGATAAAAAGCAACGAAACTTTGACAAGGTGAATGGTTTGGACACGAAATGTTGTCAGCCATGGAGACATATAGATTTAACCATCCGTATATATGATTTTCGTTAGATTCTTGCTGAACATAAACAAAAAGCAGAAGAGATTCAAGTTGAGCTCGAACAATCGCAAAAGGAAGCCAGAAGTCTTTCAACCGAATTGTTCAAAATGAAGAACGCTTACGAAGAATCTCTTGACGCTCTTGAAACCGTAAAGAGGGAAAACAAGAACTTGCAAGGTTAGCAACGAAACTGTTTCGAAAACTGATACTGTTAAGATAAACTTACACGTAAACAATGTTTAACTCATATGTAAGCAATGTTTTACTCATATGTAAACAATGTTTAATTATCCAGAGGAAATTGCTGACCTCACCGATCAACTTGGAGAAGGGGGCAAGAGCATTCATGAACTCGAGAAAGCAAAGCGAACGCTCGAACATGAACGAAACGAGATGCAGTCAGCCCTTGAAGAGGCAGAAGGAGCTATTGAAGGTGAAGAATCAAAGGTTCTTCGTCTCCAGGTTGAGTTGGCGCAAATCAAACAAGAATTTGAACGACGACTTGCTGAGAAGGAAGAGGAAGTTGACAACCAGCGGTAAGTTAATCAGAGTTTAAACTAAAATAGATAAAGCGTTTTCTGTTATAACGATATTTTTCTTCTTATAGCCGCAACCAACAGCGATCAATTGAATCAATGCAAACCACTCTTGATTCCGAGAGTAAGGCCAGACAAGAAGCTGTAAGGATCAAAAAGAAGATGGAGGGAGATCTTAATGATCTAGAAATCCAACTTGGTCACGCCAACCGACAAGCATCTGAAGCGCAAAAACAAGCCAAGTCTATTCAATCCCATGTTAAGGTAAAGATACAACGTTAATTTTTATGTAATCGATTTGACCAACGCATTTTGTGCAGGATCTTGAAATGCAAGTGGATGAAGCTCAACGTCATGCTGAAGATCTTCAAGAACAATCAGCTGTGATTGAACGACGAGGAAACCTTCTTACTGCTGAGATAGAGGAGCTCAGATCTGCTCTTGAACAAGCAGAAAGAGGACGCAAGTTGGCTGAGACCGAACTTCTTGAAAGCAGCGAACGTTCTAACCTACTCCACACACAAAACACTGCTCTTATCAACCAGAAGCGAAAGTTGGAAGGAGAACTTCAAACCATGCAAGGAGAGGTTGAGGAATCAATTCAAGAACAAAGGAATGCTGAAGACAAAGCTAAAAAGGCGATCGTTGATGTAAGTACACATCGCCTTGTAGTTTATAAGATGAGGAAACAAATTAAAACTTTTATTCTTGACACAGGCTGCTACCATGGCCGAAGAATTGAAGAAAGAGCAAGATCTGTCATCTCATTTGGAGCGAATGAAGAAGAACATGGAACAAACCGTTAAAGATCTTCAACAACGACTTGATGAAGCTGAAAACATCGCACTCAAGGGAGGCAAGAAACAAGTGCAAAAACTTGAGACCAGAGTAAGTTTAACTGCATCGTTATATACGCGGTATACTCGTGAACAAATACAGTTCATAACGTTCGCTTGGTTCAGATTCGTGAACTTGAGAACGAACTTGACTCGGAGCAGCGTCGCAACGGTGACTCAGTGAAAAGCCAACGAAAAGTGGAACGACGATTGAAGGAAGTGACGTACCAGGGTGAAGAAGACAAGAAGAACTTAACACGCATCCAGGATCTTGTTGATAAACTCCAGATCAAAGTGAAAACATACAAGCGACAAGCCGAGGAAGCGGTAAATTGAAGACATTAGACATGCGATTTTATTTAATGTCTTAATTCATGTTTGTTCGTTATAGGAGGAACAAGCCAACACAAACTTGAGCAAATACCGCAAACTCCAGCACGAATTGGACGATGCAGAAGAGCGAGCAGAGATGGCAGAATCGCAACTTAACAAGATGAGATCCAAGGCACGTGATACAAAGGGGGAGAAATAGGTAAATATGGTTTACCGATAATATTTAAGTCGTGGTATCTTTCGTGATCAAATTTACAACGATAAATATTTTCAGTCTAAAGCGAATTTGCAACTTCACGTTTAAAGTTTTATTTCTTTGCAGAATTTTGACTTTTCAAGAAACAAAATCGCATCAACGACCGATCTTTATATTTTTTGTTTATGACTGTGTGTGTCCGTGGATAATTTGAATGTAAACTGTTTAAAATAACTTTGCATTTATCGATGTATGTTTTTAATTATTGGTATGATTGTGTGGTTTTGTAATTGAGGCAAATAAAAAACATAAAACAACCTTCCTGTTGCTGTTATTGTCCAAACACGCATAACTTAATTTATAGTAAACTAATTTTAATTGTTTGTCTGGGCGACTTCAACCCGCGTACCGCGGGGTAAGATAAATACCGTTTTCACATAAAATTCAAAACGACAAAAGCACATCTCTAAACACCAACGCTTCCGAACCACAATGACGTCACAAAACGATTTATAAACATGATGGCCGCCAAAACAAACAAGTTTGAACCGGGTACATCGATCAATACCAGCTTATACCTGTCATATACCTTATTAGTTTAGAAACTTCTTACCTTCAAGTTTAATGAATGCGTTATTGTCGCCGAGGCTTGCGTTAAAATTATTTGGTCTTCAATGTTAAAAGTACGCCTTCCTTTTTTAAATGAGTTAGCAATATACGTACCGTACTGCTCATATGTTTCAAGCTTGTATAAAACTAATCGCTTGGATTGGTTGTTACGCTTCATTGGTTTCCTCATTTCTCTTTTTCGCTACTCCGCATATTTTTACCTTGATTGTCAATTGTTTTGAATGTACATTTGTACAGCCTGCATATTTTCAGTCAGTTGATCGTCCTCCTCCCAACGTTGCCGTTGTTGAATTCTTAACGCGTGTCACGTGGGTGGTTGCAGGCAAAGTTAGTATAGACCAAGTTAGGAAACGGATTGTAAAACAAAGAGTATTGTTATCCATTGTCTCGCGTCTATGACGTCATAGTCGTCACCATTACGGAGCCCACGGCATAGCATTTTATCATTGCTGGGTGCTGTTTTTCGTTTAAATATTGCGATTTTTTTAAACTAAGCACTTCTGCGCGTAAAAATGGCTTTCTACTAATGTTATATCTTATCACAATAATAAACCTCACAAAAATAATCAACTTTTATTGAACACTCAATCGATTAAAGAGTAAAAATACAGAAAATATCAGGTTTACTAACCAAAAACATAAAAGAACATGTTTAAAATATAAAAATACAAACAAAAATAACATTACCATAAATACAAACGCATAACATTACCATAAACTGGTGTATCTAGCTGCAGTTTTGCATGTAAATTGCCGTGATTTTACTTTTTGGCTCACAAACTTAACACGTATACCCGGCAACGAAACTTAAGGTATCTGTGTAAAATTTGCCTAATATCGAAGTGACATTGAGGAAAACAATACTAAGTTACTATTTTTGGTCCTCCGCTTGAATTAGTAAGCTACCTTTTCTGCGTTACGGGTCTTTATGAAATCGAAAAACGCGAACACCTTATCTGCTAGTACTTAAGCAGTTTGGAGCTGCATGTCCACTCATTTTGGATTATAAATGTAGTAAAGAATGGCTCTGTAGATTCGTAGGTATGATCTTATACTATTATGTAAACTAAGCTGATTGCTGCTAGTCTTAATCGCCAACGTAAAGTACCCTGTTAAACCACACTGTACGCCGAAAACCAGTCAAAATATCAATTTACTTCACATTAATTCCTAGATTTAATATTATATAACAAGATTTATATTAGAAATTATATTTTAAATGTTAAAACAACCGCTATACGTGATTTCTAGCTTTGTATCGCTTACAAGAACTAAATAAACACATGCCGACCATGCATTTGTATAGGCGATTCATCCTCTGTGGGCTCCGTAATGGCGGACACGAGCGCCGTTTCCTAACTTGGTCTATACTAACTTTGGTTGCAGGCACTTGACAAATGTTGTGAAAAACGCGTGAGTTCTCTCAGCGCTGCAGTGTACAGCCACCAGCTAGATGTTTGTACTTCCCGCATCAGTTAGTACAGTAAGCGGTTTATTGTTGTTCATGAGAGGTTAGATAGAAATTTTAAAGGTAAAGGAATAAGATTTTGAGTAGCAGATTGGTGGATCGTTAGTACAGTGTGTAACTTAGTGGTTAAACCTATACTGGTAAGTGACTCAACAGTGATAACGCCCGCCATTTTGTCTGTGTCACAGCAAACTATCCTTGAGCAGTTCAAGGGATAACTTATTTAGGTGTGTGGTCTATAAACTATAACGTCGAAGTTTAGAATTTGGATTTGTTTGTATCAAACAATGTTAATATAGGTTAACATTGGTATCAACTATAATAGGCATGTTTTATAACTAAGGTAAAAATCAACTTTTTGATCAGTCCGGCGCCGTTGCTTAGTGGTTTAGGCCGAAGTTAGTAGAAACAATTAGGCAACGCATTGTAAATGTGTCTTGTTTTCCATTGTCGCGCGTCTGTGACGTCGTGGTCGCCGCCATTACGGATCCCAAGGCATGGCATTTTAATATTGCTGGGTGCTGCTTTTCGTCTAAATATTGCGAATTTTAAGAACCAAACACTTCTGTGCGTAAAAATTACTTTATACTAACGTTATATTTTATCACAATAATAAAACTCACATAAATATTAACTTTTATTAAACATTCAATGGATTAAAGGTTATAGTATTAAGTATACCAACCAAAAACATAAAAGAACATGTTTAAAATATTAAAATACAAACAAAAACGCATAACATTAACATATACTGGTGTATCTAACTGCAGTTTTGCATGTAAATTGCCGTGATTTAACTTTTTGGCTCAAAAAATTAACACGTATACCCGGCAACGAAATTTAAAGTATTTTGTAAAATTTTCCCAATATCGAAGTGACATTGAGGAAAACAATACTAAGTTACTATTTTTAGTCCTCTCATTAAAATAATGATAATAATAATCCACCCTTTCCACGTTTATGAAATCGAAAAACGCGAACACCTTATCTGCTAGTACTTAAGCGGTTTGGAGCTGCATGTCCACTCATGTTGGATTATAAATGTAGTAAACAACAGCAGGGTGGGGGAAGACGGGACACCTTTAGCACATAATATCCAACTATCCTGATCGTGTTTTAAACAATTAACAACGGTCTATGGGTGTCGTGAGGATACTTTTTCTCTGTTTACTACCAAATTGGAATATAAAATAGAATGAAACTGTGTCCCATATTCCCCCACCCTACTATGTAATGGTTCTGTAGATTCGTAGGTATGATCATATACTAATATGTAAATTAAACTGATTGCTGCTAGTAATAATCGTTAACGTAATTTGTTGGTTTAGGCGTATGCAAACCAAAGTGTCTTCGGTTTGATGCATTAATACTGATTGGTGTATGTGTGACACTCAACGGACATTGCTCCAACCCAGCGGTCAATAATGGGTTTCCAAATTGTAAGCCATATCAGTTAAAATTCATAAGTAGCGTGGGGGAAGATGGGACACCTTTTCATTCTATTTTCTCATTCCATTTGGTAGTAAACAAAGAACAATCAAAACATTACAAAACTGTATTCTTACGGCTCCCATAAACTGCTGTTGATTGTTTAAAACACGATCAGGAATCATTCATTTAAATAGTCTTAGGTAATTGCGTCTACCAGCTAGAGAGCAACATCAGTTGTTATAAAAAGTTTTTTTGTTGGTCGCCAATTTGAACAACCCATTAGCGACCACTGGGTTGAATCATTTGCCGTTATAAGTGTCTTGCCCAAGGACATACCGTAACAATGGTAGCGGCGACCAGCCTTGACTCATAACCTTTTAATCTTTGTCCAGTAACACTGACTAAAATGAAATTTTATTCTCACTAAATTCCTAACTAAGCGTCTATTTATACTGTTCACTCTTGTTTTAGAAACTTCAACCGCGAGTTCTTTGGTTTGTTGATTTGGCTGCGATTTACATTCTCGTGTTTTATGAGGTAAGTCTTACGCATTGCTAGATATTATGATATGGTTTGTTAATACTTTGTTAAAAGTCATGTTAGAATAGTTGTTCTATACTATTACGTTGATGTTAAAGCATGAGCTGGGAGTCTTTTGTTTTTGATTTTATTTGCCTCAATTACAAAACAACATACTTATATCACATTGATATAAATATAGATTCGGTGATTGTGTTTCGTTCGTTGAGGGGCGAAATATCTGTAACATAAAACTTGGTATATTACGGGATTTAAAATATCCAGGGTTGATTTTTATAAAAGCAGCGAGTAGATTATTAATGCACTTTAACAAAAAAGTCTGAGAATTTAGTGATGTGGTTAATGTTGCGGTTGAAGCTGAATGCGTGACTGTTTATTATTTCAATGTTTACCTATTTCTCCCCCTTTGTATCACGTGCCTTGGATCTCATCTTGTTAAGTTGCGATTCTGCCATCTCTGCTCGCTCTTCTGCATCGTCCAATTCGTGCTGGAGTTTGCGGTATTTGCTCAAGTTTGTGTTGGCTTGTTCCTCCTATAACGAACAAACATGAATTAAGACATTAAATAGAATCGCATGTCTAATGTCTTCAATTTACCGCTTCCTCGGCTTGTCGCTTGTATGTTTTCACTTTGATCTGGAGTTTGTCAACAAGATCCTGGATGCGTGTTAAGTTCTTCTTGTCTTCTTCACCCTGGTACGTCACTTCCTTCAATCGTCGTTCTACTTTTCGTTGGATTTTCACTGAGTCACCGTTGCGACGTTGCTCCGAGTCAAGTTCGTTCTCAAGTTCACGAATCTAAACCAAGTGAACGTTATGAACTATATTCGTTCATGAGTATATAACGATGCAGTTAAACTTACTCTGGTCTCAAGTTTTTGCACTTGTTTCTTGCCTCCCTTGAGTGCGATGTTTTCAGCTTCATCAAGTCGTTGTTGAAGGTCTTTAACGGTTTGTTCCATGTTCTTCTTCATTCGCTCCAAATGAGATGACAGATCTTGCTCTTTCTTCAATTCTTCGGCCATGGTAGCAGCCTATGTCAAGAATAAAAGTTTTAATTTGTTTCCTCATCTTATAAACTACAAGGCGATGTGTACTTACATCAACGATCGCCTTTTTAGCTTTGTCTTCAGCATTCCTTTGTTCTTGAATTGATTCCTCAACCTCTCCTTGCATGGTTTGAAGTTCTCCTTCCAACTTTCGCTTCTGGTTGATAAGAGCAGTGTTTTGTGTGTGGAGTAGGTTAGAACGTTCGCTGCTTTCAAGAAGTTCGGTCTCAGCCAACTTGCGTCCTCTTTCTGCTTGTTCAAGTGCAGATCTGAGCTCCTCTATCTCAGCAGTAAGAAGGTTTCCTCGTCGTTCAATCACAGCTGATTGTTCTTGAAGATCTTCAGCATGACGTTGAGCTTCATCCACTTGCATTTCAAGATCCTGCACAAAATGCGTTGGTCAAATCGATTACATAAAAATTAACGTTGTATCTTTACCTTAACATGGGATTGAATAGACTTGGCTTGTTTTTGCGCTTCAGATGCTTGTCGGTTGGCGTGACCAAGTTGGATTTCTAGATCATTAAGATCTCCCTCCATCTTCTTCTTGATCCTTACAGCTTCTTGTCTGGCCTTGCTCTCGGAATCAAGAGTGGTTTGCATTGATTCAATTGATCGCTGTTGGTTGCGACTATAAGAAGAAGAATATCGTTATAACTGAAACGCTTTATGTATTTTAGTTTAAACTGTGATTAACTTACCGCTGGTTGTCAACTTCTTCTTCCTTCTCAGCAAGTCGTCGTTCAAATTCTTGTTTAATTTGCGCCAACTCAACCTGGAGACGAAGAACCTTTGATTCTTCACCTTCAATAGCTCCTTCTGCCTCTTCAAGGGCTGACTGCATCTCGTTTCGTTCATGTTCGAGCGTTCGCTTTGCTTTCTCGAGTTCATGAATGCTCTTGCCCCCTTCTCCAAGTTGATCGGTGAGGTCAGCAATTTCCTCTGGATAATTAAACATTGTTTACATATGAGTAAAACATTGCTTACATATGAGTTAAACATTGTTTACGTGTAAGTTTATCTTAACAGTATCAGTTTTCGAAACAGTTTCGTTGCTAACCTTGCAAGTTCTTGTTTTCCCTCTTTACGGTTTCAAGAGCGTCAAGAGATTCTTCGTAAGCGTTCTTCATTTTGAACAATTCAGTTGAAAGACTTCTGGCTTCCTTTTGCGATTGTTCGAGCTCAACTTGAATCTCTTCTGCTTTTTGTTTATGTTCAGCAAGAATCTAACGAAAATCATATATACGGATGGTTAAATCTATATGTCTCCATGGCTGACAACATTTCGTGTCCAAACCATTCACCTTGTCAAAGTTTCGTTGCTTTTTATCTAAAGCAGCAGCAGCGGAGTTGGATTTTTCCAAATCGATGGTCAAATCTTCAAGTTCGCTCTGCAGTCTGTTCTTGGTCTTATCGAGACTGGATGCTTTGGCTTGCATTGCTTCAACCTGTTCTTCAGCCTCTTGAAGACGAATGGCAAGCTTTTTCCTGGTAATTATCGAATAGATAAGTCTTGCTTCAAGTTATTTTCTCATCTCAACTTACTTTGCTTCTTCCAATTCTTCGGTTCGTTGGATCGCATCAGTTTCGTATTTGTTTCTCCATTGAGCAACTTCAGCATTTGCTTTTGATAATGCCCTCTGAAGTTCAGCTTTCGCTTCTTGTTCTTCTTCGTATTGTTCCCGCAACAGGTCGTTGTCGTGTCGAGAAGCCTTTTTTGGCAATGTCAGCATTTTATGAATTTATTTCAAACCAAGATAGTTAAAAAAATTACCTGAACAGCGTGTGCCAATGCGGCTTTAGCTTTGGTCTCTTCTTCAACAACTCGTTTCAATTCATCAATTTGCTGAGACGAACTGTTTTTACTTCGAGTAAGTTGCGCCATCAAGTGCTCACGTTCCTCAAGTTGTCGACCAAATTCACCTGAACGTTCACTTGTTATAGCAACACAATCGTGAAATATTAATAGATCTATTAAACCCACCATTCTCAGAGGAGAGACGAGCTTTAGCTGCGTTCAACTCGTTAACTTCCTTGGTAAAGTTATCGTTCTTCATCTTTGTTTCATTTAATTGTTCCTCAAGGTTCCTAGCCATTTTCTCGTAGTTAAGTTTAGCTTTAGTAACGCTCTCCACGTTAGAGGCGAGGTCATCAATCTCCATCTTCATTTCACTCTTTTCTTTCTCAAGCTTTTGTTTCACTCGTTGCAAGTTGTCGATCTTGGGATTGTAAAATAAATCAATAAATATAATTTAACGAGGCATATTTCAACAACACACAACATTACTTAACGAAAATACCTGTTCACTCATTTCAGATGAGGTGTCAGCATTTTTCTTTCTCAAAGTTGAAACGGTAGCTTCATGTCCCAAATTCGATTCTTCAAGTTCACGGCGCAATTTGGCGAATTCGGCCTCACGTCGTTTGTTCAACTCGATCTGTTGAACATTTGAATTATTAAACATTCCAACTTCGCCAATAAACATGACTACTATTGCCAAAACAAACCTGAGCAGCAGTTGCACCTCCAGCTTCTTCAAGTCGTTCGCTCAATTCTTCCAATTCTCGAGAGAGATCAGCTCTTTGCTTCTCAACCTTAGCACGAGCTGCTCTTTCTGCTTCCAATTCCTCTTCGAGCTCTTCAATTCTTGCTTGAAGCTCCTTGATCTTTTTTTGAAGTTGAGACACAAGAGCTTGCTCATCTTCAAGCTTAGTGGCAAGCTGACTGTACTCGAATTCTTGTTTCTTAAGTTTTTCCTCAAGACGTTGCTTATCATTCTCAAGATCCATAACGGTTTCTTGAGTAAGTCGAAGATCACCCTCCAACTTCCTCTTGGTTCGCTCAAGCTCCATACGAAGTTTCTTTTCTTGTTCAAGAGAAGCTTCCAACTAAAACACGGGGTTAGTTTTGTTTTATGCTTGCATTATATTATTTTTCTTTTGAATAATTAGTTACTTACATCGTCAACTTGTTGTTCAAGTTTAGCTTTTTGTTTGGTCAAGCTGTTGACTTTGTCCTCTTCTGATTGGAGATCATCAAGAGTTTGTTGATGAGCTTCCTGTAAAGCTTTCTTTTCTTTTTGGAGCTTAGCGATCTGTTCATCTTGTGTTGCCAACTCTTCTTGTAGATTTTTCAGCTTATGATACAAATAAGTTGTGAGTGCGTTTTGAAAACCTAATAACAAAAGTTCTTACCTTGTTCTCAGTTGCGTGCTTCTCCTTTTCAACTTTAGCCAAAGTTATCTCAAGATCATCGATATCTTTTTTCAACTCTGAACATTCATCTTCAAGTTTTCTCTTCTTTGATACCAACTCATTATTGAGCTCTTCTTCATCTTCTAATCTTTCAGTCAGTTCTTTGATCTTTCCGTCCAATTCAACCTTGGTCTTAATAAGTTGGTCGCATCGATCCTCACCGTCATCAATTTGATCTTGTTGCTGCATTGTAAACATGATAAACATTCGTTTTATCAAGGTGTGTGCAACTAGATATATGCTTACCGCTTGCAATTGCATAACAAGATCATTCTTTTCTTGAATAAAGGAGACTTGCATCTCTTCCAACTCCTTTCTTCGCTTGGTTTCCTTTTCCAAGTTGACTTTAGTTTCAGCAAACTCTTTCTCCATTTCTTCAAGCTCCTTAGCGGATTCGGCAGTCTTCAGAAGAGGTTTGATCTTAAACATGAGCTTCATCCACTCACAGTTCGCCATTCCGAAGAATGCTCGTAAGTTGGATTGGATGATTCGACATGCTTGTCTGCAGACGGGATGGGTTTGTTAATGGGTGTGTTGGTTTATATTCGATTTCATCTGAAACTCGTAACATTTTACCTTCTTTCAATCATCTTTTGATATTCTTTTCTCATAAGCATTCCTCTCATACGAGCTTGAAGAAGTTTGAAAATAGATGCCAACTTGTTGTCTCTCATCTCTTCCAATCTACCAATCATACCAGCTCGGAAGAAAACCTGGATGATTTACGTTGTGATTTTGTTCAGGTATTCCCAAATCGCGGTCGCTCTTCTCTTACCTTAGTATGACCAAGCTTGTACGACTCATGGTCGATGTCAATACTACCAAGTAACTTCTCTGATGCTTTCTTACTATCCATGAATTGACCTTCCGGAGCGGCATTAGGGTTCAAGATTCGGTATCTGTGAACATTATCGTTGGTATATAGAACAAATCAAAGTACATTAGAGCCAACCCAATGTTGTTTATACCTCTGCTTGAAGTCTCCATACGGAACTCTGTTTGGGAAACCTTTTCTGCAGATACGAATACCTTCCAGTACACCGTTGCAACGAAGCTGGTGAAGTACCAAGTGGGATTCCATCTCTCCCGGGCATTTTCGTTCGTTAGGAATAAGACAACGCACGAAATGCGGTGCAGTCGATCTAACAGTGTAATATATATGTGTGTTAGACCCATATTTTCTGATATGAGACATAAGAACTAACCGTAGATTGGTCATGAGACTGTTAAGTGACTGTCTGTGGAGAGATGAAACAGTCATGAAGGAACCGCCCTTCTTTCTCTTTCCTCCTTTACCACCACCACTTGCAGCTGTAAAATCAATTAATCATCGTTTAATTCTATCGATTGATGTTTTCAATATGATTGGGATGTTAACAAACCTTCCTCTGGGCTTACATATCCTTCCCAGATAGTTTGCATCAGTTTTAATGATGCTTTCTTGTAAAGATCGACGACACTGTTGTTCAGTGGATCCTTGTTCTTTTCTAACCATCCGCAAATGTTGTATGCCACCTGTAATGTGATGTCTTATATAAACCGACATTATTTAGTTTCTAATTTGACTTACGGTTCCAGCATAATGGTAAAGTTCGAAGTGAGCTTCGTATTTTGTCTTCTTTACTGGTTTTCCGAAAGCCTTGCTCTTGCCCAGATGGTTCTGGTATAACTTGTCTTTGAATGTATCATCGGATGCTTTCGGAAACATGCATTCTTCTTCAAGAATTGACATAATTCCAAGGGGCTAAAATTGTTTAAACGAATATAAGTATATTTTTATAGATTATGCTCGGTTTTATTTTGTTTAAAATTCACCTTTTCGATAAGTTCAATGCAAGCAGCCAAGTCCATTCCAAAATCGATGAAAACCCAATCAATTCCTTCTTTCTTGTATTCTTCTTGTTCCAATACGAACATGTGATGATTGAAGAATTGTTGAAGCTTTTCGTTTGTGAAGTTAATACACAGTTGCTCGAAGCTGTTGCTCTGTGTATAGTGTTAGGTTAATAAAACGTTTTAATCCTTTCTTCCAACTCAAAATATTTTACTTACGTCGAAAATTTCAAAACCAGCAATATCCAGCACACCGATAAAGAAACTTCTTGGTAGTTTGGTACTCAGAGTTTGGTTGATAAGTTTGACCAACCAATCAAAGTGACGACCAAACAAACCTTTGCTGAGAGCTCCCATACCATAGCTCACCTGTACGTAGTTTTATTTATTAAAACACACTTTCGGTTTGACAACTTTTTTGTACTTTACCTGGTTGCAAGATTGCCCCTTGGTAACATATTCGTTTCCGACCTTTACACGAGGGTGGCAAATGTATTTGATAAAGTCGGCAGAGTTCAGACCGAAGAGATAAGCAACTTTGTCGGCATCTGTAGTAAAAAGTTTCAAAGTTAAAGGATTCGTTTTTTTCTTTATAGATCAACTTGAAAAAATTAATATTTACAACATATTATGTTTTAAATAACCTTCAGTGCCGTCAGGTTCTGCTTGTTCTTCTCGCTGTTTGTTCTTGAACTTCATATTCTGTTGGTGCATAATACCAGCCATGATTCGGTAAATTCCGGTGATCTCTTCTTGGTTGAAACCGAGTACACGGAAAGCATCCTGCCATGGGTAATCAAAATAAGATCTTTTGCAATATATGAATGTATTTGTTCATGTTTGTACTTACGTCTGTAAGCAACAATTCTGCACCATCATCTAGGTTATCGACGGATACAACGCCCTGAGAAATGGATTTGTAATCGTATGGATCCTTGGTTACCAGCAGTTGATCTGTGGGGCGTTGGAATATGTTATACACGTCATATAAATACTGGCTGTGTTTTTATATACATTACTTACCGATAAGTTCTGGTTTGGATCCAGAAATGATCTGGTAAAAGATGTGGTAGTTTCTTTCACCCTCTTGTTGGTAGATCACACGAGATTTTTCAAGCAGGTCTGCGTTGTTACAAATGGCGTAAGCAACTTTGTATTTTCAGATACGGTAAGATAAACAAAGATATTCACTTACAATGTTCAATATCTCCTGACGCAAGAAGACCAGTGCTGCCGAAGTGAATTCGGATAAACTTACCCTGGAAGTTAAACATGTTATTAAACACATCATTTTGTGACACCTCCAATATTTAAGTATCTACTTACGAATCGGGAAGAGTTGTCGTTTCTTACAGTCTTAGCGTTACCGAAAGCCTCCATAGCTGGGTTACATTGAACGATTTGATCTTCAAGTGTTCCCTATGAATGTATTCAAATGGGGATTGTTTAATCTGAAACCCAATATACTTTATCGAATCTATAATTGATTTAAATTTTACCTTTCCGTCATCTTGAGCAGCTCCATAGGCGGCAACCAAAGCGAAATACTGAATAACTTTCTTTGTGTTGACAGTCTTACCTGCACCAGACTCTCCTCTGTAAAACACATCAGTGTTAACATTAAATATTACCTTTATTAACATGTAAGCCAGCGTCAAAATACTTACGTGATCAGCATAGATTGGTTTTCCCGGTCTGAAAATATATTTACGTTTATTATTTGATAGGAAAAAGTTTATAAAGATTCAAACCAATCGGTACTTCTCGTATCAAACGTTGATAAATTAATTAGACATAGCAAGGAATAATATACCAACAAAAAGACAGTTTCACTTTTTTAATTATTTCGTTTCCGTATAAAATTGTTTGGTATAGTCTACACTTACTCATCAACATCTCGGTGTAAGCGTTATCAGCGATGGAATAAAGATGGGGAGGCATCTCAGTTCGTCGCTTTCCCTTGTAAGCAGCAATCACGTACGGAGCGTATACGGGCAACATCTTGTACGGGTTAACAGTCACGCAGAAGAGACCGGAATACGTCTAATCAAATAATGTCTTGTAAGGCATATGTTTAGGTTATCAAATATATTAGCAGACGTACGTAGATCATGAAAGATTCGTATCGGGATCGAAGATTGTTAAGAACGCTGGCTTCGTTCAGGAAGGTCATGCCGGCCATGTCTTCGCATTTCTCATATCGAGGCGGATTCATCTCCTGTAGGTCGTCTTCCTTCACTGTCATTTCCTGGGAAGTAGGCAATATTTCAAAAGCCCGCAAGGTTTTTTGTAACATTCTTATCGTATGTCAGAGTTGCGTGCTTTACCTTTCCCTCATCGATTGACTTGATCGTACATTTTCCTTTCTCGGTCTTGATAAGTTCTCCTTTCACATAAGCCTCAGCTTTGTCCGGGAACCAAACATACTTCTTGCCTAAAAGTTTTCATTTACGCAGAATGCTCTTTCGAACTAAGACAGACAATCCTAACGAACTTACCGTCCGGTTTCTGAGTTTGGTTTTCAATAATTTTCTCTCGGCTCAACCGGAGGTACTGGGCTGCATCTTGGCATGCTTCGTAATCGAACGACATTTTTGGAGCTGATTAACTTCTGATGACCAAATGTAAAGCTTCGTCTGCTTTAGTTTGTATTTTAATAAATTTTGTTTTACTCTTGTAGTAATTGACAAACTGTAACATAGCTTTGACAGCAGGGCGCTTATATACAATGCGTGTTGTCACCTTAGATGGATAAGCAGCTGCAGAGAGCCGTCAATACTAGCGTGATAATTGCCAACTGTTGTCGCTTCATTTACCGGGGATTCTAGCAATTGCCTATAACCAAAAATATTTCTATATTTCCGCTTGAATTATCGAGTAACGGCGTTTGCCTAAAAGCTGTTTACAAATAAAATGATTTACAAATGGATATTAACCACAATTGTAAACCGATGTTAAATTTTGTTTCAATATACATATCAAAACTGCATTACAATTCAGCATGACAGTAAACTACCAAACTAATTACGCAATCTACATAATTATGTTTTACTTCAAATGATGCCGCGTTAAATTACACTCAGTTGATACAATACTCTGAACATCCTGTGTCGCCATGTTATATTGTTTTTTCGCGGTTACTGGAATGTTGCCGCTTTATTTAAAGACCCAAAGCTTCTGGAAAGTTCCAGGAAATGACGTACAGGCGGTATGGATGACGTGTGTTTTGCATAAAACCCCCAATGGCAAACATACGAGTTATTTACATTTCGTTGGCGTAAACCACCGTAACATGCATAGTTAAGTTTTTAATGTTTTGCTTAAATATAGATCTAAGAATATCACACAAATTTTACCAAGTCATTCTAATATTAAATAGCATATATTTGTTTTACAGATATTGCAATTCATTCAATACTTTGCTGGAGAGCGGCGATGGCGTTGATGGTTTTAACAGAATTGCAGCTGCGTTTAGACATGGTAGGTGACAATGAGTTGGCTTTATAAAACAAGTAACATGAAGTGTTTGAATTACAATTGTTTTGTGCGATCTCAGGCACAGTGACTACATTTATAAAGTATGTTTAATATCTTTTTTTCCACAAATTATTAATAATATTTATTTTAGATTTCCTGCTAGAATTCCCATAATTACTTTGCCAAGATGTCGTTCGATTATGAAGCATGCCAAGATGCAGCCCAGTACCTCCGGCTAAGCCGAGAGAAAATTATTAAAAACCAAACTCAGACACCGGACGGTAAGTTCGTTAGGATTGTCTGTCTAGTTCCAGAGAGCATTCTGTGTAAATGAAAACTTTTAGGCAAGAAGTATGTTTGGTTCCAGGACAAAGCTGAGGCTCATGCAAAAGGAGAACTAATCAAGCAGAAAGAGGACGCAAGTTGGCTGAGACCGAACTTCTTGAAAGCAGCGAACGTTCTAATCTACTCCTCACACAAAACACCGCTCTTATCAACCAGAAGCGAAAGTTGGAAGGAGAACTTCAAACCATGCAAGGAGAGGTTGAGGAATCAATTCAAGAAAAAAGGAATGCTGAAGACAAAGCTAAAAGGCGATCGTTGATGTAAGTATACATCGCCTTGTAGTTTATAAGATAAGGAAACAAATTAAAACTTTTATTCTCGACATAGGCTGCTACCATGGCCGAAGAATTGAAGAAAGAGCAAGATCTGTCATCTCATTTGGAGCGAATGAAGAAGAACATGGAACAAACCGTTAAAGATCTTCAACAACGACTTGATGAAGCTGAAAACATCGCACTGAAGGGAGGCAAGAAACAAGTGCAAAAACTTGAGACCAGAGTGAGCTTAACTGCATCGTTATATACGCGGTATACTCGTGAACAAATATAGTTCATAACGTTCGCTTGGTTCAGATTCGTGAACTTGAGAACGAACTTGACTCGGAGCAGCGTCGCAAAGGTGACTCAGTTAAAATCCAACGAAAAGTAGAACGACGATTGAAGGAAGTGACGTACCAGGGTGAAAAAGACAAGAAGAACTTAACACGCATCCAGGATCTTGTTGATAAACTCCAGATCAAAGTGAAAACATACAAGCGACAAGCCGAGGAAGCGGTAAATTGAAGACATTAGACATGCGATTCTATTTAATGTCTTAATTCATGTTTGTTCGTTATAGGAGGAACAAGCCAACACAAACTTGAGCAAATACCGCAAACTCCAGCACGAATTGGACGATGCAGAAGAGCGAGCAGAGATGGCAGAATCGCAACTTAACAAGATGAGATCCAAGGCACGTGATACAAAGGATTCAACTGGGTCAGTTGTTTATCAACTTTAATCCGTAGCTGTTTAACTGAAACTTTCCCTTGCAGATCTTTGCTTTAAACGGCTTTACGGGACAACGTTTGGATAAATTAGCTTTAAATAATTATCTTCTGCATCTTTTCTTTGGCAACCAATCACTGTGACATGCGATGTTTTGCTTGCCATGTACAGATGTAAATAAACGAAGTCAAACCAGTATTTGCTTATTTGTGATTCTTTATTAACCGACTCTATTTCTGCGAATGAACTCGATATAATAACGTTGTTATTATTATCATACGGACAAGTCTACTTATTAAATGCATTCGTATCGCGATCAACAACTAAACAATAGATTACACAGATCTAATGCATGAGCACGGTATAAACTAATTAGCATAGTATTAATTACCCCTATCACTACAATGGTCGACTGAGATCGATCAAAAACAAACCAAAAGTAACCAACAAAGCGAGTTTCAGTCGCCATTGGTGACTGTGGAGGAGTAGATAGAATGCATTTAGTCGTGTATTAAAACTCATTAAACTTAAGACGTATAAGGAATGAAAGTTTGGTAAAGAATATGTGTAAATACGCTTTGTACAACTCCTGTACCATGTGTTGACATGTAAACTTACACTATAGTTAACCTTGTCGTCGCTTAAAGACGTTTGCTTTTGTGAATTTGGATAAACCGTAATCACGCAGTATTATAGGTAATGTTAGAAGTTAATATTATTCATATTGTGGCGGCTGCGTAATCAGCAACAACAACAACAAAGCCAAGAACAACTGTTCGGCGAAAAAGGATCTATATGACCACTACCGTGCTCAAAAACAAATACGACAAAGTTACATACATGGTAACTCGTAAGCGGATACGAGGTGTATGGAACAGAACTGTTGTTGCCTCGCCATACGAGGATAAATTAACTGCATTAGTTCATTCAATATGGTGGCAATTGAGGCAATCTTGAAATTTATCTGTTTAATTAGACGGTAATTGCCATGTAGAAGATTCGTGCAATGATGCAATAGTGGTAAATTGTTACATAGTGTTAGTTCTACACTTGGCAAGTGACAAATTCTCTATTATAAGTTTACGTACCCATTACATTTTCCCTTCCTTGTGATTTTTATGAACTTTGCTTATTTTCTCTTTTTTATGAGATGTCTGTGTGAAAATGTTTACAACAGAAGAAAATTTATTTTTTGTTTTAATGTTTTGATGCGAAATTTTGTTTGAAAGCGTTCAGATTATAAATAATTCGCTGTTAAGTTGCAGATTTGTGTGTTTGTTTCATTCTTTTCGGGGGATAATTAAAAATGTTTTTGTTTTAAAACATACAATGCAACAAACCAACGACGTCTCCACATTTGGATTAAACAACAGTTCTGTTTCAAACTCGTTTGTTGAAACTTTTAACTTGCAAACACAAGAAGCATCTAATAGTTTTAAGGATTCGGAGAAAGAAAGAAACAAATGCCCGCATTGCCCTTTTACAACGGCATGGAAAAGCAGTTTGTCTGTTCATATCAAAACCCACACTAGTAAGTACTAAGTATAATGGGTTTGTATTTGTTTATTGTCACATTACAGCAACTTCATGCTCAAATGAAAATTAAATTCTGGTAAACGAACGCAAGTAATAGTTCTTTATAGAAAGTGTTAAATTAAAAAATATTCACAATGGCAGAATAAGGTCAATTAAAAGTCACAAAGTTGTTTGCAACCAAAAAACTCAGTCTTTACAAGTCAGTTTGGTTTTGTTCCAACTGACATAAACAAAATATGATAGTTAACACAAAGATATTGTACATGGAAAAAGTAAAATAAATATTTGTATTGATAGAAATGTTCCAAAGATATAATTTCTTTAGTAACGAATAGTATTCAACATTTCTAAGGATTAGTAAGAAGACAACACCGCAAGTTATATTGTTACACACAGAACAACTTCATTTGTCTTTGCTATTCAACTTATTCGTGTTCTACAACATTGTAACCTCCATCATTTATATTTAGATGAGCGACCATGGAAATGCGCTTTGTGTAACAAACACTTCAAGTTAAAACATCATTTGAAATGCCATCTTTTAACACATTCCAACAAACAAGCAAAGTGTAATTTATGCAGTTTTAGGTTTGTTGCTTGGTATCCGTTCTGCTACCATTACCACTGAAAATTGCTGGAAAATTTTTTATTCTAAATTATATTCAGATGCTCAGACAGTCGGATGCTACAACGTCACAAACTGCTGAGTCATAAAGTTGGATTCAAGAAACGAATGACACCGAGGCCGACTTTAACCATGCCGATGACCAAGGAGTTTGCAGCAACAGCAGATAACACATTTAATTCATTCTTTGGACATTCTAACGATCAAGCAGCGACATTAGGTCAACCTGCCAATGTACTCGATACACCTGGGTTTGGGTACAAAGTGCCCGCTATACCAACCCAGAACGAATCCTTTCAGCCGCCTGAAATAAGAAAATCTCCGAATCGTGTCTTGTGGCAACGTAGCGTTCCAACCCATCAGTTCAACCAACAACCAAACGCGATCTCATCATCTAACTTGCACCAACGATGGCCCATAATAACCACATGCGCGTCAACGCAGGATTGTTTACCACCTGAGAAGGCGATGTATCGTCGCAAGTCGTCCGACCTCGCATCTGTCTCATCAACCGACAGCACGCCAATCTTGGTAAAACAAGAGCGCCCACACGTGGTTGAAAGTTCATCGGAACCCACTCCAACGTGCTTTGCTTTTCCATCCCAATCATCCGACCTTCAACAAATCGTTTCTGCTGACGAATCTAATACTTCAGATTGCCGAATCGTTTCGCCGCAGTCAGCCACCCCATCCGACGCAAATAATGAAGTTGTTTCAAAAAGATCTCGTTCATTGAGTGCTCGATCAATCGCAAGCGTGAACATTGAGGAGCCATTGGTGCTTGAAGATGAAACTAAAGTTGAAAGCAAATGGGAATGTTCACATTGTGGAATAATATTTCCCGATAATATAATGTACGGCTTACACATGGCTTGCCATTCTGTGGGCCACGCTTACAAATGCAATGTTTGTGGTTTAATTTGCCGCGACAGACATGATTTTTCTTTCCATTTTTCCCTTGGCCAGCATAAAGTTGACTTGAAAAAATAACATGTGAATTAAAACAGGATTTGGATTATTGCACAATTTCAATTTAATCAAATGATATTTTTTTATGGGCACGTATTTTTATTTCTATCATATACCAACCATGTACATGTATAATTATGTTCTTGTGCGTCATCAATGAAAACAAATCTTGTTTTATCGATGATCAGTATTATTACAATGTTCACTGCTGTTGCAACGCTGCCAATCAGCAGCTTCAATAAAACGTACTTTTGCTAATATTGCTCCATACATACATAGTGGTGGTTACAATGTGTTTGTTCCTTGAACAACTCATTGATTATGGAGCGAATGCTTTGTTACGTGAACTTAAATGTATTGCTATTGGGAAACTGTTTCATTTGATAAAGTCACTGGGAGTTGACCATTATAAACATCGGGTTATCGTTATACGATTAATGTTCAATAACGCGAACGTTTCCAACACGAAAATATAGAAAGTTGCGACAATTCAATATTCATCTCGTCCTGCATTACCGATTTAATACGTCATACCGTGGCTGCAGCTTCCGGGTCGTTTAAGATTATTGGGATCTTAAACTTATATTGTTGTAAGAGATTGAGATTCATGCTTTATTTGTTGACGGTGTGTTGAACGTAACTTTATTATGTAATACGTCATCACGTACTACGTCATCACCACCTGGTCCTTCCGAGCCAGCGGCCACCGGTGTTATTGATTATCTGCCATAAATATGTTGTTGCGCAATATTTCTAACCGAGAAAAATCAAATCGACATCTTATTATTGGCGAAATTATTGTTTTGTTTTTCGGCTGAAAAGTTTCTTTCAGCCGATTCACAAATGATGAGAAGATGCAGCCTGTTTTACAACGCTGTTGTGCTTAATACAATATTTGTGCGGACCGTCTGGCCAAATATTTAATTTTCAGATGTCCGTGAGGATAAATCAGCGCAGTCTGAGAATCGAAAACACTTTGTATGAGACGAATAAGCCTTTGTTAAAAAAATCAATGACAGTGCTTTATATTAATGATGTAAATGTGATCATCATATAAATACTTGCCAATTCTGCTCGGCGATTATGACAAGAGTAAAGTGCCAGATTGGTTTGTAAAACACCTTAGGGACGAATGGTTGCGTGGTTCACATCTTTATAATTAAAGCAAAGAAGCTTGCCGATCAATAATTTATATTCAATTGTTTTTCTCTCAGCACAATATATGGCGATCATACGAAGGGTATTTCTAATCTGCATTAGGCAGGCAGTTTATTTTAATCTTATTACACGAGGTTTTCACAACAGAGAGCATATAAGCAACGATTAGCTGGAATAAGTTGTTTTGAGTGGAAGGTGGAGCGACATTGGAATACTCAAGATGGAAATAGTTGGAAAACGTTTGTTGAAAAGAAAGGTGACGACAATAGTTATGTGTTGGCTGTATCTTAGTTAGAATTTAAACCGACAAACTTTTATTTAAAATTATTTGCCAAGTTTTAGAAGCAGCACGAGAGTCATTTTAATGATCATGGTTTTAGGAATTCACTTAATCGTGTCCTTTGATATTAGTGTGTCGCGTGTAATGGAAAATAATTGGACTTGAATGTAACTTATTTATCCTCGTATGGTGGGGCAACAACAGTCGTTATAACACAGGTGTTCTGTTCAATACACCTTATTCCCGCTTTCGAGTTACCATGTAGGCTATGTAACTTATTTATCCTTGCACCTCTGGGTTAGAGTCAGTCGCGGCAACCACTTTGTCGGAAAAGTTATATTAGTTCGTTTTTTTGACAGGTGGAAAAGCAATTGAAAATGTTTTCTGGGAACGAAGAAGGAAAAGGAAAAAGTGAAAATACCGAGAGGGAAAATAATTGTGCGGAGGATCAAACTCATATTGAAGAAATGCGGAAAGAAAAAAGGTTTCTTACTTGATTGTGTCGTGACAGTTAAATATCGTTATTCTAGATAAACTAATGTGCAAACAAATGTTGTTTTGAATTAATTGTCACAGAGAACAAATGCTGGAACAACAGCTGCAACGAAGAACCGAACGCGCGAAAATCCGCGAAGAAATCCGAAAACGACACAAAATCGAGTCGTCGGAAATCGACAGCGAACTAGTTAACCTTGAGAGTCATGGGGACACAGGAGATTCAAGTTTGGTAGAAATGGCTGCGTCAATTAGTTCGCGACTAAAGCTGGTTTGGAGCAACTTTGGCAGCTCTGTGGGGAAATCTTAGTCAGCGATTATATTGTATTATAAAGTCGTATCTAATGTACAAGAGCATATATTTTAATTCGCCAAATGGGCACGATTGAATCTAAATGTTATTCATTTGTTGATGGTGTTCATTGTTAAAGCAGCATCCAATGTATTCAGATATGTTGGTATGACGTCAAATGTTGCGGATTTTTAGTTCATGTCATTTATTTCTAAGTGCGCGAGTTTCTAAGTAAGTAAAATGTGTCCCATCCTCCCCTACCCTACTATACATTAAGTTGTAAGGAAGTTCGAGATTCAAATATCTGGCTTATGTTTCCTTTCTTATTCTGCAGTTAATTAAAAAGATCGACAACACAAAGGATTATTTACAAGTGTTGTCGTGTAACACGATCAGGTTAAACCTACGCTGGATATTATTTTTAGAAATTTTCTATGGGATTTTGATTCGACCTCCTATTACGTTTAAACGGCCCTCACCCCACCAACGTCGATGCTTCCACAGTGTAAGAATGACACGCCTTCCTACTTAACCAATCAACGCAGCATACCAGACATCTTAAACTGATGTCCGACGATCACATTTCATAACAGGCGTATGACCGGAGGCGAAATTACTCTTGTATCAAATTTCCGGCAAATCTGCTTTAAACAAGACTAGGACGCTTTCGGCCACGCATTGCTTGTACCAGCAGGTGACGAGTAAAGTTATAGTTTGGCGCTTAAGCTGCGCTCGCGGTAACTTCAATCATATTGAATTTATTCAATAGGTAATTGAGAAGACGTGTAAATATTTAAATAAATAGACCACTAAGGTAAAAATAAGGCCAGTAGTTGTGAGATGGGCGATTTCCAACAAGATTATCGTAAGGTTTTGGATGAATCTCCTCCACCAGAACAACAGGACAACCTGGATGAAGAAGATGATGGGGTTCCTGAACTTGACCCTTTGAACTCATTCGCGCCTCTCAATATATCAGAAGAAGCGGATAAACTTACTTACAAGGTTTGTGTAATAATACGTTAAATGTTGAAACAAGAACCCTCTTGGTTTAGGATCATCTATCGTCAGCGTTATCTGTGTTTAACCTCATGAACGCCATCTTGGGGAGCGGAATACTTGGGCTGGCAGAAGCGCAGAAGAATATTGGAGTTCTCCCATTCGTGTACGTTTGTCAATATTTACTGTGTATAGTGATGGCTGGAATCTTGTTAACTTATGTTTTGTTCCCATATAGTTTAATGTTGGTGAGCACTGCGTGTCTTGCTTTGTTCACTATCAGTCTTTTGCTACATCTGAGTAGAATCACTGGAGTGAAAACTTACGAGGGTTTGGCTCAACAATCGTTCGGCAAGAAGGGGAAGTTTATTACTTCTATCATGATAGTGTTTCATTGCATGGGAGGTGAGTTTGCGTGTTGTGGAATATTTAAAACTTGAACATTTTGTTTAATTATTTTTTATGGCAAAGGACAACGTGTGAATTAAATTGTTTTATCCGCATTAGTTATCTTTATGTTTATCCCCAGCCATATGCTCGTATGTTTTCATCATGAAGAATGAACTGCCTGAGGTCATCAAGGTTTTTGTGAGCTACGAGGAAAAACCGTAAGTTTTAACATCGGCTGCCTAACCAGTTATTTCATATTAGCCACGTGTTTCCATAGAGATGAAGACCTTCCGTTTTATTTGAACGGAAACTTTTTGATGTTGATTGTGGTCGTCGGGGTGATTGTCCCACTTTCTACAATGAAAGATATTAGTAAGTCATGTTTTTCCACGGTTAAAACTGATGAATGTATCGTGTCGGGCATCGGTTTTAATTCGCTTGCAATTTAATTATTGTAATTAGTTTTAATTTAGCTTAATTAGAAATTAAACTTATAATTTGCCGCTCCACAACTAAATATAAAACATCGATGACGAATCATTTAGTATATAGTAAGGTGGGGAAAGATGGGACACCTTTAACACATAATATCAAACTATCCTGACCGTGTTTTAAACAATTAACAACGGTCTACCGAAGTCGTGAGGATATAGTTTCGTAATTATTTGTATGTTCTTTGTTTACTAATAAATGGGTCGGGAAAATCGAGTTAAAAGGTGTCCCATCTTCCCCCAAACTACTGTATACACTTGTTAGCACACATGTTGTAAACGCCGATGAAGCGTCTTATCATCCTGTTGGTGCGCAGTAGATTTAATAGAAAAGATAAAATATCAATTACTCCCAAACAATAGCGGTTGTGTTGTCGTACCAGATGTGAATGAACCGTGAAATATGAACCTACATCTATGCGTAGCTTTATTTCGTAAACACATCAATTTATTTTGAATTATTTAAATACAATCATACAGCGTTTATCACACCGCTGGTCATTTAATTCATGATTTAACACGAGGTTCTGTGAAAAATGTGGCTTATCATGCATCGGGTTTAATGTTTTCATAACATATGATAATGTACAGAATAATCAGGCGCGATTCGATGAATTAATCTTCGTGTTTTTAGAGTTTCTTGGTTATTCCAGCGCCTTCGGTATGTTTTGTATGATGTTGTTTACGGTCACTGTAATAGCGAAGAAGTTTTCCATCCCATGTCCCCTTCCTCTCAACAACACCCATTCAGCATTGGCCAACCGTACTTACAATGAAGAACAATATTGCTCGGCGAAAGTCGTTAACCTAAACAAAAGGGTGGGCAACATCTTATTTTCTTCGTAGATCAATTTTAGAATTCCTGTAATTTAATTTGTTTTTATGACAGTCCGCTTACGCCGTACCGACCATGTTTTTTTCCTTCATGTGCCACGCATCGATGCTGCCAATCTACGCCGAACTACGAAAGTAAGTCACTCATGTTTAAAACTTCAGCATTATCAAAATATTTTCGTATATAGACCCAGTTTACCTCGAATGCAGAAAGTGGCGGCCATTTCTATCCTTAACGTCCTACTATTGTATCTTACTTCGGCAACGTTGGGATATCTTACATTCTACAGTAAGTACAAATACTTTAATATGGAATGAGTATAACAAGTTGTGTTTAGATCGCGTTGAATCTGAGCTACTACTCACATATAGTTTGTACAACCCTGACGATCCCCTCATCGTAATATCAAGGCTGATGGTCATCATCTGTGTAATGCTTTCCGTGCCATTACTACATTATCCGGTAAGAAGAGACGCGACACCACTAATTTTACTACTACGGTATTTCGCCTTCAGCGGTGCTTGGACAAGTCATCGTGCCGCGCACATTTGAAAATAGATTCTACGCAAGCGATATTATTGGCTTCAACAACTAGTGATCCGGTTTAACAATATGCTGGTTGCAACAATTTAAACAAAAACTTTGAAACGATTTTTATGATTCTCTCGGTTAAATTAAAGACGTGTGTTCTTAATAGTATTCGTAACTCATATATTTTAAGTAGCACAACCTTTTGTCCAGGCAAGAAAAACAATTATTCTATCAATGTTTCCCAACCCGGATCAGTTTTTCTGGTGGAGACATATCTTAGTTATGGTAGGGGTGTTGTCGGTTTCAGTTGTGTTCGTTCTATTCGTTCCAAACATCAGAGACATCTTCGGCATAGCAGGTCAGCTGCTGATATAAATACATGTTCTATGGTGAATATAAATGCAGCATAGGCTACAAATCCATGCTTAAAGATGATTATGCATATTCATCGTATTAGGTATCTAAACTTATATAATTATCTTCATAAATATGATAGGTAGGTTATTTAACTTTGTTTCCTGTGTTATATATGAGCCATATGTCTTGTGTCATTAAACTTATCATTGTTTTCACTTTAATTATATCCTAATATTTCAGGCGCCACTTCGTCTGCGTCGCTACTTGCCATCTTCCCGAGTGCCTTCTTTATCCGACTTACCGGCAAGGACGCCACGCCTTCAGTACGATCTGAATACAGCGGCAGAAGGAAGATTGTAAGCTTATATTCAGCATCGGTAACTTTGGTAACTAATTAATAATCTTCTGCAGGCCTGGGCGTTGGTTGTGTTGGGGAGTCTCTTTATGATCCTTAGTGTGGCGTTGATTGTGCTGGACTGGTTAACATGAACACGACCCTTGTAATTTGAAGTCTCCAAGCGAATGCTTTGCCTAGAGTTGCATGTTTTTACATATTTATTGCATTTTCTATAAAAAAATAACAATTTTCAAACATTTAAGAAAATTTTAATATTTGCTCTGCCTAAATCGAATTGTGTAGGAAATAAAGTGATTTGCAATCGAGATAATATGCGCTTATGCTGAAAAACGCTTGTAACTACAAATTAACCAAGAGGTTGGTGGTTCGCCCACACCCGGAGATGCCCCTTATTCACCTAACGACCTTCCAACTAAGCTATCGTTGGCAATCTTTTTTTACAATTGCTGTTTTGTTTTCTATCGTCAACTACGTTAAGGCTGCTTCGAGATTACATTTTGACCAATCATCTCCCGACTTGACGATCAGCTGTTTTGTTTCCCGCGCTTTTATTGTTCCTGCGTTTTTAAGCGGTTTTCGGAAGTTATAGGAAATATTTTGTGGCCGATATTGTCAGGGAATTCTAGGAAGTAGTTTGAAACCAAAAAACACAATCTCTTCAAAGAAACAATCCGAAACTTGCCTTTTTTAATGGCGTCAAGGTTACGGGTAAATACATTTAATTTATTAAATTGTGTTTAGGTGATGACTGTACAGGTTACATTGTTAAATACTGACGTTTCCGTTCTTTGGCATTATTTTTTCATTAATATCTGTAAATGTTGGGAATGTGCTGAGCCCGAACTCAAAACCTTGTGACGTAGCCTCCCCTTTTTTTCATGCTGGGCACTCGCTATTAGGCCGAACTATAGACTAAATATATTTAAAGCTGAAATTCAGGCGATACCCAATGGAATGGTGTTCTAGAATCTCGATCATATTTTAACGAGGTTTCTGTAGATATAAAACAATTTAAACCCAGATTAATTAAAGTTAACTGCTTCGTTATGTCCGGCGCCGTGGCGTAGTGATCAGCGCGCCTGCCTCTAACCCAGAGGTAATGGGTTCAAGGCTCGTCGCTGCTACCATTGTGGACGTATGTGTCCTTGAGCAAGACACTTAACGGCAATTGCTCCAACCCAGTGGTCACTAATGGGTTGTCCAAATTATCAGCCATACATAAAAATGAAAATAAAAATCCCAAAAAAATAATCACCCACAAAGTAACATACTTGGTAACTCGTAAGCTGGCGCGAGGTGCACACCCGTGTTATAACGACTGTCGTTTTCTGGCCACGCGAGGATAAAGTAAGTTACATTCATTCATACATTCATTCATTCATTCGTTATCCGAATTAACTTATAGTTCAAGGAGCTTTAAATCCTGGAGTATATTAAATTTGCCATGTATTTGGCCAGTATCGATTTGAACCTTTTAATATTATACAGGTATTGGTACAAAGCTGTTATTCACCGCTTGCTCTCTGTAATGATAGCAATACACAAGTGTGACTGTGGGAATGTCTGCTTGAAGGTAATAGGAATGTTACCATTTTTAATTAGAAATTCATGACGTATTCTTGTCACAATAACCACTTGCTGTCACCTAAAACCAGAATGTAGTTATGATATATAATATTGTAGCAGTCGGGATTTGCTATGTGCAAACCACGCAGCCTGATATGCACCGACCCTACACTAGGTCACTAGGATTTCCACACTTAAGCGAACGCGACGCCCCACAATGCCTTCTTCCAGTTCTCCTAATAAACACACGAGTTGTAGAGCAACGGTTCTCTTTTAAATAAATGAAATGAATGAATAACACTTGATGTGAAACTAATAACGTAGTACGGCATATAAACAGTTCACATAGGAAAATAACATAAGGACCAAATTAGGCTTAATTAACACGTTAGAGGTAACCAATAAATAATAATACACGTACCAACTTGTTAGGCGATCAGGCGGAATGAAATCCACAATGGTGATTACACAATGTCCAAACAAGCAATGTACTTTAACTTAATCACTGTAAATAGCATCACAATAATCACTTTTATATAAAGATGTAAACTGATTGGTACATCACTATTACTGCACATAAAAAACTACTTAATTGCTTCAGCTTATGGCTAGTACGTGGCTATAACGCAATACTGTCAAACATGGTTTCCTAATATCCAGACATTACTGATAACACCATAGATACCTAAACATATAGATAGGAAACTGAAGATCACGTGACAAACAACTTTCATCGTTTACAGATTAATTTATGCAGTATTTAATCAGATATTGATTTCATATCATTTACAATAATGTTTCCCACATTTTGTGCAAATTTTATCAACTAATATACCATATATTTAAATATATCTCCAAATAACCGGTTTAGACAGGTCACGCTTGACTGAATCCGTGCTCGGGCAAATATCTGTAATATTAACGCTGATGACCGTATGTGCCAATACGGTATGCTGTTACCTATGTGTCTAATTTTGTGAGATATATATGTTACTGAGTTTTACATTTATGTATGTTACTTTTTATGTATGATATGTATGTTGCCAAGTTTTACATTTCGCGGGTACAGGCCTTTATTTGGTTACCTTTAGAAGAGTTTTAGTAACATTTAGGGTTTTAATCGTGGGCATTCATGGCTAATTAGGGAAGAGGGAAAGATAAGGCAATGGTAGCATTTGAGATAGTAAGTATCACATTTTCCTGTGTTTGTAAGAATTGCAGCTTTGCATTTTATAACCCAGAAACCTTAATAGCATATAGACAAGATAGTTTTAAAGCAGATAGTCATTACATACAAGAATATGGCTTATAAGTTATATAAGGAATATCCTCATTTTTGTATACAAGCTGGAGAATCACTAGGCATGCCTCTGCATTTAGGCTGCACAGCTGCCTATTAAAGTGATAGATGTTATACAGTACCAACATGTATATACAAAGCAGTGATATTGATGAATGAAAGAAAATATAAATTTGAATCTCATTTTATAATCCTTTCTGTACTGGTTTACTTTTTCAGAGACACTAGAATACATTAAGGGTTAATTAATAAAGCCATTCAGTACAGCTTGCACCAGCAAGAATTACTCGTCACACAGTAATTTATTGGATTAATGGAATTTAAACCCAGTGCTTTGTATCATCCAAATTTAAATTTCGAACTATTCACTTACAAATTTTATTCACTTTATAAAATAGAAACCACTAATAAGTACTAGATCAAGTGACGTGGGTTTATATTTTTACATTCTTTGAAAATGACCAGGTCCAGGAATATGATACTTTTTTACATTTTTAAAGGAAATAAAAGTTCAGTCACAATTTTGCAAAATCTTTGTTTAAAAGTAATTGTTCATTGAAAGTAGTTGTCACAGATGTCCAAGCTTTTTTGTGCCGTAAGAAGTGTTATCACCTTAATTTGTTTTATCGTTTCTCGTTGCCATATCACATTCACACCCAACCCAACCTGCAAAATATTGGATCAGTGTTTTTTCTTATCATGTTTCTCAAAAAAATAAATCTTTGCAATAATGCTTCAGCAAGTTTTTTGTTATGACCATTTACAAAATATTCAAAGATAGCTGCTGAGACATCCTGACTGAATATACCTAAGTGCTACCAAACTACCAATACAGATGTATTTAGACCATTGGCTGGACGATCATGCACCACCTCAGTCTTACTCTTAAGAACACAATTATTTAATATTAATCTTTCACCAAATCTAACCTCTTTAAACGTTTACTTGCCAATCCAAAAGATATTGAACAAACTTCGTATTCAACCAGTCTAGATGATCATCATTTGCAGAATAAATAGAATGATTCACAGAACAAGTTATTATTTTACACCACCTGTAAAATGTTGGGATTGAAATTATTACTTGTCCATCAGTAAGATCAACTCTGTAATTCTATCAGAGTAGGTGTATCTTGATGCAGAGTCTTTCCTACATTCAAACCGAGAGCGGAAAGTCATCTACAATTTAGTTCAATATGAACATTTGACACTCTCTTTATTCTAGGTGGTACAAATTCTGCATGTGGGTCCATAAAATGGCTTGGATAAGTAGGCTACAAGTCATTGTAAGTGGTCTGAAAGCTTTAAGCTAAGTTACACTTGAATTTAATGTAATTACCCCAAGTGAATGGACATTAAATGGCTTGGTCAGTATGGATTTGGTGCAATGAATTTTGCAGGCAAGTTCAACAAAAGTACAACACCAAATTTAATTGTTTACATGTAGACTGTACATTGATGTCTTCTCGCTTAAAATGTGCCTCACAGATAGATGGCCTGTACAAATAGTTGTACAACTACGATTTTAAATCCATACATTAATAAATAAGTTGTCAGTCATACAATATACAAAAATAATAGCTAAAACAAGTTGTGTAAATACTCATTAGTCATAAAGAACAGTAAAGCACCTTTCTCTGTGCAACATATCTTTCTCCTTTCGCGGGATCAGAGTTCCGGTAAGACAAAATGCACTGCCAGTTCTTTACGGTGCCTTCTCTACATGCTTGATGCTTGGCCAGATCGGCTCCCAAATAGGGACGTTTGGAAATGTTGCTCCTACACTCATAAGAGCAACCACGAATACAGCAGTGCGCTATTTTTGTAATACTGTATTTGTGCGTCTGTATAAACAACAAACTGTCAAAATCTGCATAAGACTGCAATTCAACGCTATTAAGAAATCGGAATTAGCACGGATTCACTGAAGCGTGACCTGTCTAAACTTTTTCGCCAGTTTCGTATCTATATGTTTAGGTATCTATGATAACACAACGTGGTTCATAACAAAGAACTGCCCACGTGACCGGGTAATCATGACAATAAGCATAACATGGATACGAAGTAACGATTGGATGAAAATATAATAACTCGCTGTAACAAATATATTGCTTCTATTGTCTACTTTATTTCATATGTGACAGGGGACTATGCAAGGGCAATAAGGAGGAGTCTGTGTTTTGACCCCTCTTTTAGGCATAAAATCGGTTTACCCTGTTGTTAGTTGTCTATACAAACAAGCAGAGCCAAAGTATATTGCATTCACCGCATTAAATAATGAGTTTGCTATGTTTGACAACTGTAGGTGTGATTGCATTTATCAATGTCAGATGTAATGCAAAATTCAAAAACTATTACACATATATATGTAAAATTTAAAAACTGTTATGCTAATATACACATATGAGTATACTAGGTAGGATAGCATAAAACATATACATTCATTCATTTATAAAAAAGAACTAAACCAGAGTTGCCCAATTAGCCAACAACGTCTAACCTGTGACAACTATATGAATAAACTCCAGATTCCTGTACCTCTTCATTCATTTATCTACATTTGCAATTACTACTATAACTCAAACAAAACTAATTTGGCCTTTTTAAACAGTGACCAAAACCACTCTAATAGAAAGCTGTGGGTAATTTTACCATGCTACAATAGAATGGTCAACGACCTATATATTGACCATCATCATGCAAGAGCTACACAACTTGTTAAGGTAATTTGTCGCTTATATCCTGGGCTGGACTCGAACCCAGTACCTCTCTGCTTTTTCTACATTGGTGTTTCTACAAGATTTATACAATTAATTTTGCTCACGAGTTACTAGGCCTGGTGTATTTCGGCCACTTTGAAAACTATAAACAGTGACCATTGGTACTTACACGTATGTTGTGTACAAAGTTGACATTTTTAAACTTGACTTTATTCTTTCAGTGGCAGAAGGTATTAGAACAAGTGTATGTTAAACTAAAGCTAGGAGATGGAATTTTCCTTCTTTGCAATGTTTTACATTTAAGTTAAGTATAACCTACATATGTTCATGTTTTTTTATTTGTTTGTTGGTGATTTGAACTGCTGTGTTTGTACAGTTTATGTATAATACTATATGTTGGTGTTATTCCTTTGTTATCTATATGTCATAGGTGCATAGGCGTATCATTAGGGATAACTAGGGTGACGTATCACCCCAACTTATATTCAATGACACTTCTATTAGCATAATAAATTATTTGGGGATATATTTAGTTGAATATATTGTTACAAAAACCAACAACAAGTAAAAATAAGACAACAAAATCTGGAAACAAATTAACACAAGTGGAAATGGAATTTTTTAGTTTTGTATATGTAGTACTTCACATGTTGGTAGTTTGTCTTTCATTTACTGTGATAAAGCATGCCAGCCATCCACAGTATGCGAATATCATCCTGCCGAAAGGGGTCAAAATATGGAAGGACATAGGGCTTTAAATCTTGCGAAGAATATTTATTTACTGCCATCATGGATATTGAGATGATTTAGGACGGATAACCGGAACTTGTCTGATTGAACGTTAATCTTAAAAGAGTCGAACCCGGTCAAGTGGTAACTGTTGTTGGATTCGCTTGGGTTTTGCGAGGTACTTGGTAGCGGCACTAATTCAACAGTTGGCAAACTTTTCTTTCGTGTGTGTTGGCTGGTTCTTGTGAATGTTAAACTTGGCATTGAAAGTCTTTTACGCGTGTGGCGAATGTTGGATGTTATTCTGCCCCACCAAGAAGCAATTCTACAATCACAACAACCTTGTATAAACAACACTTTTAACGCTTTTTTAAATCTATTGTCACGATAGCTATAAATGAAGAAGTTCCACAAGCTGTTGCACACGAGGACTAAAGTTCCAAAAAACTCTGCTGTGTTGGAAGCTGTTGCGTCGTCAACGTTAAAATCCCTTGGTGACGTATTATGAATGGATGGTAGAAACATCTGGCAACAAATTATGGTAACGATCGGTAGAAGGCTGATGCTGAACATGCCAACCATGATCACCAAGGTACGAGCAAGACGTACTTCTAAACTACCTTTGTCATTCCTGTTACCACTTAAATGGCGATCACGGAACTTGTGTTTTCTTGCATAGCAAAATGTAGCAATACTGATCACCCACATACTGATGACTGGAAGTAACAAACCAGTTAAATAAATGACCGTCCCAATCTGCCCCTCCATGTGCATTAAAAAGGAAACACCAGGAACATAATTCATCTTATCTGTAAATATTGGGAGCAGGGAAAACATTGACGCAACGAACCAGACACCGATTGAAGCTTTCGTCGCCAAGATCCGCGCATCTTCTTTCTTGTAATGAAGTGGTTTGTATACCGCCATCATGCGGTCAAACCCAGCAATATTCAAGATGTAAATTGAAACAGAGAATGAAAGACTAGTGAAAAATCCCACAAAGTATCGATAGGAATAGGGAAATTGGATTTCTAGCTGGTAAACTGGGTCGCTTCTGTAGGTGGAGAATGTGACGTTCTCATGAACAATTGTAACATTTTCAATGCTGCCACTTTGATAAGGTGTCCATATTTGTCTGTACAGTGTGCTTATTGCAGTCGGCAGGATTATAACACCAGCTATAAGATCGGCAACCGCCAGCGATATTTTATAAATAGCTTGGCTGTTCCTGAGACGAGGGTTCATCCCGTACACCAGAATAATGGTGGAGTTTAAAGTAGAGATTGTCACAGCAAGGAGTAAACAAAGCCAAAGTATAAATACAACAGCCGGTCTGCATCTGTAATATAATTATGGTTACATTCATAACCAAATAAATCAATATGTTTTAATTACCTCTCTGGCATGCAATCCCATGCCGATATCGCAAAATGATCGACCAAACGTTTGTTAAACCCGCACCAGATCACGCCGCATGTTGGAATACTAAACGTTAGAATTTCCATGAAGTTACCGAGTTTTGTTTCTGCTTCGTATGTTGCGACTTGTACACACGGCTGCAAACTTTGTTCAAGCGTTAGATTCGTATTTCCAAGTTGTTTAACTAATCTCAACCAGGAAGGAGAATGGTGTCGGGTAGCTAAAGGTCCTGTAACTGGAGCAAATGTAGTTAGTTGTTCTGTGTAAACTGGTATCCTGTTTTGTCGTAGGACAGCTGCAGTATGAGGCATTGCGACACTTATAGTATTATTAAGTATTTCCGTACATGAGGACTCGAGATTTTTTGTGTCGCAATATCGCTCATACACCAGGGCAGAAAAATGATCGAAAACGAAAGTTTTTCTCTCGCATATACTTTGGAACTGTGGGCATTCTAAAGCTGCCAAGACGTGAAGGAAAGTGGTGAGGAAAAATCGGCCAGTCGACCAATTCCGATTGTAAACGGTAACTGTGTCATTGCAGCATCGGATGCGGTCAATGTTGGGTAAGCTTGATGTGACCACTTGGGATATTGCGATGCATGACGAAATCGAACTTTGATTCAATTGACCTTCGTTGTAAAACAAGCTGATGTTTTCAGCTGCTGCAAAACTCACACTACAGAATAAAACTACGTATAACACTATGTTCCACATCTTCTGTACCACACAACAGCAACAAAACATAAACAACAGCCTTTACAACAGGACGTAATAAATTCTTACAGAGAGTCTTACCAGCGAACTATATATAAGCACCGTTTTTTAGTATTTATATATAATCCCACAAGCTGCCTTTTACTGTAACTTAAGTCAGCTTTTAAATGACGTTTTCTTTCAGTATGTTTAAAAGATTCTTTTTATGCTGGTCGTGATATTTATACACTGTAAGTAACCATTAAAATATCTGACCCTAGACGGAAATCTATTTTCTAGTCATTTTATGATAAATTTAAACCAAAATAGCTGTCGTTTTATTTTGGATTTGGTTTCCATTTACAAGTGTTACTCGTGCACGATTATGAAACATGACGTCAGCTTAATATAATTTCCCTTAAATTGCTGCATTAGTTGCATCACGTTTCGTGGTTGCTACGAAATATATTTAATCAGAAAGTTTGTTTGCGTCATTTATAAAGTAAACAGCAATCTTCCAACCTATGGTTTAATTGATCTTTATACGTTTGCCTGTTGCACAAAAAATAATTCCTCAAATACAAAACAAATCGGTTTAAACACACCATGTTGGAATATAAACTGTACGTTTCATTAATGAGTCAGTTACACTGGACTTGTCACCACCTTCCCTTCGTCATCCAATTCAATAATTTCATCTTCAATATTATCAACCACAGACACCAATAGTCGGTCAGCGTTGCAATTAATCGCGAAGGATTGAAATATCGAGTCGTCCGTCACATTATCTTCCTTTGTTTCCTTCTGTTGTTTTTGTAGTCCTTTCTTCTTCTCGTAGATCGGCTGATAAGGTTTTATTTCCGATGACGATTGACTTGCAACAGCTGTTTCGGTGCTTTTGTTTTTTTCGGTTTTTAATTCAGTTGTAGAGCCTGCAGTTGATCGGAAGGCTGACGTTCCCCCCGAAGACAAAGCTTCAGATTTTGCCGTGCTGGAAAACTTCGTCATAGCAGTGACGTCACCAGATGAACTTTTTTTGCGGCCAGCGGCGCTTGAAAGGGCGAGGTTTGGTATGGAGGATAATCTACGTCGGCCATCGTGTGCGACTTGTTGCGCACAACCCAACGTTGTCAACCAACAATCAGCTGCTCCAGTTTTCTTCGCCGCTTCCTTACATTGTTTCTTTAAAGCTGCTTTGAACTCCGTGTTCCGTGCATTGTAAATAAAGAAGTTCCACAAACTGTTGCTTGCCAGAATCATAAAGGAGAAAAACTCAAACGCGATAAAGACTGATGCTCCTGATACGTCAAGGTATTCCGGTAAATTGTAATACACACTTACCGTTAGGAAGGTTGCGATTGTAACGATTGCTGCGGGCACCAGGTTAAGTGTGAACACGCCGACCATAATGGATAAAGTTCGCGCCAATCGGGTTTCAATTGAACGAGATTTTTTTTTAGAATCTGACGTTAAATGACTGCTTGCCATGGCGTGTTTCCTGGTCATATGAAACGTAGCAACACTAATAATCCACATTGCCACAACTGGTAGAGCAAACGCAATAATGTATAAGATTAGAGCGCCGGTGCCAGCCGACGAAACGAGGAAGGATGCAATTAGTGAATATCTGAGTGATGAAACGTAAAGCGGCAAACTACCACATATTATTGTTACTATCCAAATAACGACACATATTCGTTTGGCAAACATTTTTGCTCTGTCCTTCCGGTAGCGTAGTGGCCGGTAAACAGCGATAAGACGATCAACTCCAGCAGCAGTCAGTGTGTAAACAGATACTGCGATTCCCACCGTCGTAAAAAAGCCCAAAAATGACAAATATGATACTGCAAATATTTCGGTGAATTGATTCCGTATCCCACGCCCTTGTACCGAGCTTGGCGAGCCATCCACAACCGAGTAACCGAACACAGTTTGTTCTTCACCAAGCATGTATGGTGTCTTTACCAGCATTAATATAGAATTAGCAGATGCTGGAAAGACAATGGCTCCGATTAAGAAGTCGGATAAAGCGATGGAGAATTTGTAAACGGACTGGCTGTGGTGAAGTGCCGGGGTTCTCCATATTACAGCAAGTATAAGAATATTGCCCATGGTGATGAAAATGGCAAATAGGATGCAAATTACTATAATAACGGTGATACCAGAGCGACACCTGAAAGTATATACAGCATATTATATAAGCTACACAAATGTGGAATGCACCAACTTACCCTATAGGCATGCATGACCATGGAGAGATCCCACTTCGAGTTAAACTTGCGTTGAACCCACACCACACAACCCCGCATGTGGGAACGTCAACACTAACCATTTCTTGAAATTCACCAAAGTTATGTTTAGTTGCTTCATACATGGCAACTTGTATGCAAGGATGAAGGGCTTCTTGAATGGATAGCGATGCATTACGTAGTTGTTTGATGAGATGTGACCAGTTGTTTCGTGTATAATTAGTGGTTTGGTTGGTTGGCATGTGTGTCTTCTGTAGTGTGGAAGCCAACGTGTCATAACAGGTTGATTCAAATGTGTTCTTGTTGCAGAAGTAACTATATACAAGAGTAGCGTACGGATGGAAGTTGTAGGTCTTGTTTCGACATTCCTCTTTAAACTGTGGGCAACTCCATTCACTCAATGTTTCGAGATATCGGGTAAGAAATTCATTTCCGTTTGACCAAAACAAACGATAAGCCTTCACCCTCACTTGACAGCACTGCAAAACTCTTGTTCTATTTCCTACCGTGATCCCTGGTGCGTAGTTACATGGTATGTCTCCTAATGTGTTGTTCGTTAACAGCGGGGTGGTTGCCGACATATTGCCCGTTAGGTTCGTGCTTTGTTCCAAAGTAGACGATGTTACATTTGAATCTGTCTCGGCACATCGTAGTAGCAACAAAACGACGCTTACAAAACTTAATGTTATACCTTGTGCTTGCATTCCTCTGTAATTAAAAAATAAAATCATTTTAAACCGACATCTTTTTACTCTCTTTGTTATGCTGTGTTATAACTTTCCAGTTAGTGAATGTATGAAGCAACACTTTGCGTATTCAATTCTTACTGTGATTCATCTCACCAAAGGAAACGAACATGGGATGACTAAGTGCTATGATAAAGACGTCAACATGAAATCTGTTTCACTCCGAGCACGTTTCGTATATTCAGCACAGCTATTGCGTTATGACGTATATACTTATAAAACGATAAATTCTCATCGTTTTGTTTTGATCCAATTCTTGGTATAAACACAAGCTTACTTAAATAACTTTGTATGTTTATATATTTATATAAAACAGTAATATAATAATAACTTTGTTTGTCTCTACGATTACGATGGCCAAACGAAAAGATAAGATCTAGCAACAAAACAACATGTGTTAAAACACGCTTGCAGTTAAAACATATAGTACTATGGGGAAACCGGACACCTTTGACACATAGTATCCAAGTATTCGGATCGTGTTTTAAACAATTTACAATGGTTTATGGGAGTCGTGAAGATACGGTTTTATAATTCTTTGACTGTTTTTTTTTTGTTTATTTCCGAATGGAACGGGAAAATATAGGTAAAATGGTGTCCCATCTTCCCCAACTCTACTATTTACATTTGTTTTAAAATAAATCAGCGAAGAAAGTAATATTTGTATTTGACCCTAAATGAAAGTAATTGTGCAACAAAAAACTAATTTAACTGTTGGCTTTAATATTAAAATGTTTCCAAATGTAGGACTGACGTAAACCACACCACGGCTGTTGTGTTTGAGGTTCATTCACTTGCACGCGTAGTTACGCCTGACATGAGACTTGTTAATGCATTTCTAAAGTTTTGGTTCCGTCGATAATAAATCCAGAAGTTCCATAGACTGCTCGTTAGAAAAATAATTAAGGCGACGTACTCCGCTGAGAAGAAAGCAATCGCCGATTCCACAACAAGGTTCTGCGGCTCGTTCACGGATACATGCGGAATAAACGGCATTAAGGTAACCACAAGTACCATCGGTAGTAAACTAAGTGTAAACACACCAATAATAATTGCAATAGTTTTAAACAACCTGGATTGACGATTCATATTTGTGAGGTTACTACTTGTTGAATTCATACGTTGCATTGTGGCAATCCTTTGACGAGTAATACAGTACGTCGCAATGTTGATAACCCACATTAAAACTAGTGGGGTAAACAGAAATAATATGTAAGTAATGTTTGTTTCGGAATCATCCAAGACGAGACGGGAAACATCAAAAGAATATTTCCAACCTGGAACCACAATTGGAAGGATTGCGTAAACAACACAAATTATCCACAGTATAGCACACCACCACTTTGCAATGCGCATTGCTCTATGCTTCAGGTGCCACAGTGGTTTAAATACTGATAAAAGTTGGTCTAATGCAGCGCCTAGCATTGAGTATACGTTGGCCATTAAGGATATAGTTGTGACAAAACCCACAAAGTTTAAGTACGATTGGGATGTCGCATCCGCTCTGCTGCCAACCATACCCCTCATCGTAACTGATTTGTTGATTTCCCAAACACTGGTAACATTGTAAAGCTCACCGGGACTTATCTGGTGCGTTAAAAGTTTCAAGACGCTGCTGAGAACAGTTGGTAAAACGAATATACCGACAATCAAATCAGCAAAGGCGAGCGACATCTTGTATATGTACTGACTCTTACGCAGACTTTGGTTTGTCGCCAGAACGAATATAACGATGGCATTCAGAAACACGATGAGGAATGATGCGACTGATACAACAACAGTTGTAAGGATGGTCTTGGTTTGGCATCTGTTTGAATAAAAACATTTAATTTTATTTCATCAAAACAATATCAATGCATATTTACCTTTCTGTAAGGCAGGTCCAGGAAGACACAGGGTATCGGTTAATGGCGACTTGATTAAATCCACACCAAGCGAACCCACAGAACGGAACATTTACTGCAATGACTTCTTGGAAATCTCCAAAATGAAAACCTTCTTGTTCAAACAAAGCAATTTCAACGCAAGGTTGTTTAAGTTGTTGTAATGTAAGCGTAGATGAATCGAGTGTTTGAACAATTGTGGTCCAGTTAGTTTGGTTTGAAACTTCAATGTTTGCAACCCCAACAACGACATCTGTGCATTTCTCCTCTAACATGGTGTGGTTGCAGAAGGAATGGTAAACTAACTCACTAAATCTGGTCATTGCAAAAACTTTATCCTGACACGCTTTTGTATATTGACTGCAGTTCCAGTCCTTCATTATGGACAGATATCGTGTTATATAAAATCCGCCAGTATACCACATCTCCTTGTATGTTTTATCCACGCTGTCACAACAGTGCAACTCATGCTCTCGACTTCCTAGTGAAATACCAGGCGCAAAATCACACCGGATATCATCCATAGCTTCATTCCCTCGTATTAACCATACGAGTTGTAACACAACGAATAGCACACACATTTTAACATCCATGTTCTGCAACTGTCTTACTAAAACAGGAATAATATTTACCAATAAATAATCTTATAATATAATTGAAACATTAGACGTAAACACCCTAACCCTGAAATCTCATACACGCATTTATCTCATTTGTCGCAATCGCATTAACACAACTTCATCGTTAAATTTAAAACTTTCGTTTTATCTGACGATTCATAGCTTTATTATTTATATTCTGACGTTGTAAAAGGAAAATTCAAAGAAATTTTTTCAGAGAAGAAAGTTTATAGTTTTTCTGTAAACAAATGTTTCCCCACTAAGTTTTTATTGGTTATAAGCAAACATGGTGATTGGCTTGACGGTTGCAACTTATGTAGGGGCAAGTAGATTAGCGGGAATGTATAGGAAAGGTGGTTTTAACTTATGGACGCGATTTCTCGACTGGTTTAATGCGGAAAACGTTTTATTTATTATTCTAAGAAATAACGAGTGTAATTTTCTACGTAGTGTGCTTACATTAAAATGCGCAATATACTGAAGATATATAGGTCGTCATAAAGTAACAAAGTGGTAAAAGCCAGTTTTCCTCTCATACCATATGGTGGTTAATTGGTTAGTATTCACTGAATTGGTGGTTTGTAACATTTTTAAACAAATAAAACTTCCAGTTCTAAACCAGTCAAGTACGAAAAGATTCTTGTAAGACCAATTGAGCTTTTTTTTAAAGATATTCGGTTGAATGCGGTGAACCAGGAATTCTACAAGCGTTCGTGGATACATTAAGGACCAATAAGTTTGGTGTAAAACCTTCATAGCATATCAAACATATATATTGTGCAGTGCAATACCGGATAGCTGATATTTTTGACCATAAGCTTTGAGAAGTTTGTGGAATATGGAAGATCTTCCAGCAATAAAAATACTTTTTGTTTTAATAAAAAAGATTTAAACGAGATATAGACTTTGATCGTTTTATTCAATTTTTTTCCAGCACCTGAACTTTTTTAGAATACTTTTTGTCTATGCAGCGAAGCATACCAGCGCGGTGGAGCAGTGGCTACCACCCTGCCTTTAGCTCAAGGTAACGTGTTCAAGGCTCGTTGCGGCTACCATTTATGATTGTCACACAAAACAAAAATTGCTTCAACCCAGTGGTCACTAATAGGTTGTTTAAATTGTCAGCTGTAAAGAAAGACAATTGCCCTCAAAATTACATACGTGGTAACTTGTAAGCAGCCACAAGGTGTATGAAACAGAACACCCGTGTTATAACGACTGTAGTTGCCCCGCCATGCGAGGATAAATAAGTTACATACGTGGTAACTCGTAAGCAGGCACGAGGTGTATGGAACAGAACACTCGTGTTATAACGACTGTCATTGCCCCGCCATGCCAGGATAAATGAGTTACATACGTGGTAACTTGTAAGCGGCACGAGGTGTATGAAACAGAGCACCCGTGTTATAACGACTGTCATTGCCCCGCCATGCCAGGATAAATAAATAACATACGTGGTAGCTTGTAAGCGGCACGAGGTGTATGAAATAAAACACCCGTGTTATAACGACTGTCATTGCTCCGCCATGCCAGGATAAATAACATTCATTCGTTATGTTTTAAAGGGAGTCAATTGATTGAGCACGAAAGAAATTTACATAGCTCAAGCATTGACATGCGGCTAATATTAGTCCAACTGTTTTTAATTGTGTATTGTAGGTTAACGAAATCCAGAGATGTTTAAAAGTTGAGTGAGACTTTGAAACATCATCTCAAAGTCAAACCAGCACAACTAAAATATAGACGTTGTTGTGCAAACGGGACAAACTTTTGTTACAACATCGAATCAATTTCAACATATTAACAATCACGTTAGTAATATTAATAACAGAACAACATATTTATGTTTGATCATTTTAAAGTTCATGTTATTTCAGAGGAACATTCATGAAGTGCGTATATAGGTTGGGTTTAAAACATGGCGCCCTCTATAACAGGCCTGGACACCGTCGGCGCCTCTCTCGAAACTGGAGGCGGATGGTTTTGCAGCGCTTGTACGAATTGTAGACAGTTTTAATGAGTTATTTGACGAATTATCGCATTAGATAGTGTTTGCTCTAAGTTCTAGCAGTTAGTACACTATAAATGCTTTGTTTTTTTTTATTTAGCTTGCGTGTATTATGTTTATGATTGACCACCAGTGTGAAATCTTAACTGAAGCTATGTTTGTTTAAGACACACAAGCGTTTTAGCAAAACTTTTCTAACTATAAATATTCTCTGAACTACAAGACCTACCACTTCCCAGTTTATTTTTGAATTTAAATAGACTGCTTGCTTTTCGAAATCCCTTTTTGGCATTTGTTTTTTGTCATATAATCCTAATACTGATCTCAAGAAGGGACCCCTGTCCTGCTCTATCAAAAAAAACTTGAGAAATGATGTATTAGGTAGAATAGCAGGACAGATTGACACAGTCGAGGCATAAGGCTAATCATAGTTAAAGATAACTTTTCCCTTCTTAAACTGTTGAGTTGCACCAAGTCACATAAATTTAGAAATTGTCATTTGAGTTTATTTTTGGTTACATTGTAATTAAAAAAAACACATTTACATTTGTACAATAAAAAGATGAGTCAAATTAAAAAGAAATGCTATCCCTTTTGTGGTTGTATATGCTAGTAAAGGCAATGTCAGTTTTGAAACAGGTTACATGTATAACAAAATCCTTGTATGCAAGATATAGTGGGAAACTAGGAAATCATGTGTATGGCTCAATGGCTGGTTATGTGACAGGTTGTACAAGTGGATATGAACTAAGATGCAGATGATAAAACACCAATTTTCTGTTTACCACATGTAACCAATAGAGGTCAAGATGGCTGCAGTCCATTCCCAGGAACAACATATTGTGTGTCCACAAAAGTTTGTCTCCAACCGCTTAAACAAATATTCCTTCCCTGCTTCCATTATTTCATTTGTAATTTTGTCATCATCCAGTCCAGGAAGATATATCTAGTGTACCTTTATTTGCCATCAAAATTTAAAAGGATTTTCATCATGAATGTTTTTATCTTGCCTTTACAATTATGATTTCTTCTTTGACTGGACAGATGATTGCATTAGGGTTAACCTCATGGGTGCGATTGGAAAATCTTACACCGGCGGCCATTCGTTACCGTACTTAAACACAACTATAAATAACCACTTGTCTACTTTATACACATAATACGCGTAAACTGAATAATAAATTAAACTTTCATACTGTATTAACTGCTAAAACCACAAGCAAATACTATCTAATGCGATAATTCGTCAAATAACTCATCAAAACTGTCTACAATTCGTACAAGCGCTGCAAAACCATCCGCCTCCAGTTGCGAGAGAGGCGCCGACGGTGTCCAGGCCTGTTATAGAGGGCGCCATGGTTTAAAACAATAAAATCTTTGAAAGTGGTTATATTTTAAACTTTTACGTTGTGGTTGATCCAACTTTCTTAGAGAGAGCAAACATTGATGTTCTGACAACAAAGAAATGAAAGTTTAAAACTTCCCAACGAATTGTTTTTTTTTTCTGGATACAATCCATATAATCATTGCATTTGTCAAACTTACAAAATATAATGTTTGTTCTTGATTACCATAATATATATTATGGGAGTATACCTATTGTTTTACTTCAACTAGATTTGATTGGGTTGATAGTATGAAACACAAACAACAATCAATGTTTTATTTTGATGGCAACACGATCTTTGTGAAGAAGTGGAAACAGCACCCATTTAAAGTTCAAAAAGAATTTATGTAAAAATTCGTTTTGTACATTTGTAGTTGTGTATATCTGTGTAACTGAGTTTTTGTAGTAAAATTAGTTTGGGATTTCATTATTGCCATAAGATTGGCAGAAGTGAGTACGTTTGTTAGATTTTATAATTTGTTTTACTCTACTTTTTGTAATATATTGGGATGCTTTTTATAATCTTAATTTTTAGAACATAGGTGTTTATAGTTTTTACTAAACCACGGTTGCAAATAGTTTTGTGTTTGCAGCAACTTGTAGCATGAGAGGCAGGTGGGGATGGCCTTCGTGATGTTGTGGCGCAATAATATAAAAACGCAGACAAATATAGTTTGTTTTAGATATTATACAGACCGTTCAACAACTTATATAACGTAACTATGCGCGTAAAATGTGACATCTGTTACGTCGTAAATCGTTTATTTATGGTAAACACTGAAATCTAAAATATATTTGGCATCACTGACAAACATCCTTGTTATTGCCTTTTATAGAAATGCGAAGTTGTTGCCTCAGTTTGGTTGGATAAGGTGAACGCGGTTATTCCAATAAATGCGGACAATAGTCAAATGTATTGCGCATGTTGATTAGATTAATATAAATGTTGCAAGTATATTATTTAATGTTCTACCAACCGACAGGATGCTTGCGGGTAAATAATTACGAATTATTGGCAGCTTTTTATGTTAGAACGCAAAATATTTAAGGAACATATTAAGATAAAGTATTTTTAGTATGTGTTTGTGGTCAACGCCCACGATGTTTTGATCTCGTGGTTGGTTAGAAGTGGGCACATTTCTCCCGATTAGAACAAGTGACGTAACAACTAACAATTAAATGAAACATGTTTAAATTCCTAGCGAAAGAAAGTAATACCGAATGCAACGCGTGTTTTAACACTTTCTGTCTATGTGCGTGTTTGGGGAAATGGGGTCTGTCACTACAACAAAACAATCCCCACGGTTGCAGCAGTTTATTTATTTCTTTATAAAAAAGTTTAAGAGTTATTAGCTTTTTATTTAAAATCACATACAGATACATTGCGCGCTCGTGTAATTTGACCCCGGCTGTAATTAGATACGGGCAAATTCGCTGATGTTGCGATTCGTTACTTGCGAGAGAGCATGTTAACAAAAAACGAAAAATAATTAAAGAGAAAGCTACGCTGACTATTCTCGTTATCTCTTAATAGCTTCACTTTTTTTCATTTTCAATATTTTTCGTTCTCGCGTGCAACATTATACCAATAACATAAGGCTCGGCGCTCGGTCCAGATTTCAGCTGAGCGCCAAGCGTCAAAAAGTCAGACGCTCGGGCACAAGCTGTTAAGTTCGGGCTCGGCTTGGCACATCCCTAATATTTCACCTATCTTTACAGCCTTAATAGGTTTATGACTTAGTTGAATTTAGGTTATTATTGTATTTTGGATTATAATTTGTTTAAAATTAAAATGTGTTGAATCCTTATCATTGTCTTAAGTCTGTCATATATTTACATATCCCAATGAGGTTTAAAACAGTCAAGATTTATATTTCTTGATTTACAGACAAATATTTTACTTGTGTGAAACCTGTAAATGAACCAGTTTGGTAATATTGAATAAAAATGCCGGTGTTTCACACGAAGACGATTGAACAGATTTTGGAACCGGTTGCGGAACAAGTGTCCCATCTTGTCATCCTTCACGAACAGGGGGAAGATGGCGCGGCAATTCCTTCTTTGATGAAACCGATTCAAGCCGTGAGTGCGGCTGTAAACAACCTTGCAAAAGTTGGGACGGCGCAAATCCAAACATCTAAGGATGAAGTTCTTAAACTTGATACACCGGAGGCGATCAACAAAGTGAAGTCTAGTGCCGACCTTCTGCTTGATTCGGCCAAACTTATTGAGGAAGATGAATATTCAAAGCAAGGAAGGGAGAAGTTGATAGCTGGGTCGAGGGGAATCCTCCAAGGAACATCCGATCTTCTTCTCATCTTTGATGAAGCTGAGGTTCGTCGTATTTGTCATGTTTGCCGCAGAGTTCGGGATTATCTTAAAGTATCAGAAGTTGTGGCCGGGATGGAAGACCTTGTTACTTATGTTAAAAACCTTACACCAGGAATGACAAATCTATCTGACTTGGTGTTGCAAAGGTCCAAGGATCTCACCAACGCTTTGCATGCCGATCAATTGAAAACTGGAGTTGCAGATTTACGGAATCAGTTGCCCAACTTAATATCAAGTATGAAGATATTCGTTACAACTGTAGATGGGAGTGGTGTTGGAAGTGAAGCATCTGTTCACAACAGGCAATATTACGTCAAGAATCTTTCTGATATTATCACAGAAATAATTCGTGTTTTACAACTTGTGTCCACCGATCAGGAGATACTTGTCGACCCAACAAACGTATTACAGTTGAAACAAGTCCGAGACAAGATGGCAAACAATCTGATTGCTGCGAACCGCTGGCTTAATGATCCTAACGCACCTCCCGACACAGCGGATGAACTCGCCCTTCGACAAACCTTGGATCAAGCTCGGGAGATCGGGAGCAAAGCTGGTGGAGCGTTGGGAGCAAAGATAATGGACAAGTGCAACGACATTGGTATTATGACGGAGAAGCTTGCCGCTCTGCGCAAACAAAACAAAGGTAATTCAGCGGAAGCCCGTCGTCTTGCAAATCAAATTCAAACGGCTTTGAACGGTTTGTTGCAAGATGTGGATGACGCATTAAAGAATCTGGAAGAAATTGATGAAGCATTTGGTGTAGTTTCAAGCAAGACGCCTTCTGCTAAGGAATGGCTGGCTGATCCTCAAGCTAAACCAGGACCTGGTACTGGATCTCAAGATATTAGGGATATTATTGGGGCAACCAGGAAGATAGCAAAGAGTTTGGCTACCAATCCCCAAACAGCCAAAGATGCGGCCGAACTAATAAAGATGTGCGATGAGTTAGATGAGTTGATGGAGAAGTTGGATGCTTACAGGGAGAGAGGGGAAGGACATCTACCTGAAGCTAGACATCTTGCGAAGCAAGCTGCAGATAAGATTGGGCAAATCAACGCAAAGATTGGTAAAGCACTCGCATCAGGTGGTTTGCCCCAAACACTGGAAGCGAAGTTGGATGCGGCGAACCGTTGGCTTGACCACCCTGGTGTAGAGGATGGAGGAAAAGGGATGCTGGCCGCTAGGAGTGTTATGAGTGATGCAAGGAAACTGGCTGTGGAATGTGATAATCCTGTAATCAAAGCAGCTTTGCTACAAAATGCTGCAGAGTGTGAGAGTTTGTGTAATCAGCTTGCTGATCTGGTTAAGCAAGGTAAAGGTGATTCACCTGAAGCGAGAAGAATCGCCGAAGAACTCCAGCAGAAACTACAAGAGTTGAAGCAAAACATGAAGTTGGCGGTGATCGGTCAAGTTGCTGATGAGTTTTCAGACACAACAACCGTGCTCAAGCAATTCGTAACTGCCGCTTCAGCTCCTAAGGATGTAGCGGGGCGAGAAGAGAAGTTTGCAGAAAGGTCTCAAGCTCTTACCAAACAAGCACAAAAGTTGGCGAACCTAGGAATACAAGCTGTGGCAACCAGTGAGCTTGGTGCTGAGGAAAAAGTGGCAAAAGCTACACTTTCAGCAAAGAAGATTCAAGAACTTACACCACAAGTTATTAATGCAGGGAAAATTGTTCTTGATTATCCTGAGAATAAACTTGCCAAGGAACATTTGAAAGCTCTCACAGATGAATGGACGGAACATGTGGATGACCTCACTGAGCAAGTGGATGACGCGATGGATGTTGTGGATTTCATTAAAGCATCAGAAGATGGGATCAAGAAAGATCATAAAACTTGTATGAAAGCTCTGCAGGATAACCAACCAACAGTTGCTTTGCCAGCTGCCGGTAACATTGCACGCCGAGCTCATCGTATATTGATGGCAGGTAAGAGGGAGGTTGAGAATACAGATGATGCTGCTTATGTGCAAGAGTTGAAAGGTAACTTAAACAACCTGAGTCGAACCATCAACCCTATGGTACAAGCTACTCGTGAATACGCCAACAATCCAAACTCTAACGCAGCCAAGGATAATGTTAGGGAATGTGATGATCAGTTGATTGCAGCTGTAGCACAAGTGAGGAACACAGTGGAAGCGAGAAGGATCGAACAACAAGCCAAGAATATTGTGATTGAGGAGGAACCTCCACCCGTACCTCCCCTGCCACAGGATTGTGAGGCAGCTCCTCCCGTTCCTCCTCTGCCTGAGGAAGAAGAATTCCCCGAGGAGCAAGAAGAAGATGTCCCGATGATGCAAGCGGCTCGTGAGTTGCATGAGGAGGCAAGAAAGTGGGAGAGCAAAGGAAATGACATCATTGCGGCTGCAAAGAGAATGGCTCTTCTTATGGCGAAGATGTCGCATCTTGTAAGAGGGGAGGAGGGAAGAAAGAGTGATCTAATAGCTTGTGCCAAGGAGATTGCTAAAGCATCGAATGAAGTAACCAGACTTGCTAATGAGGTTGCTGATAAATGCTCTGATAGAAGGATCCGCACAGACATGAAGAAAACATTAGATCGAATCCCAACCATTAGTACACAGCTGCGTATATTGTCCACTGTCAAAGCTGCTTCACTTGGTGATAACATGGATATGACTAAGGAGGAAGAAGAAGCTGCAGAGCAGGCCACTGAGATGTTGGTACATAACGCACAGAACCTCATGATGAGTGTGAAAGACACCGTACGTTCCGCTGAAGCTGCGTCTATCCGGATCCGCACCGAAGCCGGTGTTATGATGAGATGGGTACGCAAGTCATAATCATTGTGCCAATATATACAACATTGCCATTGTTTAAATACTTTAGTTTTCTAAGCAATGCATTTGTCAGCATATTGTGGTTAGTTTATTATACCCTACTAATTATTATTGTATAAATTGGAATATTAATAATATAAAATATACTTGATAATATAAGTGTTACAATATCAAGTATTTATAATTTTTATAAATCATTCACACTTGTAAAACACCCATGATATTGAAGCAACCCCCCTCTTGCACTGGTTCTAACATCTTATCATTGTGTTTCAACATCCCATGAGTTCTTGTGGTTGAATATTATAAATGTTTAGTCAAGAAACTTTTACCTGGAATTAAAAACTGTAATTTTGCGTAATAACTTTTAAAAGATCAAAATATTATTTTAATAAAGCGCTCGACTGCTGTAAGTACATAACACATTTAATGTATTTGGTTTCATTGTAGATTCTGGTGATGTAACTTTTGTTTGCTGCCGCACCAAGCAGTTATATAAAGTAACTTAGATTGTGAACAGTATTAGATGTTTATACGCTGCACTCTATAAAGTTTCAATCGCTGTAAATGTACATTTATTAGGAGTATTGACATTGCTTTCAACACTAATTGTATATAATGCACTAATTTCCATTCAACCAAGACATATAATAATCATGAATGACAAATTATTATGGCTGTTTGTACACTAAGCACATTTATTATTTGCAGATATTTAGACTGTGCTAATATCTTGGTGTTCACAAATAGATAGTTTGTTCTTGGATTAAGTTATGTTTGATTACCTTTTTCATGATGAGTGAAACTTCAAACACCAACTTTTATGACCCATACCTTCTACAACCATCGTTATGTATATATCCGTATACAAGCCAACCACCAAGCCCGGCAGCTGTATACGAACCACCCCCACAGTTCGCATATCCCCTACCCAACTGTACACCACACACTTTCACCTTTTCTCCAACAGTAAGTGTTTCTATAATTATAACTATCTTGAAGTTCTTGGTAAATGAAAAGTCAAATATAAACTGATTATAATTTATTTGAATGTTTCCATGTTATTTTTTAATTTGTCGCTGCTCGCAAATTATTTGCACCATATCACATGCAATAATAAATGAGTTTAAACATGATAGGGAATGCAAGGATCCGTTCATTGGCAAACTGTTGAATCTGTTCACGACGCTGTTCTTACCCCAACCAATGTTGCTGGAGCTTTTACAGAGTTTGGTAAACATGATTTCAATTCATAGATTACACTCTGTATTCATTGTTGTTTGATACAATTGTATCAATGATGCATAAACACGAATTGACAAGTCAGTTTCAATACAAACCCCCTCGTATGTATGATACGATTTTGACCTTAAAGTTTCGGTTTAAAAACCTAAACCATCTTTATTATATGGAAAGTTAAAACACCCGTGTATAAACCCACCCGTGTATAAACCCACCCGTGTATAAACCTACTCGTGTATAAACCCACCCGTCTAAAACCCCACATTGAATCCCAGGGGCCGTTGCAGCCGCCACCCCCGAATTCATTCATCCACGAAACTCCAACGTTCCACAATGGTTGATGTCACCACCAGTGGGCGACCAAGATCCGAGTATTATCAGTTATGCCCCGTTGGACACTCCCACCCACACGGCACCCGTAAGCGAACATTTGTTGACCCCTGAGGACTTCACCATCACCCCCAAACTACAACCTGAACAGTTAATAATAAACATGTTAGAACGAAACAAAAAATCCCAAGTTGATGTTTCACGAGCCGACTCTGGCATTAGTAGCCCAATATCTCTAACCCAACCTATTGAGAATAAAAGTGAAACTTTTGTTAAACAAATGTTTGATTTAACAAAGCGTTGTGAATCACTTGATGAATTTCAACGCGAAATCAAAGAGTTTTTTCCTCACGAAGTTTGTTTGTCACTTCTGTCGTGTTTGCTTCACTTTTCACTGTCACGAGTTCCTTCGCACGAGTGTTTGCTGCAAAAGGTTTGGTTTGTTGTTTCATCAGCAGCAAACTTGTACATGCAGTATTCTACCACAGCTTACATCCACCGATAATAGAGATGTATCAGCCGTGCTATTCAACAAGGATTCACCAAAAAAGATTTTTCCTATCGGTGTTTTCTGGGATATCGAAAACTGCCAAGTACCTTCCGGCAAATCCGCGATGGCGATCGTGCAAAAGATCCGTCGACAATTTTTCAACGGTTTGTGTTCATTTAGCGTAAACTAACCTTGTCATTGCATTCACTTCTTATCGTGTATTGATGTCTGCATCTTGCAACAATGTTATCAGATCACGCTGAAGCAGAGTTCATGGCTGTTTGTGACATCAACAAAGAAAGTCGGCACGTCATACAAGATTTAAACAATGCTCAGGTAATCATTTGTTTGATTAAAATACAAACAATATGACGCATGGTAACTTTAGGTGAATGTGATTCACGTTAATGCTGTTGCTAAGAACGCAGCTGACGATAAATTGCGACAGAGTATTCGCCGATATGCACAGACACACACAGCACCTGCAACTGTTGTGCTTATAACAGGTAAGCTATTCAATATAGTGGTGTACGTTGCAATATAGTGGTGTACGTTGCAATATAGTGGTGTACGTTGCAATATAGTGGTGTACGTTGCAATACAGTGGTGTACGTTGCAATATAGTGGTGTACGTTGCAATATAGTGGTGTACGTTGCAATATAGTGGTGTATGTTGCAATATAGTGGTGTACGTTGCAATATAGTGGTGTACGTTGCAATATAGTGGTGTACGTTGCAATATAGTGGTGTACGTTGCAATATAGTGGTGTACGTTGCAATATAGTGGTGTTTGTTACAATATAGTGGTGTACGTTGCAATATAGTGGTGTACGTTGCAATATAGTGGTGTATGTTGCAATATAGTGGTGTACGTTGCAATATAGTGGTGTACGTTGCAATATAGTGGTGTATGTTGCAATATAGTGGTGTACGTTGCAATATAGTGGTGTACGTTGCAATATAGTGGTGTACGTGTACGTTGCAATATAGTGGTGTACGTTGCAATATAGTGGTGTACGTTGCAATATAGTGGTGTACGTGTACGTTGCAATATAGTGGTGTACGTTGCAATATAGTGGTGTACGTGTACGTTGCAATATAGTGGTGTATGTTGCAATATAGTGGTGTACGTTGCAATATAGTGGTGTACGTGTACGTTGCAATATAGTGGTGTACGTGTACGTTGCAATATAGTGGTGTACGTGTACGTTGCAATATAGTGGTGTACGTTGCAATACAGTGGTGTACGTTGCAATATAGTGGTGTACGTTGCAATATAGTGGTGTACGTGTACGTTGCAATATAGTGGTGTACGTTGCAATATAGTGGTGTACGTGTACGTTGCAATATAGTGGTGTATGTTGCAATATAGTGGTGTACGTTGCAATATAGTGGTGTACGTGTACGTTGCAATATAGTGGTGTACGTGTACGTTGCAATATAGTGGTGTATGTTGCAATATAGTGGTGTATGTTGCAATATAGTGGTGTACGTTGCAATATAGTGGTGTACGTTGCAATATAGTGGTGTACGTTGCAATATTATGTGGTAATAACTGTTGTACAATTACTTATCTGTTCACATTTTTAATTTAAGAGCATTCTCATGCAACAATATGTTGAACGCAGGCGATTGTAACTTCACATCTGAGGTTAGCGACTTACGCCACAGACACAAATACTTTGTTGTCCTTATGCACCCCGTCAATTCATCCAAGGCTTTGGTTGAAGCTGCAAATACTTCGGTTCTTTATGAAGATTTTGTGGCTGACTTGCCGCTTGTTTGTGCAACAAAGGTACAATTGCTTACTGTTGCTCACCAACCACTAGGCTTCTTGGTAACAATCGTTACATAAAAACATTTCTGGGATTTTATACAAAAGTTACATTATATGGGTTATTGTATTTTACATTTTTTTAGAAACATAAAATATTTTAATAAATTAATATCAAAAGTAAATCTTTACGGTTTATATTTTTACATCATGCTAATGTATAGAATACTGAAGAGGCAATTAGTGGTTTGCAAAACAGCAGAACATTATGTGCAACACTTTTTATAGGACCCAACCATCGAGTTACAACTTGTCGTAACGAACCTCCCAACAACAATAGACCTCGGGTTGATTCGCGGAAAATTGAAACAAATATCGGAAAATTGTGGAGGAAAAGTTTTGCATGTGAATCCTCCAACTGCTGTCATTAAGTTTAGTAATGAAGATCTGCTGCGGAGGTATGTGTTTAGTTGTTTATACTGTGGAGGTGTGTGTTTGGTTGTTTATACTGCAGAGGTGTGTGTTTAGTTGTTTATACTGCGGAGGTGTGTGTTTAGTTGTTTATACTGTGGACGTGTGTGTTTAGTTGTTTATACTGTGGAGGTGTGTGTTTAGTTGTTTATACTGCAGAGGTGTGTGTTTAGTTGTTTATACTGCGGAGGTGTGTGTTTAGTTGTTTATACTGCGGAGGTGTGTGTTAAGTTGTTTATACTGCGGAGGTGTGTGTTTAGTTGTTTATACTGTGGAGGTGTGTGTTTAGTTGTTTATACTGTGGACGTGTGTGTTTAGTTGTTTATACTGCAGAGGTGTGTGTTTAGTTGTTTATACTGCGGAGGTGTGTGTTTAGTTGTTTATACTGCAGAGGTGTGTGTTTAGTTGTTTATACTGCAGAGGTGTGTGTTTAGTTGTTTATACTGCGGAGGTGTGTGTTTAGTTGTTTATTCTGTGGAGGTGTGTGTTTAGTTGTTTATACTGCGGAGGTGTGTGTTTAGTTGTTTATACTGTGGAGGTGTGTGTTTAGTTATTTATACTGTGGAGGTGTGTGTTTAGTTGTTTATACTGTGGAGGTGTGTGTTTAGTTGTTTATACTGCAGAGGTGTGTGTTTAGTTGTTTATACTGTGGAGGTGTGTGTTTAGTTGTTTATACTGCGGAGGTGTGTGTTTAGTTGTTTATACTGCGGAGGTGTGTGTTTAGTTGTTTATACTGCAGAGGTGTGTGTTTAGTTGTTTATACTGCAGAGGTGTGTGTTTAGTTGTTTATACTGTGGAGGTGTGTGTTTAGTTGTTTATACTGTGGAGGTGTGTGTTTAGTTGTTTATACTGTGGAGGTGTGTGTTTAGTTATTTATACTGTGGAGGTGTGTGTTTAGTGCAGAGGTGTGTGTTTAGTTGTTTATACTGCGGAGGTGTGTGTTTAGTTGTTTATACTGTGGAGGTGTGTGTTTATACTGTGGAGGTGTGTGTTACCTACTCCTGAGGTGTGTGTTAGTTGTTTATACTGTGGAGGTGTGTGTTTAGTTGTTTATACTGCAGAGGTGTGTGTTTAGTTGTTTATACTGCCGAGGTGTGTGTTTAGTTGTTTATACTGTTGAGGTGTGTGTTTAGTTGTTTATACTGTGGAGGTGTGTGTTTAGTTGTTTATACTGTTGAGGTGTGTGTTTAGTTGTTTATACTGCGGAGGTGTGTGTTTAGTTGTTTATACTGCAGAGGTGTGTGTTTAGTTGTTTATACTGCGGAGGTGTGTGTTTAGTTGTTTATACTGTGGAGGTGTGTGTTTAGTTGTTTATACTGTGGAGGTGTGTGTTTAGTTGTTTATACTGTGGAGGTGTGTGTTTAGTTGTTTATACTGTGGAGGTGTGTGTTTAGTTGTTTATACTGTGGAGGTGTGTGTTTAGTTGTTTATACTGTGGAGGTCTGTGTTTAGTTGTTTATACTGCGGAGGTGTGTGTTAAGTTGTTTATACTGCGGAGGTGTGTGTTTAGTTGTTTATACTGTGGAGGTGTGTGTTTAGTTGTTTATACTGCGGAGGTGTGTGTTAAGTTGTTTATACTGCGGAGGTGTGTGTTTAGTTGTTTATACTGTGGAGGTGTGTGTTTAGTTGTTTATACTGTGGAGGTGTGTGTTTAGTTGTTTATACTGCGGAGGTGTGTGTTTAGTTGTTTATACTGCGGAGGTGTGTGTTTAGTTGTTTATACTGCGGAGGTGTGTGTTTAGTTGTTTATACTGCGGAGGTGTGTGTTTAGTTGTTTATGCTGCGGAGGTGTGTGTTTAGTTGTTTATACTGCGGAGTGTGTGTTTAGTTGTTTATACTGTGGAGGTGTGTGTTTAGTTGTTTATACTGCAGAGGTGTGTGTTTAGTTGTTTATGCTGCGGAGGTGTGTGTTTAGTTGTTTATACTGCGGAGTGTGTGTTTAGTTGTTTATACTGTGGAGGTGTGTGTTTAGTTGTTTATACTGCAGAGGTGTGTGTTTAGTTGTTTATACTGCAGAGGTGTGTGTTTAGTTGTTTATACTGTGGAGGTGTGTGTTTAGTTGTTTATACTGCAGAGGTGTGTGTTTAGTTGTTTATACTGTGGAGGTGTGTGTTTAGTTGTTTATACTTCGGAGGTGTGTGTTTAGTTGTTTATACTGCGGAGGTGTGTGTTTAGTTGTTTATACTGTGGAGGTGTGTGTTTAGTTGTTTATACTGCGGAGGTGTGTGTTTAGTTGTTTATACTGTGGAGGTGTGTGTTTAGTTGTTTATACTGCAGAGGTGTGTGTTTAGTTGTTTATACTGCAGAGGTGTGTGTTTAGTTGTTTATACTGTGGAGGTGTGTGTTTAGTTGTTTATACTGCAGAGGTGTGTGTTTAGTTGTTTATACTGCAGAGGTGTGTGTTTAGTTGTTTATACTGCGGAGGTGTGTGTTTAGTTGTTTATACTGTGGAGGTGTGTGTTTAGTTGTTTATACTGTGGAGGTGTGTGTTTAGTTGTTTATACTGCAGAGGTGTGTGTTTAGTTGTTTATACTGTGGAGGTGTGTGTTTAGTTGTTTATACTGCAGAGGTGTGTGTTTAGTTGTTTATACAGTGGACGTGTGTGTTTAGTTGTTTATACTGTGGAGGTGTGTGTTTAGTTGTTTATACTGCAGAGGTGTGTGTTTAGTTGTTTATACTGTGGAGGTGTGTGTTTAGTTGTTTATACTGTGGAGGTGTGTGTTTAGTTGTTTATACTGAGGAGGTGTGTGTTTAGTTGTTTATACTGCGGAGGTGTGTGTTTAGTTGTTTATACTGTGGAGGTGTGTGTTTAGTTGTTTATACTGTGGAGGTGTGTGTTTAGTTGTTTATACTGCGGAGGTGTGTGTTTAGTTGTTTATACTGCGGAGGTGTGTGTTTAGTTGTTTATACTGTGGAGGTGTGTGTTTAGTTGTTTATACTGTGGAGGTGTGTGTTTAGTTGTTTATACTGTGGAGGTGTGTGTTTATACTGTGGAGGTGTGTGTTTAGTTGTTTATACTGTGGAGGTGTGTGTTTAGTTGTTTATACTGTGGAGGTCTGTGTTTAGTTGTTTATACTGCGGAGGTGTGTGTTAAGTTGTTTATACTGCGGAGGTGTGTGTTTAGTTGTTTATACTGTGGAGGTGTGTGTTTAGTTGTTTATACTGCGGAGGTGTGTGTTAAGTTGTTTATACTGCGGAGGTGTGTGTTTAGTTGTTTATACTGTGGAGGTGTGTGTTTAGTTGTTTATACTGTGGAGGTGTGTGTTTAGTTGTTTATACTGCGGAGGTGTGTGTTTAGTTGTTTATACTGCGGAGGTGTGTGTTTAGTTGTTTATACTGCGGAGGTGTGTGTTTAGTTGTTTATGCTGCGGAGGTGTGTGTTTAGTTGTTTATACTGCGGAGTGTGTGTTTAGTTGTTTATACTGCGGAGGTGTGTGTTTAGTTGTTTATACTGCGGAGGTGTGTGTTTAGTTGTTTATACTGTGGAGGTGTGTGTTTAGTTGTTTATACTGCAGAGGTGTGTGTTTAGTTGTTTATACTGCGGAGGTGTGTGTTTAGTTGTTTATACTGCGGAGATGTGTGTTTAGTTGTTTATACTGCGGAGATGTGTGTTTAGTTGTTTATACTGCGGAGGTGTGTGTTTAGTTATTTATACTGTGGAGGTGTGTGTTTAGTTATTTATACTGTGGAGGTGTGTGTTTAGTTGTTTATACTGCGGAGGTGTGTGTTTAGTTGTTTATACTGTGGAGGTGTGTGTTTAGTTGTTTATACTGCGGAGGTGTGTGTTTAGTTGTTTATACTGCGGAGGTGTGTGTTTAGTTGTTTATACTGCGGAGGTGTGTGTTTAGTTGTTTATACTGTGGAGGTGTGTGTTTAGTTGTTTATACTTCATGTTATGGTGGAATTAATCGGTCACAGTCTTTGTAAAATTTGTTCCGATGATATTTTATGCCGTGTCCTATTTTATTTATACCACCATCAATTTAAATATTAAGTGAAACATTCGGACCTTGATATATTAACAGATCATTGAAGAGGTTGAATGGTGAAATGGTGCACGGATGTAAAATATCAGTTCAGCGTAAAACAAGTGATTTATCAGCTTTATCAAAGCATTTTACACCAAGACGAAAACCAAGCCAACAGGTGTGTTATCTTTTGTGTAAACTTTGTGTAAAAGTATATTTCTTATTTTCTCTCATATTTTAGGCGCCCAGGAACATGGGACATCAAATTCAGAGGTACGTGATATTTCTATAAATTTAATTAATGTTATATTTTTACTTCTTTTTCTTAAAGATCTTACGCATCACGTTGCAAACCATCAAGTCCTCAACATAACAATCAAGGTAGGACATCGTTATATTGGACAACTGTGGGCAAAAGTTTATAATATTTCCATGTTTACCTACAGACACTGGGGTCCAACTGACGATAAGCAACATCGACGCACAGCTTGGTGTGAAACTTATTCAAGAAACTATATTGAGCTTAATCACACAACACGCACAGGTCTGCAATGTTTTGTTTTTTACCTTAAGGTATTTTATTTGACGAACATAAATTGTGTCTTGCATCAAATTAGAATAAACATACATGTATTAATTTTATATTTTTGTTTATAATCCAAGGTGTGGAAGCTACAGATCCGACCACACAATCGATTCACTGTGATGTGCGACGTTGTTGTCCCCAATGTTGAATCCGCTTCAACAATCTTACAAAGTCTCCATCGTAGAAAGTTGGGCGGGAAGAGGATCTTGGTCACTATCTCCCAACGGCTGGAGGATGAACAAACTTTGCTGAAGTGGGTGATGGGGTAACCCGTGTGTCGGGGTGATGTGGTAACCCGTGTGTCGGGGTGATGGGGTAACCCGTGTGTCAGGGTGATGGGGTAACCCGTGTGTAAGGGTGATGGGGTAACCTGTGTGTCGGGGTGATGGGGTAACCTGTGTGTCGGGGTGATGGGGTAACCTGTATTGGCAGCTTTACTCAAAATTAAATAAGCTATGTATGCTTGGTATAATGATTTGCTAGTTTTTACACTAAATACTCAATCATTCACTTAGTTTGAAACAACTTTTATGCGAGTTAATTGTTTCTACTGATGATGTTTATTCAGGAAAGAGTTAATGCCGTTGATGAAAGAATTTGCTTCGAATGGGATCAAATACAACGAACTGATGTCGTTGTACGCTCAAAGGTGGGTTGTGAAAAAACATTGAGCATAAAATTTATTTAAATTATATTGTTTTAGTTACCACAAGACATTGAAGCTTGGTCAGTTGAAAGGCTTGAAAGATTTAGTGATTTTGCGAGAAATAAACGACGTTCCATATATCTACATGGTCAAGTAAGAAACCTAATATTTTGCATGGATATATTAATAGTAGGCATCTATATATATAAGCAGTCTTTAAGTGTGTAACGTCACATCCTGTGTTTGAAACCAAAACTAACAAGTTGTTTCATAGAAATGATGGCAATCCAATGTTCTCAGTGTGTAAGGAACATTTCCGACCCGACAGGTAAAACTAATGTTGCCTTGCATGTTTATATGGCAGTTGTTTAATGTTTGTCACATTAATCCATCATTTATAATCATTATCCATATAATAAATCTTTATGAATGTTGGCAGAACACAAATGAGACATCCTATTAAATTAGAAATTGGTTTGCGAGAATTTTGTGCCAAACTTCATGCTTTACTTCATTCTCACGATGGTTCTATCTTCTTGAATAGGTTGGTTGTTTATGGGTGAGGTGTTTAATATATGGGTTAGGTGTTTAATATATGGGTGAGGTGTTTAATCAATGGGTGAAGTGTTTAATATGTGGGTGAGGTGTTTAATCGATGGGTGAGCTGTTTTATCGATGGGTGAAGTGTTTAATATATGGGTGAGGTGTTTAATATATGGGTGAGGTGTTTAATATATGGGTAAGGTGTTTAATATATGGGTTAGGTGTTTAATATATGGGTGAGGTGTCGCAATATTACCCTAGACACGTATGTAGGGAACCTCACCTATATACAACAGATATCCATTCAAATATTTATTAGCTATTTTTACACCAAAGTCTGACATATTTATGTTTTATCACAATCTAAATTAACTTTATTTCTTTATAGTTTTGAGCAATGTTACTTAGCAGAGTTTGGTAGCTTCCCATACCCCCAGGTAATTTTGTGTAATTAACCCCACGCGGTTTGCTTAATGCTGTTTTTGTATGAAGGATGGTTCCGGTGTCTTCCTTGAGCACCAAATATCTTACGTACCTGGTGTACAAATCATGGAAGGCGATGCAAAGACTGTGGTTTGGTCTCAACCACATAGTGATAATGGTAATGTGGGTGCGGGAGGTAGTTTGAATCACGAGCTGTCGAGCTTAGTTACGTTTTATAAGTTTAGCTAAAAAATTTACCCGACTAAAATATGTTGTACGACTCACCTTTACAACATAATTTTACTTTTGGAAATATCTTTGCAGCAACTTTGGTCTGAGTCTATGAGACTTTCTATATTTATTCCTAATACTTGCTATTTATATTTAAACGATAAGAAGTAGTTGAATATTATTATCGCTCAGGTTCAGACACTGCCAGTGAAACTTCTACCTCAAGTCGTTCAAAATCTTCAAATCTTGTGAACTTTGCGCGTGAGATGGTCGATTTATTAAAGGTGAGGTCGCACCCATTACCTCAACATTATATAATGTGTTGTTTTAACAGACATTCTCCTACTCTTGTTTACCTTGTCATGATATAATGTTGGCGTACCAGCGACATTATGGTCACGCTCTGCGCATGAACGGGTTCACCAATATATCGGATATGCTGCTATCTATTCCTCATGTTGTGCAGGTCAGATCATATTTATTGCTTTTAGTTATTGCAAATAATTTTACTCTTTTTTTATAAACATCCCTTTTTAATGGGTGAGGTTTAACACAAGATCTTAACTTTATAAACAAGTGAATTATTTAACTTCATTCCTAGCACACACATGATATCTAACTTTACACTCTGTAATATTGAAATAACAATATGTTTGTGGCAGTTTGTTGTATTATATGTAACCCAGGAGCAATGTTACAAGCACAACAATTAAAGTCATGAAAATATATACACAGCACACAAGTTACATGTTATACACAACACACAAGTTACATGTCTTACACAACACACAAGTTACATGTTATACACAACACACAAGTTACATGTTATACACAACACACAAGTTACATGTTATACACAACACACAAGTTACATGTTATACACAACACACAAGTTACATGTTATGCACAACACACAAGTTACATGTTATACACAACACACAAGTTACATGTTATACACAACACACAAGTTACATGTTATACACAACACACAAGTTACATGTTATACACAACACACAAGTTACATGTTATGCACAACACACAAGTTACATGTTATACACATTTATATTGAAACGCACACGATGTTGGATATTTGACCAACTGAACAACCGCCTCGTACCCCCCCACCCATACAGCTGCAGTGAATTCAAGCATTTGTTTTGTGCAAGTGTGTACACGGCCCCCTGCACTTGCTTCTAATGTAGTGTCACAACTTTGAATGGTCAACGTCTGGTACAAGTTATCAGCTGAAAGTTCAAGCGAACAACATGAAACATTCGCTGGCGAATACTTAACAATATTTTTTTCCACTTATTAGTTCAGAGTGGATTGTTATCAGGCGTACAAACAAATATGAAACATTAAATTAGCTGGCAATAGATGAATAAAAACTAACTTTCCTGCCACGCCTCATTTAATATGCCACGCCCACCTGGGTTGTGAACCAGCTCAAGAAAGGCATTTGTCCCAAACTGAGCGTCTAATGCTCCGTATATAATCTGTTGGTTGGAACTTCTGGTACAAATGTTGCACAAAGCTGATCTCCTTGTTCGGTTGTTGCTCCGTTCAATCGAACGTTTTGTAATTGTTTCTAAATTATTTTAAAAGTAATTTATACTTTTATGGATATATTGTTTATAAATCAGCGATAATCCTCATCCACCCAAACATTACGTTATTTTACCTGGAATTTGATTCAACTTGTCGCGCGTCGAACATAAATATTTGTCGGATATTTCCTTCAGTTTGTCAGGCTTGTTCAAAGCTAGTTTGCACGACTTTAGTTTGTTGTAAGGTTCATCATTGCATTGCTCCAATGTAAACGGACAGAACTATTAGAACACAAAGTTAAAACATTTTAGTAATATTTATGTTTAGTTTTACCTTGTTAAGATGTTTCTTTTGTCCGCCAACAATATTAATAACAAGGATGAAAACAACGACCACTGCATGTCTAAACATCTTCACTCTAATACAGGGATAGCAATATGATGAACCAACATTTGTGTGAAACTTGTTTTATTCCTCGATTATATCACCCCACCTTTTACCAACACACTGGTGATTTAGATCAAAGCCATAGGTTACAACAACATGTTGTTCCACCAATGAAAATAACTTTCATGTTTTCACACGACTTCATGTAGTTTCCTTTCATCTTCTACTTTCATAGACATCTTATATAAACATCCTATAGATATTTTAAATGTGTTTGGATCATAAATACCACAACTCCCATTTAACTCCGCAGATCATGGGACCTTCAAACAATCAGCTACTCACACTCACACACAGAGCGCAAGTCAAACGTTTCACCCAAGAAATTATCAAACTACTAAAAGCTTCGCCCGATAAAGCAATTCTAGTCGCACAACTGCCCGATATGTATTTCAGGTCTGTCATCATTGGTTTAAATGATATTAATGCAACACCAATGCAAACAAAGCTATGGTTGCAGCATGCAAGACTTGGAAGCAGACGGCCAATCTGTTTCACCCAAACATATAATGTTTAATTTGTAAACCTATTATCTGCCATTAGTGTTGTCATATTGTAGTAAAATATAAACTTTCCCGCAGAACATTTGATCGAGTATGGAACTTACGTGATTATGGTGTCAGTGTATTATCTGATATACTCGATGATATTCCAGACGGAAATATTGGGGTTTCTGGCGAGGGAGACAACATTGTGATGTCACTTCCTACTAGAGGTATGTGGAATTACTTTTTAAATATTTAGGTTTTGTTAAACTTGAAGATAAACAACGCAAGAAGTAGGTATGATTGCAACGCATGAGTTTATTCATAACTTTCCACTAGTTGGTTTGTTGTAAAACGATTAAGAAACATTAACTTTGGGGTGCACAAGTTATAAGTTTTGTGGCAACACAGGATGTTGGGTAAAACATCTCATCCACAGAACGGACATCGGAAGAAATTCAACGAACAAACTTATTTTCGAGGGAATTAGTTGAAATACTTCGATTGCGACATCGATGTAGGATGTCTTTTACTGAGTTTGTTCCAGCGTACCATCGACAGTTTGGACGACAATGTAAACTTTCAAACTATGGTTTCAACAAACTGCTTGATTTGTTTGAATCTTTGCCCCATGTTGTACAGGTTCGTACCCAGGACATTAAGTTTAGCTTTGTTGTTGCATGATTAGAACTGTTTTTCTTCATTTTTTATTATTTTTCTATTTCTGATTTCTGGTTGTAAAATTGCAAGCTTATATGAGCCAAGCATTCCCAATGATAAACTAAAATGAAATTAATATTATTCGATTTCATGTTTCCATGTTCACCCTTATAATGCAGGTTGTAGAAGACGCACCAGAGAAATATCTTCAACTGACAAACGAGGAACAACTGAAGGTCCTGACGTCGCAGATCGTCGGGTTGCTACGACAACAAGTGGGGGAGGCTGAGGGGGACGGGATTCCCCTAAACCGAATCCAATCAATGTATTCGCACAAATATGGGTTTCCCCTCGTACCGCGCTACTATGATTGTGAAGATATACAAAGTCTCATTATGTTACTTTCACATGCTGTAAAGGTGAGAGATGTCTATCATCAAAAGTTATTGTATAATACATGTTTGGACATCTATGTTCACCATAGTAAGCCTTGTATCATAGTTAACCAAGAGTTTAAACAATGAGTTGATTGTGAAACAATCGGAACGCAAACCCATCCGACTCCTGTCCGCTCAACTTCTTGTGCTGTTACTTGATATGAATAAAGATTATATTGACATGAATGGATTGAAACAAGCATACACAAGCAGGTTGGTATACTGATGTCTTGTGTGGATGTTTCAACATTAATTTATGGTTTGGATATTTTTCATTTCGTTGAATGTTTGTTCAAACCAGCAGTTAGTTTTAATTCCTTCAAACAAATCTTAGATACAATGAAAGCATTTCCCCGAGTGAATATGGATTCTTATCGTTGACCGATGTTGTGAAGAAATCTTTATCTGGAATAGCCAAGGTAGATTTCAAATTTGGTATCATATATTATTTGTGTCACTTAAATCTTAAGCAACGTGTGTATTTTGTTGGTGTAAATAGAAACCTTTGTAAATAGAAGCATTTTATTTTTCGGTACTTTATGTTGAATCTTATTGTTACCTTCAAAGTTTGGAAACCACGATGGTGAAACCATGATAAGTTTAAAATCAATTTATCAACGAGCAAAAAGAATTCGTTCGATATTACTTCTTCAAGGAGGAACCATGACATTGGGGTAAATCATAGCAAAATATTTTTTTAATAAAATCAACAAATCTGAATATTAGTGATTAGTATGCACGCCTGTAGCCCAGAGGAAGCGGGTTCAAGGTCCAACGCTACCATTATTGTGGTCGTAAAACACTGGCAAACCATGATGTCTAGCTGTATAACAGATGCCATTGAAATCAAAATAAATATCAGAAGATTTCTTTTAAACTTAGTTAATTGAATTTACTACAAGCGTTGTAGCTTTAACCCCAATATAACTTATCTCAGTGAATTCAACCAGTGTTATAAATCTCGATATGGAGAACCATTAGACGTTGAACAACACGGTTTTCGAACGTGTGAGGGAATGTTGCGAGCTTTGTCGCTTGTGTTGGTGGTCAAGGGGTTTGGAATAAAAAAAACACTGGTGTTGCGCAATCATATGCAACGTAAGTTATATTATACAAAGAGCTACCATTAATATTAAACATAAAACAAAGACAACGGAAAAAACTATCAATATTCTGCATAAGGTAACAAACATCTTTTAAAACAATGTTTGTATTAATGTAAAAAACTTTATATTTTAAATTTATCCTGATGTGGTTCCTTGTGTTTAAATGTTGTAGACGGACCATTGTCATCGTCCATGCTCGCCTGCAGTGATGATATTCAAACCAACAACGCACAACAATCATCTAAACCACGTCCACTACAAGAAATATTATCATCAATGAAATCAGTAAGTATTTTATTATTCATAAAATACCAATCTCACCCAGTATTTATATTCAGCCCAAACCACATGATAAACCAACCAAGTTGACATGTTTGACACCGACAGCTAAATATACAGATACAGTTCAACATACAAACGAGATGGATCGTAAATACTCGAACAATATCCTACCTGCTGCCACACGTCAATACAAAGACATCTTCCACAATCAACTTTACTCTAAACCTCGTTTCAACTTTGACGTCACTAACCACTCCCCATTCATTTACCCAACCAACCCTCCATACTGCCACCAAGTGACACATGGCAATCGTGGCTTGCCACCAGAACACAACAACCCCCCACGACGTAGAATAAGTGTTAGTGTGATCACGCTACCTAATGGTACAACTTCCATCTCGTCCAATTCGTCACCAGATTCATTCCTTTCAACTGACGAAGGTATTTTACATTAACTTCCACACAATAAAACAAAACCTAAACACATTCTTCATAGATTCGAAGATATCACCCGATGAATTGTTACGTCACAACGACCGGCCCGCACCCCCCCAACTACGACTGGCTGCTTCTTTCACCGCTACACCACTGTGAACAACTAGTGTTACATTCCATACTTTGCCAAATCATGTTTTTGTTTCTTAGATAAATAAGGACACATCGCTTCGTACTGCCTACCGTAGTTACATACCGCGGTACTTTGTCTGTTTCATGCACTAATTAAGAAGATTATATTTCATGTTTCGCACTTTGCCGATCTGTTATGACGGCCGTGCTAGCCGTTTATTTACTGTGATCATAATGGCGTAGATACTTTAGGTGCTGTGTTGCCAACCTTACCATGCATATATACACAGCTTGGACCCAGAGAATACTTTTGTTGGGATGTGTTTGTTTTTCTTCAAGATATTTTCTATCATACGCCAACGGTTAAACGTGCTGTGCTACACTTGTTTTGCAATAAATTATTTTGAGAATATGTTTTCAATAATTTATTTATCGGCGATTTTACGTTCGTTTGGAAAGTTGATTCAGTTCTTTGTTGGCGTTTAAAATTATTTTAATATATATTAAGACCATGACACTGACTTCAGAAGGATAACCGTTTTTCTAAAACAATCACTCTTTCGCAAAACAATAACCATACTACAGCACATAGCCAAATACATTGGCAAGTTCCATATTCAATCTAACAAAGGCTTAGTTTGTCTACGTTTTGTGTTTCTATCAACCCCGCCTTGAAGGTAAATATCGATCGTTGTTCAAACATAACGCTAATGTTTGCCTTCGTGTTTCGTTCATGAACCAACCAAATTTTCTACATTGGAATCATAACTTCTATGTAACCGATATGATATTGTAACGCAGGTTATATACAGAGTAGGTGAACATGAAGTGTTTTTTAATTATTATTGTATTTGTGGGGATTGTGTTTTGTGACAAACGTTCGGCTGTTGAAGACTTGGCTGAATGGACACTAGAGGAAATTTCAAGAAGAGAATCTGACGATTTGTCTCTAGAAAGACTGGTTGGATACACCCAGAAAGTGAGTTCATACTTCATATATCTCATCTATAGCTTAATGTTTCATCTACTTTTGTCGTGGGCTTTCTTGTTGTATATGTTTGAGGAAGCACAACATGTTACAACAATATAACCTGCGTGCGATGTAGTAATAGCCTCAACCAACACAATTATAAATGACGTCGGCCGTATAACCCTTATTCGCATCATCACGTATCTTTACACAACTTTGTTTAAACGCTTATTAAAGTAAATTAATTTCCAGAAAAATTACAACTCTGCTAAAGCTGGTTACGTGACAAGGATCTCAATGGAAATGGAGGCGGACCGGCGGGGCGGGGAATTGGTTGAGTGTCAGGCCGACGTTGATGTGCCTGAGTTTAGCGCATCTATGTCGATCAAACGTTATGGTTGCAAAGGGGCGGCGTACCAACGAAGGTCGGGAGAGACCCCATGTTCCCCGGATGAGATGAATGTAATTAATCTACTTGTGTTGAATACAGGGAAGCGGCTGCTTTCCGTGTTTGTTCCGCTTCATTGCGTGCATACTTCTATGCCATCTTTATTTTACGCAGTTATAACACGTGTGCATTATTGTACAGAAGGTTGGTAACGAAGCGATAAAGTTGATGAACCAAGAGGTCAATGAATTCAATAACGAGATGGGTTCGCTTGGTATGGAAGAACAACCGGGTTTACAATCAGGGGAATACAGCAAACCACAAGTGCAAACATGCTCGAATGTGGAAACTGCTGACGGGGTTGAATACAAATTGAAAATGACTGCGATGCAAGATAGCCAGGTAAGTGACGTGTTGTGTATAAACGGCAGTCGTTATTACGCAGGTGTTCTGTATCACACACCTCGTGTCCGCTTACAAGTTATCACGTATGTAACTTATTTATCCTCGCGTGGCGGGACAACGGCAGTCGTTATAACACAGTTGTTCTGTATCATACACCTCGTGCCCGCTTACGAGTTACCACGTATGTAACTTTGTGGGTGATTTTTTTAAAATATGGATGACAAGTTCCCTAACCCTTTAGTTGTTTAAACCGATTGAAACAAGTTTAAATTGGTAGCAGCACCAAGCCTCGAAATCATAACGTAATGTTGAGAATCGATCGTTTCGTGTAATTGTAAAAAGACGCGAGTAAATGGTCGGCTGGTGAACAAGAGAGCAACCGTAAAACATCGTTATATGCTCTCAATTTTTTGCAGACTATGAATTGCGACATCGTTATAATTCAAACAGTGGGTGGGAGTTACCAACTAAACCAGAACCAATGTCAAGGAATGAGTTAAATATACATGTTATATTTTCCGCGTCGAAAATTGATGTACCGATGAGCAGTATATGTGTCTCTGAGATGTGTAAATACAATTAAATTGACTTTTAATAGTGTTTTTAAAGTGTTTAAGGTCGCGGTTTTGATTCCCGTACCGGCCACTTCCGCCTCGGCGTCGTTAGGTTAGATTAGACTGAAGATCTAAACTAATGGTTCAAGTTCAATCACTCTTTGAAAAAAACTTTTTAAATGCATGTTTTGTTTCGTGTATTTTATTAACCTCGTTGAACTGTGCGATGCGTGATTGTCGCTCGCAATACATCACGCGCAGAACTAGGTTTTGCTGTTTTTATTAAGATTGCTGCTTTGATTTTTAAATTTTAACCAATCAGCTTCCGAGCAGCTTTTTCCGCGGTTTTATTGTTCATGAGTTTTTAAGCGGTTTTCTGGGAATTGTAGGAAATATTTTGTGACTGGTATCGTCAGGGAATTAAAGGAAAATAGTCTATGCAATATTGCTAAGAATCCAAAAGATTGGTTGGGAAGATTGTGTAAGTATTTTTAATCCGGAAGTATACCGTTTATGTTGTTTCCTACTTAATAACGGATTTTATATAAAATATGTAGACAACAAAGCGGACTAGTTATAGATATTAATTTTGTTTAATCGAGTTCTGCTTTTTCCTTAACCCTTTAACTGCCGCCTATTTTTTCAAAGTTTTTAATTTTTGACTAGGTCTTATCTAATTGGATTTTGTAGCCAAACTATAGCAGTTAGAGCAAAACATGCTATAGAAAGTTTGAAGAGTATAAAATTCTCTTTAACTTCATATTTTTAATTTTTTGATGACGTCATTAAAATAACGATGACATCATAATGAATTTTTCAATATAGAATATTTCAGGAATGAACAAAAATATCCAAAAGTAATGCATTGCAAACTTAATAAGTATCAAATTATCTTTCTTTTGATGTATAAAATGTACTTCTAGCATGTTCATACAGGTAAACATCTTATAAAGAGTCATAGGTGTCATACTTTCGAACCTCCTAATGATGGTGCTCTGGACAAACTTATTGTTTTCAGTGAATAAAGTAAATTGTGGTCTGTTGTATTCATCAATGAGGCTCTAGAAAACACAAATTCAATGACAAAACAAAGTAAATAACATGTTAAAAAAGCTTTGAAACATCAAACATAGTTTAAAATGTCCTCAGGATGATTCGCTTGATTTTCATTGAAAGAAAGTAAAGTTTCCTTACTTGAATTTCCTATAGGTCCTATTCCTGCTGAACACAACATCAAATCTCGTTCAAAACGAAATATATATATTTTTTTACCCATTAACTTTAGTACAAATATCATAAAAAGTGGCCAGGCAAAATAGTCATTAATTTTTGAAAATTTTAAACAGATTTGCTTATTTTGTACATATAAACCACACTAATTGGAGTAATACCAGCTAATTCAACAACTAAAAGCAAAGAAAATGCAAGCCTTTATGTCCCAGTGTCCATTTGAGCTACTTTGTACAAAAATTCTGTTCTAGTACCCCTACAATGTGTTTTCAAAGCTAAAAATGCTTTGCGAAGCCTAAACAACGCTTGAATACAAGGGGAATCCCCTACTGCAACTCCGAATTGGCGCGAACAGGAGATTACAGCAAAATTGGGGACATAACTAAAGGAAAATGGCTCAGTTTGGCTAAAAATGTTCAAAAACTTTGACCAAACAATACTCAAAATTTTTAAATACGTTGATATATTTTTTATTGCTTACAAAGACTTCAAATGATTTGTTGAGAAGATTGTGTAGGTATATTTATTCTACTTGTTTACTTTGCATAATTGTCGGTTTACAATTTCAGGTTGAAACAACTTAAAATAGGGGTGTTCAGTTCTAAATAGTAATTTCGTTTAATGCATTTTCCTCAAAAAGTTGGACTCAGGTATATAGCTCCTAATGCTAAACCGATTGGTAAATCATAAATCTATGATGTCACACAAGGCATTTATGTTTATACCCACAATTTAATTATCTCAGATGTGGCCAGATAGATATAAGTATCCAACCTAATCTGCTTATATTATTTTGGTCACTAATGGTAAACCAATAAATAACTATGTTTTCACACGTGATGTACATTCATTTTACCCACAATTCAATTTTCTTGAAAACCTAATATTGTATGATACAACGAAGAATCCAAATATTTGTTGACGAGATTGTGTAAGTCTTTATAATCTACTTGTTTACCTTTTGTGTATTTACAGATGGAATTAGTTTAAAACAACTTGACAATAAAAGCAAGCAGACTAGTTGTCGGTATTTAACTAGTTTTCTGGTTGGATCTACCCACAAAAAAATCTTCTTACTTGTTTTCCCCCTGGTGTTATACCAATTTTAAACTCTCTGCTGACGCACGTGGTACATATTTGCATTTTACCCACAATTCCAACGTATAAAATGGTGGTTAGTAAGATTGTGTTGGTATTTTTATTTATCTAGATTCCAAAAAAAAGCGATAGAAATAATTAAAATATATTATATTCTGTTGTGTAATATATTTGTAGAGACCATTGGTTACTGTGGAGCAGTAGGTGAAATGCACTAAACTCCTTAGGGACGAGTAATGCAAATATGCATTTTGAAACAGGTGTTCACAAAAATGTTCATAAGTTGACTTATAGTTGGTAAAAGTTCTTACAGTTGGTTTTATTTAAAAGAGGAAGCAAATATCCACCAATATAACGTTTGAAAAAAGCGCCATAGCATTTAAATTTTTTTACCAAACTTGATTTGAAAACCATAAAGTGTTTTTTTAAGAAGAGGGTGCGTATTCTGCCCAAAAATTAAGGTTTTAACGTCATTCTGACCAATAAAAGCGACTTTATTTGATCTCTATGTTGCACTGGTGCTTGTTTTGCGTGAAAACGGCTGTCAGCTGTATTTACAAGTTTTTTTTGGTCTTATGAAGCAATTTTCACATAAATTATGTTTTTGTTTGTATTATTCATCTTTAATTTGCTTCTACATGTTGTTTCTACCATTACATTCGTAATAAATCGTTTTTGGCAAGATTATGTTAAGATTTTAGCAAAAATAAACTATTAAAAAATTACGTCATCAGGTTATAAGTGACGTAATTGATCCCTTTGACGTCACTGATTCAAACAATTATTTCAGTTAGGTAGTAAACAAACCAGGGATCAACATTGCAATAAATTCCTTATGTATTTTTTAGGTAAAAACCCAAATTACACATAAATACAAGATTTCTGATGACGTCATTCAAAATTTGATGACGTCATCAAAAAAAAAAATCAAAATACAGTCTTGTAGCAAATTTTCCAAAGAACAAAAGTCTAATTTATCGTTTTTGGCTGCCACAAACACCTGAGTGTTCAATATAATGTTTAATTATAAATAATGTTTGAATTACGATAAATG